>NC_134699.1:49683085-50283085 GCF_050947455.1 Rhinoderma darwinii
TCATTTATGGGGTGATTCTAATGTTTCAGCAGCATTAGGCCCCCCAGAAAACAGTATGCGGCTCTAAAATCAAATGCAAAATTCCTGGACCAAAAAGCCTCCTTTTATGCCAAGCCCTGGCACATGCCCGCACAGTGAATAAGGCTCACATATTTGGTATCCCCATGCACGGGAGAAGTGGAAGAATGTGAAAGGAAATGAATTTTGACCGTGGTCTATACCGTGTGTGAAAAATGCTAGCCTAAACTGACGCATTTGCTAAAAAAGTGCTGATTTTATTTTGTTCCATCTTATTCAAGAAACTTTCAGAAGAAAACTGGACTGTCTAAAAATATGATAAACCCCTTGAAGGAAACCTTGTGGGGTCTACTTGTGTGAATGAAGTCATTTATGGGGTGTTTCTAATGTTTCAGCAGCATTAGGCCCCCCAGAAAACAGTATGCGGCTCTAAAATCAAATGCAAAATTCCTGGACCGAAAAGGCCAAAAAGCCTCCTTTTATGCCAAGCCCTGGCACATGCCCGCACAGCGAATAAGGCACACATATTTGGTATCCCCATGCACGGGAGAAGTGGAAGAATGTGAAAGGAGATTAATTTTGTCCGTGGACTATACCGTGTGTGAAAAATACTAGCCTAAACTGACGCATTTGCTAAAAAAGTCCTGACTTTATTTTGTTCCATGTTATTCAAGAAACTTTCAGAGGAAAACTGGACTTGCTAAAAATATGATAAACCCCTTGAAGGAAACCTTGTGGGGTCTACTTGTGTGAATGAAGTCATTTATGGGGTGATTCTAATCTTTCAGCAGCATTAGGCCCCCCAGAAAACAGTATGCGGCTCTAAAATCAAATGCAAAATTCCTGGACCGAAAAGGCCAAAAAGCCTCCTTTTATGCCAAGCCCTGGCACATGCCCGCATAGTGAATAAGGCACACATATTTGGTATCCCCATGCACGGGAGAAGTGGAAGAACGTGAAAGGAGATGAATTTTGGCCGTGGTCTATGCCGTGTGTGAAAAATACTAGCCTAAACTGACGCATTTGCTAAAAAAGTGCTGATTTTATTTTGTTCCATCTTATTCAAGAAACTTTCAGAAGAAAACTGGACTGGCTAAAAATATGATAAACCCCTTGAAGGAAACCTTGTGGGGTCTACTTGTGTGAATGAAGTCATTTATGGGGTGTTTCTAATGTTTCAGCAGCATTAGGCCCCCCAGAAAACAGTATACGGCTATAAAATCAAATGCAAAATTCCTGGACCGAAAAGGCCAAAAAGCCTCCTTTTATGCCAAGCCCTGGCACATGCCCGCACAGTGAATAAGGCTCACATATTTGGTATCCCCATGCACGGGAGAAGTGGAAGAATGTGAAAGGAGATTAATTTTGTCCGTGGTCCATACCGTGTGTGAAAAATGCTAGCATAAACCGACGCAATTGTTAAATTCTTGCATTTTTTTCCAATTTTGCCCACTTTAGAGAAAAAAAAAATAATTATATATACTGACAAATGCCACTAAAACAAAGCCCTATCTGTCCTTTAAAAAGAGTGTAAAATTCAAAGATGAACTTTATTCACCTGCTGAGTTATAGTCATCTAAAGAAGCGCATAGCAAAATTGTGAAATTTGCTCTGGTCATTTAGCTGTAAAACAGCCTAGTCCTTAACCGGTTAACGAACAGGTACTCATGGGGGACGCACCTATATTGTAACGTGTGCTCACTGCGAGTTGATGAGTTGTCGGGGATTCGGATTCTTATGATGCCTGCGAGGGTCACGCCTCTGATCTGCTTAATGGCGATCTCCTTTCTCTGAGAAAGCTTTTGGATAACATATCGGTGGGACTGGCACAGGGTATATGGCTGGTTCCATGCCCATGCTATCGTCACACTGGGGTTGAAAACCCGACGAGGAGGGGAGAGCCTGCATTTGCCTAATATGTAGATCCCCTCACCTGACTTATTGGAACTATGGATATAATGAGCTTAATAGTAACGGTTATGACTATGTTTTTGTTCCCCTCCGCCCCCCCCTATTTTTATTTACCTCTCTTTTATTTTATTTATTTTTATTATTTATTTTTTGCTTTATCCCATTATTTGATCTTTCTTGATGTCTTGGATATTTCTCATCCCCCATCCTCCCCTTTTTACTTTTTGTACCCCTTATTGGAAAATGTTAATAAAAACAATTTGGAAAAAATATGGGTGGACTGGCAGGTGCAGCACCCACCCTCCCCAAAAAAAAAAAAAAAAAATATTTGTCAGTGGTAGCTGGGTCAGAACCAATCCAAAAAGTTGGGATTTTCCTTTAAAAAATATGTTGCCATTTTTGTCACTTGATGCCATTTTCATCTCATATTCATAGAGAGTTAATTGTTTATTACTACATAATACATTTTGTATAACCTATCACACAGCATGGGCAGCCCTCAAGCATTGTCCAGTACCATTTGTATTTATAAGGGCAGTACTTTGGTTTTGTCTGTCTCTTCAGAATCACAGAATACGGCAGGCGCTTTGTGGAGTTCAGTGACTGCCCTCTTTAAAATCAATGTCTCCCCACCCACTGAGATAGACAACATGGTTCCCTAGAGATACAGGTTAAGAATGCTCTAATGTGAATTTATGGGAGTGGGTGAGACCTTGTTAAGAGAGATACACCCCCCACCAGGGACACCGGCTAATGATGAAAGGAGAGGAGCAGGGCTGGATGTATAGGGGCTACCACTGGCCACAAACGTGGGCACTGCAAGACCAGTTTTAGCAGGAACAGGATCAAGGATGGTGCAGAATTATTCAGATTTACATTATTTCGGGCTTTATAGAGCTGGAATTATGGTGGCCTAAAATATTTATAGGACGGCAAGAAATATCGTCCAGATTTTGGGGTAAATAGAATGTTAACTGGACCTTGTCCTAACTAAACTTGGCACATATCTCTATACAGGCTGCAGTGGTCTATATAGTCCATGCACCTGCTTCACTGGACCTTCTATGCTCATCTATAATGTTCAGGTCCTGGGTAAGTGGACAACCAATACTGGTGTCTCTCCTGTATATTACTCTATTGTATACCTCTCTGTTAAATGCAGACCTAGCACTGAGGGAAAGGAGATCTCAAGAATCAGAGATAAATTTGGGATGTAGGTCAGCATATCCGAAAAGCGAAGAAACCCCTTCAGACATTATTGATGGTGTTGATGACTGTTCCTCTGACCAAAGACGGAGATCAACTTTACAGACACCCATACAATGTCCTCTCCAGTGCAAGTGCACAACAACGTATGTTAATTGTTCTAATGCCGGATTATGGACCGTTCCTTCTGCCAAGGAGTTTCCACCAGACACCGTCACCATGTGAGTAACACCATATAAAAACCCTATGAAAGCTCCGCAAATGTTCTGCTTTATCATGACTTCTGGTGTGATGGTTACTTTATCCCGATGCCGTTTTTTGAGTTGTACATTGCACTGTGTAAGATGTTCCTGCGTATATCTGGTATTGCTGCAATATGAACTTTGGCCACTTGTACATATTTGTTTTAGTTCTTCTTTATTTCTTTGTAAATCTCTCCCTTTCCCACCGCCCCACCTCCCCTTCCTCCATCCCTCACATTGTGTGGGAACTGGCAGCACAGACCGGAATGCAAGAATGCCATTCTGCAATACAGCCAGTAAGGATGCCAAGCTTGCCACATACAGAGGAAAAACTCCAAGAGCTTTATAAACCGTGAGACCAACGTAGCAATATGCAATTGTGGATACGTGAGTGTATATTTCTGCCAGAGCTGCTGCAGAACCTCAACTGTAGCAGGACCTTTTTGAGAGGATAAATAGGTACTTTATGTCCATCAATCAGTGACTGACGTAAAGCCCCTCCTCAGTGAGGGCAGCATAATGTGGACGACGGGTTCCCTTTAATTTATCATCTGTTAGGTGCCCTAAGGCTACATTCACACGAACGTGCCGTTTTTCACGTCTGCGGCGCACCCATGCGGGACGCGTTGTAACAGATCCTACATAGACTAGAGTCTATGGAGGGATGCGTGAAGCGCAAAAAAAAAACGTCCTAAATTTTCACAGACTCTTCACGCGCTCCATTGAAACAAGTCGTGTGAACGGCCCCATTGAAATACATGAGTCCGCGTGACAACCGTTGTTTTAACGACCATCACACGGACAAGATACACGCTCGTCTGAATGAGCCCTAAGAAAAACAAGCCAGCGACCATGTCATCCTGCTCAGCCAGTCAGCAGAGCATTGCATTATAATAATAATTTAGATCGATTTATAAAATCAAATTACAGTAAAAGTCCTTTAATCCGGCATCAATGGGACCTAATAGATGCTGGTCGGATTATCAGATGTCACAGAAACTATGTATATAATTTACCTGTAATAAAATTGTAATATAAGATCTGCTAACACTTTTGGTTGAAGTAGAGGAGTCTCAGAACTGGTGATGTTATGACGTGAAAGTCCACATTCTGTGCTGGCAGCAAGTGCGATACTATTGGGATTTCTGGACTATCAAATGCTGGATTACATGAATTTTACAGTATTTTTTCCCCATAGGTTTTTGTCTTATTTGTGTCATTTATTGGTATTGTAAGGCTTGCACACGTATGGAATCTGCGGTGATTATTCACAGCAAATTCCGCGGGTTCCAAAAAGACTTTACTCATCTCTCCTGGTTTCTGCTCTTCCGGCTGCCCTGTGTTCAGGCAGCCTCCGGTGATGACGTTTCCTTACATGTGACCCCTGCATCCAATCACAGGCTGGAGCGGTCACATGCGTTGAAACGTTATCACAGGAGGCTGGTTCTACAGAAATCAGTTGGGAGAGCAGGGTTGCGTTACTATAGCAGCTCTAGGAGAGGTAAGTCTAGGCTTTTTTTCTTTCCGGTCAATCCGGCGTAATAGCCGCACCAAATGGTGTTTTAATATGGTGCGAATATTTGGCCGGACTTCACTGTGGGTTCTGGGTCGGATACGCTACGGACATTATCTGTGGGAACGTACCCTTATATGTGAATAGACTAGTGGGAGAAATTATTAAGACTGCCATGTCAGGTGTAGTTTAAGGCCGGATTCACACGAGCGTGGTGCATCTTGGACGTGAAAAACAGTTTTTCACGTCCAAGGTGCATCCGTGCTCTGCGGGAGGCGATGTCACGCATTCCCCATAGATTAGAGTCTATGGAGGGATGCGTGAAGCGTGAAAAAATAGGACATGTCCTATTTTCTCACGGACCCTTCACACGGTCCGTTGAAACAACGGCTGTGTGAACGGCCACATTGAATTACAAAGGTCCGTGGGACGGCCGTTGTTTCAATGGCCGTCCCACGGACGTTTAACACGCTCGTGTAAATAAGGCCTTAATATAAAGCATGCTTGAGTAAAATGCCCCTAATGCACACCTCTTAATAAATTAGACGCATCTCTGGACGTCCGTGCGACAAAAAGTGAAATCTATGAGCTAAGAGCTCGAGTAGTTTTGCGTAAAATTTACAATCTATGGCACAAATTATAGTAAATTTAATGGGCCGTGGTAGGCCACACCTCTTTGCCAAGCCAGGTCCACTTTTAGTAAGGTGACGTGGTGGCACAAAAGTCTCATTTTATGAGCAAATCTACAACAGACAACCAGGGTAAATACATAAATAAATCTCCCAATGTCTTTTTTCATGGATCGGGATTGAAGGGGTTGTCTAAGATTAGACAATTAGGTCTGCTTATTTCTACCAACAGCATGTTGTTCATGGCCTGTGTATGTATTGCAGCTCAGCGCCATTAAGGTATCCGAGGCTGAGCTGCAATACCAGACAAAACACATGGGTGAGTGGCTCTGTTTCTGGGAAAGAAACAGACCTATTTTTCTAATATCAGACAACCCCTTTAAAAACATCAACATTTTCTTCCCTAGATAAGAGAAAAAAACTAAACGTTCAACAAACTTCTGACATGTCATAGTGACATGTCAGAAGTTTTTATTGGTGGGGGTCCGAGCACTGAGACCCCCACCAATCACTAAAACGAAGCGGCAGAAGCGCTCGTGTGAGCGCTGAGCCGCTTAGTTTCTGTTCGGCTTTTTCCGGAAATCAATGTATCGGCGTACGGGCTCAATTGAAAGTCTATGAGCTCATCCTCCGATACATCGGCTTTCCGGAAGAAGCCGAACAGAAACGAAGTGGCTGAGCTGTCTGAATTTTGTCGAACGTTTAGTTACCCTTTAACCACTCCCTTGTTGCTGTACGTATTTCACACAATATGGGAGACATGCTCTATGAGATTTGCTCTGACACTATTTGCTTGGCGTCTGTGGGTTACCCACAGGGAATAATATAGTTTTGGGTATCCGGGCAGCACTTGTGAGAGGACAAGAATGTCCTGGCTTAATTTACTCAGTCTATCTCCATGGTAATGTTGAGGGTTTGTAGACAAAGTGTTCAGAGCTGTGGTCAGTGTCCCTTTGACCTTAGTGCCCATCATAAAATCTTATTACACTAAGAACCCTTTGAGTGGGATAATGAAATACACAAATCAGCAGTCTTGTAAAACCAGTTCCCAAAAAAGCAAATTCTTTGTATGTACCAACGAGCAGATCTGCACCAGATGTCCAGTACAGGAGTCTCTGTGATAACGTGTCATCATACAGCGTGTGGTGTTTTTTTGTAGTGTAATTGCACCAAATCACATAAAAAAAAAAAATGTCACAAAAACCGCACCCTGAACCTGGCCAGTATTTTTGGGTGGAAAATGTGGCAACCCTAGTGGAGCCATCAGGATTGTTTCCTCTGGTGGGCCCTAGTGGAGCCATCAGGATTGTTTCCTCTGGTGGGCCCTAGTGGAGCCATCAGGATTGTTTCCTCTGGTTGGCCCTAGTGGAGCCATCAGGATTGTTTCCTCTGGTGGGCCCTACTGGAGCCATCAGGATTGTTTCCTCTGGTGGGCCCTAGTGGAGCCATCAGGATTATTTCCTCTGGTGGGCCCTAGTGGAGCCATCAGGATTGTTTCCTCTGGTGGGCCCTAGTGGAGCCATCAGGATTATTTCCTCTGGTGGGCCCTAGTGGAGCCATCAGGATTGTTTCCTCTGGTGGGCCCTAGTGGAGCCATCAGGATTGTTTCCTCTGGTGGGCCCTAGTGGAGCCATCAGGATTGTTTCCACTGGTGGGCCCTAGTGGAGCCATCAGGATTGTTTCCTCTGGTGGGCCCTAGTGGAGCCATCAGGATTGTTTCTTCTGGTGGGCCCTAGTGGAGCCATCAGGATTGTTTCCTCTGGTGGGCCCTAGTGGAGCCATCAGGATTGTTTCCTCTGGTGGGCCCTAGTGGAGCCATCAGGATTGTTTCCTCTGGTGGGCCCTAGTGGAGCCATCAGGATTGTTTCCTCTGGTGGGCCCTAGTGGAGCCATCAGGATTGTTTCCTCTGGTGGGCCCTAGTGGAGCCATCAGGATTGTTTCCTCTGGTGGGCCCTAGTGGAGCCATCAGGATTGTTTCCTCTGGTGGGCCCTAGTGGAGCCATCAGGATTGTTTCCTCTGGTGGGCCCTAGTGGAGCCATCAGGATTGTTTCCTCTGGTGGGCCCTAGTGGAGCCATCAGGATTGTTTCCTCTGGTGGGCCCTAGGAAATCCAGTCCTACGCTGAAGTTAATACTTCACAAGGATTATAATAACTGTGTTCCCCGTATAAATCAATACAAAAATTTAGAATTTGTGTTATTTGAATTCAGTTTGTCTATTTTACAATTTTACGTGATCAGACAATAAATCGGAGACATCTTTGCACAGCATCATATCTTCTGTGTGTCTGGTAGGAAGGGGGCTGTGAAGTTTTCTTTAAAATTAGAAAAGACTCCATGCTAAATCGTAGTATAATATCCCTGTTGTAATCATGGCACATAGCTGCATAATAACCATATAATTACCATGCAGAACACAGACTGTTGTTGCTGCTACATTGCGGAGGAACGTTTGTTACAGATCATGGGTGACGGTCACAATGTATCTCAGTAAATATCTCCTCTCCGGTAATGAGTTTCTCCCCTTCTATTGTGTCCTTATAATCAGAATCTGGACTTTGCTGAGGAGAATTGTTTTTGCTCAGTGTGTGTGAAACCCCGTCCCACAGAAATGACTGGACTTTTGTTACGCTGATGGGGCAATCAATTAACATCCCTTCTAGATATTTTTTTTTTTTTGTACACAAGATATTCTCAGACTGTAGATTTGCAATCATTTTAACTTCATGTATGTTTCATTATGTGGCATGTAATTTGGCAGCCCTGATGACCTCCGTATTAGTCATCCACGTCAATAGGGGCGCTGCAGTGTTCTTTTTAAACAGGAGCTAACCAACTCTTCTGCACTCAAACAGCCTTGGTAGATTTGCAGCATAGCGTCTCTCAGTCAGGGGTGTAGCTAAAGGCTCATGGGCCCCGCTGCAAAAGATATTCTTGGGGGCCCGCCAACTTCTCTTTATGGCCGACGGCCTACAGCTTTTAGCTGCACCGCTGGATCTCTGTGACTCATTGATGCAGCACTAGCAGCAAGGGCTGGTTGCAAAATTTTAGCCTGTGGGGCAAGCAAACAGCACTGGCCTAGGAGTAGCAGCCCATCCTAAACCTTCTAGCTTCTGCCTGCCGGCAGAGGTAACTAGTCTTTATATCCAGTCGTCACTTGATCTTCATTCTGACTCCCTGTTCCCCTCCTGCTGAATGGACCGAGAGTCAGGCTCACAATGCAAGTCTAAATGCCCTTTTACACTGGCCGACACTCGGCCGGTGCAGCGAGCGCCAATCAACGAGATATTGTTGATCGTCGTTCGCTTTGCTCCTGTCAGACGGAGCTATGGATGGGGATGAGGGGTCGTTTCTCCGATCGCTCGTCCCCATACATTATTATCATGTCGGCAGCGTGTCTCCCTGTTTGAACAGGGAGCTATGATGCGACAACGATAATATTTTACTTACAATACGACCAGCAGATGATCGAGCCTTTGCACGTTCATCTGCTGATTGCTGCCCTTTTTACACAGGGTAATTATCGGCAACGAGCGTTCTATGAGCATTCGTCTGCCCAAAAAAGTCGTCCAGGGTAAAACCCCCTTAAGAGAGCCTCGATGTGAGTCTCATAGACTTGCATTGAGAGACTAGCTTCTACAGTAGATGTTGTTGGATTTGAGTTGTCAGTGGGGAATTACTTTACTCAACAGCGGCCCAGAATGGCGACAGAAAAAAAAGCAACCCAGAGTGCTTTTTTAAGCAAGGCTGGTGAGCTGCATTATTAAAGGGGTTTTGCAGTTAGAATAAATTGATGGCCTATCCTCAGAATAAGCCATCAATATCTGATCAAAGGGGGTCCAACTCTTGGCACCACGCAGATCAGCTGTTTTGAAGAGGCTACGGTGCTCATGAGAGCGCTGCTTCCTCTTCATTCCTAACCTGCTCTATACTGTGAATCGCCGACGCGTTTGTAGCGGCAGTTCACATTATTACAGCCTTCTACCATTCAAGTGTATACTGTAATACTGTGAACCGCCGCTACAAGTGTGTCCGCGATTTACAGTACAAGTAGTAACATGAATGAAGGGGCAGCAGCGCTCGCATGAGTGTTGCGGCCCCTTCAAAACAGCTGATTGTCAGGGGGAGGCGAGAGTCGGACCCACACCGATCAGATACTGATGGCCTATCCTGAGGATCAATTTCTTCTAACTGAAAAACCCCTTTAACTTATATAGGGCTCAATAAATCAAACTAAATATAAATAAAAAGATCTATGCGGAAGTCACGGTATGCTGTGGATTTTCAAATCTGTGGCATGCTCTATCCTGCGCAGATTTCTTTCAGATTTGCTGTCGATTTAACCCTTTCCAATAGTGTTCCAACATGAGATATGACTGTAAGGGTGCAGCCACATGCGGCAAATTATGTTGCAGAAATTTTTGGGACTGAAAATTCGTTCCATATTTTGTATTGTAATTGATGAAATCCACTGTGAAAATCTGTGACAATTCCACAACATAATGGGCATGCTGTGGATTTGAAAATCTGAAACATGTTCTATAATCCACAAGGATTTTTCCTCTACATGTGGATGGGGTACTTGAAAATCTGCATCAAGTCTGCCACAATGGCGTTAGGTCTGAACGGACGTTTTAATGGTGGAGATACCTAGTAAACCATATGACGCCCAAATCTGCTCCTACAGAGCCAAGACAACCGTACCTCCCTGCTGGCGCAGGAGATGTGATTAGCAGATTATTTACATAAAACTGGAATATCTTCTTAAGTTTAGATGGAAATAAGTTCACAACTAAAAAAAAATCTATAGACCTCAAATAGAGCCCTTTATGTTGACCACTCTTTTTAGTCTTTTTAGACTTTCAGTATCAAACGTGGCAACTAAAGTGCTGAATCCGTGGATCTGGATATATTAGGATCTATCTGAATATATTACAGTTTTTTATTTTATATATATATACTGTTCAAAAGTTTGGGGTCACTTAGAAATTTCCTTATTTTTGAAAGAAAAGCACAGTTTTTTTCAATGAAGATAACATAAAATTAATCAGAAATACACTCTATAGATTGTTAATGTGCTAAATGACTATTCTAGCTGCAAACGTCTGGTTTTTAATGCAATATCTACATAGGTGTATAGAGGCCCATTTCCAGCAACCATCACTCCAGTGTTCTAATGGTACATTGTGTTTACTAACTGTGTTAGAAGGCTAATGGATAATTAGAAAACACTTGAAAACACTTGTGCAATTATGTTAGCACCGCTGTAAACAGTTTTGCTGTTTAGAGGAGCTATATAACTGACCTTCCTTTGAGCTAGTTGAGAATCTGGAGCATTACATTTGTGGGTTCAATTAAACTCTCAAAATGGCTAGAAAAAGAGAGCTTTCATGTGAAACTCGACAGTCTATTCTTGTTCTTAGAAATTAAGGCTATTCCATGCGAGAAATTGCCAAGAAACTGAAGATTTCCTACAACGGTGTGTACTACTCCCTTCAGAGGACAGCACAAACAGGCTCTAACCAGAGTAGAAAGAGAAGTGGGAGGCCCCGCTGCACAACTGAGCAACAAGACAAGTACATTAGAGTCTCTAGTTTGAGAAATAGACGCCTCACAGGTCCTCAATTGGCAGCTTCATTAAATAGTACCCGCAAAACGCCAGTGTCAACGTCTACAGTGAAGAGGCAACTCCGGGATGCTGGCCTTCAGGACAGAGTGGCAAAGAAAAAGCCATATCTGAGACTGGCTAATAAAAGGAAAAGGAGGTAATGTGATGGTCTGGGGTTGCTTTGGTGCTGGTAAAGTGTGAGATTTGTACAAGGTAAAAGGGATTTTGAATAAGGAAGGCTATCACTCCATTTTGCAACGCCATGCCATACCCTGTGGACAGCGCTTGATTGCAGCCAATTTCATCCTACAACAGGACAATGACCCAAAGCACACCTCCAAATTATACAAGAACTATTTAGGGAAGAAGCAGGCAGCTGGTATTCTATCTGTAATGGAGTGGCCAGCGCAGTCACCGGATCTCAACCCCATAGAGCTGTTGTGGGAGCAGCTTGACCGTATGGTACGCAAGAAGTGCCCATCAAGCCAATCCAACTTGTGGGAGGGGCTTCTGGAAGCATGGGGTGAAATTTCTCCCGATTACCTCAGCAAATTAACAGCTAGAATGCCAAAGGTCTGCAATGCTGTAATTGCTGAAAATGGAGCATTCTTTGACGAAAGCAAAGTTTGAAGGAGAAAATTATTATTTCAAATAAAAATCATTATTTCTAACCTTGTCAATGTCGTGACTATATTTTCTAGTCATTTTGCAACTCATTTGATAAATATAAAGGCGGATTCAGACGAACGTGAGGGTTTTGCGCGCGGACAAAACGCATGCGTTTTGTGCACGTGGCAGCAGCATGACAGCTTCATGTGTCCTGTTCATATGGTGCGCGACTGCGTGCTTTTCGCGCAGCCGCCATCTTTATGACACTCCGTTTGGATGTTTGTAAACAGAAAAGCACGTGGTGCTTTTCTGTTTACAGTCATTCTTTTACTGTTGTTGCACGAATAACGCTCGTTCCACGGAAGGGCTTCCTTGGGGTGCGCGTGATTTTCACGCACCCATTGACTTAATTGGGTGCGTGATGCGCGAAAAATGCCTAAATATAGAACATGTCGTGAGTTTTACGCAGCGGACTCACGCTGCGCAAAACTCATGGATTGTCTGCACTGCCCCATAGACTTGCATAGGTCTGTGCGACCCGCGTGAAAACTGCACGGACGCAAATCACGTTCGTGTGAATCCGCCCTAAGTGTGAGTTTTCATGGAAAACACAAAATTGTCTGGGTGACCCCAAACTTTTGAACGGTAGTGTATATTATTTTTTTAACCCTAAATATTTTCTATTCATCCAGGGACCTCTCGGGAAATCAGCTGACTTTGCTTTACTCAAGAGACTTTATTGGACTCCACAACATAAGGAACCTGTGAGTACACAATTAATGGGAAAAGCAGAGAGCTCAGGATGGTTAATGCTCCTGTGTATGTATCACATGTGTAGCTCTTCTATTCACCTCTCTCTTCTCTGCAGAAATCTAAGTCACAACCAAATTTGGATAATTGATGAATTATGGAAAGGCTTCCTACCTGTGCTGCAGACATTGTGAGTATTTTTCATGTAAATCATTGACTGTTCCCATTTCCCAAACATTCTTAGGGCTTGTTCACATCCGCGTTGTGTTTCCGTTGAGGAATTCCATCTGAGCTTTCCGTCGGGGGAACCCCTCAACGGAAAGGCAAACGGAAACCGTAGCTTCCGTTTGCATCACCATTGATCTCAATGTTGACGGAAACTTTGCAAATGGTTTCCGATTGTCACCGTTCCATGAAAGTTTCGTTTTTTTGACGGAATCAAAAGCGCAGTCGAATGGGATATTAACACAGGAGAAACATGGTGATACATTTTAAGGTGCGTTTCTTAATTCCTGCAAAACCTGTGAAATCAAATTATTCACTGCAACAGAAAATAAAAAGTAAAGATATGGAAATATATATATATTTACAAAAAAAAGTGTGTATAGTGTGTATATACATATGTGACACACTGCAGTGCAAAATCGGGAAAAAAAGACGATGTTTACAAAATGTCATCCATTTTTGTGTTTTTCAATGAATTTATGCAAATAGCATCAGTTTACTTTTACCACCTTAATACAGTACAACATGTGATGAAAACACAATGTCAGAATTACTTGGATATGCAAAACTTTGACATAGTTATTCTCTGATAAATTCAGACATACCAGATTTTAAAAATCTGGGTTGGTCATTAAAGGGTTAACAGAAAAACATTTCTACCCTCCCTACAAAGATATATTATAAAATGAATCCGCACAGAATTGTGGACCTAATTAAATAAATGAAACAAAATTATATCTACTTATTATAATCACTAAAATTTTTATTGGGTTTTGAAAAATAAATATTTCAGACAATTAACATACAAAGAGGATAACAGTCTGATGAACTCTAAACATTTCGAGACCACCAAAAACATGGGGAAATACAGACATACTGTGCCATAATTAAAGGGGTTGTCCACTACTGAACAACTGATGACCTAACCACCGTATATGACTTGTGTGGGTCCGCCACCCGGATCCCGCACCATTAAGCCGCTCTGGCTGCCTCCGAGCACCGGACGTACATGCCAGAAGCAGTTAGATCCAACTGCTTCCGGCTCTGTACACAGCATAACGGACCATAACATCCGATGCCCAGAGGCAGCCGGAGCAGCTTAACGGTGCGGGTTCCGGGTGTCGGACCCGCACCGATGATATACTGATGACCTATCCGGTGGATAGATCATCAGTTGTTCAGTAGTGGACAAC
Source organism: Rhinoderma darwinii (assembly GCF_050947455.1). Taxonomy (NCBI): domain Eukaryota; kingdom Metazoa; phylum Chordata; class Amphibia; order Anura; family Rhinodermatidae; genus Rhinoderma; species Rhinoderma darwinii. The sequence continues at coordinate 49,696,990 of NC_134699.1, forward strand.
CCCTTTAAGGAGAGAAGAAATTTAAACAGTCAGGAAGTAGAAAAGGAATGTATCACAAATAGTACTGTGAGTTCATCCAGGGTTGCCAGGCCTTTAAGGCCTGATTTACACGAGCGTGTGCACTTTGTGCACGCAAAAAATGCGGCGTTTTGCGTGCGCAAAAGGCACTTAACAGCTGCGTGTGTCATCAGTGTATGATGCGCGGCTGCGAGATTTTCTCGCAGCCGCCATCATTTTGACACTCCGTTTGGATGTTTGCAAACAGAAAAGCACGTGGTGCTTTTCTGTTTACATTCAGAGAATGACAGCTGTTGCGCGAACCACGCAGTTCGCACGGAAGTGCTTCCGTGTGACTTGCGTGGTTTTCACGCACCCATTGACTTCAATGGGTGCGTGATGCGCAAAAACGCAGAAATATAGAACATGTCGTGAGTTTTACGCAGCGGACTCACGCTGCGCAAAACTCACGGACTGTCTGCACTGCCCCATAGCCTAATATAGGTGCGTACGACACGCGTGAAAAGCACGCGCGTTGCACACGCGTATATTATGCTCGTCTAAATGATGCCTAAAGCACGATGATGTGCAGTAATATTCTGAGAAAGCATAGTCGCATGATGACAATTAGGGAATGTTCACATGGCCTATTTTCGGGCCTTAAACGCCTGAAAAACTGACAAAAAATCGGAAGCAGAATGCCTCCAAACATCTGCCCATTGATTTCAATGGGAAAACAGCGTTCTGTTCCGACGGAGCGTTTTTTTTTACGCGTAAAAAAACAGCCGCGAAAAAGAAGTGGAGGACACTTCTTGGGACGTTTTTGGAGCCGTTTTCCGTAGACTCTATTGAAAAAAGCTCCAAAAACGGCCGTAAAAAAAGCAGCGAAAATCGCGAGTGGCACAAAAAACATCTGAAAATCAGGAGCTGTTTTCTCTTGAAAATAGGTCCGTATTTTGAGACGTTTTTGACTCGTGTGAACATACCCTTACTATTTACTCTTCTAATAACTTCGGATATGGAAGGAGAGATGGGAGACTTCCACGATTTGGCAATTGACAGTCTTGTTGCTATGAGAATATGATGTGTTATGACTTTGAATATCGAGGGAACGCTCTCCAACCCTATGTCTAGGATCGCTAGTTCTGAACTAGCATGAACACTTCTTTCCATAAAGGTGTGACTGTGGAGCAAGAGTAACACATATGTAGAACAGTACCAATGTGCCCACATCCCCTCCAGCAGGCATTAGAGTTCCCATCAAAGAAGTGGGAGACTCTCGAAGGGGTTGAGTACCATCTGAGATGAATCTTGCGCATAAGTTCTAAGTGATTAATACAATGAGTGTGTTCTCCCGTTCCCAACTCAACATATATGAGGTTTTACCAGACAGGCCTATATTTAACAAATGAACATAAATACAAGAGAGTCCTTTGGAGAAGCCTTGCCACTTAAATAGAAATTTGTGAAAAGATGAAAGGTTACTCGGTTTTGATGGAAAGGACAGAGACTGCTGTAAATGCCTAAGTTGAAAATAATGAAAAAATAAAACATGTGATAGATCATATTTGCTTGTTAGGTTTCCAAAGGATTGGATAGCACCATTAATATAAAATTCTGAGAGGAACCCTATGTCTGCCAAAGGGAGAATCTAGTGTTTCGCGTTCAATCCTCAAAGAAGATAGAAGTTCCAAGTAATTATCCAATATTTCATGGGAAGGAGTGGAAAAGAGCTTTATACCTAAGTAGGGGAGTCCCGAATTAGCCCAGGCCAGGTGGAATGCAGATAAGTTAGATCTAAGTACTGTGTCAATATTAATCGGTAGCATCAAAGATTTGGAGATGTTTAGTTTATATTATGAGATGTTAGAGAACTGTGATATGATATGTAGGACCTCAGTCAGGGAAGATAAGTGCAGGACAAAATAACATGATCTGCATAGAGGCCTATCTTGTGTTCTGTCTTTCCCACCGTATGACCTGACACTTTTTAAGAGATACAGATCATTTCTGCTAGGGGTTCCATGCATAAGGTAGATATTAGGGTGGACAATGACGAGTACCATTAGAGATAGATATAGGTTTTGACATAAAATCGGAAGAAAGAATCAGAGCCGATGGAGATGTATAAAGGTATAGAATTGCGGTTTTTATAAAGGAATTAAACCCAAATTTGTCCAATATACCCTCCAAATACTGCCAGTTAACCCTATCACATGCTTGCTCAGCATGGACTGATATAAAGATAGTTGGATTCATAAAATTTCTGGCAATTTGGTTAAGGTCCAAAATTCTGCGAGCACCATCCCTGGCCTGAAGGACTTTAACAAAGCCTACTTGATCGAAAGCAATTAAGGATGGGGGACAGTCATTTATTCTGGTAGCTAAGAGTTTAGCATAGAGCTTTATTTCGCAATTTAGAAGGGATATTGGACGAAAGTTGGCTGGTGAGTCTGGTACCGTTCCCGGTTTAGGGAGGGTGACAATGGTGGCTTGCAACAATTCAGGGGGAGGCTTAAAATTAGTCTCTATGCCCAGGAAGATATTTTGTAAATGGGGTACTAAAGTATCTGAAAGTTTCTGTAGTATTAATTCGGCAAGCCGTCGGGACCGGGAGATTTATTTTGTTTGGACTGAAGAATTGTTTTATGGACCTCATCGGATGTGATGGGGCATTTATCTGTGGTGGTCAGAGAAGGGAGTTTAATGTGTGCAAGAAAGGCATCAATATTGTCTTTGGTTATCTCTGGTAGAGCGTTGTCATCTTTGAGGTTATATAACTCACTATAATATTTAGCAAACGCCTCATATATCTACTTATTAACCCCCTTACTGCCCTATAAAAACTCAAATAATACCACTATACTCTGGCACTATTTTCTATCGGTGGCACACAGCTGGCACTATTGTGTATTCGGGCATACAGTTATTAGAACACTCTCCTGACTCTGTTGTTTTTTGGAGGTGAAAACTATGAATTGAGGCCCTCTGAATATAATTAGGGGCAAAGTAAAGGGTCTAACCTGGCATTATCCACATTATAATATAAGTAAGTTGTATAGCCATATGCCCATATCACACCCTATATGAACCTGCAGGGTAAGGGAGAAACAGCGGTGAAACTATAGAGGTGCATATGCAGCAGTCGCATGTGGCCCTGGTGCCTGAGGGAGCCCAAGGAAGCTCTGACACTTCGGACGATAGAACTGCTATAAATCATGATGGTATGGAAGCCGATTTCATATATTGCCTATGGGCCCAAGACCATCATGTTACCCATCTGGGAAACAATTTATTCTTCCGAGATTAATTTTATGTTCCCAGAATAATGGTTCATTGGGTCTCAGAGCTCCAGAACGAACGGCTATTTATTTACTTTAAAGGGGTATTCCGGTTACAACAAGTAACCCTCTATTCGTATACTTGTTGTAACCGGAATACCCCTTTAAGTAAAACGACTTTTGGTCACTTTCTACTTCTTTTTGTCTCTATTCCTAACCGTAATTACAACCACACTTCTATTACTATGTTACAGGGATCTTTCTGGCAATCGTCTGCCATGTGGTTGCCCCCTGCACCATTTAATATCCAATTTGGCAGCAGGAATGAAATTAGTCATGGATCCAGAGGCAGAAACTTGTATAAATGACTCCAGTTTACATTTGCTTCCTTGTGGTAAGATACAAATAAAGTACCATTATGGTACCAAGATAAGTACCAGTTCTAATGACTGTATAACTAGGCAGGACTCGGGAAAGCTCGGTGACAATCCAGATGGGATCTATAATGGCATCCGTATCGTTGTCACCGGTCTTTCCCAGAAACAGATGTGGCAAAAACTACTTATAAAACTTTTAACAACTTGACAGAAGTCTCCGATACAAGGGTTTATTGTTACTGGGGCTTGTCACTGGGCACTGGATTCTGAGGTGACCTAAAAGGACCCTCTGTCCAAAGGAGGAGACCAGTACTATAAATCACATGTGATAGTTGGGAGGTCCTGTTACGCATTTTGCATTGGGACACACGAGCTTCAAGTTACCCCTTCTGGAGAAAAAGGACTCTTCAAATAGCCTGGTTAAATCCCATTGGATCAATAAAAATAAACCAGAACCGCAAGTTTGCATTATCTCCAGTTTGTAAAATGCTGTTTTCACTTTGTCCGGCATAGCATGGAGATGTGGGAAAACTTTGTTACCAATGTTTCTTTTTTTTCATTAAATAAATATGAAAGGAATTGAAACCATGTAAATACCATAATTAATTATTCGTTTATGCATCTCCTAATATTAAAGAGGTTTTCCCAGAATATTCACAGGATAGGTGGCAGTTTTCTGATCACTGGTGGCCCCATCGCTGGGAACCCTACTAATTTTGAAAACTGGAATCCTGAGCCCCCGGATCGTCCTCACTACCCTACTGCAGTTAAAAGGACATTGAATCGAATGGTCGACCATGCGTGCTGCCGCTTTATTCAAAGTCTATGGGAATGAAGGAAACAGCTGAGTACAGCACTTGGCTGTTTCCGTCATTGTCTTAGAAATTGAATAGAGCAACGGGTGCATGTTCGACTTCCGTGGGTGCAGTGAGAAGGATGTGGATGTTCGGGACCCCTGTTTTCAAAATCGGTAGGGGTCCCAGTGATCAGAAAGCTATCACCTACCCTGTGAATAGGTGATCATTTATTATACGCCCTTTAAGTTACACTCTCTCACCCTTCACCAGCCAATGTGCCTCTGCTATTGGTGCCATCTTGTATCATAAACTCAAACTCTTTTACACAAACTTAAATTCAGGCTTATATAGATGTGTAGAATCCCACCAATACCACACCCCACCACAGACATACACTTTAGTTGACCATCATATTAGGGTAGCTATGTCAAAAACATCCAGCAGCCCATTCTGCCCTAGACTGACTCTTACTGGTTAGTCTACAGGGCCTGCTGGAGTCTTTCGACCAATATGGAGTAGTCGATGAAATACATTTTTCTATTCATCATATTTTTATTGCTTCGATGTAAGATAGTACTTGTTTTTTTTTCCAGCGGATGAATATGTCTCATGTTTGCAAGGACCCCCCGACTCTACCCTACATTATTCTCTTGTGACCCCAATTCCTTTCTCCAGTGAGGTCTGCCTTGCTCTTTGCTTTCATCATGGTTACTCTTATTATGGTACAGATGGTATACAGCGATGCCTTTGTGGCTCTGTCCTATCACAAGTCGAGAGCTCCTGTGAGGGAATATGTTCAAGAAGTGGGGATAGCGACGCATGTAACAAAACTATCATCCAAAACCTTAATTCCGTTCAGGTGAGTATGTATTTCTTTTTACGTCTAGGGTGTTTATGGTTCTATGTATGTGCATTGATAGAACAAGGCGTTTTAGAGCTCAATGGAACAATAGGCTTAATTCTAGGAAAATTCCCATTATCAATGTATAGGAATACTACTGTGAATATGTATTTTTTTAAATCAATCCAGACCATGAAGAAATATGTCAAAGGGTCAAAGGGTTGTGTATTGTATAATGGAAAGTGATACAATTTTCCAATATACGTATTAATTGAATATCTCTGCTTGCTGTATTTCAATGGGAACCTTTATTGTTTACTTCCAGTGGATAAAAACCTGTCCCATTCATGTGATGATCAAACAGGTGCACGGCTCGTTACAGTGACAGTATGTGTTTCAGAGCTGAGTCTTCTAATGAGAACTTGTATCCTTCACATGACCAGGACAGGGTTTTATCCACTGCAAGTAAGAAATAAATGTTCCTATTGAATGACTGCAAGCAGAGAACTTGAAAACCTTAAGGAATTAATACAGAAAGTATCAATCGGAAAATTTTATCACTCTTCAAAGGGTTATTGCCACCTTAGATATTTATGGCATATCCACGAGATATAGGGTTACTTCCACCTTAGACATTTATGGCATATCCACGGGATAAAGGGTTACTCCCACCGTAGACATTTATGGCATATCCACGGGGTAAAGGGTTCCTCCCACCTTAGACATTTATGGCATATCCACGGGGTAAAGGGTTACTCCCACCTTAGACATTTATGGCATATCCACAGGATAAAGGGTTACTCCCACCTTAGACATTTATGGCATATCCACAGGATAAAGGGTTACTCCCACCTTAGACATTTATGGCATATCCACAGGATAAAGGGTTACTCCCACCTTAGACATTTATGGCATACCCATACTGCATAAAGGCAGAAAATGAATGGAAAGGTGCCCACACGGCTCTCTTCTTTGATTGCTATGGGAGTTATGTCTCGGTTGCGGCCAGCTCTCCCTTCATTCTCCACCCAGATGCGCCATCAGAGGCCGCCTCATCATGCAGGGTGGGGGTCGGAAGTCTCCCGTTCTTGAGATAGGTGCGGGTCCCAGAGCTGGGACCCACATCTATCAGACGTTTATGTCTTATCCTGTGGATATGCTATGAATGTCTAAGGTAAAAATTACCCTTTAACTGGGATTTTACAAGGGGAAGCTAGCAGCATATGTTTTTATACTGATCCAATTGACTTCAATGTGAGCTGTATAAAAATTAATATAGTGAGTTTCCCGTTGTGGTGGCTGCGGCCATACAGAATTGTAGGACTGTGTGAAGGGAAGCACTACTCTGCTACTGCTATTGGAGACACTTTGACTGTAATTATGGGAATGTGTACCTTCACAGCCCAGATCCCCTTCTCTGATGCCTCCCTAGTTTTCAATAACTACCTGTATCTGTGACGTAGCCTACATACGTTAAAGACAAAGTAGTTGTGGTGGTCACAAGTAGGTATTCTGTGCTGCACAGAGGACTAGGAGCGTACACAAGGGCGGTTATGGGGTTAAAACCTCCCTTTGTTCCCCCACTTCCCCTAGCTCGTCCCACGACTCTCCGGTTTAAATGTAATGCTGTCTGCCATCAACTGGTCAAAGGTGAACATTACATGGTAGATGTTTATTTTCATCAGCAGCTGGCAGACCGCATTACATCATACCTCCCAACTCTCAAGTATAACAAAGATGGACAACTAATGCTGCGTCAATTTTTTTCCATTTAAGCCACGCCTCTAATCCCCCCCAAACCACGCCTATACACACCCAGTTCAGCCCACACAGTATCATGCTCCCATAGTGCCTCCCACACAGTATAATGTCAAATAGCTGCCCCCACACACAGGGGCGTAACTAGGAAAGACTGGGCCCCATAGCAAACTTTTGACTGGGGCCCCCCCTCCCCTGGGTGTCACACAACCCCCCCCCCTTGTAGATAGTGCCTTTTTTACAGCCCCCCCTGTAGATAACGCCATACAGTCCCCCCTGTAGATAACGCCATACAGTCCCCCCTGTAGATAACGCCATACAGCGCCCCCTGTAGATAACGCCATACAGCCCCCCCTGTAGACTGTATGGCGTTATCTACAGAGGGGGACAGTATGGCGTTATCTACAGGGGGTTTGTATGGCGTTATCTACAGAGGGGGCTGTATGGCGTTATCTACAGAGGGGGCTGTATGGCATTATCTACAGAGGGGGCTGTATGGCGTTATCTACAGAGGGGGCTGTATGGCGTTATCTACAGAGGGGACTGTATGGCGTTATCTACAGGGGGGCTGTATGGCGTTCTCTACAGAGGGGGCTGTATGGCGTTATCTACAGGGGGGTCTGTATGGCGTTATCTACAGGGGGGACTGTATGGCGTTATCTACAGGGGGGGTCTGTATGGCGTTATCTACAGGGGGGACTGTATGGCGTTCCCTACAGGGGGGGCTGTGTGGCGTTCCCTACAGGGGGGGCTGTGTGGCATTCCCTACAGGGGGGGCTGTGTGGCGTTATCTACAGGGGGGCTGTGTGGCGTTATCTACAGGGGGGCTGTGTGGCGTTATCTACAGGGGGGGCTGTATGGCGTTATCTACAGGGGGGGCTGTATGGTGTTATCTACAGGGGGGGCTGTATGGCATTATCTACAGGGGGGGCTGTATGGCGTTATCTACAGGGGGGGCTGTGTGGCGTTATCTACAGGGGGGGCTGTGTGGCGTTATCTACAGGGGGGGCTGTATGGCGTTATCTACAGGGGAACTGTATGGCGTTATCTACAGAGGGGGCTGTATGGCGCTAACGCCATACAGCCCCCACTGTAGAGAACGCCATACAGCCCCCACTGTAGAGAACGCCATACAGCCCCCACTGTAGAGAACGCCATACAGCCCCCCCCTGTAGGGAACGCCATACAGCCCCCCTGTAGGGAACGCCATACAGTCCCCCCTGTAGGGAACGCCATACAGCCCCCCCCTGTAGGGAACGCCATACAGCCCCCCCTGTAGGGAACGCCATACAACCCCCCCTGTAGGGAACGCCATACAGCCCCCCCTGTAGGGAACGCCATACAGCCCCCCCTGTAGGGAACGCCATACAGCCCCCCCTGTAGGGAACGCCATACAGCCCCCCCTGTAGGGAACGCCATACAGCCCCCCCTGTAGGGAACGCCATACAGCGCCCCCCCCGGCAGGGAACGCCATACAGCGCCCCACCCTGAAGGGAACGCCATACAGCCCCCCCTGCAGGGAACGCCATACAGCCCCCCCTGCAGGGAACGCCATACAGCCCCCCCTGCAGGGAACGCCATACAGCCCCCCTGCAGGGAACGCCATACAGCCCCCCCTGCAGGGAACGCCATACAGCCCCCCCATGTAAGTGCCCATGTAGATAGTGCCCCTATATAGTGCCACAGTGTACATGTTGATAGTGCCACCCCCATTGAAGATTTAACCGCCATCCGCCCTGGAAGATAGCGCCACCACCCCTGTAGATAGCGCCATTCGGACTCCCTGTAGGAGCGGAATCCCCAGCCAGAGCATAGGTCGGTACGCAGCAGTATTGCAAAAATGTAGCAAAATTACTGAGGTAAAAAAATGCCACAAAACAGGCATGTGTAAATTTACCCTTCGCAAAGTAGAGTCAGGCTTTACCAAAAACACATATGATTAGGTAAAGTTCCTGAAGCAGAGATCATATAAGTGCACACTGCAAAAAGTACATGGCACCATCACCCTTTCCCTCCTTCGCAAAACACACAATAATCCATAAGTAAATTTGCTGGGGATTATTGTTGTATCATTGTTAAACTCTGAAGTTTGATATATTGGTTTGCATCATGAGTATTTATTTTTTGTTTTGTTATTGTTGCTGTCGGTTTTTATCCTTGTTTTATGTTATCACGTGATCTTTTGTTATAGTGTATGTTGTGAGAAAAAGTAATAAACCCAGAATACAAAACTACTAGATTACATTTTCCCAATTTACCTACCTGACGTTATGGGTGACAGTCATTGAAATCAATAGTATGCCCCAAAGCTCTGTGTAGGAGACTCGGAATTACAGCAATTTTTTTGAAATGATTCAAAGTAAATACAAAATGTAAGATTTGAAATATAGAATTTTGTTATGTTTTAGTTTTTTATCGATGACAATATTTCGACAATGTCATATTTTTCTTCAGGTGGCAGTCTCTGTAACAGGCTTGTCTCACTACTCTGTGTTTCAAACTTCCGGGTTTTATGTAGAGGCTTCTGCTCCTGTCCAGCATTTCTTGTGGGACTTCAAAGATGGAAGTAAACCTGTCACAACTGCCGGTGGAGTTGTCAGCCACAAGTATAGTCTGCCTGGAAAATATAGTTTACAAGTTAAAGCAGAAGGGCAGGAACCTGCAGCAGAACTCCTGGTCACCATGACAGTGCCAATAGACATAGCAGAGCTGCAATGCCCAATGGTGGCCCAAACAGGGCAAAGCCTGGACGTGTGGCTGAATGTCAAGCAGGGCACATACCTCCGAGCCGTTTATGGGGTTCACCAAGAAGACGGCCATCGTCTAACAGGTAAATTAATCCATATATTATATCTGTCTGTCTATCTAATCTATCTTTTAGAGCCCTATATGTTTCTGTATGCCCACGTCTTGTCCTTGGCTAAATGTTAATTTTAGACCTCTATAATGCCATGTTGATGATCAATGTAAGACTGTCCTACATCCATATGTTAACCTGAATAAATCCAGTATTGTAGCTACTTGATGGCAGATCATTTCCAGAGTGCCTGCAACAGATACCCCCCAAAGTGCCAACCACAGATGACCCCCAATGTTCCAGTATGTTCCCATTAAAGCCACAGAGTTCTCCCAGAGCTCATCCTATCGCTTGTATCAAGCTAGACTTGTTTCTGCACCTGACATACAGCATTGAGGTCCATATGTGAGATGCACTAATGAACATTGGTACCAACATCAGTTATTATAAAGGAACCATAGGAACAGGCTCAACCATTAAGTCACGACTTCTTCCCTAAATTTTCCTTAATATAACTAGGAGATTTGATACTATACCTTCAAAGCCGGTATATTTAGAGAGAATTAAAACTTATTTGCCAAAGTCAATAGAAATGTTCTGCAACTGCCTTCCACTAAAATCCTTTCCAAAGGATTCAGGGTTCCCCATTTTTGAGATTTTGAAGGAGGGGGGATATAAGACCTAGTCGACAAACCCATAATCATGTCTCATTCGGCCCTGCTCTGATGATAATGTAATTGTCTGCAGAGAAATTATATTGCTGTAAGGTTGGGGCCCTGGATGGTATAGGTCCCGGTGCAGGTTGTGTAGTGGAACAGATTGCATAAAGACAGGTATGAGGGCAAAAAACACAGACCGGTGGTAAAGAATTACAACAATTCTTCTCAGTAGCCACTGAGAGGCACAGTCTTACGCAATGGTTCAGGCAGGCAGATGATGGCTGGCTCGCTGTAGATATGTTACAGATGGGGTCAAGGGAGCCCTTCCCTAGTACAGGGGTTGGTCTGGCAATTCAGGCCTACTGGGCCTCAATATGGTAGCTGCCTAGTGGGCCTTAATATGACTGACTTCCTGTTTCACTAGTCTCCCACTAGTGTCTGGACTCTGACCGCTCCACTACACTGACTATTGCAGGCCCAACGATAGATTCTAGTGCTATCCTTGCCGCTCTTTTCCATCCAATGCAGTTTATCACAGCTCCTCAATCCCTCCTGCACAGACTTGTTACTTTATGGACACTAGCCCAAGCTCTGAACACCGTTTAGTGGACTCACTGACGTCTTCTACACTAAGCTCCGCCCCCAGCATGACATCTGCCCTTAGCGCTAAACGCTGCCCACAAAATTGCGCCAAGTGCTTGATCCAGGACCCTACAATTTACATAGAGCCTGCAAACCAACCATGGCCAGGCCTGCAAGGGAACAGAGTCAAAACAATGTGTCATCAGCACAACACTATACACAGTGCAATATATACAGTGGCTGCACAGACCACTGACTGGACTCCACTTAGTGGGGAGAAGAGAAGACACAAAACCAGCAGATAGCAGCGGACAAAGCTTATACTTTCATAACATTTACAATTAAACATGTAGAGCTAATTTCCCTTTAAGTTGGGAATTTATCCCCCACACTTTACATTGCTATGCACAGAACAGTACTGCAAAAGGTGCGACGGGGCATTCAGCCTGGTTAGCTCTGCCCACCAATAATAGGACTTACCTGCAGGGACAAGACCAACCAAACAATGATCTTGGAATCAAATATTATCGGGAGATTGAATGTTAACACATTATTTTCTTTTAGCTACCATTTAAAATCTCATTAAAGGCAAACCCTACATTGTAATATTACTTACGGGTTACAATATCTATTACTGTAATTTGTAAAGTTATGTAAAACTTATTATAGAAACCAATTTCCAGTAGTAGGACATACCTCATGTTTTATAGCGCACATTTTTCATAGTGAATGCTGCAGTAAATATATTAATAGTCATGGTTTTCATTAGAAAATGATAAAGGATACATTCAATAGTAGGAGCTTCAGTGCCATCTACAGATGTGACACATTATTGTCACATCTTTAATGCAAGAACCCTTTACAGAAATTATTAGGGAACTGCAAAAATAGCAGTTTAACTTTGGAAGTGACCTGAAAATAGTGAAGTTGTTTTAATAAATTTTTTTGTTAAGTTAGAAGTTCTCAAAAAAGTTGTCTTTGTCCCATGCATGTTAAAGGCTATGTACACCTTTTTAGGGTACTTTTTTCTTAGTCAGTGTGTTTAGTGTAGCTTTCTAAATAGTTTTGATTAAAAAAATGGTTTTACCTTTGGAGATACAGCTGTTCTGCATGCACTATATAGAACAGCCTAGTTTTACACTGAATCCGTTAGTCCCGCGGACAGGGCCGGACTGGCCATCTGGCAGTTCTGGCAAGTGCCAGATGGGCCGGTGAACAGTGGGCCGCCTGCTGGCCTGCCGAAACGATCAGTGTCTCAGACGGCAGGGTACAGCATTTCTAAGGGTTCGGCACAGCAGCTAAGAACTGCTGTCCGGCTGTAATAGCAGCCGTGGTCTGTGCTGCTATTACTAAAACTCCCTGTGCTACTTTAAAATCTCCCCCTCCAGCCCCCCTTCCCTACTCTTCACACAACCTCCCCTCCTGCTGCTGTTACCAGTCGGGACATGAGGGAGGGGGAGGGGAGACTGTCGGCGGCACTGTGTCAGGCTGTGAGCAGGAGAAGTGCTGGAGTGAAGAATCTCACCCCATCACCCTGCTGAACTCCCTTCATAAATATCCTACATAAAAAGTATGTGCATGTGTGTTTACAATGTGTGTTTATGATGTGTACATGTGCATATAAAGTGTGTGTGCTTGAAAAAAGTCCTAATGTTGGACTGAAACGTCGCACCTCTGTATGTTGGCTTGAATAAATCAGTTTTTTTCATCCATCCTGTTGGAGTGCTGCGAGATTTATTTCTCCTGAATATTGATACAGTCCTAGGATCTGTAGGATCTGGACTGCTTGCTGGCACCCGTTCACATATCTAAGCTTTCTCTTACTGAGATTGAGTGCTGCTGCTTTCTCTGTTTGAATATATATATATATATACTACCGTTCAAAAGTTTGGGGTCACCCAGACAATTTTGTGTTTTCCATGAAAATTCACACTTATATTTATCAAATGATTTGCAAAATGACTAGAAAATATAGTCAAGACATTGACAAGGTTAGAAATAATGATTTTTATTTGAAATAAGAATTTTCTCCTTCAAACTTTGCTTTCGTCTTGGAATGCTCCATTTGCAGCAATTACAGCATTGCAGACCTTTGGCATTCTAGCTGTTAATTTGCTGAGGTAATCGGGAGAAATTTCACCCCATGCTTCCAGAAGCCCCTCCCACAAGTTGGATTGGCTTGATGGGCACTTCTTGCGTACCATACGGTCAAGCTGCTCCCACAACAGCTCTATGGGGTTGAGATCTGGTGACTGCGCTGGCCACTCCATTACAGATAGAATACCAGCTGCCTGCTTCTTCCCTAAATAGTTCTTGCATAATTTGGAGGTGTGCTTTGGGTCATTGTCCTGTTGTAGGATGAAATTGGCTCCAATCAAGCGCTGTCCACAGGGTATGGCATGGCGTTGCAAAATGGAGTGTTAGCCTTCCTTATTCAAAATCCCTTTTACCTTGTACAAATCTCCCACTTTACCAGCACCAAAGCAACCCCAGACCATCACATTACCTCCACCATGCTTGACAGATGGCGTCAGGCACTCTTCCAGCATCTTTTCAGTTGTTCTGCGTCTCACAAATGTTCTTCTGTGTGATCCAAACACCTCAAACTTCGATTTGTCTGTCCATAACACTTTTTTCCAATCTTCCTCTGTCCAATGTCTGTGTGCTTTTGCCCATATTAATCTTTTCCTTTTATTAGCCAGTCTCAGATATGGCTTTTTCTTTGCCACTCTGCCCTGAAGGCCAGCATCCCGGAGTCGCCTCTTCACTGTAGACGTTAACACTGGCGTTTTGCGGGTACTATTTAATGAAGCTGCCAGTTGAGGACCTGTGAGGCGTTTATTTCTCAAACTAGAGACTCTAATGTACTTGTCTTGTTGCTCAGTTGTGCAGCGGGCCTCCCACTTCTCTTTCTACTCTGGTTAGAGCCTGTGTGTGCTGTCCTCTGAAAGGAGTAGTACACACCGTTGTAGGAAATCTTCCGTTTCTTGGCAATTTCTCGCATGGGACAGCCTTCATTTCTAAGAACAAGAATAGACTGTCGAGTTTCACATGAAAGCTCTCTTTTTCTAGCCATTTTGAGAGTTTAATCGAACCCACAAATGTAATGCTCCAGATTCTCAACTAGCTCAAAGGAAGGTCAGTTTTATAGCTCCTCTAAACAGCAAAACTGTTTACAGCGGTGCTAACATAATTGCACAAGGGTTTTCAAGTGTTTTCTAATCATCCATTAGCCTTCTAACACAGTTAGCAAACACAATGTACCATTAGAACACTGGAGTGATGGTTGCTGGAAATGGGCCTCTATACACCTATGTAGATATTGCATTAAAAACCAGACGTTTGCAGCTAGAATAGTCATTTAGCACATTAACAATGTATAGAGTGTATTTCTGATTAATTTAATGTTATCTTCATTAAAAAAATCTGTGCTTTTCTTTCAAAAATAAGGAAATTTCTAAGTGACCCCAAACTTTTGAACGGTAGTGTGTATGTATATATATATATATATATATATATATATATGTGCGTGTGAGTGCAGAACGCTATAGCTGTTGTATTTATTTCACTCGTAGTTTAAATGCTGCAGATTTTACCAATGGATTTTGTTGTGGAAAGTCCGCACCATAAGGGCTTGTCCACACGTATTGTAATTGCTGCAGAAAATTTCTGCAGCAATGCCGCAGAAACTAGCAGAAATTCCGCTGCGGAAAAACAGAACCATTTACTGTGTTTTTTCCTGCAGAAAATGGTGCAGATTTTGATGCGTTTTTCTCAATGTTGGGGGATGGTGACATCTCCTCTGAAAAACGCAGCAATTCAGTACACTTTTCTCAGCGGGGATTGACATGCTGCGGTATGAAATATACGCACCACCGGTCAATTTCTGGTCGGAAATATTACGCAGCGTGTGGATGAGATTTGTTAAATCTCCCACACTTTGCTGCTACTGTATTCTGCTGCGTATTTTCCGTCAACAATTCCGGAAGGAAAATACGCAGCAATTCCGTTACGTGTGGTCAAGCCCTAATACAGTAGCAGCAGAGTTGTGTGAGACATAAAGATATTCTTTTCTGTTGAATTCAAAAGATAGCGATCAGATGCCGTATTACAGAGCAATTCTTCCCAAAAAGCATTGCTTCTAGGTGAGAATATCTCCAAAATTTGGTGACATGCTGAGGCACCATATAGCGGCATCAGAATGAATTAGTTAGCTTATCAAAATTGCTAGAAAGTCCTTTTTAACTTTTGCCAAACAAACAAAAAGTTATTCCATTTTAACTTATTTCTGACAACTATTGTAAATTTCTCTTCCCACGTCAAGGATTAATACAATAAATTGCGTAAGACAAGATTTTTCATATTGGTAGTTTCAGAATTTATTAAATATTCCAAACTGAGACAGTTTCCTATCGCAGCAAATACCTATTGCCACCATTTTCTTTTGGATTCAACGATCCCTGGTGGATTACACCTTAGTCAGGTATCAGCCTATGTACCTACAATTGTGGCATGTCACTTTATTTTCACTTTACTAAACAATCCTTAAAGGGATTGTTTGGTTCAGAAAACCTATTTTTAAATGCTCCATTAGAACACTCTATTAATAGACGGGTATCTAATATTTATTGAATATTATTGTAGAGTGTCAATTATTAAACATATTATCCAGAGTAAATAGAGCAACTAAGAATTTCTCAGGAGGACTCGCCAAGTCCGTACATTACAAAGATGACTCATTCATAACAATGATAACTTTGTAAGGCTAAGTTCACACTACCGTTAATATACGTTTACCTCTTTTCCGTCAGAGGAAGAGAGAATCGAAACATTTAATCTAAAGCAGCGGTTCCGCTAGAATTACCATTGATTTCAATGGTAATTATTTTGTTTCATTTGCTTTCCGTTTGTCTCCGTTCGCTAGGTTTCCGTTTCTTTTCACGCAAACAAAAGTTCTGCAGACTGCACTTTTGCTACCGTCAAAAAACGGAAACCTAGGGAACGGAGACAAATGGAAAGCAACTGAAACAAAAGAATTACCATTGAAATCAATGGCAATTCTAACGGAACTGTTGCTTTCCGTTTAATCTTTTGATCCTCTCTTCCACTGACGAAAGAGAGGTAAACGTATACGAAGTGTGAACTTCGCTTAACTCCCCATTTACTCTGCGGTGTTGCTGCAGGGGAATTCATCACGTGCTACCTTGTTCCCCTCAAGACTATAGATGATGGCTAGGGAGGTCCTCACAGAAGGACACTTTGTGAGCAGTTTATCATCGGGGGACTAATCTAATACAAAGGGATTGTTCAAAGCGAACAACCTCTTTAAAGCAGATTTTGAAATATCCCACCAACCGACGATGCCATAAATGTCAGAAAGATGCGGGTCCCACCTCTGGGACCCGCACCTATCTCCAGAATGGGGTCCCCTGAACCCTGTTCAGCCGCTGTGTGTTGTGGCTGAATGAGGTGTTTTCCGACCATGAAATACGTTATATGGTCGTGAGTTACGTAAACAGCGTAACTCGCTGAGCTACGCTGTTTTCGTAACTCCAATAGTAGTGAATGGCAATTACAGAAGCAGCGTAGCATGCAAGCTACGCTGTTTCCGTAAGTACCATTAAATTCTATTAGACGTATGCAAACAGCGTAGCTCCGTGAGTTACGCTGTTTGTGTAACTAACGACCATATAACGTATTTCATGGTCGGAAAACACCTCATTCAGCCGCAACAGAGAGCGGCTGAATGGGGTTAAGGGGCCCCGTTCTAGAGATAGGTGCGGGTCCCAGAGGTGGGACCCGCATCTAACTGATATTTATGACATATCCTGTCATAAATCAGTTTATTTTATGCTTCTCTCCACATTTCCAATGAATGTAACACAACAGAGAAATCTTTTTTAGTTATTTCACCGTTTAACCATAATATTCATCTATTCAAATGGCTTGATAACATATTTTCCTGATTATCTCGTTACAATGGCATCTGTAAAGAGGTGTCTATCGCCGACATGGCATGCAATGGGCATGTGAACATCAGAACTGGACCATGAAGCAATGGTAGAAGTTGGCCTGGTCGATGAAGTATGTTTTCTTTTACATCATGTGGATGGCCTGGTGCGTGTGTGTCACTTGCCTGGGGAAGAGATGGCACCAGGATGCACAATGGGAAGAAGGCAAGACGGCGGAGGCAGTGTGATGCTCTGGGCAATGTCCTGCTGGGACACCTTGGGTTCTGGCATTCATGTGGATGTTACTTTGACATGTACCATGTACCTTAACATTGTTGAAGGCAATGGACACCCCTTTATGGGTATTCCCCAATGGCAATGACCTCTTTCAGCAGGATAATGCGCCCTTCCACACCGTAAAAATTATTTAGGAACATGACAAAGATTTCAAGATGATGACTTGGCCTCTGAATTCCCCAGATCTCAATCCAATTGAGCATCTGTGAGAAATGCTAGAAAAACAAGTCTGATCCATGGATGTCCCAACTTGCAACTTACAGGACCTAAAGGATCTGCTGCTAACACGTTGGTGCCAGATGCCACAGGACACCTTCAGAGGTCTTGTGGAGTCCATGTTTCAATGGGTCAGAGCTGTTATGGTTGCATGAAGGGAGCCTAAACAATATTAAGCAAGTGGTTTTAATGTTATGGTTGAACGGTGTATGCAGTTCGTAGTCTTACCTTCCACTTACAACAATGTGTTCATTCTTAGTAAACCTCCATGGCTATTTTCCATACCATCTTGCAGATGAATCATCTTGTCCCCGCGGAGGAAGAATTTTCCAAGGTGACCTGCGCTGCTTTTGGCTGAGTCACGTAAAGGAGTCGCTGGTTTCTGCTCGCAGTCGTTGTTCTTCAGTTCCTGGAGGGGATCTTGCATACATAACCTCACTGGATCAACTAACTTTCATTCAAGAATCTTTTTCTGGGTAAGAAGCCTAAGGAATGCCCAACATTGGATCGATTTCCCACATTTAAATTGTTCCTCTCATTTTGTTTTCTCTTCTCAGATCTCCAATCATATAGATACAGTGAAAATTCGGCCACAAAGAATTTGGATGCCCCCTTTAAAAAAACAAAAAACCCTTCATTTCCTACAGCATTCTAACTTAGAACCCTCATATAACATAGTGAGATACATTGATAGGACTACAAGGCCCTCCTTAGGCCTTGTTCACATCTGCGTTGAAGGCTCCATTAGGAAACTCCATCACAGTTCTGGCCAAACATTCCGGAAGCAATATTGTTTTTGGTAAAGCAAAGGACATTATGGTGGAAACTCAACAAAACACATTAAAGACAATGGGTTCCGACTGACGCCAATGGTGTCCGTCATGCAACAGAATCGGCATTTAAGGATATTTTTGTTATTCTGAACAATGGTAACACTGACGCAGATGTGCTCAATGCCTTACATATAAATAGGGTTGAGCAGTAGGATTTTATTTGGGTTATCCTCATTGTTGCAGTTGGTCAGTTCTGCACTGTATTGTACGGGAAGATGCAAGCATAACATTATTACACCCATGTGTCTACACTATATGGACAAAAGTATTAGGCCATGTACATATTACAGTAGCTTTTGTGACACCCCATTCTAGAACAATAGGCATTAATATGGCGTTGGTCCCCCCTTTGCAGCTAAAACAGCTTCCGTTCTTCTGGGAAGGCTTTCTACAAGATTTTGGAGTGTGTCTTTGAGAATTTTTGTCCATTTATCCATAACAGCATTTGTGAGGTCAGACACTAATGTTGGACAAGAGGGCCTGTCTCACAATCTCCGTTCTAGTTCATCCTAAATGTGTTTGATGGGTTTGAGGTCAGGGCTTAGTCAAATTCTTCCACACCAAATTAACCCCAACCATGCCCCATGCCTTTATGGACCTTGCTTTGTGCACTGGGGCACAGACATGCTGGGACAGAAACTGCCTTCCCCTAAAGCATTAAGATTTCCCCATACTGGAGCTAAGGGGCCTAGGTCAAACCCTGAAAAAAAAAACCCCATAGCCTTATCCCTCCTTCAACAAACTTTACAATTGGTACAAAGCAGTCAGGCAGGTAATGTTCTCCTGGCATTCGCTAAACCCAGTCTCATCTATTAGACTGCCAGATAGAAAAGCGTAATTCGTCACGCCACAGAACACGTTTCCACTGCTCCAGAGTCCAGTGTCGGAGTGCTTTACACCACTCCATCCGACGATTGGCATTGTGCTTGGTGATGTAAGGCTTGCACGCGGCTACTCGGTCATGGAAACTCGTGCCATGAAGCTCCTAATGCAGTTTTTGTGCGGATATTAATACCAGACGAGGTTTGGAACTGCAGTTATTGAGTCAGCAGAGCGTTGGCGATTTTTATCTACTATGCGCCTCAGCACTTGGCGACGATGCCCTGTAATTTTACGTGGTCTGACGAGTTGCTGTGGTTTCTAAACGCTTCCACTTGCATTAATACCACTCACAGTTGATCGTGGAATGATCTAGGAGGAAAGAAATTTTACGAACTGACTTGTGGCAATGATGGCATCCTATTACAGCACCACACTGGAATTCAGTGAGCTCTTTAAAATGACCCATCATTTCCCAAATGTTTGTAAAGGCGACTGCATGGCTAGGTGCTGGATTTTATACACCTGTGACAATGGGACTTAATGAAACTGAATCGAAAATATAGACCAAGTGTTTCCCTTTTCTTTTAGCACCTTGTTCACTAGATATTATAAATACAATGTCAAATATATTGTACATATTCATATACAATCATGTCAAATTGTGGCGCTAAACTGTTGTCTATGTCAGCATCTCATATATACATCATGACGTAGATATATCTCTCTTGTAGGCACCTTCCAGTTTGGGTAAACATCTCACAGTCTCTGAAAAAAGATGGCAGGTTTCTCTTGGCTGTACCTACTTTACGTGACCAGAAAATACAGGAGTGTACACGTTTGCCATTAATACCTGGGAAAATATATCAGTTTAGCTCATGCTTGGAAAAAGCCCCATCTTTGTGTCATTGCAGAGCCGGAGGTCAGTATCCAATTCTTATACCTCATACTGCAGCTCCCTGAAAGGTAATTGTTGATAATGTAATTTCTCATATAGCACTGCACCCCCAAACTGGCAGTCATGCTGCACATGACAGAGCCATGGTCAGGCTTTCCTTCATCTGGGGCATAGGTTCAGTTTGCTGCGCTGTGCCTACTGTAAATACCCTGGCCAAGGCAGAGTGACTTGATGGCCTTCTCTGGCACGCAGCATCCATGGCACATGCCCCACCAGTTCCCTGTAAATACACCCTCGACACAAAGACATTTCTGCTGTTTTGTAACAAATATTGGCCAGTTCTCTTTTATTTTAAGCAGCCGTTCTGTGGAACTGAGATAAACTGTGATCGTGGTACATGTTTTCTAATGCCATGCTTAAAAATCAAGTAAAAAAAGCTCAAATAACAAAAACTGACCTCTGACTGTAGAGATTGGCGCTGGGAAAGATAGTTACATTTCAGTGGATTCTGCTTGGATGCTTGGATCTATGCTGCTGTTGGTGCAGTGCATTGGACATTGTGTCTATTGCATTTGTACGGGCACTGCTGTAGCAGTGTTGTAACGTCACAGTGCAACGCAATGTTGCTACTAAGAAACACAAAAGTTTGTACAGCGCATTCCAACTAAATGAAACAACACGTGTATACAGGTGCAAGAACGCCTGTGACTGCAAATTTATACAGCATACAAGAAAACCGTGACGGCACACTGCAAACACTAATGCCACCTAAACCACCAAATATAAATAAATAGAGAGGTTCTTAGCGCGCATTTTGATCAAATTGTGGGAGCCCACCCGCCACGACAAAGTGACCTATATAAGGTGGGTCCCTAATGCTGCTCATACACCCAGAACTGGGACTAAGCCTACATATATCTGGGGATGGTAGGAACCAGCATTAAACTAATTAAAATTACCCAGGGCAAAATGGGAGGAGTGCAAGATCAAAAAATGGAGGCAGTCACTAACCCCACATATATGCAATACATAAAAGACACAAAACTTTGAACGGCACATTCCAACAAAATGAAACAAAACGTGTATACAGGTGCAAGAACGCCTGTGACTGCAAATTTACAGTAAACATGGATGTTTGCAGTGTGTGTTGGCCATTTTCTTGTGTGTTGTATAAATTTGCATTCACGGGCGTTCTTGCACCTGTATACACGTTTTGTTTCATTTTGTTGGAATGTGCCGTTGAAACTTTTGTGTTTTGTTTTTTCTATCAAGAAATTTTTAACAACATTCAAGTCATCTATAAGCTGTACATTCCGGCACATGCATTCTTTATGTTCTCTTATTCATATTTTATTTTTCAGTCCACCTCCCTGATGCCCCTGTTTACCTGGTAGGCGTTCCTGCTTTCGAAGAGGCTGACACAGAGAATGCAACCTTATTTTTTTTACATAAAGACCTTGATAGTGACATTAAGGTAAGTCTCTTAAAGGCTATGTAAACCTTTGCAGGGCATTTTTGTAATTAAATAGGTTAGTCTGTGTGTTTGGTGTAACTTTATAGATAGATTTTATTAAAAATTCGTTTTACTTTTCGGGATACAGCTGTTCTGTATTCTCTATACAGAGCAGCTGTGTCGTTCGCTATTACCTGAATCCGTCAGCCCCGGAGACCTGACGGGTTCAGTGTTAACGGGTCCTGTGTGTCTCTACCTGTAATCTATCACATCTAAGTTTATAATTTACATGTGATATATTACATGTGGCTCCTGCGTGTCAGAGACACACAGAACCCGCTGTCACTGAACCCGTCAGTCCCGCGTACCTGACAGGTAAAAAATGCCCTGCAAAGGTTTACATTGCCTTTAAGTCATCTTGGCTTTTTTCCTAAAGGTCCTTTTACTCGGGCCAATGGTAGGGCAAGCAAGCCTTCATATGAACGCTCATTCCCGATCATTGCCCTGTTTAAACAGGGCAATGATCGGCCGATGAACGAGGAAACGCTCGTTCATTGGCTGATCGTATCGTTTATGCAGCACAAAATCTTATTGTTGTGTAAACAAGGAGATGTGCTGCCGACATGATAACAATGTATGGGGACGAGCGATCATAGTAACGATTACTTGTCCCCATACATTACTGATTACAGCTCATTGTGAAAGGAGCAAACGAGGGCCGATCAACGAGTTGATGGGTGCTCGTTTTTATGGCCCAAATTGACCGGTGCAAAAGGACCCCTAAAGGATGTTTGCTTTCCCTGAGATTAACAGACAAACAGTATGTTAAATTTCCGTCCCTCTGTTAATCCACGTTTGCTGCAGGTGATGCTTTTTCCTGGTCTTTGGTTCAGCCATTCTGGGTTTCCTTTGTCGCTTGAATTGGGAATCGAACCTCTTCAACATGAATACCAGGCTCGAGTCCAGATCCTGAGGCCATTTTGTAGTCCAGAACAACATTTGCTTTCCCCTGGTATGTTTTGTAATATTGACTAAGTGATAAATTGTCAATTTTACCCCAAACTAGAATCAGTTTCAACAAAAAAATTCTACACTTGTGTTAACTTTCAATAACACAGGGATAGAAATGATGACCAACACATAAAAAGAAAATCACAATATTGTTACAAAGAGTTAGGGGGTGCCAGACAGACAGCAAGATAGATAGGTATAGACAAACAGACAGGCAGGCACACAGCCAGCCAATGAAAGACAGACAGCCAATGAAAGACAGACAGCCAATGACAGACAGACAGCCAATGACAGCCACACAGCCAGCCAATGACAGCCAGACAGTCAATGACATAAAAAGACAGACAGATAGACAAATGATAGACAGACAGACAATTAAATTGTCTGTCTATCATTGTCCGTTTATCTGTTTGTCGATGTCTCTGTCTTTGTCTGTCTGTCACTGCCTGTCTCTCTGTCATTATCTGTCTGTCTTTGTCTGTCATTGTCTGTCTGTCATTGTCTGTTTGTCTTTGTTTGTCTGTCTGTCATTGCCTGTCTCTCTGTCATCTGTCTGTCTGTTAAGGGGGTTTTACACTGGGCAATTATCGGGCAGACAAGCGTTCATAGAATGCTGATCTAAGTCTGGTTCACTAGAACCAAGGCAATTAGAATCAACCCTGGCATTTTAAAGCCCACAAGCCCACCTGCTGTCCATGCAATATGTTTGCCCAGTTGTGGGCCCACCCTCCAGCATTATATGAGAATTGTACATCCTTTCTGATGCTCCTCAAAATGCTGCCTTCCTGTTGTGCTACTCAGATATTTTATAAATGCCACAAAACCGGTAAATGTGGGCAGCATGTGAATGTACAGTATACACCGGTCACCACTCTCATACAGGAACGGTGTCTGTTATCCGTTATTAAATGCTTGAGCAGCACAGAAGTGAGACAGCAGGAAAGGAGACCTACCGGAGATGGTGACAATACCCTGAGATGGACTCTCCCCAATCATATTTCAAGTTATAGTAATAAATAATATATTGCAGAAATACTAAGAATATATGTGTGCAATAAATATAATACATCATACACCATCAGGATATACGAGTCCATACGACATAAACTGTGTATACTAACAATGCCATCATATACAGTATATTCTACAAATGAGTAATAATAAAAACACCAATATAAACTGTACACATAAATAATGCTCTCTCTCGCTATATATATATATATATATATATATATATATATATATATATATATATATATACATACACTACCGTTCAAAAGTTTGGGGTCACCCAGACAATTTTGTGTTTTCCATGAAAACTCGCACTTATGTTTATCAAATGAGTTGCAAAATGACTAGAAATTATAGTCAAGACATTTGACAAGGTTAGAAGTAATGATTTTTATTTGAAATAATAATTTTCTCCTTCAAACTTTGCTTTCGTCTTGGAATGCTCCATTTGCAGCAATTCCAGCATTGCAGACCTTTGGCATTCTAGCTGTTAATTTGCTGAGGTAATCGGGAGAAATTTCACCCCATGCTTCCAGAAGGCAC
The DNA here is from genome assembly GCF_050947455.1 of Rhinoderma darwinii. Lineage (NCBI taxonomy): Eukaryota > Metazoa > Chordata > Amphibia > Anura > Rhinodermatidae > Rhinoderma > Rhinoderma darwinii. Next base: position 49,721,111 of record NC_134699.1, read on the forward strand.
TCCCACAAGTTGGATTGGCTTGATGGGCACTTCTTGCGTACCATACGGTCAAGCTGCTCCCACAACAGCTCTATGGGGTTGAGATCTGGTGACTGCGCTGGCCACTCCATTACAGATAGAATACCAGCTGCCTGCTTCTTCCCTAAATAGTTCTTGCATAATTTGGAGGTGTGCTTTGGGTCATTGTCCTGTTGTAGTATGAAATTGGCTCCAATCAAGCGCTGTCAACAGTGTATGGCATGGCGTTGCAAAATGGAGTGATAGCCTTCCTTATTCAAAATCCCTTTTACTTTGTACAAATCTCCCACTTTACCAGCACCAAAGCAACCCCAGACCATCACATTACCTCCACCATGCTTGACAGATGGCGTCAGTCACTCTTCCAGCATCTTTTCAGTTGTTCTGCGTCTCACAAATGTTCTTCTGTGTGATCCAAACACCTCAAACTTCGATTCGTCTGTCCATAACACTTTTTTCCAATCTTCCTCTGTCCAATGTCTGTGTGCTTTTGCCCACATTAATCTTTTCCTTTTATTAGCCAGTTTCAGATATGGCTTTTTCTTTGCCACTCTGCCCTGAAGGCCAGCATCCTGGAGCCGCCTCTTCACTGTAGACGTTGACACTGGCGTTTTGCGGGTATATTTAATGAAGCTGCCAGTTGAGGACCTCTGAGGCGTCTATTTCTCAAACTAGAGACTCTAATGTACTTGTCTTGTTGCTCAGTTGTGCAGCGGGCCTCCCACTTCTCTTTCTACTCTGGTTAGAGCCTGTGTGTGCTGTCCTCTGAAGGGAGTAGTACACACCGTTGTAGGAAATCTTCAGTTTCTTGGCAATTTCTCGCATGGAATAGCCTTCATTTCTAAGAACAAGAATAGACTGTCGAGTTTCACATGAAAGCTCTCTTTTTCTAGCCATTTTAAGAGTTTAATTGAACCCACAAATGTAATGCTCCAGATTCTCAACTAGCTCAAAGGAAGGTCAGTTTTATAGCTCCTCTAAACAGCAAAATTGTTTACAGTGGTCCTAACATAATTGCACAAGGGTTTTCAAGTGTTTTCTAATCATCCATTAGCCTTCTAACACAGTTAGCAAACACAATGTACCATTAGAACACTGGAGTGATGGTTGCTGGAAATGGGCCTCTATACACCTATGTAGATATTGCATTAAAAACCAGATGTTTGCAGCTAGAATAGTCATTTACCACATTAACAATGTATAGAGTGTATTTCTGATTAATTTAATGTTATCTTCATTGAAAAAAAACTGTGCTTTTCTTGCAAAAATAAGGAAATTTCTAAGTGACCCTAAACTTTTGAACGGTAGTGTACATATATTTATATACTAAGCACATGAATAATAACATCATATACACTGTACCCATCAAAAACTCGATATACTATAAAAGCACTATATACTATACACATGAATAATGCTATTTACACAATACACATGAATAATGCTGCCATATATACTGTACATATGAATAACCTGGGAGACATGCCGCACGTGCACAACTCACACCTAGAACACATGCCGCACGTGCACCACTCAGACCTAGGACACCTACAATGGGGTTCATCGGGTAAGGGCGTATTGTTCGTCATTTTGACAACAAAAATAGCGCAGCATGTATTACTATTTTTTCAGTCAAAATTGATGGAAACTGCGACAGAGTCTTTGACGCAGATGAAAACAGAACTTCTCTGCAGCTAATGGGGTTGTTGGTTTACTGTAGACAGTAACAGAGAGAGCAGCACTACTGAGCAGCTACTGTATGCCAGGTCCAGTGGCTGCTTATTGGCTCAGAATACAGCAGCCGCTCGGCAGTGTCTTCTCTATTTCTCTTATTTAGTGAGGTCTGTGAAATCTGTAAGTGTGGTACCACGCTCCCACGGGCCAAACAGTGAATTAACTAATGCTGGGCTGCTCTGTCCTTCTGGTGAGAGGGAGCAGTGTTGCCACTTTATTGTTGCTGGATTATACAGAGGTAGCCAAACTCCCCTTTGTGTCTGATCAGTGACCGCTTGTAGAGAAGCTTGATCAGACACCCAGTGTGAATAGGCTTCAGTCCGTAGCTAAAAGAACTATGTGGGTGGCAGCCAAACCAGCCCACTGTGCACCAGCCCATCTGGCATTTGCCAAAACTTCCAGGTGGCCAGTCCGGCCCTGACTAGAACCAAGGGAGGTCTGGGTATTGCAACTGTAATATGGATGCTAAAATGCAGTCTTATAGTAGCCATCTAAAACTGACCTTAATGTAAATAGATAGAACTTACGGGGACATTTGATACATCAAATAAAGTAGGTGGTTTGTACTGTATGCTGATTTATTAGCTGTCGTCTTTGAAGTGTAGTAAAAAATCATAATACTTCTTAAAAAATACCATTATTTCATAAGATGTTTGTTCCAATAGTAACCTGTGTTTTTTTTGTATGTTTCTGAAGGTTGTGTATTTCAGCAGTCTCCTTTTGCGATCTGTCACCCGCATCCTCTATGTAACACTACCGGGGTCTGTCCCAATAGCAAACAGTGGTGCTCGCTTACTGAAAGCTGTTTGAGTCCCGACCAGCCCTGCAGTACTTATACCTCTGAGAGCTACTTATACCAACCTCGGTATGTTGGAACCCCACCACTATACTCACCCGTTGCTGACATCCCCCTGCTATTCTCACCCAGCAGGAAGAGGCGAAACATTCAAGTAAGAATAGATAATGTGTTAATTATTAATATATGGAAAGAATTGATAGATTTCGGACCTACCGCAGAAAACTGATTTGAACTGTAAACTTTATAGAGATTATTATATATATGTTTAATATTTTAGAATTTCACAGTCTATTTTAAAGAGGTTGTCTAGTTTAAAAAACTCAATTGCAAATACCCTAATAGGCACTCCTGAATTAATAGAGGGGAGGTCCAGCAGCTACAAAGAACATTAACATCATTTTTATTGTTATTATTTAAGGGGTTGTCTAGTTTGGGGTCTGTTTTTTTTGCTGATGACCTATCCATAGGATAGGTCATCAGTATATGATCGATGGGGATCCTACATCCGGACCCCGCACCGATCAGCTGATCCGGCTGCCTCCAAGCGCCGGAAGCTATGCAGGGTTCGTTGCCGAAAGCAGAAGGCTTCGTCCACTGTATAGCGGCCGTGCTGCAGTACTGCAGCTCTACTCTAGTGAATAGGAGCAGAACTCCTCTAACCCAACACGACCGCTATACAGTGATTGAAGCCTTTTGCTTACGGCACTGACTCTGCATAGCTTCCGGCGCCCGTAAGGAGCCAGGACTGCTGATCACGTGGGGTCCGGGTGTCAGATAGGTCATCAGAGAAAAAAAAAAAACAGCCCCCAAACGGGACAACCCCTTTAAGTAAAATTACAGTCACCATGGACATGTAGGCATGTTTACAGTATAAAAACTGTGCACGGCGTAATTTTCTCTGTGCTGGCGCTGCAGTGAAGTTGTTAGAGATATCATGATTATAAGACATATGGAGAATATCTGAGCTTCTATTGCTCTTTTACAGTGCCTATGTAAGACTTACATTTTTCTACCCATCCTAAACAACTAAAATATTATTAGATGAATACTTTGTGAAGTAGCCCAAAAGGATAGTACTAAAGGATGGTACAAAATTTATGTAATATATATGCTGCAAAAAATGATACCATTATATAAACTTCAAACCTAATTCTCTTGCAGGTCTTGCTATCTCATCTGTCTTATTCTGTGCACCCTGATGACATCATTTCTATACAGCACACCGGCGTCGACGGGTCGTTCCTTCACTGCACCTCTAATTCTGATTCTCTCTGGCGCCAAAGTTATATTACCATGACACATCAAGGATGGCAGAAAGAGTCCGCTCTTATAGAGTCTTTCAGCTGGGTTGATGATGCGGTTTGTGACCTTCATGTGATGTATGGGTCAGAAGCACACAGCCTTGTGGTCTCGCCATTGTTATGGGGTATTCAGAAAGCTGGAACGTATATAATCAGTGCTGTCCTGACCAATGCAGTTAGTTCAACTACAGCCACTTGTGAAGTGAATATTCTAAGTCCTATTACTGATGTACAAATTATTCACCCTACACCTTACAATGACTCTTTGCATTTGCGAACTCAGGAGGTGAATCTGGTTATTATCAGTGCCCGTAGTACAAATGTAATTCATGTTCATTGGTTGACACCACTGCAGAATGAAGAGTCCATTATGCAGCAAGAATGTCCTTCGGATATTGCATCTTCTTTGCCGATTTGCACTTATCGATCTATAGATTTGTGGTTTTCTTGGATGCGGTTGCATTTTAACAGTCCAGAAAGTACTCTACTTTCCATTGAGTTGACCAGTGAAGTCAGTGTCAAAAGTTTAACCATGCAAGTCAAGGCTCATGATGTCATCCAGGGGCTTCAAATTCGCACTGATGGATCTAATCGCATTCAATTAAACCAAACTAGGGTAAGTAAGTATGCCTACATCTATTGCGTGTGGTAATCCATTAATATGGACTTATGTCACCCTTCTACATCTGAAACCTGAATTTCCTGTCTATTTACCTTAGGCCTTATGCACACTACCATATTATGGTGTCTCACTACCGGCGACCCCACACAATCTACGATTTGTATGGAACTATAGTATGTTGCTTATAGACTTCTATGCAGCCATACTGTACCTCCGTATGCCTCTGTTTTCATGCAAAAGTTTTGTTGCCGGGATTCCATATACAAAAAAACCTGTTATATTCTCCATTGGATGCCGAAATAATAGACATATTTCGATATTCGATTTTCTGTAATACGGAGCCACCATATGTACAGGCTACATGCACATGGATCTGTAGTGTGTATGAGGCCTAAATAAATGTAATCATGTAGCTTATCTGTTTCTACTCTACAGATTTTCACAGCTGAGCTGTCTCATGGCTCATCTGTTACATTCATATGGACTATGGATAATAATAAAGTGTTCTCATACAAGGGTCCAAGCTACACTGTGACATTCAGAACCCCAGGAATTTATCATTTGAAGGTAACTTTTTCCTTATATTTTGCAGCAGACCATATTCTTCTTGCAGAGGATGGGACTACCGTGTTATGAATATTCGAGGGCTCTTAGTAAGGCTAGATTCACACGAACATGGGGAAACTCGGACGTGAAGTTTTTCATGTCCGAGGTGCCCCCGTGCGGGTTCCATTTTCACGGATCCCCATAGACTTGAGTCTATTAAGGGATCCGTGAAAACGGAAGAAAACAGGACATGTTCTATTTTTCAACGGACCCTTTACACATGGTCCGTTGAAACAATGGCTGTGTGAACGGGCCCATTGAATTACATGCGTCCATGTGAAGGCCGTTGTTTTAACGGCCGTCACCCCGACGTAAAATACGCTTGTGTGAATCAGGCCTAAGGCACCAGATAATTTGCCTCTACTTTTGGTAATATTTTCCAGGTGTGTTGCTTATTTTGTTTGTTGCTTTACATATCATTATTGCTTTTTTTTTAACCCTCTAATTTGTTTTTTGTGTTGTCTGTTATCTCAGGTTGTTGCTGAGAACCCAGTCAGTTCTAAGGAGTTAGACATGATGCTTTATGTAGATGGGATTCTTCCTTCGCTGAATGCTGAGCTCTTTGTGTTTTCTGCACTTGTGGCTAAGACACATGAAATCTCTTTAAAGATACAGCTGGAAAACTCATCTAATGTGACCATAAGGTACTGGTTTTATGTTTGATTTTTACCTCTTTTAACTAGTACAACCTGTAACGTACATTGCAGAAGTCACTAGACAATTGGAAGGGCAAAAGTTCCTTAAGGGTATGTTCACACGCAGAGTTTTCAGGCATATTTCGGGGCGTAAACGCCTCGAAGTACGCCTGAAAAAACGATAGCTGAATGCCTACAAACATCTGATTATTGAAATTAATGGCAAAAACTGCGTTTTGTTCAGACGGGGCATTTTTTTACGCCGGTGTTTTAAAAAACAGCGCGTAAAAAGGAGCATGTCACTTTTTGAGCCCTTTTTGGAGCTGTTTTTTCATTGTGTCAGTAGAAAAACAGCTCCAAAAATGTCTAGAAAAAAACATTTTCAGCTTAAAAAATGGCTGAAATTCAGTGGCTGAGTTCTCTGAAAACAGCTCCGTCATTTTCAGCCATTTTTGATTTTGCGTGTGAACATACCCTAAAAAAGTATTAGAATCACACACCTTCGCTGAAAACCTAGACGTGCAGGTGGGTTCACGTTCACAAACTGCAGACCACTATTTACAACGGTCATAAGACAATCCATAGTTAATTTTGGGTGGCTACAGCAACATCATTTAAAGGGTATGTCCACCTTCGCAACCAAATTTTTTTTCTTGGTCCAATGTATCTAAAATAAAAAATGAAGTAACTTTAATGATAATTAAACATATTCTACTGTTTGGTGTCTCCAACTTCAATGTAGACCTATGTTTCTCCATGGTAAAGCAACTCTGTGTAGTCTGATCCTGCAATCGTAGACCCGTCTTGTTTCTTTCTATTTCCTGCTAATGTACGTACAGTAGGTTAGCAATAACTAGCGGACATCTGTAAGGGAGTATAACTGCAGAATAAGATCACACAGGGTTTTATTTTGTAGTTTGTTAATAAAAATTATTTGCAAAAGTTGCTTCATTTTTTATTTTAAATGCATAGGAGCATTAAAAAAATGGATTTGGAAGTGTACAGTAATTATCCTTTAAGTAATCTACTGCAGCTTCCTTATGTGTCAAGAAAGCACCATGTGCCATGAAGACAACCCCTGTCCATATATCACCACTCAGTACCCCTTCTATGAGTCAGATTGGAAAACCACTCTGTTGGACTTGAGTCATCCATGTATTACAGAGATGCATGGCCGGGGCTTCCCTAGGGGAGGTGGCCCCCATACGAAAGGGGTTGCTGGTAGTGAGACAACCCCATTAAGCAGAGACAAACAGAGAACTCAGACTTCTTACTTGCTCTTTAACTTTTTCTCTATCTATCTATCTATCTATCTATCTATCTATCTATCTATCTATCTATCTCTCTATCCATTTATCTATCAATTTATCCATCCATTTATCCATCCATTTATCCATCCATTTATCCATCCATCTATCCATCCATTTATCCATCCATTTATCCATCCATTTATCCATCTATCCATCCATTTATCCATCCATTTATCCATCTATCCATCCATCCATCTATCCATCCATCTTCTTTTTCAGCCATACAGTATATTTAGTTTTAACCTTCTTATCACTACCATTCTTTCCAGAATCATGAGAGGGTTGCCTTAGCTTTGAAGCCTTACCCTATATTAACATTACTAGCAGACACGTCTGCAGGGAAGTATTACGTTATAGGTTAGTTTCACATCCTGCAGAATTGGTGCAGATTTTTTGCGCCTTTGAATATATTTGTGATATTCCGTATGCTTTGTCTTCTACACCCCCCACCCCATTGTCTATAGACTTTCATCTGTATTTATGCCTAGTTAGTGGGAAGTTCTGCTTTTCTACAGCTGGGAGTTTGGAGATGGCAGCCCACTACTAAACAGAAGCTTTTCTCCTCCATATGATCTCCGGCACCTACAAAACCTTAAAGAGTCATTGGTCACTTTGAACACAACAGAAAGACATATGTATAGCCAGCCTGGTAAGAAAAAGTGTAATGGTCTGTGGTGTCTAGATGTATTCTCTACAAATGCTATGTAATCCTATGTTCCATTTTCACAGGGTATTATCAAGTCAAAGTGACGGCGTATCAAGGTGGATCAGAAACCACATGCACAGCGCAGTTACGGGTTGTTTCTCCCCTGACATCCTTAATCCTTGAAGTAGACCCTGCCTCTCTAGGACTGCATACAGCCGCACTGTTTTCTGCATTATGTCTGCCTTCATCACTTGATGTGATCTTCACTTGGAATTTTGGTGATGAGTATGGAGCTGTACAAAGCAGCGATCGTCAAATAAAACACGTCTACAAATCAGTTGGTACCTATAAGATAACGGTCATTGCAAGCAATGAGCTCAGCCAAATTAACGAAACATTGATGGTTACCATTGAGCAACAGATCGAAGGCTTGTGTGTAGAGAGCAATAGCCCTATTGAGCTGGGTACGGAAATCACAGTATTCTGTTCAGTAACACAGGGCACAAATATTATTTGGACTTTTGATATGAAAGATGGTAAATCCTACATTAACCAGTCAGAAGCATCAGTAAACCATAGATACAACCGGTGGGGTAATTTTACTGTTGCGGTAACGGCTAGAAATGGTCTGAGCTCTGCCTGTAAATCACTCACTGTACATATTTACAGAATACAAGTCACCAATGTTCTTCCTGAAGTTGCCGCTAGCCTAATATCTACACAGATGACGGCCTACCTCTCCATGCCATCCAAATTACAAATATTTCATTGGGACTTTGGAGATGGCAGTCCATCCACCATCACTGAAGGCAAGGCTGATGTATGGCACACTTACCATTCTGCTGGCAATTACACAATTCAACTGGTAATATCTGGAGATACTGAGGGTGATTTTTACAGAAAAGTGATAAAAGTTGAAGATAAAATTACCAATGTAACTATTAATACATCACCCACAGCTGCAAATGTATCCCAGCTTATTTCCTTCCATGCATTGGTGCATCCTCTGCCCGACCAAAAGCATGATTATTGGTATCAGTGGGATCTTGGTCTGGGAATCCTGCCTACAAAAAAGTCATCCTCAGAGGTCACCTGGTCATATATGTTTGACGGTCACTACAACGTAACCGTCACAGTCTGGAACCAAGTAAGCCAACTTCAAGCATGCTGTTTTGTCAATGTGCAGCAACCAATTGTTTCCGTGTATATAGAACACAATGGTGGAGCTATAATTCCACGTGGTGTTGAGAAGATCTTCTTTGCTCGGGTTAGACCAGAGGTGGCAGCTCAGTTTACCTGGGAATTTGGCGATTCTTCTCGTCTTTGCTTTGGACAAAATGTTACACACACTTTCCAGGTGTCTGGCAACCTAACTGTTAGTGTCTATGCAAAAAATAATGTGAGCTACCATGAAGCCTCTTATTCATTTTATGTGCAAGCCCCTATCAAAAACCTTTCACTGAGATCTGATGTTGTGTTGGCAGAGTCTAACCAAACCGTCCATTTCTATACTACGTTGTCTAGTGGTGATGATGTGCACTATTTCTGGGCAATGTGTGAGTCCTGTCCATTTTTAGACAGAACATCAAACATATCTCACATAACATCAAACATATCTCACATATTTTTTTATCCCGGTAGCTATATGGTTAGAGTACAGGCTATAAATACTCTAAGCTCTGCTCAAGCTTCTGTTAGATTAAATGTTCAAGAACAAGTGCAAGGTGTAAGGATATGCCAAGAGAATGCACAAGTTTATGGGTATGCTGGCATTGGTGAACCTCTCACTCTCACGGCTCATGTGATCAAAGGATCCAACCTTTCCTTTAATTGGGTATTGATGCCCAGACTATTGGAAAGTCATAACTCCTCCATCACTTTGACTCCATTAGTACTGGGGGAATATTGTGCAGAGGTTTGGGTAGAGAATGGATTAGGAAAAATGTTTGCACAAACTCAGATGTACGTTATAGAGAGAATAAGTGGCATAGCTATACAAAAACCAACTGGCAGTGTGGCCATTGGGTCACCTTTAAATTTGACTATTCATGTTCAATCTGGCACTGACTTGCATTATTCATGGGAACTTGGGGAAGGCGCATATTGGCATACTGGCCAAAATAGGTCCATGACTTTAAGTTACCTCACACAAGGCTTGAAGCTCATTGCAGTTACAGTGTCAAATGCGTTGAGTTCTGCCACTGTATCAACAAAGTTGATGGTACAAGAACCCTTGTCAAATATTAGTTTTGCCGTCAATGGTTTACATAACTTTAAAGTAGTACCATCACGTAAAATGGTTTTATTGTGTGGTTCAGTAGAACGTGGCACAGAGCTAATGTGGGAATGGAGGTTGTCCGGTTCGAATGAAAATGTTATGTATATCACACAGAATGTGTCACATTTGTTTAAGGAACCTGGTGAGTATGAGGTTTCACTGAAAGTCTACAACTCAGTGAGTAATGCCACTATTTCTCATACACTGCTTGTGCAGGATACAATTACTGGTTTCCATGTCAATACAGAAAGGAATAGTGTCTGTACTGGGCAAGAGGTTACGTTTTGTCCGAGTATTCAGTATGGCACAAATGTGACCTTCATATTGGCTTTTCCTCAACTCAATTTGTCTCAGGTTCTCTTTAAAATATGTGGTCAATTGATCTTCCCTTTTCCTGGCATTTATGAAGTTCTGTCATCTGCATATAACAAGGTCAGCCTTGCCAATTATACACTTCACATAAATGTCTTGGAGAACATTAAAGGTCTGAAGGTCTTTGGTCTTTCCTCTGCTTGGCCAGTTAAGAGGACCATGAACTTACTTGCAAAGTTGGAACCTGGTTACCTTCCCAATTTTCAATGGAATTTCCAAGAAGAAGGTCTACCTACTCGTATACAGACAGGGCAAAGGGTAGCATTCACTCCACTGGAACTGGGAGCACTTCATATTGTCCTTAATGTCAGCGACCATGTTTGTTTCTCCGTAATGCGATCTCTGGTTATTGTACAGGCTCCAGTAACTAGTGTTTTTCTAGAGATTAGTACTGAAGAGGTTTTCTTACATCAATGTGTCATATTTATGGCAACTGTATCTGATGGCTCAGACTTACATTTTCACTGGACATTTGTAGAAACGAATATAACAGGTGTAGAAAGTTCAGTAGAGTATTGCTACAATGACATGGGCGACTTTGTGACTAATGTGTCTGTGTTTAACCTGGTGAGCGTGGTTCATGCATATAAAAGAGTAAGTGTAAGGCCAGTAGATTGTGAACAACCACTTGCCCGGTTGGTGGAATCGCCATCAGTTATATACCGGGCTGATGAAGGTAACTTTGAGGCCAGTGTGAATCTAAGAGGCTGCTATAAATACAAAGTGATATACCAGTGGCAGATGTACAGGAGATCAGATCAACAAGCAATATCCCTTCTGGACATTGACACATCCAACACTCATTTGACCATCCCTGGAAATTCACTGGACATTGGAATGTACTGTCTTCTTTTCACAGTCACTCTTCAAGGGACCCCACTATCAAATAACATTACTCAGATATTTGAAGTAACTCGTAGTTTGCTAGTGGCCCAGATATATGGAGGCTCAAAACTAATCTGGCCAGCGAAAACTGATTTGACTCTGGACGGCTCAAAATCCTATGATCCTGATCAAGATGACTCAGATATGGAGTATAAATGGAGCTCAGAACCTGTGGACACTGAGGTAAGAGGGGTGGCTATGCCTAGCAGCAGAATAAAAGGGGGGTGAGGAGGTTCCCTACCCATGCTTTCATTCTCATTGGTGCTGAGGACCATGCGAGGGAAGAAAGGAGAGCCTGTCATTCATTTAATATGTATATCCCCTCACCTGACCTATTTAGTCTATTGATATAGCGAGCTAAATAGTTATAGGTATGACTATGTTATGTTTTTTGCTTTAATTTGTTGATTTTTATTTACATTTTTTTTCTCCTTTCACCCCCCCCAACTACATTTTTGTACATTTTTACTTTTGTGATGTTTTTTATTCTTTTCTTTTATCTTTATCATTATCTTTTATGCTTCTCATACCCCATCCCCTCTTTTCTTTTTGTACCCTTTATTGTAAAATGTTAATAAAAACAATTTTGGAAAAGGTGGGTGAGGAATAAACAGTATTCGATTAACAGACGGCGTCGTGAAAACATAAAGTGGCCAATATTTCTATATGTTTCTGCTAAAACAAGAAACAACAATTCTTCGTTGGTGGTAACGATGATGATGCATAGGAATAGTAAACATGAGGGACTTAACGGTACAACATTAATATCATAACTATCTGTGTTCCTTGTCTATACCCATCAGGATCGATCCTGCTTTCTGAATGCTTTGCCCAGTCTTCCGACAATTACAATTACTTGGTCTGAACTATGTGGCAATATCTCATACAGCTTTTCATTGACCGTTCTGAAACATGGAAGAGCCCCAACAAGAGCCAGACAGACAGTAAGTCTAATGGTCTCCACTTTACTCTTCATTTCACTTACACTATTGTATAGCTGTATTTAACCTATTTTCTTTCGTCCCAGGTTTTCATTCATAAGAGTTCTGTGTTCCCGGTTTATATCCGGTGCATCTCCTGTGATTTATCATCTGGCACTCATATCAGCGTTAGGAATCCTATGATTCTGTATGGAGAATGTGGCCACTGTCATAGTGATATATTGGTGAGAGATTCTTGACATTATCATTTCTATAACTTATCTCGCTTCCATTGAGAATGTTGCAAACTGTACTGTATAAATATTCCCAAGCTGATCTGTACACATTTTTTCCATTTAGTAGAAAAATCTCTGTCCACAATGGTTTACAATATAATAAAAGAGGTAATTCAGCACTCGCTTGAATAAATTTTACTTACCATGTGTACGATTATACAAAAATGTCACATATAAAGTCTATAAGAAATCTGTGTAGAGAGGTAGGGGGAAGTGGGGAAGGAGGAATCCTCCAGCTCACCGATCCAGTCGAATCAATATCGAATGCGCACGTATCCTCTTGGTGGCACATGTTGTAATTGAAGGAAAAAGAAGCGGGTCTGGAACCAGCGCTTGATAATAAAATAGAAGAAGTCTTCCAACTTTATTTCATTCCTTTAAAAATTCTAACTGTAAATAGGGGAGATTGCAAAACAGTTAGCCTACGAGTTTCAGATGTATTACTCATGGCCTATTACACCTAGCATTTATATCCGAGAAATCTGTGTGTCTAAATAATAAAAGTGTACAGTAACTCATAACTATTACGTTTTATGACATTTTGTCATCATTTCATATTTCTTACAGTTTAGGTGGAGCGCTGTGGACTCTCACGGGAATCCTCTGACCCTGGACAATCATACAACTACCACTGGCTCTTTACAGCGTGAACTTATAATTCGGAAAGGGGTTTTACAGGATAATCTAGACTATACATTTATCCTTCACGTTATTCAGCAGATGGGACATGGTTGGGGTGAAGGCAGAATTATTCTAACCCCAAATCATCCACCTACTGGAGGCCAATGCTCACTCCTTCTCCAGAGAAGTATATTGTGGGAGAGGACCCCTCTAGAATATAACTGCACAGGTCAGTAGTCACTGTCACCAGATCATATTAACATACCAAATAAGTAGCAGGGTTAGAGGGAGAAGGGCTTAAAGGAACCAAGATGCCATTTTGCTAAACCACTTTGGAGCATAGCCAGGCCTTCGGTATCTACATTCTTACTTCCATCGCATTACCACGCAACAGGGACATTTGTCCTGACTATGTAATTCTGACTATTTTTTTTGCCAGGATGGAAGGATCCAGATATGGGCATACAGCTATTTTACCTTATGTCAGTCCAAATCTGCTCATTCATGAGTTGTCGGAAACTGTACTTGTATCGAGGATTGAAGAGCTCACACAGTGTTCATCTTCTGGCAGCTGTTGAGGTTGGAAATATTCAAATACATATAGAAGTGGAAGACATGCAGGGAGATCGGACATTGGCATTAAACCGGTAAGATTGAAGGCGTTAACCATTTACTGTCAAATCCACTTTGTCCACTAGTTCCTGGCTGTTAGAGCAGCGTGTTAGCTGTAAAATACAGCTGACACCTCCATACATCATCCACCCACTCCATGGAGTGTCGACATGTCATGGGTTGGGAAGGGGTTAAGTAATGAAGTGGTCAGGGGGCCCGGCGCAGCTGGGTCCCTTGCTTAGGACCATAAGACGCAGGGACTTTTTAGCAAGATTTTTTCTTGCTAAAAACTGCTACTTATAGTCGGAAAAATACGGTAAATGTAATTTAGCTATAACATTGCCTCTTTACATATCATGTTGTGAGGAAACCAAACTATAGAAAGGAGATCGGACAGTTCAAATGTGAACCAATAGGACTGATAAAAGAGGTGTGATGCTTTTCCTACGATGAAATGTTCGTATTAACGGTCTCTGTTAGATCAGGCAAAACGTTATCATTTTTCGATTGGAATAATTAAACAAATGCTTCTGGGTCTAGATATCGCTGTTACATAGTTGTTATGGCGCCCCATTGTGTTACTTTCATTCCCTCCATGAAAATGTCTACACATTGACATAGGAGCTAATAGTTTTTTGTTCTAGGAAATTATCTAAGCCTTTTTTGCAGCACCTACTGTCCCTGCTGTGACGGCTCCTGCGGTGACTATTCCATAGATTCACAGTTCTCACAGTAAAGAAGACTTGTCGTCTCTGCAGGTTGAACCTTTTTTTCTCCAGATGGAGGGAGTGCCCCCTTGTTTTTTGAGGAGTTTTACATGGAACAGGTTTTCACCATATTTTTTGTATGTGCCATTCATATATTTAGATAAATGAATCATGTCCCCCCCCCCCCCTTAGTCGTCTTTTTTCAAGGCTAAATAGTTTTAATTCTTTTACTTTTTCCTCATAACTTAGATTCTCCATGCCCCTTATTAGTTTCGTTGCTCTTCTATGTATTTTTTCCAACTCCAGGGCATCCTTTCTATGAACTGGAGCCCAGAACTGAACTGCATATTCTAGATGAGGCCTCACTAATGCTTTGTAAAGTGGTAATATTACATCCCTGTCCCGCGAGTCCATGCCTCTTTTAATATACGACAATATCTTGCTGGCCTTTGAAGCAGCTGATTGACACTGCATACTGTTATTTAGTTTATGATTTACAAGTACACCCAGATCCTTCTCAACAAGTGACTCCCCCAGTGTAGCGCCCCCTAGGACATATGATGCCTGCAGGTTGTTGGTACCCAGATGCATAACTTTACATTTATCTACATTAAACTTCATTTGCCAAGTGGATGCCCAATCACTTACATCTTGACGACGCAGGTATGGTTGAAGCCAATAGTAGAGCAGGGGACCGTAAAGTTCCTGCTCTACCATTCGCTATCTATCGCTGGCAGTGACATCATCACGCCTGTCTGCGGCGTGCCGTACAGGCCAGAGGAGCAGAGGGATCTCCTCCACTCATCATTGGAACGGGGTTAGGTGAGTATATATATATATATATATTATTATTTTTGTCAGGCTCTATTGGGGCAGCTGTGCAGAGCACTATAATCTACTTCTACTCACCAACTATGGACATATTAGGTGAACGTTCTGAGAGGACATTCGAACAATTCTTTTGTTTTGCATGATTTAACAGACAAACGTAATATTAATCGTGGGACCACCGCTTTGAGCTGTGGAATAGAGCAAAGATATACAGTATTCAATTATGTACTCAAATATCAGGATACATAATATTCAGGATTTACCTTACATACAGTGTAATGTACAGCATGGTTTTATTTATAGATAATAATTTATTGTCTCACATCTCATGAAAACTGAAAAAATAAGCTGAAAGCACCACAAATTAATAGTTACATTTAACCCCTTCCCGCCCTATGACGTACATTTACGTCACGGGAACGGTACAGTTCCCGCAAAATGAAATAAATCTGCGTCAGTCCAATGTCAATAAAATGTAGTGATTGTGTTTCAATTCCTTTCTATTTTAAAGCTGTATGCTTGCTGTTGAGGAATGGAAACATGCTTGTTTACATTGAGCATAAAAAAACTGCTCAGGCTTCATTCACATCTGCGTCTGGGCTCCGTTCCGACGGAGCTTTCCGTCGGAACGGAGCCCTGACAGACACAAACGGAAACCATAGGTATCCGTTTCCATCACCATTGATTTCAATAGTGACGTATCCGGTGCCAATGGTTTCAGTTTGTCTCCGTTGTGCAAGGGTTCCATCGTTTTAACGGGATGAATACCGTAGTCGAAATCAATGGGGATGCAAACGGAAACCTATGGTTTCCATTTGTGTCAGTCAGGGCACCGTTCCGTCGGAAAGCTCCGTCGGAACGGAGCCCTGACGCAGATGTGAACATAGCCTAACATAGCTGCGCAATTTGTTCGAATGTTTTAGTCTTCATGCGTTATATACATTATTCAGAGTTTGGCTCCGCATATCCTTATTTTTCCTTTTCTCCCATCTCTACAGCACTCTGTCAATTACTGCTCCCCTCGTGTCCCGTGGAGTCTCAATGACCCAGTGGTTGAGGAATCACAGTGAATCCATGTTAGAGCAGATGCAGGTAGTGGGAGACACCCCATTATTGCTCCAGCTTGCTCTGGAAATGGTCTTGGCTATGAAACTGGTGAGAAACAAGTTCTATTCTTTATGGAAATACTACAAGCGGGTGGAACCGGTCATGATTTTTGTTTAATGTACCTCTACATAGGACAATAACCTGACGAAAGAGGAGCACAAGTATCACGACTATATACGTAACAAAGTGACAGATGTATTGTCCTCCCAAAATGTCTCCAGCGTGTGGGAAGTAGCAGCTTTCAGTGCAGCTTTATCGCAGTGTGTGGTATGTCTACGGCTGGGGTATCTGTGATATAACGTCCTGTATTCATGTATCCCTTATAACATTATTGCTTCTCATATCACCCCAAGGACCGTCAACCAGAGTTGGATACAGCAGTGCTCCTGAAGGTTCTGAATTTTATAGAGAAAATGATCCATGTGCTGAATATAAAAAGCAATAAGGGCCTAAGAGTTGAAAATGACATTCAAGAAAATATTCTCACTGTGCTAGGTAGGAGGAACTCAGGGTTATTTATTGAGAACCCAGCAATGTTTTATTGAAATGCCTTATGGTTATTAAATATAATAGGAATATTGGATGAGCAAAGGAATAGATCAATGTAAAGCAATGATATATGCAATTACAGTACACAATTATGTGCTTAAAGGGGTTGTCCACTACTGAACTACTGATGACGTATCTACCGGATAGGTCATCAGTATGTCATCGGTGCGGGTCTGACACCCAGCCCCCGCGCCGTTAAGCTGCTCCGGCTATCTCCGTACACTGGATGTTATGGCCCATTATGCACGGAGCCGCAAGCAGTTGGCTCCATACATAGCGTAGCGGGCGTGCTGCAGAACTGCAGCTCTGCTCCTATTCACTTGAATACTGCAGTACTGTAGCTCGGCCGCTATTCAGTGGCCGGAGCCAACTGCTTCCGGAATGTACGTCCGGTGCATGGAGGCAGCCGGAGTGGCTTAAAGGTGCGGGGACCAGGTGCCAGGACTCCCACAGATCATGTACAGATCCGGTGGATAGGTCATCAGTTGTCCAGTAGTGGACAACCCCTTTAATATCAGTATCCATAAGGCCTTAGTCACACGAGTGTTTCCAATTTACAAAAAAATGAACGTTTTTCATCCTTATGAATGTTCATGTTGCGTCCGTGTGTTATTCGTTTTTCTTGTCTGTTCTTCTCCTCTGCAAGCACTTTTCTGGTTTCACTTTTCTTCTAGTCTATGTGATGTCAGTTTTTTTCATGCACCAATAGACCTTAATGGTCTAGTCTGGTCCGCAAATACGGACACACACTCCGTGAAAATAAAAAGATGTGTAAATAGCCCTTTTGAATCATTGGTTGAATATTGGGTCAGTGTGATGTTTAACAACAGACAGAACACTGACCCTTGCGATTCAATGGGGCTATTCACATATGATAGACTATAAAGCTGGAGGTTGTTGGCACTCGGTCTTGTGAATATACTTAATGTATGTATTGGTTCTCTAACAGTAGTGCGGTAGTATATTATCAACTGACTGACAGTAGATGCATGTTATCCTGTTGACATTAGTAGGATGTGTTGCCATCTAAAACATAGTTCTTCCTGATTATATTTCAGGTGGTGTTATGACTGCCCCATATTCTGATGCTCTTTCTCTTTATGCATTTAACCTGACCCGAGATTTAACAATAACTCTTGGGAAATCACACATGGTTGGGGAAGAACCTTTATCAATTTATGTTCCTGGAGTTAAAATACAAGCAAAAAAAGTTCACCCTGAGCAACTTCTGTGCTCTTCTTCTTCCTCCTTGTGCCAAATATCTAAGCTCCAAACTCTGCCAAATACTTTGCTGGACCACCATGAACTTATACAACTATTTATCGAGCTGGATAATAACCCTTTTCCTGGTGGACTTTTTCCAAATATTCCTATGATATCCCAGTTGGTGGCTATGGAATTCACATCACTAAGAGGAGACTCTGTACAAGTAAAAGACTTGTCACCAGATGCTACAATTCAGTTAAGGATGCCCATGAAAAAAGAAGTTGTTCTGAGCCCAATTTCAGTCTTCTTACCACCAAAAAGTTCTGCCAACTTTACAGTAACTATAGATGGGAGGACACCTAGATCTGCAGGACTGCATCTGTATATTATGGTCTACAAAATGAATGGTGAGTGGCATATACAATGGTAAAAATATTGCTATACCTTAGTCAGCCTATAATGGGGAAAAAATAAATTCTAAAACTTCCTTTCTCAATGAAAGCAAATATCTGAAATCGATGGGCCATTTATGGACCAGACCGGTGCTCCAAAGGAGAACCACGTTGCAGCTTTCTGCTTAGGCCAAAAGCCGAGGGTCCCACGTAGGGAGCAATGGTATTGTCAGTGTCAAAAACCTTCAATAAGTGCTGCTACTTTGATCGGGCTCACCAGAAGTAGCCCTTGTCCTTACTAGCTTCTTCCCTAGTACAGTCCCAGGCACAGTATAGCTGAGTGAAACCTCATTGTAAAGCCCAGTAGAATGTTTAGAGGGGGGAGGGGCTGATGGCCATGTCTGTTGAGTGTGAAAGACCCGTTATTCTATGCAAATATACAAATGTGTCTTGCGTGTTCTTGGAATATTCTCAAAAACAGTAAAGTGACTGACCGCCCTTTAAGCCAATAACATACAAAAGGCATGACTGTAATAATTATGATCCACTTGCATTGAACTCTTCAATGAAACCCATGTTTTTTGTAAGGCCTCCTGCACACGGGACAGAAATGCTGCGGAATATCCATCCGGAATTGACATGCTGCAGATTAAGAATCCACACAGCAGGTCAATTTCCGCAGGTGTTTTCTGCAGTTTTTTTGGATTCGATTTGTTCATATCTCCTCCACTTTGCTGCTAATGAAACGCGTTGCTAAATTTCCACACGGAAATTCTGGACAGAAATGCTGCAGCATTTCCGTCCCATGTGCAGGAGGCTTTAATTTTGTATGGTACAGCTTTGAAATGATTGCCATTTACGTCTAATGCACACAACTGTCAGAGTCCCGTCAGTGATCCGAGGAAAGATAGAACATGTTCTATCTTTCCTCGGATCGGAGACTCGGACCATTTTTTACAGACCTGATTCAACCGCTAAAGTGAATAGGTCCGTGAAGACTGTCGGGTGCCATCAAAAACGGCCCGAGTGGCACAGCAGTCGTGTGCAAGAGACCTTAGAATGTTTCCCAATGTCTGCTAACCAGGCCTGGTGCTGGTGTTGGTACCTTCATAGCCCTAAAAGAAAGTGAAGAACCGTATACTTCTCCATCAAGGATTGCATTGCTTTTACAAATGTTTTTGTTGTTTAGGGTCAGATTGGTTTCATGAAGAGTCTCCAGAGTTGCTAATTTCATATAGACCTATTTATTCTTCTAATGAATCTGACAGACAGAAAAGTCACACATTTGAATGGACTTTTGGACGAGAGGTGAAACAAAATCTTAGTCTTTTGCTCCCAAGTGCATGGAGGTATATGTATGAGCTCTATCATTACCCACTGTGTGTTATTTGTCAACAAATTTTTATAATTTTTGTCTCTTTATATTTGTGATATACACAGGGACGTAGCTAGGGGGACTGGCGGGACATTTGCTCCAGGTGCTATATGCCAGTAGGGTGTCAATAAGCCAGTCTCGGCCAGTGTATTTAGATACAGGGCTAGAGCGGCAAACTGAATCTTTGCCCCAGGTAAAGGAAAGACTAGTTGTGACTCAGGATATATATACAAACTTACAAATACTTCTACGCACTGGCGTAGCTATAGGGGTCGCAGCGGTCGCAATTGCGACCGGGCCCTGAAGCCAGGGGGGCCCACGGCCCCCCGCACCACATCAATAAAGAGTTACTATAGTAACTCGGGCCGCGGGCCCCTGTTACTATAGTAACATACTTTACTTACCTTCCTGGTTCCGGATGGCAGCGGAGGTCCTGACGTCAAGCGCTGTGCGCAGCGCATGACGTCACAGCGCTATGCGCCGCGCACAGCATCGGGATGACAGAACTCCCGCCGTGGCCGAAGAGGAAGGTAAGGTCAGCACTCAGCCCTGACTGGCGGGGTCCGACTCCCGGGACCCACCAATCAGCTGTTTTGAAGGGGCCGCAGTGTTCGTAAGAGAGCTGCTCCCCTTCATTCCTGTCACTTCATTCCGGTCACACTGTGAATCCGTGTCGGCGATTCACAGTGTGAGCGAGTAGTGAAATGAAGGGGAAGCAGCTCTCGTACGAGTGCTGCGGCCCCTTCAAAACAGCTGATTTGCGGGTCCCGGGCGACACATCAGCTATTGATGGTCTATCCTGTGGATAGGCCATCAATGTTTAGGGACTGCACAACCCCTAAGCCTACGATGTATCAGGCTTAGGGGGCCCATGAGACAGGATCACAGATTGTGTGATGCTGTCTGCTGGGCCCTGTATCTAAGCCAATCACATGGTAGGCTTAGATACATGGCCCATGCGTGATCCTGTCTGCTGGGCCCTGTATCTAAGCCTACCACACTGTAGGTTTAGATACAGGGCCCCAGCACACACTAATCTTATACTGTATAAGATTACTGTCTGCTGGACCCTGTATCTAAAGCCTACGTTGTGGTAGGCTTAGATACAGGGTCCCACAGACAGTATCACACATGGGCCCTGTATCTAAGCCTAACACATGTGGTACTAATTGTATTTTTTGTGTGTTTTCTTACAGGTTCGGTCGTTGGACTACGTCGGATTCCAGGGCTACTTCGATGACGGCTTTTTCTTTATTATCAATAAAATGGTTAATGAGGGTTGTGGGAGTTTTTTTTATTTCAATAAAATATTTTTTCTATGTCTTTGTGTTTTTTTTTAAAACTATATTACTACCGCCTTAGTAATGGCCGCCGGCTGATTGACAGCATCCATTGCTAAGGCGGGGCTTAGTGTTAGCCGGTGCAGAGGCTAACACTAACCCCCATTATTACCCCGGTACCCACCGCCACCAGGGGTACTGGGAAGAGCCGGGTACCATCCAGTACCTGACCATCTGTAGTGATGGTCGGCCACTGGGGTGGCCGCAGGCTGGTATTATCAGGAGGGGAAAGGCCAGATACAGTGGCCCTTCCCACCCTGGTGATGCTAGGCTGCTGCTGCTTTATTGTATCTGGCTGGTTATGAAAAATGGGGGGGACCCCACGTCATTTAAAAAAAAAAACAATTGGAAAAAAACGATGTGGGGTCCCCCCCAATTTTCATAACCAGCCAGATACAACACAGCAGCAGCAGGCAGCATTACCAGAGTGGAAAGGGCCACTGTTTCTGGCCTTCCCCAGCCTAATAATACCAGCTTGCGGCCACCCCGGTGCCTGCCCGTCACTACAGATGGTCGGGTACTGGTTCGTACCCGGCTCTTCCCAGTACCCCTGGTGGCGGTGGGTACCGGGGTAATAATGGGGGTTAGTGTAGCCTCTGCACCGGCTAACATTAAGCCTCGCCTTAGTAATGGAGGTTGTCAATCAGCCAGCGGCCATTACTAAGGCGGTGATAATAAAGTTTAAAAAGATACAAGCACGTAGAAAAAATATTTTATTGAAATAAAAAAACACAACCCTCATTAACCATTTTATTGAGAATAAAAAAAACGCCGTCATTGAAGTCCTCGAATCCGAAGTCCAACAACCGAACCTAAAAAAACCACAAACACACAAAAATAATCAGTAACACATAAAGAAGCAAAATTATTATTCTTACCTATCCTGGGTCCAGCGCTGGAGCCGCAATGTCAGCGAGCTGGGCCCTGTATCGAATCCAATCATGTGTGATACTGTCTGCTCAGCCACTGTATCTAATCCAATCATGTATGATACTGTCTGCTGAGCTGTGTATCTAATCCAATCATGTGTGATACTGTCTGCTGAGCTGTGTATCTAATCCAATCATGTGTGATCCTGTCTGCTGGGCCACTGTATCTAATCCGATCATGTGTGATACTGTCTGCTGAGCCACTGTATCTAATCCGATCATGTGTGATACTGTCTGCTGAGCCACTGTATCTAATCCTATCATGTGTGATACTGTCTGCTGAGCCACTGTATCTAATCCTATCCATAGTTTATAGGGTCGTAGTGCTATAGATATGCTATGCTGTCTCCTATACACATTTTTTTTGGGGCGGACACATATGTATAGGGGCTATTTCCATGACATTTTAAGCCCTGAGGGTATGTTCACACGGCAGCGTCCGTTACGGCTGAAATTACGGAGCTGTATTCAGGAGAATACAGCACCGTAATTTCAGCCGTAATGGCATGTGCAGGCGTCTTTCGCTGCGTCCATTACGGACGTAATTGGAGCTGTTTTTCTATGGAGTCCATGGAAAACGCCTCCATTTACGTCTGAAGAAGTGACAGGCACTTCTTTGACGCGGGCGTCTTTTTTATGCGCCGCCTTTTGACAGCGGCGCATAAAAAAAATGACCGTCGGCACAGAACATCGTAATGGGCAGATGTTTGCCAACGCTTTTGAGCCGCATTTTCGGACGTAATTCAATGCTAAAACGCCCGAATTACGTCCGTAAATAGGGTGTGTGAACCCAGCCTTAGTGACGCCCCCGGCTGCTAGTGCTGCATTGTTGGGTCACTTAGGAGACCCAGCAATGCAGCTGAAAGCGGCGGACCGTCGGCCATGAGAAGTTTGCGGGGGGGGGCCCAGTAAGAATTTTTGCATCGGGGCCCATGAGCCTTTAGCTACGCCCCTGCTTCTACGTAATATTATAACTTGCATTTTCTGTCTTTCAGCAGGCCAACATCATTGCCCGAGTACCAAGTAAATGTCACTAGCCTGCTTTCTATCAGCCCAGTCACAGTGTCAGTCAGCCTCTTCTCAAGCCTCTGTCAGTACTTCCATATGGCTAGCCAGACATGGAGGACAGATGGAGTGACTCCTAGTAGTACTAGTCTACCGCATGAGGCTGTTTGCCAAACTAACCACCTTACACTATTTGGAGCCAGTGTGTTTGTGCCTCCGCATCAACTTATTTTGCTTCCTCCTGTAAGTATATTTCATTTTTCTTTCTTTTTTCTTCATTTCTATTTTGATATTCTACAGCATTTCAGTAATCAGCTTCAATCTTATCAGTGTAATTGATGTTCAGTATTTATCAAGACTCCCTCAACTTAAAATGTCTAAAAAAAGGTGTAATGCCGGCAGCAGGTCCTGCGCCTCCTAGCAGTCCACGCTGTCGGGTCTCATACCTTGTCTGGTGGCCTGTCCCTCCTTCAGGCCGCCGTCATCTGACTGTGTTCCTGGTCCGTGCCCACAATGTTCCTAGTGCCTCTCAAAGGGTCAGCGCATGCGAAATTCAAGTGTCCTACCAATGTCTGCTGCCGCCAGGACTATTTAAGGCACCTTCACTATCCACCAGGTGCATGAGCAATATTGGAACAACCTAGTGTTATCCATCAAAGGTTCCTGTATGCACCTGATCCTGTCTTACTGTTTCTACCAGTTATAAGCCTGTATCCAGTTGTCCGTTACCAGCCTGTATCCTATTGCTATCTACGACCAGCCTGCATCTGGTTGTCGATAACCAGCCTGTACCCTGTCCGCTGTTGCTGTCTATGGTCAGCCTGTATCCGGTTATCCATTACCAGCCTGTACCCTGTCCGCTGTTGCTGTCTATGGTCAGCCTGTATCCGGTTATCCATTACCAGCCTGTGCCCAGTCAGCTGTTGCAAACTGTGGTCAGCCGTTACCAGTCTGTATCCAGTTCGCTGTTGCTATGTTATCTGCCGCTGTCCAGCTGCCTACTATCTGCCTATGTTCTGCTACCTGCTTGTGACCAGGTATTTGCTACCTGCCTGTGTCCAGCTATCCGCTATGCACCTGTGATCCACAGTCAAGCGTCCATCTGTCAAGATACCATCTGCTTGTGTCTGTTTGGCCAGCAACTACTCCACCGGGACTACCTCAAGAGGTAGCGACCTGGTAACCGCCCTGAGGCAAAGACTAAATCCCTGTATAGGGGTTAAATGGTGAAGACCGGGGAGGCTACTTAGATAATGCCCTTAGAGGTGGTCCTAAGCCAAACCAGTGGAGTAGCCCAATGGGTCCACAAACCTGCTGGTCGCAACAAAAAAGGGGATATTGACACCATGTTGCAAGCTACACTTATAGGGAACCTGTCATGCACCCCCTGAGGAAGCACACACACCGCGAAACGCGCGTTGGGGATCTATACATGGTATCAAGACTTCCATGAGTGCTAATATGGGTAAGGTTCTTTTGACTTTTTCCTGACAATTAGTTTTTTTTCCCTGAATTCTATCTATGACCATTGTGTCCACACTTGATGGGTATTTCATGAGGAGTTAGCCATTGTCGAGTAACTTACCACCCATTCTAAAGATCTCTATTATGAGGATATAAATATACAGTTTATGGCTGTAAAGATATGGAAAGTCTGTTTTTCATGTTATAAACACTATAGAGTCTTCTTATCCATTTTGTACCTTTTTAAATAATGTTTGTCTTATTTCTGTGATGAATAAAATTTGTTATATTTTTATATATACGTCTTCTATACTCCGCTTTTTCTCTAAATAAAAGACTAGATCCCTGTATAGGAGTTTAAGGGTGAAGACCGGGGAGGCTGCTTAGATAATGCCCTTAGAAGTGGCCCTAAGCCAAACCGATGGGGTAGCCCAATGGGTCCACAAACCTGCTGGTCGCAACAAAAAAGGGGACATTGACACCATGTTGCAAGCTACACTTAAAGGGAACCTGTCACCAGCATTTCACCTATTAAACCAGCAATACCTGGTGGAAGTGGGTGAATATTCCATTCTCGGGTGTCCCTTTGCTTTGTAAAGGGTGAAATACGTTACAATTCTGCAACATAATAGGCATGCTGCTGATTTAAAAATTAGCAGCATGTCCTAAATTCCATGCAGATTTTTTTCTGCTGCATGTGGTTATGGAAACCCCATTCACATGAGGAATACTGTCTCTGGTCTCGTACTGAAAACATGATTACAGTACGGGACAGTATTACCGCGGAGAGGTAGGGACTCCTAGCATCATAGATAATTATGATGCTAGAAGCCCGACTCCCTGAACTGTGGTCAGTCCGGGAAATATGGCCAATACATGTTCCGTATATCATGGACCGAACACAGCCGTCTGAATAAAGCCTTAATCTATTTACACAGTGCGGTCAAATCCCATTTATCGGGCAAACAATAGTTTATAGAGAACGCTGCTCGTTCATCTGCTGATCATATCGTTTTAAAAAAGTAAAATATTATCGTTGTCGGCAGCAGATCTCCCTGTGTAAACAGGAAGACTCGCTACAGACATGATAATAACGTATGGGGACGAGCGATCGGAGTAACAACCCCTCATTACCATCCATAGCTCCGTGTCACAGGAGAAAAACGAGCGCTGAACAATGAGTAGTCTCGTCGATCTGCGCTCGCTGCACTGTCCAAAATCGGCTTTTGATCTGTCATCAATGGAACCTGATAGGTGCTGGATTATCAAATATTCCAGATAATTGTAATGGTGAAAGAAAAGTATATGAAACCCTAAATAAAGTGCTAGCACTAAATATGTTACTGTAACTTTTATTTCTTCAATTCTACTCCTTGTCACGTTCTATTGTGTTATATTGCAGTTCTGTGCCAGATTACTAGTTTATCCGGGTGCCGGATTAACGGTATAATCCAAAGGTGAAGTTTATCATCTACAGTAGTTCTCTGAAAGTCTAAACAATTGATAAATCCAGTCTCATGTGATGAATAATATGCAATTTAATTTTTTCTTTGTGTTTTGTTCCACGTCATCATAAAGAAGCTTTCTGTGAAGACTAAAGCGTGTGCGCCCCATGATCCGGTGCTTTAATACAGTATTTTCATGCTTTTTGTTACACATAGGCAAGTATTGTTAGATCAGGTCTTATTGCTGTCTGTTTGCTCCCTCTCCTAGGCTCCTCGACAGTGGACCCTTGTACTGGTGTGTTGCTCAGTGCTACTTTCTTTGTATCTGCTGCTGGTCCTTATTTCTCACAAGTTGGACCATCTGGATGTATCACGAGTAGGAACCATTCCATTGTGTGGACCAGCGGGTCAATACAAATATTGGCTGCTGGTAAAGACAGGCTGGAGAAGGGGGGCAGGTATGTTTTTATTTCTATAGATGCTATGAATATATGTATTTTAATCATCTACATTGCATCAGTACCAACGAATACTCTTTTATTAAAGGGGTTGTCTCATCATAGACATCCCCTTTAATCTGTCAACCGTGGCAGCTGATGTTGTTGGGGTAGGATTTAGCCAGGAATCTGATGCAGGGGAAATTTTGTATTATATGGTGGTCCATGTAGTGCATGGCGGTCCATCTAGTAAATGCAGAAAAAGCCAAAAGTCATAGGTGTTCTCGAGCTGACTTTTCTTGAGAAAATCTGGCTGATTTGTTGCGCACAGCGGGTGTGAGATAATGGTTGCTCTTCTCTATTCCGCGTCATAGATCTTACTAATGCAATAAAATGTATTTATGCTAATCCATCTTGTATGTTGGTGTTTTATTTATTTTTTCATTCTGCTGATATTTTTTTAATTTTTGCTTAGGTACCACAGCCCATGTTGGGATCTCTTTATATGGACTGAATAAAAGTGGAGCTCGCCACCTGCATAGCAGAGGAGGCATGACCACTGGGAATCTGAACATGTTTCAGGTTGAAACTGATTGTAATTTGGGGGAAATTTGGAAGATACGAGTGTGGCATGACAATACTGGTATGATAATATTACGCTTTAAATGTTTCTCAGCTTTGCTTTAAAGGGGTTCTCAAGGGGTTATCAAGATAAATTCAGTCTATTTGTCCTATTACGGCACTTGGACATCATAGACATAGGTCCCACTTTTGGGACCACTAAGCTAAGCAAGAGCAGCTCCCTCTGTGGCATATTTAGTCCCTCCATGTATTACATGGTCAGTTATTCATTTCAAGGGCCGATATGTGATACCATTTTTCCTGCGCTGGCAGCTGCAGCGTAAATATATGCCCTTTTTCAGGAGACTAGAGAAGTATTTTTTTTTTACATGAAGCATCCCCTTTAAGTCTAAGGCTTGACAGTGCAGTCTTTATTAATTCAAATTTAATATTTAATATTTTGCCAAAACCAGGATTAGATCCAAGAAAGAAAAAAAAGTTCTTCCCTTATATGTTTCCTCTTTTTGGAATTCACTACTGGCTTTGGCATGACTGTGTGAACCTTGCCTAAAAGTGTCCGTCTAATATAGGTGAACATATGAAAAAAATATTAGAGAATGCAATAATAACAACTCACTAATACAGTGTTGTCCGAATCACTCCCTATAGTGGGAGCATTTAGACAATGTCAGACTGGGGTACATTGGGCCCACCAGGAGAATGGATTCTGAGGGCCCACCCTCCATCTAAACAAAATAACCAATGTTTCATTTTGAATTATCAATGTCTAAACTGCGTTCTAGATGCTCCCTGAAGCCCCATTTTCCTTCTTAGTTGCTCGGATATTTCATAAATCAGTAAATCCTGCAGAACTCCTAAATGAGAGCAGAATGTAATTACGGCTCTTACAAGGGAACTGTCTGATTACTGGTTCTGAATATATGGACAGCACGGAGAGAATGGGAACCCCTGAAGATAATACAATAGTGCAAAACAATATTAGGTCATACAATGCAAAAATTAAAGCGTCATGTAGTCTGCTTATTCTAGTACTTAAAAAAAATGCAAATAACAGTACCAAACATTCAGTGTCATATATATTATACACACACATAATACAATAATAAATTGATAATCCATAGGGTTAGATTTACCTGAAGGAGGCTAAAAGAGTGTCCCCTGTTTGGCCGGTATACCTTGGTATACCTAATTTTTTTGTGGTTTGGAATAGCACCATTCCATACAAAAGTATACAGTAACAAAAAATGATACCATGCAGTATACATTTTTGTAAAATAGATGCCTATTAGTGACATATATTACTGTATGCCTAAACAGTGCAATACATCACAGCCTTCCATTAGAGGTATTCAACGTAGGACTCTTATCGTGATGTGAACAGAGTTTAACCTGTACACATAAGTAGGGCCACTACCAATACACTTAAATAGTACCATTATATAAAAAAATATGCATATATATATATATATATATATATATATATATATATATATATATATATATATATATATATATACATTTACGCATTTCACGCACATATACACATTCCACACATATTACACATTACACACACCCATATAGACATTCCACGTGTATACACATTACACACATATATACAGTATTTATACACACATTTACTTACCTTTCCTGCAGATGTTGTAGCTGATGTTGGGACCTTCTTGTGTCACTCTGCAGACTCCCCTCTCTCTCCTTTGAACTAAAGTGTAATGTGAGCTTGTAGAAACAGGGACCGAGACTGGACTGCAGCTTTACTGTATCTGTAACATGGCAGACAATAATAACTTCCTGTTAGTGAATTAGAAAGTAGGAGAGGTCTGCAGCACAAATGGCTGATCTTTCAAGGGAAATGCTTCACAAAGAAACTGTACATGAGGATCCAAGAGAACTGTGAAGTTTTTATTTTTCACTTAAAGAGGCTCTGTCACCACATTATAAGTGCCCTATCTCCTACATAAGGAGATGGGCGCTATAATGTAGGTGACAGCAGTGCTTTTTATTTTAAAAAAACAATCTATTTTCACCACTTTATTAGCGATTTTAGATTTATGCTAATTAGATTCTCAATGGACAACTGGGCGTGTTTTACTATTGACCAAGTGGGCGTTGTACAGAGGAGTGTATGACGCTGACCAATCTGTGACCAATCAGCGTCCTGCACTCCTCTCCATTCATTTAGTCAGCACATAGGGATCCTGTTAGATCCTTATGTGCTGTCTTATACTAACACGTTAACAATACTGAAGTGTTTAGACAGTGAATAGACATTCCACGGGATTTCTATTCACAATCCCTGCACTTCGTAAGGGTATGATCCCACGACAGCGTCCATTACGGCTGAAATGACGGAATGTTATGTTATGTTCTGCTATGCGATGTGATGTAAAGCCGGAGCGAATCGTGGCACTGCACTCCTGCTAAGATCGGTTTCGGTGGTGGACCTCGGCGAGTTTACACTAGCTATACAGCGGGGTGAACTCGCACGTGGAGGGACACTAGTTATACGGCAGGTCCCCAGGATGTTTTTGGCCTGGGCAGTTACGAAAGCCGGACGGCGGTCCGGCGGCTGCCTGTGGGGACAGCCATGGCAGAGGGCACGGTTGTCCTGGTTTACAGGATGCGAGCTGGGGGCAGGCGGGCCCCAGCTCAGGGAGTGCCGTGTCGCGATTGAGGTCAGGCTCCTCCTGCGCTGTATTGCCTATGGTTAATGTTTTTAATAAATCGTGGCGCATGCCACAATTTACTTGCCAATTTAAGACTGATGTGTTTTTAATGTTTAAAGTATGTTACTAAGGGTTTAGCACGTGCACACCTTATGCACATGGGCAGAGACCCTGTAAAGCGGTGCACATAGGCTGTACGGCTCCTCAGTATGAAGTAGCATTGTTTCTCTGTGCTGCTGTATACAGGCCCTGTCAGGTGCCGCATATAAGGAAATGTTCTACCATTGAAACAATGCTTTTAAGGAAGAATATCTCCGTACTTAGTAGTTCGATGGAACATGCCACATTCATTATTTCATACAAATCCGACAGGACAAACCTCTAGAGGCCCTCTATGGCAGCCCTAAGACTCCATACAAAACAGAGCTCTCATACGGCCGTGTTCATGAGCCCTTACACTATATGAAGCATGTGTATCAATCTGCAAAGTGCAAAATAAAGCTACATATACACAATGTTGCTGTTTTCTTAGGTTTGGATCCTTCGTGGTTCCTACAGTATGTGGCTGTATGGGACAAGCAGACCGATTTTCTTTACTTCTTCGTGGTGGATGACTGGCTGTCTGTAGACAATGAACAGGATGGGGGAAGAGTGGAAAAAGAGATTTTAGCCACTTGTAAGTTCTACTCTTTCGGCATTTTACTCAGTTCATCTGGTGGTTCCAATTTTTTAGGGGTTCATATACAGTCTTAATGATTTAGTCATTGCACAAGTTATTTCTATAAACTAAAGTTTTACTTGTTGTGCAAAATGTGTTTTCAATTATACACAAAGATAATAATTTCTATGTTGGAAAGCAAAATGGCATCTCTCCTAAGTTTTTTTTCTATTATCACTTCTTGTTTTTGTTATCAGTATTCATATCACAGTTGTGGATTGTTATCTGACTCTTCTTTGCGTTACACTCTGGGCACAAACTGGTGGCCTTCACCCTACCTATTACTTTTCCTTTCCCCGATGATCTGGAGAGCCGTGGGATTCTACTTACGGTGCTGCTCCGGCAGCCTATTAGCGCACTCCGCTCCAGGGCAATGGTTGTCATGATTCACCCGGGAATCTTTAAAGGAAGAAACCCTCAGCTTAGAGTTGTTTCTTGTACAGATTGCCGAGTGGGTCAGGACAACCGTTGCTTAATACCTGATGACACTCTCAGTATCCAGGTGGGGCCTACAAGTTATAATGGTAGGCCATTAATATAAGATCGGTGGGGGCCCCACTCTCAGCATGCCTATTGATCAACAATTTGAAGAACCCGAGCCCTGCAGCCTCTTCATTGTTTACTTTGATTTCATACTTGTACATTCACTTGAATAGGACAGTGCTACAATACCTTTCACAGCCGCGACGATGTAATGGTGTCTGCAAGTATGAACAAAAATGAAATCAATGTAAACAATGAAGAGGCTGCAGCGCACGTATGACTTTCTCAGCCCCTTCAAACACATGATTGGCGGAAGTGCCCATCAATTTTAAAATCCTGGTAACTCCTTTAAGTGAAACTTTGGGATAAAGCTTTATATTCAGATACCATAT
This sequence comes from Rhinoderma darwinii, assembly GCF_050947455.1. Lineage (NCBI taxonomy): Eukaryota > Metazoa > Chordata > Amphibia > Anura > Rhinodermatidae > Rhinoderma > Rhinoderma darwinii. The sequence goes on from NC_134699.1 coordinate 49,752,409, forward strand.
AAAAACCAGATGCCAATAACGGCTCATTTTAGGTCCAGTGACAACACCTCTGTTAGGACTGGCTCAGTTCAAAACTTAAATGATGTTCCTCCCTATTCACACAGATGTAGACTTTTTTTTATTTAGGATGGTTATGGTTCTCACTGTGAATGAAATGCTGTATTTGATTTATGTCAGACATATTGTGTTGTCCATTGAGGAGTTGCGAACATGGACATTAGCTGAGAATGAAGAGGTCCGCTTTTCTTCGAGACCAAAGGTCTCAAAGGTGTTACCTGAAATTCCTGGGCCCCAATGATGAATCTGTAACAAAGCCCCCAAGAAACCATGTGCCATTTATAATCCTGCAGACTTCTTATGTGGCAGAAAAGCCTTTTTGTGCCCTCTCAGGTACCAGAGCCTGGATGCGACTGCTACCTCTGCACCCCCATAGCTACACCCACTATTTACCGGATGAGTAATTTTGGCAGGTTGTCCACTTCAATTTTTCTGCTGTTTTATATAGTAGATATTACAGAACAAGAAAAATAACTTCTTCAGAACTGCGCTCAGCTTATCACGTCTTGTCTTTGTCTCAGGTCCTCAGGAGCTCTCCAGTTTTTCACAAGTGTTTCCAGCCCAATTAGCTCTTGGCTTGACAGACTGGCACCTCTGGCTGTCCGTGTGGTGGAGACCTGCACACAGCCGCTTCACACGTATTCAGAGGGTAACCTGCTGTGCGCTGACATTTCATCTTTACATGACCGCTTGTTCCCTGTGGTATGGAGCCGCTGGTGTTCAAGGAGCAAGGTGCATGTTAAACCAATGTCATACATACTTTTACTTAGTTACATTCCTCTATTGTGGTTATTGAGAGGACATTTTTATATACATGTAAGGTTTTAAATGGCTTGTATGTGATAGAAACAGCACCACTCTTCTTCACGGACTGTGTCTGGTATTTACAGCCTGAAAATATAAATACTTTTTTGTAATCTCAATTAAGGCTTCGTTCACATCTGCGTCGGGACTCCGTTCATGGGTTCCGTTGGACCTTTCCATGAACGAAATCCAAACTGAAACAAACCATGGGTTTCCGTTTTCATCACCATTGATTTCAAGTTTACTGCCTGATTAGAACGATTTCAAAATTGATTTTAATAGTATAGTATAAAATTGGCTCATATGGCCCAAAAGTACATATGTTCAGGCTCAGATAAGTGGTCAGGGATAGGAGACGGTCTATTAAAAAGTCTGTTTGCAGACCAAAATCTCCTCTTATAGTATAACACCCTGACAACCACTCGCTGAAAAAATGATTGTTCCAGCCCAACAGGCTCACAGCATGTGGTCACAGAGAGAGGGTATATCAACAGTCCTGTTAGCAGACCGATATTGTTTCAAACTCTGAGACCCAATGCTGAGTAATTGAATTACAACCCTTGGGTTGTTATACTATAAGAGGAGATTTTGGTCTGCAAACAGGCTTTTTAATAGACCGTCTCCTATCCCTGACCACTTGTCTGAGCCTGAACATATGTACTTTTGGGCCATATGAGCCAATTTTATACTATACTATTAAAATAAATTTTTAAATCGTTCTAATCAGGCAGTAAACTTACCAATTCAGTGAACGAAATACAATACTATACAAGTAGCAATCTATTTTACCATTGATTTCAATGGTGATGGATCCAGTGCAAATGGTTTCCATTTGTCCCCGTTGTGTAAGCGTTCCGTTATTTTGACGGAATGAATAGCTCAGTTTGTTTCAGTTTGGATTCCGTTCATGGGTTCCGCTGTCGGGAAGGGCCAAGGGAACCCACGGGGTCCCTGACGCAGATGTAAACGAAGCCTAACCCCTTTAAGTTTTATCTACAGAGTTTGACATATTTGACTGTGTTTCAGCCTGCCTCTAGGATTGCAGTCTCTCATTACTTGGCAAAGTGTATGTGTTGGGATCCTTACGTCTGTTATGGTTCTTCCAGTGCAGCTTCTTTTCTCGTTCCTTTTCAGAGAAACACGTAGTTTGGTAAGAACAACTCTTGCATCAAACACACAATACACATGATAATATATTTACACAGGATTTGTTATAATGTGTAAATGTTTTTTTGTTTTTTTTAAAGGTATTTGTAGATGATTCGGTTAACTCCGCTTCAGGTACAGAAGAGGAAATGCATGAGGATTCATCATCAATTTTATCCATTCCTGGAAGAGCTGGTTCTATAGCAGACATCAGTTCCCTCAACTGTGTGGGTGACAGCAATACACAAGAGACAGCACACTTATTACATATAATGAATAGAGAATCGATCTAATTAACTTTATACACTTTTCCATTTAGAGGTCTGTAACAAGCAGCAAATTTACCTTTGACCTTGGTAAGGATGAATTCTTGCATTTAGAGAGGTGAGCCCGTTTAGAGGTTGGTTATGTTTTTTATCTATATGCACAAGAGATAATATTCTTTAAGAAATACACAATTAACTCTAAGTAATTTGCTAGAAAACTATTATCGCCAAACAATACGGCAATTTTTTCCTCTGTTGGCAAATTCATTTTTAAGTAGAAGCTGGCCAGGTGATCGACTGATCCGAGTTTTCTGACCCCAGTGATCAGCTATTATTGCCAGGGAAGTCAGCTCTGGCAATGGCCACTGCAGGGAAAATTCAGCGTTACATGCCAACCATTTAAATGTACGGCTAATTATGTAATGCATGGACGGGCCGTGTTCACCAGAGCCGGCGCCACTCTTACAATACAGCTCTCCTTCTGATTCAAAGAGGGGCCATGTGGACAGGGGTTCCCATTATGAGACAACCCATTTAAAGACAATGTTCACTTTTACAACCTATTTTATAAATTTTTCCGATGCATCTAATGTACAATTTTTTTTATAATTTAGCAAATAGTCTTGATTTAAAAATATCCTACCATTTTTTGTCTACAGTTACTCTGCAGGCCTATGTGTCTCCATGGTTACAGACTAGAAAAAAACTGTAAAGTCTGATCCTGCAGTCTGACCCTTCCATCTGTCTAACCTATCGAATATTTGTTAATAAGTAGATTTTAAATGCGTTGGAGCAATATAAAATGGTTACAAAGGAGTTGTTATGACCAGCAGTTGTTATGACTGGGATACTCCACTGGTTTGGCTTAGGGCCACCTCTAAGAGGTTATCTAAGTAGCCTCCCCAATCTTTAGCCTTTAACCCCTATACAGGGATCTGGGCTTCGCTGCAAGGAGCCCACCAGGTTACTTCGTCTTGAGGTGGTCCCGGCGGAGTAGCTGCTGGCCAAGCGGACCAGAAACAGGCACTGGCAAATGGTACCATAATAGATAGAAGCTTCAGGCTTGACACTGACAGTAGGAGGCAGACTGACAGCGGGCAGCTAGATGAAAGTTCATAGCGGATCTCTGGGCTCTGGTGGATAGCAGATGACTGGACACAGGCAGATAACGGACAGCTGGACACAGGCAGGTAGATGGACACTGGCAGACATCAGATAACTGGATACTAGCTGACAACAGACAAGAATAACGGACTGGATGGATAAGTGGATACAGGCTGACAACAGACCGCAATAGCGGACTGGTTACAGGCTGGTAGTACAACTGGATACAGGTTGACAACAGTATAGCAGAAGCGGACTGGATACAGGCTGGTAGCGGATAACTGGATACAGGCTGATAGCAATAGCGGACTGGAATCAGATGCACACAGGAACCTTTGTAGGATATAAACTAGGTTGTTACAATGTTGCTCAGGCACCAGGTGGATAGTGGAGATGCCTTAAATAGTCCTGGGGGCAACAGGGATTGAATGAGTGAATTTGGAATTTCGCGTGTCCTAGCCCTTTAAGAGGTGGCTGGATTGCACGCGCGCCCCAAGGACATTGTGGCTGCGAAGGATAGACATCAACAGATGCCGGCGGCCTGGGCAAGAAGGCCGCCGGAGGAGGTACGAAATCCTGCAGCAGGAATTGCCGGCAGGAGCATTACCCACCGCCGGCGTTACAGGAGTATCTACTCTTTTTGTATTACTATTTTGCACTAATCATTAAAGGGGATATTCGGCTGTAAAAATGTAATTTTAATTAACATTACTTAAATAATAAAAAATATCCCATACTTACCTATTAAATCCCTCGCTGCCCTGGTTACCCAGTCCATGGTCCCCCCACCGTTTCTGTTTACATTGGCTAAACATGTGACATGCTGTACTAGCACTTGACCACTCCAGCCAATCACAGGCCGCAGATGTCACATGCCGTACTTACTAACATCAACCCTGTGGCCAGTGACTGGCTGGAACGATCATATGCTGGTACGGCAGGCCACAGCTTCAACCTATGTAAATAAGATCCTCGGGGGACCATAGACCGCAACACTGGAGTGGTGATTAAAAGGTAAGTATGGTCTTTTGCCATTAAAGCGACCCTCCTGTCCTGGGACAACATTTTTAATATGATGGAATATATGGAGTAATATTACCAGTTGTGCCCCTCTGCCATGGATCCGCTGTTTTAGGGTCTCCTCTGTGCTGTCCCAAAATGGCTGCTGTGCTTTTTAGACTACGAGTCTTCCACTGTTCTCGGATTAGCCAGAGCTGCTCATGTAAGCAGTTCTGTCCAATCCGTGAACAGAGGGAGTGTTTTAGACTCAGTCTGAGAAGCGCTGTGGCCATTTTAAGACAACGCATAGGAGACCCTAAAATGGCGTATTCACAAAATAGGGGGGCAACTGGAGCGCACCAGGTAATATTACTCTATATACCCCATCACATTTATAATTTTGTCCGGAGGCCGGAGGGTCGATTTAAGTTATGCCTTGTGCAGCTCAAGTATTTATGACCTCCGAAAAACTCACTTCCTCCTTACTTACTTCTTAGGCATTATTAAAAAAAAGTGTTTCCCTTTCTTTCAACAGTTTAGCGTCCTTCTGGATGTCCTCTTGTGATAGTTTGTATGATGTCCGATATGATATTCCATTAGAGTCAGGATTTAGCTTCACCCAACCCTTGTGTAAAGAGAAACGGAATGGGCAGTCTGGCATACAGTCCTCCTACAGCTCTGGCGATGACCCATTATCCCTGTCAGAGGGGTCTGACTGCAGTCCGCACTTCACCTTTACAGGTAATTTTAGTCATTAATAATCCGCTAGTTCTGCAGAGTGAAAATACAGATATAATATTTTCATTCTCCTTTTTGCTAAACTTACAAAACTCCATGCACAAATGAACAGTTGTCTCCTGACATGATACATTAATGCCTAATACACACGACAGTGTGTGCCGGCCGAGTCCCGTCCGTGATCCGTGGACATGTCCTATGTTTCCACGGATCAGAGAATTGGGTCTGTTTTCAAGGACCCAATTCACCCGCTAAAGTGAATGGGTCCATGAAGACTATCGGGTGCCACTCAGATGCCGTTAAAACGTCCCAAGTGGCACATCAGTCGAGTGCAACTGGCATAAGAGTAATATGTGAAGGTTAATATTAGAAAAAAATCCTTATTATTTCTATGCAGGCCATATTATAGGTAGGGCAAAAGGGGCAATTGCCAAAGGGGCCTCCACTTCCTTATTCCCTCACTGGGGATGTTTGCTGAAGATGAAGGGAATGACCGATTTACAATTCTAGACCACCAGGATTGTTATCATTAACCCCTTTACCCTAGACCACTACGGATAATACCATCACTACTTCACACCCATAGACCACCAAGGGGGGCAACATTTTGCCTTGTACCATACAGTGAGAAATTCCTCCGCCTTTAAAGAGGCTCTGTCACCACATTATAAGTGCCCTATCTCCTATATAAGGAGATGGGCACTATAATGTAGGTGACAGTAATGTTTTTTATTTAGAAAAACGATATATTTTTACCACTTCATGAGCGATTTTTAGCTTTATGCTAATTCGTATCTTAATGGACAAGTGGGCGTGTTTTTACTTTAGACCAAGTGGGCGTTGTGCAGAGGAGTGTATGACGCTGACCAGTCAGTGGCCAATCAGCATCATACACTTCTCTCCATTCATTTACTCTGCAGATAGCGATATAGCTATATCGCTATGTGCAGCCACATACACAAACACTAACATTACTGCAGTGTCCTGATAATGAATATACATCACTACCAGCCAGGACGGGATGTCTATTCACAATCCTGACCACTTCTGAATCTTTTCTGTGAGATTTCCAGCAAGGCAAGCGTAATCTCGCGAGATTACAATGTAACCTGTCATTTCAAACGAGATTACTTTTGCCTTGCTAGAAATCTCACAGAAAAGATTCACAAGTGTCAGTATTCTGAATAGACATCACGTCCGGGCTGGAGGTAATGTATATTCATTATCAGGGCACTGCAGTAACGTTAGTCTTTGTGTATGTGGCTGCACATAGCGATATAGCTATATCGCTAGTGCTGTGTAAATGAATGGAGAAAAGTGTATGACGCTGATTGGTCACTGATTGGTCAGCGTCATACAATTCTCTCCACAACGCCCACTTGGTCTAAAGTAAAACACGTCCAGTTGGGCATTAAGAAACTCATTAGCATAAATCTAAAAACGCTAATAAAGTGGTAAAAATAGATCGTTTTTCTAAATAAAAAGCACTGCTGTCACCTACATTATAGCGCCCACCTCCTTATGTAAGAGACAGGGCACTTATAATGTGGTGACAGAACCTCTTTAAGGAGAAAGCACACTGGCCACAAAAAATTAGGAAGAGAGCTTGAAGTGAGCTTGAATGAAGAAAGAAGAGAAAGAGGAATGTGGAAGTAGCTGTTTGATGTCATTTCTGAGTTCCTGAATTTCATGAAAACACTACATCAAGGGTCCAGAAATTCTATAGGTTACCTTGAATATTTGAATAGTGTATGTAATATTTTTCTGAGCACTTCATTAAACTATTTTTCTGGACATTGTATAAGACTATTTATCTGGACGCTGTGTGGCACTGTGTATCTTTCTGCTGTATTTATCTGGTGGTGTTTTAAATCGCCAAGGTCCCTATCTGCCAAATACTCTATTGGCGAATTCTGAGTTAATAGATTGGGGTCCCCTGTTCAGGACCTCATCTATTTACCAGGTTAGAGGGAGGCCACAACGAACATCTCAACAAGGCATTTTCTATGTTAAGAGGTAAGACCTTTTCACCATCAGCATAGATGAGGATTCTTTACTGTAAGAGCAGTGTGACTATGGAACCCATAGGAAGTTGTGATGGTTAACTTGGTAAATAATTTCTGTTCTAGCGTACTAGTTATCTATACTGGATATCTAGTCCCCAAAAGGCTGAATGAGAGTCTCAACTTTGTGTAAAGCATCAATGTCTTTCTGCCCAAATTTTTCAGAAGAGAATTTTCTCCAGTCCATTATTGGTGACACTCAAGAGTGGAAGTCAAGCGAGTCAGACAGCGGCCGGTTTTCACCCCGTCCTGGACTAAGATCACCTAGGTAATATAACTAAATTATACGGGTTTAGACATGCTTTAAGAGGACCTGTTTTCTGTATTGTGCTTTTCCTCTGGTATTCCTCAAGGAAATGTATTACTACATTGACAGCTGGATGTTACCATTCCCCTTGGCAAGTGTGTCGCTATACACTGACATTATGTAGTCAGTACTGACAGTGTCAGACTATACAGAGACGCACCCCATTGACAAGCTAAATGGTAATCCCCAGATGTAAATTTATTCATACATTTCCAGAAGATTTTACAGAGGAACGGCATGATGCAGTTAAAAGAAAATTTGCTCCAGCAATGTTATGTTATGAAGAATACAAGCATTTAAGCCTATAAAACAAAATTTATGGAGATCTGAACTCTAAGGCTATGTTCACACTCTTCAGTAAAAACGGCTGTAAAATAGGGAGCTGTTTTCAAGGGAAAACAGCCTCTAATTTTCAGACGTCTTTAAGGCATCAAGCGTTTTGGGATGCGTTTTTTTGGAGCTGTTTTTGGACCTGGTTTTCTATTGACGGCTCCAAAAACAACATGCACTTCTTTTTACGAGGCGTATTTTTACGTGCCGGTTTTTAAATGGTCACGCACAAAAATGCCCCGTCGGAATGAAATGCAGTTTTTCCCATTGAAATCAATGGGCAGATGTTTGGAGGTGTTCAGGTTCTGTATTTTCAGGCATTTTTTGAGCCGTTTATGCCCAGAAAAACGGTTGAAAATAAGCCGTGTGAACATACCCTAAGGGTGTGTTCACATGCAGTGCTTTCAGGCGTATTTCGGGGCATAAATGCCTCAAAATACGCCTTGAAAAACGCTAATGATGCGCCGACAAACACCTTCCTATTGAAATCAATGGAAAAAAGGTCATTTAGTTCAGACGGCATTTTTTTTACGCCGCTGTTTTAAAAAACAGCGCGTAATAAAATGCTCAGAAAAAAGGAGCATGTCACTTCTTAAACTGTTTTTGGAGAGTTTTTTTTAATAGGGTGAATTGAAAAACAGCTCCAAAAACGCCTTTAATGAAAGCCTCAAAAAACTTTTTCTGATTCAAAAATGGCTGAAAATCAGAGGCTGTTTTCCCTTGAAAACAGCTACGTAATTTTCAGCCATTTATACTTGTGTGTGTGTGTGTGTGTGTGTGTGTGTGTGTGTGTGTGTGTGTACATAGCCTTAGACTCCACCACCCTAATGTGTCAATGATATGCCAGAAGATTACTTTTGGGTGTAATTCCCATTTAAAGTTCAGTTTCTTGTGATATATAGCGGCATAAAAACCCTATTTTTTTAAACGAGTTTTCCCATCAGGACCCTTCTCTATGAGCCACAATAGGGAGTCGCTAACAAGCAGCGGCTACCGCTCTGACTGACTTGGACCATCCATGTATTACATGGACAGGACAGCCAGTCATCTGCAGTAACTGCTGCGGTGGAAATCTACAGCTGGCTGAACCATCATCTGTTTGCCAGGGGTCTCAGGAGCTTACGGTGACTTATTTTAAAGGGCTTTTCTGTTATGACACTGTTCCAAATTCTAAGAGTTATTATAGTTATTATAACTATCTCCCCAAATTTATTATAAAAATGTCCCAAATATTTTTTCCTCATCATGGTTCCCGGTTTGTCTTTGAAGTACTGAAAGTGGTTATAGCCGTATGTCTGAGATTACACAGACCTATGTGACTGGATGTTGGTCGGAGAATGATGAGTATGTCCCCCGGAGAGCATCATTTTCATCCTCTTCCGTTTCTCATGGGACCAGTAATGATTCTGAGCTCCAAGATTGCTGGGACATCACGTCTGCACCCCCCTCCCCTTTTAGCACCCGCATTGGTAAGTGTATTGTTTAGTAACGTTTCTTGATAATTCATAAGATGGGATGCAGATTTTTGTTATTTCTTTTGCTAGATGTATAAGGTTTAGATCTCTGTGTCCTCAGGTGTTCGCTGGAAGCCTCTTGGATGGCTCTTCCCTTCCGGGATGCTCTGGGTGGTTTACGCAGTGTCATTCAAGATAATAGTTGGCTGTGTTGTGGTCACAGTCCTATACATGTCATCACTTTCTGAGCATGGATTCTTATTATGGCTTATTTCTTGCACATGTGCAGTGCTTACATCTGCAATACTACTGGAACCTCTTAGAGTGAGTAGACTATACTATCTAATAGGAATTACACTTGGATGGAAATCACTTCATAGATATTTTACATTTCCCCATAATTAAAGGGGTTTTCCCATGAGGGACATTTATGACCTATAGACCGGATATGTCATAAATGTCAGATAGATGTGGTTCCCACATCTGGGACCTGCACTTATCTCTAGAACGGGGCCCCTAAACCCCACTCTACTGCCCTGTGTTGCGGCTGAAGCAGGTGAATTCTGACCATGAAGAAGGAAACAGCTTAGCTTGCTGAGCTACGCTGTTTCCATGTCCCATAGAACAGAGTGATAGTTACGGAAAAAGCGTAGATCGCATGCTACGCTGCTTCCGTAACTGCCATTCACTACTATGGGACTTACAGAAAAAGCGTAGCTCAGCGAGCTACGCTGTTTTCGTAACTCCTGACCATAAAGTCAGGAAGTGGCCGGGAGGCAGCGGGAGCAGAAGGTAGACAGGGTTTAGGGGGCCCCGTTCCAGTGATAGGAGCGGGTCCCAGAGGCGGGACACGCATCTATCTGACATTTATGACATATCCTGTGGATATGTCATATATGTTCCTAGTGGGAAAACCCCTTTAACATATTTTTTTCCATGGTCTGTTCAATGTCAAAAGAGATTCTGTCCCAGTTCTTTTATGTGCCTTATGCAGTTCACAATCGCTATGTGTACAGCACCCTGTTATGGCTGAACAGTATTTGTTTGTATCAATCCTTATCAGGTAGGATTTTGTATTAAAAAAAATAATCTCATATTACTGCAGATCCACTGGCATCATACTCATATTACCATTGTTTTTCTGGAAATTCAATTTTTTACATGAAGTCGCGCCAGTGTTGAAGTTGACCGTAACCTCGGTGTGCGACAGAATAATGACCCAAGAGGTGACCTCCAATATAATTTAACTCACAGCAGTCACATTGCCCAATTTTTCAATTTGCTTCTACTTTTGTGCATGTTGCATTACGCATTTGGCTTGCCCAAAGTTCCTGTCCATCCCCAAATTTTGGTTGTGTCCCTTTTGTATTAATTTGTTCTATAATCGCATGTGTTTGCACCTTATAGGTCCTGCTGCTGTCACTTTACTGTGCTCTACATTGCCCCCCAATTCTCAGTGAAGCACTGGGGTTAGTGGAGGATCCACTTGTTAAGAAGATAGATCAATCTAATAACGTTCGAGCTCCAGGAGGTTTCAGCCTTCTCCAGGCAAAAGAGGAAGCAAGGAGATTGCGGGCACTAAAGGCCATGATCAGGGTGAGAATCACAGACCATAATTAAGAAAATTCTTAAAGGGTAACTAAACGCTCAACAAACTTCTGACAGGTCATAGTGATATGTCAGAAGTTTTGATTGTTGGGGGTCCGAGCACCGAGATCCCTACCAATCGCAAACACTAAGCGGCAGAATCGCTTGTGTGAGTGCTTAGTCGCTTCGTTTCTGTTCGGCTTTTTCCGGAAATCAATGTATCGAAGTACAGGCTAAATAGAAAGTCTATGAGCCCGTACTCCGCTACATCGGCTTTCCGGAAAAAGCCAAACAGAAACGAAGCGGTTGAGCACTCCTGCCGCTTTGTTTTAGCGATTGGTAGGGGTCTCGGTACTCTGACTCTGACCAATCAAAACTTCTTTAATGTCACTATGACATGTCAGAAGTTTGTTGAACATTTGGCTACCCTTTAAAACCGTCTCTGTGCTGCCCTATCTGAGAGCAGTATAGAAACTCAAAATTCACTGAAACTCAAACAGGAAAAACTTTCCATCACACTATGTGGGTGAGAGAAGCAGGACTCCTTCTCAATGAGTCCAACATTTAAAGCATACCTCCAGTAATAAAACAAAAAAGATTATAGGGTTGGACCTAACTAGACATAGGAGACTAGAGCGCTGGCTCCTGTACTGGAGACGGTAGACTAGGAGCCAGCGCATGGCGCTCTGTCTCCTACTGTCTAGTTTGGTGCAGCATGGGCCGCGGCCAGCCCGTGCTGTGGTTTAACAACAATATACCCTAATACAATGATTTAGAAAAACAATTATATTGCAAATTCCTGTACTATAATAGTTTTTGTTCTTTAAATGGAGCAGGTACGCTTTAAAATCTTTTTGCCTTAAAAGTATCATAGAAGACTTTATATGTAAGAGCTCGTATTACCTCCTCTATTCTATGCTGCATGGAAAACCTGACAGATCTCCTGTAAATATATTCCTTAAACAAAATTTAGATTTTAAACTGAATTCAAAATGTTTTTCCAGTACTTATTTTGTTTCTTTTTTTTTTGTGGATTTTTTTTTTTAATTTTCTGAAAATGTTAGACACTAATATTGCGATCGCGTTTTAAATTATACCCCAGGTCACCAATGTCCAAACTGGCAGTATGTAGACAGGATGGCCATCGCTAAAGCGTGTTCTCAAGATGTCATGTCCATGCATGTGACTGCATAGTACCTGGGCTCAGCTGTAACAAGTTTAAATAAAGTTCCACCTTATGGGATTCCATAATATGTCGATATCTATTACCTGAATCACTTACGGGCAAAAGGGATTCCCACAAGGTTGGAAAGAGGGGTAGTACATAATAATGTTGCCTAGAAGCGCTGGAGTTCTGGGTACAAATCTGACCACCAAGGGCATTATCTGGAGTTTATTGTCTCCGCAGTTGCGTGGGCTTCTTCCGTGCACTCCAATTTCCTCCCACACTCCAAAACATTCATAAAGGGACTTTAGATTGTGATCCCCACATGTGCGACCGCAGCTCCATTGAAAATCTTCCCCACTGCGATCAGTGTGGGGCCCCTATTCTCCGAATGAACTACTGAGAGAGGCCAGGCCTTATTATCACATCACAATTTGGGCTCACCGGATGATTCCTCTGGTAGACCAGTCTGACCTTGGTCACATGATAAAGTTACTAAAAGACGATACAAAACAAATAAATTGTCTTTAGTGGCTTGATGCAATAAATGTTAGGAAAGCCATTCAGAGCCCATGATGTTTTGCCCAAGGCACTACACTAAAACCTATGCCATAACATTAAAACCACCTGCCTAATATTGTGTAAGTCCCCCTTATGCCGCCAAAATAGCTCTAATTTGTCCAGACTTGGGGGCAGATTTAGTAAACACTGGCATAGAAAAGTCACAATTTGCGCAAAAACTGAGTTTTTTGGGCAAAAATTTTGCGACTTTTGTCCTTTTGCGCTGCCCCGCCTCTTTTCTTCAAAGTTGTCAAGCCTTAATGAAGGGGGCATGGCCTTCACGGTCCGACCAATTAACTATAATTTACGCCAGATATTGACATAAATTATAGTGGAAATCTACGCCGGCTCGTACCTGGCATAGATTTTCATTTCAGGCGCACGGACAGCCACAAATAAGCCTAATTTATTAAAAGGCCTGTGCCTCTTAATAAATTAGGTGCATTTTACTTCAGCTATCTTTATATTAAGACTGGCGTATCAAACGGAAATCTGAAGAAATCTGACCCATGGACTCCACAAGACCTCTATACATGTCCTCTGGTATCTGGCACCAAGACGTTAGTACAGATCCTTTTAAAGATGTTGTCCATGATTAGAAACCATGGCTGCTTCCTTCCAGAAACAGCACCACCCATGTCCATGGGATGTGTTCAGTATTGCGTCTCAGCTCTATTGACGTTATTGGGGCTGAGCTGCAATACCACACACAACCCATGGACAGGTGTGGCAGTGTTTTCCTGGACAACCGAGTTAGGTCCTGTAAGTTGTGAGGTGGGGCCTACTGAAAGAGGCCACTGCTATTAGGATATATGGCTTCAATGATGGGGTGTACTTGATCTGCAACAATGTTTAGGTAGTCAAATTAAGATCTACATGAATGCCGGGACCCAATGTTTCCCAGCAGAACGCTGCCCAGAGCGTCACACTGTCTCTGCCAACTTGCCTTCATCTAATAGCGAAGCCTGGTGCCCTCTCTTCCCTAGGTAAGCGACGCACATGCACCCAGCCGTCCATGCGATGTGTCAGACCAAGCAACCTTCATTCATTGCTCCATGGTCAAGTTTGATGCTCGCATGCCCAATGTTGGCACATTTGGCGTTGGTTGGGGAGACACTTTGATCGGTCTTTAGCTACACAGCCCCAAACACAGAAATCTGCAATACAATGTGTGTACTGACACGTTTCTATCATATCCAGCATTCGCTTTTTCAGGAATTAGTGCTACAGTAGCTCTTCTGTGGGTTTGAACCAGACGGGTCATCCTTTGCTCCCCATGCTCATTAATGAGCCTTGGGCCCCTGATCCTATCGATGGTTCACCGGTTGTCCTTTCTTGCACCACTTTTGGTAGGTACTCACCCCTGCATACCAGGAACACCACACAAGACCTGCCGTTTTGGAGATACTCCAACCCAGTTGTCTAGCCGTCGCTATTTGCCTCTTGTCATCGTTCAAATCCTTGCGCTTGCCCATTTTTCCAGCTTCTAAACACATCAACCTCAAAAACTTTTCACTTGCTGCCTAACATATCGCACCCCTTGACAGGTGGCTTTGTCACGAGTTAATAAATGTTATTTTCTATCACTAATTTTAATATTACGGCTGAACGGTGTATACTCAGTGCCTTGAGTATGCTTCTACTGTCATTTTTATGTGTTTTATGATAGTTGATTACCTATAAACTGCAGCCAATAGGTAATAAAGGCTTGTTTCATGTTCAGACTTGTACAGGTTACATGATTTTCCTGCTTCTGGTGCTAATGATGAATTTTCAAAGTACTTTTCATGACAACAACATCCGACTACTCCACTCCGCCATAAAAAGATCTGTTAACAAGACGAGTGGATCTGAGCTCAGCTTTACTACATTACAAAGGTAGGACCGCTCAACTATGAAGGAGAATTTTACAAGGAGTAGAGATAAAATCTCACTACATTAATTGTATTTGCAGTGTTTCTGATCTATGGCATTGGCTAGAAGGTACGTTACCTGCTCATCTTTACAATGATCCTCGATTGACCTTGTTAGGATCTCCACGTCTATGCCAGTATAATTCTGGTGAGACCTTGTTACATTTTGCCAATAAATAACCACTGCTGATATTTGTCAATGGAAATATTACTTTATTTTTATGCTTAAAGGGTAACTAAACGTTCGACACACTTCTGACATGCCATAGTGACATAGTCAGAAGTTTTGATTGGTGGGGGTCCGAGCGCTGAGACCCCCACCAATCGCTCAAACGAAGCAGCATAAGTGCTCGTGTGAGTGCTCAGCCGCTTAGTTTCTGTTCTGCTTTTTCCGGAAACGGGGTACTGGCTCATAGACTTTCTACTGATTTCCGGAAAAATCCGAACAAAAACTAAGCGGGCCTTCTGCTGCTTTGTTTTAGCGATTGCTTGGGGTCTCAGTGCTCGGACACCCACCAATCAAAACTTCTTTAATGTTAATTCTGATATTACTTTTCTTATAATCTTACAGGTTTGTTTCCCACCTTACAGCCTCAGCCTCTAAAGGTGTCCCCAATCAAATATCCTCCTAACCACTGGGAATATACAGAACTCTGCACCAACCTTACTTTAGGGTTAAACATCCCACATGACTTTTTAAGGTAAGTTAAGTCTTTATAGAGGGTGAGTCATATAAAATAGAACCCTGTTTCCGTTGCTTGGTTTGTATAGGCTAATAGTAGAATGACGTACTTACAAGTTTCAGGAGGTGCTGGAAGGGGTTTCCGCCAACCCCTATGCAAAGTTGTGCCCGTCTTAGTTCAGGAACACCTTCTGCAACACCACACGTTCTATATTCCAGACATGAATTTCAATTTGCTATTTCAGTCCGGGCACTGTCTGGGGATTCATAAACCTTAACCCCACAGATAAAAGTCGCACACCATTGAGTCTAATGACCATGGAGGCCCCAACTCTTTGCTTACCATATATTCTCCTGTGAATGCCGCATGAACTCGGCACCAGGACACGTGCAACGTATGGTAAGTTGCGCTGTCTTGCTGACAGAAACAGTACTTATGCTTGTGATTGGTTTTCTGTGCATAGAATTGCTCAAAGATGTTAATATACACGACTGTGTTCACATTTTCATCAAAGAATATTGGACCCACAATCTGGGTAGCCATAATCGCGCACCTAACGCCGATTTCTGGATCATGAAGCGGCTGTTGGTGCTGTGTTTCTTTGAACGAGCCTGTGCGTACATCGTCCTCCGCTATCGCAATTCTTAGTTGAATCGAATATTGGACACACTCACACATAACGCTATTGCCCAACGCAAATAGTGCCACTCAACTGTCAGGGAAGGAGACGATGGGCCTCTTTCATTTCTTAAACTGCTCCGGTAAATTGAAAGCTGAGCTCTGATTGGTTGATATGAACAATAAAGACCATTTTACTGTAGACCGTTTTGATGAATGAATCCAGATAAGCATTATCATGTACAAACCACACATGGGAAACAGGCTTCTGTTTTTCGTGGCCCACCCTGTATTTATGTCATGGCTACTCCACCATACACTAACCTGCTCGTTATCTATGAGATATCCTCCCTATAGCTTTAATGAAATCCCGACAAGCACCACCCAATGATAATTAATAGCTAATACTAAGTAATAGTTATGGTAATCCAGTAATATAAGGCACTATGTAGGCAAACTGAAGGGAAAATTGGAAAGCACCTCTGCTTTCTAGTACTGAAAGTATTTGTGCACAAAGATATAAGTACTGTATCTGTGGAAGCCCATGCCATACTTTTCCTCTGTTTCGGCTCTAAAATGCTCCAAAAAGCAAAATGCTGACCAAAATATGAATGAGGCCTTATACTGTGCTTTGTGCTGTCACATTATGGCACTATATTCAGTTGACGGTATGATAAAAAATTCTATGAATACATTTTCCCATTTCAGGTCCTTATTATAACTGCAACTAGATGCACCTGCTATGATTTGAAAACAAACCTACCGTAATTTTAATGATTTTCTGGTATGGAATTCTCCATTTATCTATGCATTTTGTATATTTAAAGAGGACCTGTCATGTTTTGTTATTTTAAACCACATTCCTCCCCTTATTCCCCGCCTCCTCCTGAATTTAGCGCTGTAAAAAAAATATATTTTATTGCCCTCCTTGTGTCCTGCTATGGCCCCAGCTCCGTTTGGTGCCCAATATGCTAATTTTGAGTAAAGGTAACCTCATCTCTCCTCAGTAGGCGTTGCCTTGTGCATCACTGTGAGGCTGTCCAGTCAGAGCGGACAGCCTCACAGTGATGAAGAAAACTTGCACTAAATCTCACAAAATCAGCAGGTCTTCTGCATCGCTGTGAGGGTGCCCGCTCTGATTACAGATGCAGGAGGCAACACCTACTGAGGAGAGATGAGGTCTCCTTCTCTCTGTACCTTTACTCAAAATTATCATATTAGACGTCAAACGGAGTGGGAGCCTTAGCGGGATACGGGAGGGGGCAATGATTTTTTTTTACAGTGCTGGAGTCGGCAGAAGGTGGGGAATAAGGGGAATAATATGGTTTAAAAAAAAATGCTATCACTTCCTGCTGGGACTCCCACAAATCCCCAGAATGAATGGAGTTGTGTTCCACTTCTCTGCACATGCAGTGGCAGGGAGCTCTTCAGTCATGGGGTTTTGAAGGCAAAGGGTGGTCACACCAAATATTGATGTGATTTAATTTCTCTTTTGTTCATTGACCTTGTATTTTGTGAATTGATTAAAAAAACGAACACTTCTATTTTTGAAAGCATTCTCACATATATATATATATATATATATATATATATATATATATATATATATATATATATATATATATATATGGCTTCTCACTCTTCTGATAATGGATCTGCCCATCCATGTACAATATTCTATTTCTGTACTATATAACCTGTAGGTGCCTAGCAAAGCCATGTCAGTTACTTGGAAACACGAAAAAAAAGACAAAAGAAATCATCCAAACTCTGAAGAATATAAACTGGATTGATAAAAGGTATGTTCTTAATTGAAACACGAAGATGTTTTTGGTTTGGGCAATCACTTGTCATATGACACGTACCCCTAGCAGAAGTTGATCTTGCTTGTTTTTGTCTGGGGAACCATCACTGAAAATACAATAAGGCATTCCATGGTGCCCATTGTAATCAGTATACATGGCCTCCATTCTTTTCATGTCCTTAAGGCTTCATGCCCACTTCAGTCTTTTCTTCAGGGTGCTAGCCATTTTTCAGACGGCTAGCCCCCTGACCGATTCATTTCAATGGGGCCATGCACACTTCAGTTTTTTTGACGGTCCCGTTGCTCCGTTCCGACAAAATAGAGCATGCCCTACTTTGGTCCGAGATTCCGTGACCATGAGGCCAATGAAAGTCAATGGGGCCGTCAAAAAAACTGAAGGCACACGGAAGGCATCCGTGTGCCGTCCGTGTGTGATGGAGCCGTTGCCTAGTAACGGCCGGGCGGGCAGAGGTACACATACAGACAGATACTGCACTGCACTAATCGGCAGCCCCTTCTCTCTGTCAGCACTGATAGAGAGAAGAGGCTGCTGATTAGTGCTGGAACGCAGCAATATTAAGAAAAATAAGTTCACACGTACCCTGGCCGTTGTCTTGGTGACGCGTCCCTCTTCTGACATTTAGTCCGACCTCCCTAGATGACGCGACAGTCCATGTGACCGCTGCAGCCTGTGATTGGCTGCAGCGGTCGCATGGTCTGAAACGTCATCTCAGGAGGCCGGACTTGAGGAAGAAGCAGGCAAGCAGGGAGTTCTGGGTAAGTGGTAACTTTTTTTTTTTTTTTGTTTTTTTTTTTTAAAATGAACCATTAATCTTTATTGTGAGCGCCGCACATGGTACTCACTGTCCAGCGGTAGTCTCTCTCCAGGATGCTGAAAGAGTTAAAGGGCTGCAATGATCGGCAGTAACTCTTTCAGCACCCTGGACAGTGAGTACCGCTGGACAGGGAATAGCATGTGCGGCACTCACAATATCGTGCACATAGTGTAAACGGGTTTCAGTTTCCTCTCGGAAACGGAAACACGGAAGTGTACACAGAGTACACACGGGAAGCACACGGTTCCAATCACGGACAAACTGATCCATGAAAAACATCAGTGAAAATTGTGATGGAAGTGTGCATGAGGCCTTAGTCTTCGGGGTAATCCTGCTTCCATGAAATTTGTGGGAATCCAGGGTGTTCCCAAAAAGTGTAGAGAGGAAACTGGGATAAAAGGATTCTTCAGGTAGAATGCAGATGGATCCACAGGATGGAATCGGTTAGTCCGGCAGGAGTTAATGAGAATGTCAGTTTTGGCTGCTTTTTGTGAAGTGTAGAAGTATAATAGGAGTCCAGACCTCTCCATCATTGGCATAATGCAGCCCCTCTATTGTGTGGTGACCACAGACCGGCATTCAATTCTACCTGATCGTGTCACCCACACAAGTGAAGCATCACAGGGTGTCACATATATCCATCTAACATGTCCCGATAATGTGTGAGTTCTCGGAGACTGGTTTATTACTATCTATATGATGCCGCGTCCGCTCATGCGCTCACTGGATAAATGGTTTGTGAGATTTCTCTGCTGTAATGTCTCCTGATCAGGAGATCTGATCGCTCCTTTATGGTTACTGAGCTGTAGGGAAGCCATATTTGGTCCCCATGGTTACTCTATCTCACACGCCCAGCTCCTGCCCCTCTTACATAAGAGAATAGGTGGCGCTGAGCTCTCTAGCCGCGCCTGCCGTGCTCTTGATTGGATTCAGGGGGGTGTGAACAGGGAGGGGGCGTGGCTATGAGTATATAGCAGCAGCAATCCTGTATTCTGGTTGCCATTATCACACCTGTCCTGTTATGCTGCCAGTTTGCTCCCTGAAGAGCCAGTAAAAGAGGCTGGTGAAACATGTTGGAGCAGTGAAATGAATATAGGGACGATCCACCAGAATAGTATAGAAGCTCTGGGAGTCTGGAGGCCGCTCTTGTCAGAGCAAACCAGCAGCCTCCAACATACACAGAGGAAAGGACTACAACTCCCACACAAACAAGAGGACTTGTGATCAGGGTCCAGGCTAGTGTGGGAATTGTATAGATGTTAGTCGGTCCCTAGTGCACACAAACAGAAAGTGACACTAGTGGATACAGTCCTGAGACTCCAACTCTGGGCAGAATTGTATTTAAACACTCTGGTGTGAAAGTGTTTAATTTTCTTATATCTTTTTAAACAAATCCAATAAAGGTTACTTTTTAGATTTAGGCTGTGTTCACACAGAGTTTTTTGCAGGAGGAAAATTCTGCCTCAAAATTCCGTTTGGGATTTTGAGGCAGATTTTGTCCTTCCTGCACGCCGTTTGCCCCGATTTCCGCTGCGTTTTTCGCTCGCGCCCATTGAGTTCTACGGGCAAAAAACTCTGCGAGATACGCTTTCTCTGCCTCCCATTGACATTAATGGGAGGTCAGAGGCGTAACCGCGGGAAGATAGGAGGCATTTTTTGACGAGTTTTGCGGAGCGGTTTTCGCGCCAAAAAACTTGTCAAAATACTCCGTGTGAACAGGGCCTGGGTCACGTCCAGGGCCTGGGGAAGGGTCACGTCCTGCCACTATTGTATATTATTTAGCCCAGCAGGGCAATCGGCTAAGTGAACACTACTACAATCACTTAATAAGTACAATTCCTTTAGTCTTTAGGTCCAGGAGCTGTGGTCGGTAGCAGGTCTTGGATTTTGAAAAAATTAGATTGATCCTTGTATCTGACCTTATAATGACATATAACAATTTGTAACAAATTTACTACACAATCTTGTTACACACAGTAGTCCCCACCTACATATTTAGCAATATGTCTTTTCAATTATGTTTAAAGCAATGCTCAAAAAGTAGTCCCATACAAGAGACTATTTATAAGGTAACATATGCCAACAGCTGACAGTGTCTGTAATGGAGAGGGGTTAAAGGGCACCTGTCACCAGCATTTCACCTATTAAACCAGCAATACCTGGTGGTAGAGGGTGAAAAATCATTTCTATATAACCTATAATTGTCTTCTAAGTCGGCTCTGTAGCTTTAGTATTCAGTTATTTAGTGTTCCCGCACTGTATGCTAATGAGCAGAAAAGAGGCAAATCTTCATTCCTCAAGTCTTTCCGCGTTTCCCCGCCTCCTTACTTTTGATTGACAGCTCCTCGCCTTCCCCAGCACACAAAATCCTGCGCTTGTAAACTGATGTCCTCTTCTGGTGTGTGCGAACAAAGGGACGCCGGATTATTACGATAAAAGGCGCGAAATGTTTGCAGACCGTTATTTACAGTTGGAGGAGGTGTTTAGGAGAGGGGGTAACGGCAATGAACTTTTGATAGCAGCGGCCAGTGAGGGATAAGTAAAGTTCAATAGGTGAAATGCTGGTGACAGGTTCCCTTTAAGTTAGAAAAGTAGATTAGATTCTGTCAATGGCTGATTTTAATACTATTGAAAATAATGCTAAGGCTAGAAGGGGTGATATCATGTATCTGTTATACCTTTTATTCTTTAAAGGGGTACAAAACAACTAATTTTGACACTGGGGATTTCGGTTGACTACACATTGTATATAACAATGGCCATAAATAATCTATAGACTGCTTGAGTCCATGAGACCAAGGGCTCTCACCGTTTGGCTCAAAGAAGGAATTCCCAATATGTGGAACTATATGATATTTATGTGGCCTAATATATACCTTATTAGAGCATATGGACAGGGGGTTGTCTTTGTGATCCAACTACTTTTAGGATTCACTCTTGGATACAAACATCAGAAAACTGCGGGAAACTGTCCAATATGAACCTGGCCTTACTCAAATTTGGGTGGTAAAACAATAGTGGTTAAACTCTATGATGGAGGTCAAGTAGCACTGTAGTTAATTGTCATTTTTCTCCAGTGTGTTGGAAGTAGAGATAACCCAGTATCATAAGGATGTTCGCCTTCACATCTCCACTATTCTCCAACTCAATCTCTTACCTCATGGCACTGGAACTTCGAGACTGACTATCCTTCCATTCCACCTCTCGGAGCTGAGATATCGTATGAATCTGCCCATGGTACTGGCTGTGAGTATCTCAACTTAGATGCTAACTGATTATTACGTGTTACCAGTGTGGTTGACCAACCTATTTCCATTTTTCACCAGTTATCTTTTCTGCTGGCTGCCATATGCTTCTTATATCTGGAGCTAGCTGCCCTAAAAGATGTTCTTACTGGGAAGTCGTCTCTCTCTCCAGATTGGACACAAGTTATTATAGGCTTGACATCTGCAGCCACCGCATTTATACATTTCGGCAGAACCTGGCTGACAAAGTATGTGATAGACCAATATCAAGCAGAACCTTGGGCCTTTATCAGCCTATATGATGTAGCAATGCTATCACGTGTACAAGTAGCACTGTCTGCCTCTCTGTTGTTTCTTATCATGCTAAAGGTGAGGCGCCCAACTGTGATATTAGTTCACCGAAGTACTACAAATAGCCAAAATGGCAGATACATATTCATTTCTTGTTTTCAAGGTTTCTCAACAATTGCGGTTTGTACGGAGATGGTCAATTTTCGGAAAGACGTTTCAAAAGTTAAAGTGGGATCTATTGGGATGCGTGTTTTTTATCACAATTGTATTCCTTGCACTTATTCATTGTGTGAGTGTGGTAAGTGTAATTTATGTTATAAATTCAGGGACATCCCTTGTTCAGAAACCCTATTACGGCATATAGATGTCATAGAGGGGGGGTCCCCTGCTTGAGATCTTACTCTATGAGCCAGAATGGAGAGCCGCAATGTAAGAGCGCCTACCACTCTGGCGGACCCACCACATTACATATATTAATTTAAATGGCTAGAATGTAATGCTACATTTTCCCAGCAGAGGAAACAACCAGATGCGATTTCTACAGAAATAACAACTGTTTGTAGAGGTGTAATTTAAAGTTCCTGGGCTCCCAGTGCAAAATCTGTAACTAGGCCAACCTACTATGGGTCATTTATAATACTGGTCTCTTTTTATGCAGCCCCATCAGGCATCAGGCCCTGCATGCGGGGGTTGGTGAAGCTGGCTCCATGGTGATCAGTTTATCACTGGGCCGGCTTTTATTTAAAAAGTAGTTGTTTCCATGAGACAAACCCCAAAGGGTTCTCCAGAGACCTAAAATTATTAAGCATTGTTTGTGAAGTGTAAAATTAATTCATTTACTAATATACTTCTATTTTTCCAAACTTAACACATTCTCCAATAATGAGACTCCTTTAATGAGGAGTCACGTGGTCCAGGATGCAGTGTAGTTTCTTCCGATTTGTTGATGTAGCGTCCCAGCCGCACGTCACTGATAGCTGCCTCCTCCTCCTGCTTGTTGTTATGGAATTGCAAGTTGAGCGATTCCCCTAAGGCGGCTGGAGACTGCCGGGAGGGAGCGTGCAAATCTGCAACCTCAAATTCGTCTCAACTCTGATTGACAGAATCTAAGGCTACTCTAAGATTTTCGCCAGAGCCGACCGCAAGGTGGGATGGTCTTTGCTGCATAGAACGCAGGTTGGCTACGCAGAGTTCATTGTTGGATAAGAGGTGCACTGCAGGCAAACCTGAACAGGATAACCAGACAGCCAGAGGGTAAACAGAACGTCCAAAACAGTAAGCAAGTGGTTACCAGGTATAGCAGAGGTCAAAACCAGCCGTGTTCAGATAATCAGAATCGTTAACCACGGGTTATCCAAATACACGCCGAGGTCAATGTCCAAGAAGTCTAGAAGTCAAAGGTGAAGGGTATAGATAAGTAGCTTGATCAAAACGCCTGCAGACAGGAAATTCACAAGCAAAGCACAGGTGGAGGAAGCCAGGTATAAATACAACCCTACACCTAATAGGCAGAAGGACAGAGAAAAGAGATCGGCTCAAAGTAAAACATAACCGCCCAGAAGCTAGAACAGTAGTCATGGTGATCTTAAGGGAACAGGCGTTTTCCTAACACTTGTGTTGACATGTCACAATACAAGCGACTGTTTTGGGCTGTCCCTTTGAACGATTACAATACCTAAGCCAGCCTTTTTCTGCGTGCGTCACATCTCCCTACAATTGTAAGGCAGAGTAGATATTAGCGCAAGCGGAAAACAGCAGGCCGCATCGGGATGAGCAGAAAAAGGTAGGAGAGCAAATAAGTGATTTGTAGTTTTTCAGCGAGCGCTGAGACAGTAAGTCTTGCTTCATTCCCCGGGGAGAAACAAGTAATGACTTTTTGGAGGATCCATTACGTTTTTGGGATATTTCGGACAACCCAAGTTTACTTACATATATTAAGTTAAAAATGTTTTAGAAAACTTTTTTTTTTTTTACAAAATTAAGGTAATTTTTTTAGGATGAAATAACATGGTCTGAGAATGGGTAAACTTGTTGGATGTGTCCTTTTACCCCTGATGAACCTACGTAACATTACATTTGTCTTTGTTATTGTCTCCATTTAGGTATCTTATGTGAAAGGGCCCACAGTCTTTCTTCATAACCTTCGGCATGGTTTTGGCCTTCAGTTTATGCTAAAGTGCCTCCCCTTGGCTCAATTATGCCTTGCATTATTTCTGTTTGTGATGTGCAGAGGGATTTTATGTGGTTTATTACTTAGTGTTCATCGCAGTATTCGAGCCGAAAACTACCGCCCAACCTTGGAAGCTCAAGATCATGAGATGATCGATTTTCTTGTCAAAAGGTTTAAACTGTGGTTGGGAGTCAGCAAAGTAAAAGAGGTAAGGATCTTACTTATGATATCATTACCATATCATGTAACGCCCATGTGGATTTGATGACATAACAGCAGAAGTGAACTTACCTTAGTTGTCCTCTAGAATACAGATCCATTAGTATTGGTAATATTTCTGTGTTGTTGTGTTTTACACATAGTGTTTTATTAATAATCTAAAATATAAAGTGATGCTTATATTATTTTATGAAGATCAAGTGTAATCAAAGAAACAAGTTATCTGCCAGAACCACATTTTTGTCTTCTCTTGCCACATAATGTGGCAAATTTACCAAGACTGGCGTTTTAGCTATCTGATTCGCTAAGGAAAAGATTAAGAGGCGCACCCTTTTTAATAAATTTGTCGCATCTTTACGCTGGCCATAACCAACCATGATAGTTGTGGTGCAACAACCGTGGCCATGCGGCATCCATTGCTAAACCCCCCCCCCCCCCAATCGGACCCTTTGCATGCTCCAGCTCATACATATCGCCGAACATCATCAGGGTCTTATATGCAACGCAACCCTCAATGTCATCAGTGTTGTGTCACATATAACATCATAATGCTGCCCGCCGTTGGTATGTTGTATCAGCCGCGTCATTCTGAGGGGATTCAGAGGGGAGAAGAGTAGCGGTGAGATGAGCTTAATTTTTTACTTTATTAATTGAAGTGTCCAAAAGGGGTGATTAATGGGGGGGAGCACTGGTCTCTACCTTTTACGCACCACAGAGTGAAATCTACACCAACTATGAGCTGGCATGGATTTCCACTAAATTATAATACATTTGTTGGGCCTCTGTGTTCTCGCCCTCTTTTTTGAAGCTATTACTATTTCCACAAAAGTGGCTAGGGCGGCGTAAAAAGACCAAAAGTCGAAATTAGTGTCCTTTTGGGCGCAGAAAGGTTGATAAGTTCCCCCCAATGTACTCTCTGAGCCTTTCTCTCAATTTGCCATCCCAGAGCAGTTGTCCACTGGCAGTTTGAGCATGAAGAGCAAACCGATGTGAACAGAAGCCAGAAAGTAGTCCTTACAAGGTATCAGTCCACAGAGCGACAAAACCAGAGGAAATGGAATAAGAAATGTCACGGACAGGCCAAGGGTCAAATGCCTGGAGAAGAGCTTCTGGTGCAGATAAAATAAGGCATGCGACTGGTCAGACAATTTTGGGTTTGGTAACCAATAGTAATGACAAGCAGAAGAAGAAGCTAAGAGACGTAGGCTAACAATTAAACATCTTTCTGCTGCCTCATTATTTGAATTCATTTAGCATAGCTACCTCTTTAGGTGAATCATTCCAAAGTTTGACTGCTCTAACTGTAAAGAATTCTTTCCCATATTGATATCATGATTAAGATTAATAATAATTTATAAATTATACAACTCAAAATCATCATTTATACTTCTGTCCAAGTTATGTTATTTATTCTTTCTCTTTAGTATCGTCACTCTGTGAGATTTAAAGGTTTGGATTCTGGTTCCAAGAGATCTTCCACTGCACCATTCCTTGGTCAGTCCATGACTGTCCTGTCAAATCACATCTCTTCTTTCCAGCAACAAGATATGGTATCACCAACCAGTCCTAGACCTTTATTTTCACCTGGTCTAGCAGTTGATCAACTTCCCGCAGCAGTAACTGATCTACTGGACAGGATGGATAAAGTAACCGCTGTCCTCGGAGAAGTGTGTGTGTTGGAGCAAAAGTTGAAACTTTGGCAAACAATGCAACAATCTTACAAGGTTCCCCAAAAAGAAAATGTGTCGGCCCGAGATAGTCCTAAACAACTTTACCTGCCACGCGCCTACAGCACTTTTTCAGAGTCTGCTCTAGCTCGTCTAAAGTACAAGGGACCTATGTCAGATAACTACCGGATGTTTCAAAGGGTAACTCCAGAAAGTGGAGGTTTACCGGTATGCCCTGCTGGTTTGTGTAACAAAACCCTCCTGGCCATGAGAAGACCTCACAGTGAAGAAAGATCAGGTGTTCGTAAGCAAAATGAAGTTGTGATGAGGCCAATTCTACAGAAGCGTAAAGCCTGGGACTCAGAGAAGCCAGAAGATGCAACATAACAGACAGTATGCATGGTCTTATGAAGAAAGAGTTACACACATACATTACTCCCTCTTTGTCTGAAGTCTAGTTACACAACTCTACCCTCGCATGCTGCCACCGCTGTATATAAGTATCCACATGCCCTACCGATCAGAGGCAAAGGACAAATCTGGTCCCTGCTTTATCCAATGGTAGTTTTGACAACTTTCAGGGTACGGTGTATCTCCAGGCTGGTGTCAGAGTTTGGGGTATACAGCCTGGGATCCAGAGCACAATCCCTGTTACCAATGGAGGATGGGCGTGACCCTATAATCCTTCCCTTCTGTACACTTATGGTTAGAGGGAAACACTAAGGTCAATTTCAAATGTGCCGGTTGCGCTGCGGTTTGAATATTGTGATGTCATTTTATAAAACACCATTCGCACAATGTGGGCAAACAACCACATGGTAGTTGGTAATTGGGTCATTCTGCATAAACCTGAGCATGCCCCATATGTAGCAGTACTGACATAGATTTACTACGTTTTATACCCTTGTCTTAAATATTGGGTTCTTTACCCTGTACCTTATATTCAAATAAGATCGCGGTTTACCCTAAACACAGGAAAACATCTCAATTCACTTTTATTGGTAATGACAGGAGTCCATAACTTTACAGTCCTTAATTCAAACACGCTCGAAGGCCACCAGCCACGTCTTCTCATGGAATTGATCTTATTTTGACATTTCATGGCTACCATGGGTGGTAATTCATGCTGTACCTTCCATAGAAGAACTAAGAAATGTGAGAAAATCATGTTCTAAATAATAAGGCTTTTGGATAATGCCATTTCTGGAACAAAACTAATATGCCTTTAAACCTTTGACGTCATGGATATAGTAGATACATAGTAATGCATAGTTTACAGGGCCCAATGAAGGGGGTGTTTTTTGTTTTTAACACCTTCTCCCCCTATGACGTAATGTACATTTACGTGTGATCCCTTGCGGTTGTATTATACAGCCAATATCTTGCTATAACTCTGATCCCGGCCATTTAAACCCTTTGATTCCACAGTCAATTTTTACAGAGGGAGGGTACTCACTCTGTCAGCCCCCTGTGATGCAATCGCAGGGGGCCGATGGGCTGTTATAGCAGCCGGGGACCTAAGAATAGCCCCCAGATCTGCTGTCCTGGCTCACCTATTAGGCCCTACGAGAAAGCCTAATAGAGAAATTAAATGCTTAAAAATATTAATAAAAAGAATAAAGCGAAAAACTCCTTTTTTGCCTGATAAAAAAAATGCTTTAGGCCTCATGCACACGACCGTAGCCATGTGCACGGCCATGATTTTCGGGTCTGCCGGCCACGAAGTGACAGCCGCGAGCCGCCCGCAAATCGCGGGCCGTGCACATGGCCGCGTCCATTATTTTCTATGAGTCTGGACCGCTGAACACGGCCGTAATAAGACATTTCCGTTCTTTCTGCGGTCCGGGCTCCTCTTCCATGCACGGACAGTGAAAACCACAGTCATGTGCATGGCCCCATAGGAATGAATGGGGCCGCAATTCTCCCGTGGATTTTCGGGGGAATTGCGGCTGCAAAAGCACGTTCGTGTGCATGAGGCCTTATTTTGCAAATAACTATCTAGAAAAAGTACACATAATTGATATCACTACGTACATAACGACCCGAACTATAAAATTATCACATTAAAAACAATGCCAGAGTTTCTGTTAGGGTATGTGCACACACACTAATTACGTCCGTAATTGACGGACGTATTTCGGCCGCAAGTACCGGACCGAACACACTGCAGGGGGCCGGGCTCCTAGCATCATAGTTATGTACGATGCTAGGAGTCCCTGCCTCTCTGCAGGACAACTGTCCCGTACTGTAATCATGTTTTCAGTACGGGACAGTAGTTCCACGGAGAGGCAGGGACTCCTAGCATCGTACATAAGTATGATGCTAGGAGCCCGGCTCCCTGCACTGTGTTCGGTCCGGGACTTGCGGCCGAAATACGTCCGTCAATTACGGACGTAATTAGTGTGTGTGCACATACCCTTATTTGTTCTTCCCGCATCATAAAAAAATGAATAAAAAGTGATAAAAAAATCAAGCTCTGTCGACAGAAAAATAAAAAAAGTTATTATTTCATTTATACTGCAAAGTAAACGCCGTAAAAACCAAACTCAGAAACAAAAGGCAGAAATGCTGTTTTTGGGTTGGGGGAAGTTATTCATTAATAGTTTTTTTGTTTGGTATTTTGTACAATGTATGTGATATTTTTCAAATAAACAATGATATTTAAAAAAAAAAAATGATCCTGTGGATATATCATAAATGTCCCTCGTGGGAAAACACCTTTAATAAATTTTTTGACTGCTAACAACTAAAGGCTTGATCTAATTTCTTATCAGATTTCTTAAATGATCCTGATACTGAGATTGTTATTGGGTAGGATTTTGTAATAAAAATGTTTCATGATTTGGAACACTGAAGCTTAAACATAGTGGATGATATTTAATAATGATCTTTATCTTTCCGGGTACTGATGCCGACTTTTATCTAGTATCTAAGTTTTATGACCAAGATCTTCAGACAAGTGGCACCACAGAAAGAGAGACGGAGCAGCAGCGCCCACTAAAGCCCTGCAACCTCTTCCCTGCAGTACCCAAGACGGCTATGTCCATAAGGGTATGTTCACACGGCCTATTTTCGGCCGTTTTTTGGGCCGTAAACACCCGAAAAATGGCCGAAAAATTGGAAGCAGAATGCCTCCAAACATCTGCCCATTGATTTCAATGGGAAAAACGGCGTTCTGTTCCGACGGGCCGTTTTTTTGCGCGGCCGTTTTTCAAAAAGAAAAGAACTGCAGGTCACTTCTTGGGACGTTTTTGGAGCCATTTTTCATTGACTTTCTAGAAAACAGCTCCAAAAATGGCCGTGAAAATCGCGAGTGGCTTAAAAAACGTCTGAAATTCAGGAGCTGTTTTCCCTTGAAAACAGCTCTGTATTTTCAGACGTTTTTGACTCCGCATGTGAACATACCCTAAGGCTGGGTTCACACACCCTATTTACAGACGTAATTCGGGCGTTTTAGCCTCGAATTACGTCCGAAAATACGGCTCCAAAGCGTCGGCACACATCTGCCCATTCATCTGAATGGGTTTTACGATGTTCTGCGCCAACGGTCATTTTTTTTACGCCCCGCTGTCAAAAGGCGCGCGTAAAAATGACGCCCGCGTCAAAGAAGTGCCTGCCACTTCTTCAGACGTAAATGGAGCCGTTTTCCATTGACTCCATGGAAAAACAGCTCCAATTACGTCCGTAATGGACGCTGCGAAAAACGCCTGCACATGACATTACGTCTGAAATTAAGGAGCTGCACCGTAATTTCAGCCGTAATGGACGCTGCCGTGTGAACATACCCTAAATGTTCGGCTGTTCTTGGTACTGCAGCTCAGCCCATCAAGTGAATGAGGCTGAGCTGCAGTATCAGACATAGTTACTTTTGTTTGGATATAGCTGTATCAGGTACTGCAGTGGGGCCACGGTGCTTCAGTAAGTGCGCTGCCCCTACGTTTTCCCGATCCTGGGATTTGCTTCCTATCATCTTACATTGATGGCCTTTCCTAAGAATAGGCTACGGATTCAATCCAATCCTTGATCACCCCTTCACGTCAGTACCTTTGAGTGACGTTAAGGGTATGTTCACACGGCAGGAGAAAACAGCCCCATCATTTCAGCCGTAACGGCATGTGCAGGCGCTTGAACGCCGCGTCCATTACGGACGTAACTGGAGCTGGTTTTCCATGGAGTCGGCTCCATTTACGTCTGAAGAAGTGACATGACACTTCTTTGGCTCGGGCGTCTATTTACGCGCCGTCTTTTGACAGCGATGCGTAAATATACGCCTCGTGTGAACAGACAAACGTCAGCCTATTGCTTTCAATGGGCAAATGTTTGTCAACGCTTTCAAGCCGTATTTTCGGACGTAAAACGCCCAAATTACGTCCGTAAATAAGCCGTGTGAACATACCCTAATTATTTAGTGCTCTGCTATAATCAGTGTGTAAGGAGTGTGAGGTTTTCTTAAAGGGAAAACTGTCAGCAGCATTTCACCAACTCAACTCTCCTCACCCCTCGCCGGCCGCTGCTGTCAAAAGTTTGTTGCCGCTATCTTCTCTCCTAAACTCCTCCTCCGATCGTAAATAACGGTCTGCAAACTTTTTGCGCCTTTTATAGTAATAATCTGGCAGTCTCGTTCATTCCACTTCTTATGCCTGCCCACCGCCGAAAACTGGCCCGCCCTGAATGCTGAAATCTTGTCTGAGATAGCGCAAATGCGCTCGTCATGTATGGTCCAGCACCCTTCCCTGCTTTGTCTGGGCCTCCAATCTAGTTACTGCGCATGCGCCACTATGATGTCCCGTTGTGCGCACGCACCACAACAGAACAACAATGCGCAAGCGTGGGATTTCGTGTGTGCTGGGGGCAGCGAGGAGCTGTCAATCAAAAGTAATCAGGCGGGGTTAACGCGGAAAGTCTTGAGGAATGAAGATATGACTTTTTTTTATGCTCATTAGCATACGGTGCGGGAACACTAAAAACGTAATACTAAAGGTACGGAGCTACTTACAAGATAATTATAGGTTACATATAAATGATTTTTCACCATCTTCCACCAGGAATTGCTGGTTTAATAGGTGAAATGCTGGTGACAGGAAGTGGCGTAGCTATAGGGGTCGCAGCAGTCACAATTGCGACTGGGCCCCGAAGCCAGGGGGCCTGAGGCCCCCCACACCACATCAACAAAAAGTTACTATAGTAACTGGGGCCGTGGGCCCCTGTTACTATAGTAACTACAGTACTTACCTTCCTGCTTCCGAAGCGCAGCGGATGTCCTGACGTCACAGCACTGTGCGCCGCGCACAACATCCTGATCCTGGACAGAGTAGAGGAGGGTAAGTTTAATATCCCTGTCTGCTGAAGCTGAGTGGCGGGGTCCGTCTCCCGGGACCCCCACCAATCAGCTGTTTTGAAGGGGCCACAGCGCTCGTACGAGAGCTGCTTCCCCTTCATTCCGATCACTTGCTCACACTGTGAATCCGTGTCGGCGATTCATATAGTGAGCGAGTAGGGGAAATGAAGGGGAAGCTGCTCTCGTACGAGCGTTGCGGCCCCTTCAAAACAGCTGATTGGTGGGGGTCCCGGGAGACGGACCCCTGTAAGGGGGTGATACTGCCCTTTTAAATTGAACTGTCTTCCCTGTGCATCTTTCATGTTTAGTGGTACTTTTATAAGGTGTGCACGTGCTAAACCCTTAGTAACAACTTTAAACATTAAAAACACATCATTCTTAAATTGGCAAGTAAATTGTGGCATGCGCCACGATTTATTAAAAACACATTAACCATAGGCAATACAGCGCAAGAGGAGCCTGACTTCAATCGCGACACGGCACTCCCTGAGCTGGGGCCCGCCTGCCCCCAGCTCGCATCCTGTAAACAAGGACAGCCGTGCCCCCTGCCACGGCTGTCCCCCCAGGCAGCCGTCGGACCGTCGTCCGGCTTTCGTGACTGCCCAGGCCCAAAACATCCTGGGGACCTGCCGTATAACTAGTGTCCCCCCACGTGCGAGTTCACCCCGCCGTATAACTAGTGGTAACTCGCCCTGGTCCACCACCGAAACCGCTCTTAGGAGGAGTGCAGTGCCACGATCCGCCCTGGCTTTACATCACATCGCATTACATAGCATAACATAGCATAACATACCCTAGCCTACCGTAACGTAGCATAACCTAACATAACATAACATTATTTCTAACAAGGGAGGGTTGGGTGGGTCTTTTCTTCTCCTGGTAAGTAATGTCTTACCTCTCTGCTTTCTGTACTTATAAACCCTTATCCTGCTCCCCCTCCCCTATCCTCATTACTTATGCGCTCCTATAGTTCTTTCCACTATCACTCCCCTTTCTCCACTTATCTCACAGTGAACAATGAGTTCACCCTCCCCCTCCAGCCATGCTGGTGCCATTGGCCATGTGGCCAGCACCATTTTATATCCCTTGCTTCCTATAACCACCCTCATCAGGGACGCCCTGGCCCACCTTATGCTTCCTCGGGCCTAGTCGTCCCTTGTCCTAAATAAGGTGTGCACGTGCTAAACCCTTAGTAACAACTTTAAACATTAAAAACACATCATTCTTAAATTGGCAAGTAAATTGTGGCATGCGCCACGATTTATTAAAAACACATTAACCATAGGCAATACAGCGCAAGAGGAGCCTGACTTCAATCGCGACACGGCACTCCCTGAGCTGGGGCCCGCCTGCCCCCAGCTCGCATCCTGTAAACAAGGACAGCCGTGCCCCCTGCCACGGCTGTCCCCCCAGGCAGCCGTCGGACCGTCGTCCGGCTTTCGTGACTGCCCAGGCCCAAAACATCCTGGGGACCTGCCGTATAACTAGTGTCCCCCCACGTGCGAGTTCACCCCGCCGTATAACTAGTGGTAACTCGCCCTGGTCCACCACCGAAACCGCTCTTAGGAGGAGTGCAGTGCCACGATCCGCCCTGGCTTTACATCACATCGCATCACATAGCATAACATAGCATAACATACCCTAGCCTACCGTAACGTAGCATAACCTAACATAACATAACATTATTTCTAACAAGGGAGGGTTGGGTGGGTCTTTTCTTCTCCTGGTAAGTAATGTCTTACCTCTCTGCTTTCTGTACTTATAAACCCTTATCCTGCTCCCCCTCCCCTATCCTCATTACTTATGCGCTCCTATAGTTCTTTCCACTATCACTCCCCTTTCTCCACTTATCTCACAGTGAACAATGAGTTCACCCTCCCCCTCCAGCCATGCTGGTGCCATTGGCCATGTGGCCAGCACCATTTTATATCCCTTGCTTCCTATAACCACCCTCATCAGGGACGCCCTGGCCCACCTTATGCTTCCTCGGGCCTAGTCGTCCCTCGTCCTAAATAAGGTGTGCACGTGCTAAACCCTTAGTAACAACTTTAAACATTAAAAACACATCATTCTTAAATTGGCAAGTAAATTGTGGCATGCGCCACGATTTATTAAAAACACATTAACCATAGGCAATACAGCGCAAGAGGAGCCTGACTTCAATCGCGACACGGCACTCCCTGAGCTGGGGCCCGCCTGCCCCCAGCTCGCATCCTGTAAACAAGGACAGCCGTGCCCCCTGCCACGGCTGTCCCCCCAGGCAGCCGTCGGACCGTCTTCCGGCTTTCGTGACTGCCCAGGCCCAAAACATCCTGGGGACCTGCCGTATAACTAGTGTCCCCCCACGTGCGAGTTCACCCCGCCGTATAACTAGTGGTAACTCGCCGTGGTCCACCACCGAAACCGCTCTTAGGAGGAGTGCAGTGCCACGATCCGCCACCAAAAAAGGTAGGCTCCTCTGCCGATCTTACCTTTTTTACCCCATAAAAACTCCTTTCCACCAGTCCTCCAGTCCTTCCTGCAGATTGTTGTTAAATATGTCCAGTCCCACATCAGATAAGTGTACGCCATCATTCCTGTACATTCCTTGGCACCCAAAATCAATGTCCTTGTGCTGAATAAAAACTCCTTCCGTCTCCACCATAAAGTCCTTCATGGCCTTGTTGACCTTCTTTCTCACCTTTTCAATGGCCACTGTTGATGTTGCCCCCATCCAACTCCGCCTTTGGATAATTTCTGACCACAAAAACTTTACCCCCGGCCACCTTTCTTTCCATACAGCAACATACACCTTCATCTTGTTAACTAGTACCCAAGCTTTGGTACTAGTCAAGTCGTTCCCCCCGGTATGTATCACGATCACCTGCGGGCACCCCCCTTCTGCCGCTTCCTCCACCAGCTTTCTCATCTGGAGCCATCGAAGACCATGTCTCCTGAACCACTTTACCTTGACACTGTCGCTCGGCAGGCCTAGTTGTAATCCATACGGTCTCATCCTTGCCCTCTCCCCGGCCCAGTACACGAAGGAGTGTCCAATCACCCATACGCTTTTTTCCTCTGTGGGAGAGACAACATACAAACATTAATATGGCAATGGACGAATATAAGTGCGGAAGGCATTGGATTTCCATCTCCCCAAACGCTTAATGGTCCCCTCATCTGATCCCGCCGCTGCTGCTTCTGATGCCGCCCCAATTCTGAAAGAATGTGAACCAATTCTGTCTTTTCCTAGCCCCGCTGCCGACGCTGTCCTCTTAAGTATCTGACAAAACTGGAACCTGGACAGGGCACTACCATCCCTGTGCTTAAGGAAAGCTCCTACCTCTGCTCCTCGTGAGACCAAATAATCCTTTACTGCCCCCACTGGACAAATTGGCCCCCCTTTTCTTAGCATAGTCACCCATGCCCCTTTCCCGTTTTGATCAGTCTTGGACTTTCTGATAAGGCACTTAACAGTTGCGTCATCCCATTTTGTGTCTTCGAGCTGTAACCCATCTTTACCCTTCTTTGAAGTGGACACCAATTCCCCTAACCTGAAAGCACCTGCAAAAGCCAATGTGAATGCAGCTTTAAATAGCAGCACTTCGTGCCTGTCTCTACATATGGCCCCCAATGCTGCCACCAGCCTCTTTACTCTGCCTGAGTCCAATGGCTCCCTCTTGTCTACTCCTCGCGGCTGTGCCCTTGACCAACCCTTCAACACCCGTCTAATTGCAAAAACCTTTGTAGGATCCTCCTCCCCTCTTAACTTTGTAATAAATGATACTGCCGCCACCAAGGTGGCGGCCCTACCTTTTGCTGCGCCATCCCTCCACATGTTACCCAGCAGCTTCCATAAACACTGCACCGGACTCCCGCCTTCGTTCCTCCTGAAAACCTCCCACTTCTTCCATTCTTTCATGTATGTCTTCCATGTGTTTGGCGCCAACGATTTTTCCACCAGTTTTTCTAGACTTGGGTCAGCACCTGCCAAATATTGTTAGGGCACACATATCCTGTTCGCTCCGCATTTGGTACTAATTGGAAAAATAACTCCCACTTCCCCCTTGACAAAGCATCGGCAATCGAGTTATTGACCCCTGGGACATGTTCAGCTCTGAAGTTGATATTCCACTCAGTGGCGTAACTACCGCCGTAGCAGCAGTAGCGGCTGCTACGGGGGCCGCGGCATGAGGGGGCCCGTGTCGCCCGCCGGCACGGGCCCCCACCATGTCCGGAGGCTCCGCTAGCAGCCGCTATGGCTGCTACAGCGGGACGCCACTGAACACTACGGCAGAGCAGGGAGGTATCTCCCCGCTCTGCCATTAACTGGTTCCCGACCGCTGGCTGTATTTTTACGGCCAGCGGTCAGGGACGGGTCCTTAAAACCCGAGCCATAGACTTTCTACGGCTCGGGTTTTAACTTGCTGCCCGCGCGATCGGGCAGCTGAATGTCGGGTCTCCGGCTGTCAGTGACTGCCGGGGACCCTGAGGAGAGGATAGAAGCAGCTTTCGCTGCTTCTGTCTTCTCTGATCACTTGTACACAGCGCTGAATGCGCGCTGTGTACAGGAATAGAGACAGCAGCAGCGGCGCTGTCTCTATTCCTCCCGGTGATCATGTGACTAGTCACATGATCGCCGGGTGCCGTTAGTGGCAGACTGATGCTCGGTCTTACTAGACCCAGCACAGCCCTATTAGTGACAATCGTCACTATGAGAGGGCTGATTTCCCCTGTAACTGGGGCTGCTGTGCAGCTCCAGTTACAGTGGAAAAGATGGTGTAAAATAAAGAAAAAAAATATATAAAGTTCCCCAAAGGTCTTCTTTGACCTTTGGGGGACAGACCACAGTAATAAAAAAAGAATAAAGTAAAGTGCAAAAAAAATGTAAATAATAAATACACATAAAATACCCACGCCAAAAAAAAAACGTTCCCCCCCGCCAATCATTGTTGTAACGCTAGCGCTGACCCAATTACCCTAATATAGACATGTAATATATAAAAATTTACGGTAGACAATGACTATCACAAATAAAAGGTCTATTTTAGTGTAAAACTATGTTATTACCCCCAAAAAAATAGCTGAAATGTAAAAAAGCTTACTTTTTTACTATTATTTTCAAACTTTATGAATAAAAATTCTAAAATAGCAAAAAAGGTGTGTATAAAAACGATAAAAAATGAAACCTGCATTGTCTACGGAAAAAACGTCGCAAAAATCACGTCGTTAGCCCAACAAATAAAAAAGTTATAGCCATTTAACTAACACGTGCTAAAAATGGCTAAACGGTGTCTGGTCCTGAAGGCGCAAAATAGAGCAAAATACATGTATTCCCCCCCCCCCCTCTCCACAGGACATGTATCCCCTCTCCACAGGATCTCCACAGGACATGTATCCCCTCTCCACAGGATCTCCACAGGACATGTATAGGGGATAGTCAGAGGTTTGTCATGGAGAAGTTCAGGGGACTTTCAGTCCCCCGTTCTCCCTATCGCTGCCAGCGATCACTCATGTATCCCCTATCCTGTGGATAGGGGATACATGTATTTTGTAGGACACACTGTAGGTCGCATTTTTTTGGGAGGGGGGACGCTGTATGGCGTTCCCTACAGGGGGATGTATGGCGCTATCTACAGAGGGGGGGCTGTATGGCGTTATCTACAGGGGGGGGCTGTAAAAAAGGCACTATCTACAAGGGGGGGGGGGGTTGTGTGACACCCAGGGGAGGGGGGCCCCAGTCAAAAGTTTGCTATGGGGCCCAGTCTTTCCTAGTTACGCCCCTGATTCCACTCCATGCACTTCCCTACCAAATGCCTTAACAGTGCCAACACAGGGGGGGAGCTACTGGATAGATTGTTCACGGCCGACACCACACTCATATTGTCTGTCCAAAAAATTACCCACCTGTTCCTCAACTGTTTCTTCCATAGTTCCACTGCTACCACTATTGGGAATAGTTCCAGCAATGTCATGTTCCTCAACCACCCCTTTTCTGCCCACCCGTCTGGCCACACCCCTGCACACCACTTTCCGTCAAAAAAGGATCCAAAGCCAACTGACCCTGAAGCGTCTGAGAACAATCTCAACTTCTGATTGGAGCATGGTTCCCGTAGCCAAACCCGCACTCCATTAAATTTCACCAAGAAACTCTCCCAAACCTGCAGATCGTCTCTTAATGCCCTTGTTATTCTAATTTTATGTTGTCCTGCCTTCACTCCTGCCGTGCTTAACTGTAAACGCCTGGAAAATACTTTGCCCATAGGAATCACCCTACATGCAAAATTAAGGGAACCCAGCAGCGACTGCATCTTTCTTAATGTCACCTTCCCGCTGGTTTTTACCTCCTTTACCTCGTCCAACAATGCTTTTACCTTCTCGACAGGTAACCTACATTGGCCTCCCAATGAGTCTATTTCTATGCCTAGATATGACAACTTTGTTACTGGCTCCACTGTCTTTTCTTGTGCTATGGGGACCCCCAAATCCTGCAGTAGAGCTATAAACTTCTGTAACATTACCTGGCAAATTTCTGACCCTGCTGGTCCTACTAACAAAAAATCATCCAGGTAGTGGGCAATTGTCTCCCTCCCGCACACCTGCTGCAAACACCAATGCAAAAACGAACTGAATGCTTCAAAATACGCGCATGAAATGGCGCAACCCATGGGTAAACATTTTTCTACAAAAAACTTTCCCTTGAAACAACACCCGGTGTATTTAAAACTCTTCGGATGCAATGGTAACAATCTAAAAGCGGATTCAATATCTACTTTGGACATCAATGCCCCCTTTCCACATCCTCTTACTTTTTCTACCGCTGACTCAAATGACTGATAATGTACCTCGCTTACTTCCTTCCCTATTGCATCGTTAACTGACCCCCCTCTTGGGTAAGACAGGTGCTGAATAATCCTGTACTTACCCTCTACTTTCTTGGGGACCACTCCCAACGGTGATACCACCATGCCCTCGACCGGTGGAGCATCAAAAGGCCCCTCTATTCTCCCTAAACCTACCTCCTTCCACAACTTCTCCTCCAACACTCCTGGTAATACATCAGCCGATCTCAAGTTTCTAAATTTTTTGGACCCTTGCACCTCCCCCTCAACAGGTAATTTAAAACCAAACTTAAACCCCTCCTCCAAAAATCCTGCTTTTTCCCTATCGGGATAAAGCTTTAGCCACTCACTTAGCCTGTTTATGTTCACTGGTGACTGCGCCTTTTGCAAACCCGCGAAAGGAATTACTGGGTTTACCTTCAAATTTTTTCCCCCCGCACTCCACCTGGGGATGCCCTGCCCCATATTTTGAGCACGCGTGTCTAAATCTACATGCAAACCCCCGATTACAGTTCCTTTCGTTATATGCCCAACAAACCATTCTGCCCTTGCTGACTTCGTTGGGCCCCTTGGCCCCTGTTCCCACCTGAGTCCTCTCTCTCCCCATCAATCTGGACCATAAATCCAAATCCTTCTGGCCAAAACTCAAAATCTTACTTCCTACCATCTTTTTCCTAAAGGCCCTGTCGTACTCCAACCAACCCTGACCCCCGTAAAACGCATGCGCATCAACCACCAAGTCCATGTACTTTAAGATGTTGATGCATTGCTCAGGTCTGGATTCTACCCATACACTGGCGTAAACTAGGAAACCCTTGATCCACTCCACAATGGTCCTCCACTGTTTCCTATCTGACTGACCACTTCTCTCCTCCTTTGCCGCTACCGCTTCCCTTGATAAATCAAAAATATCTATGTACTTCCCTTCCCTAATACGTTTCAAGACTTTCTGTGGCAAATGTGCATATGTTGGGGACAATGAGCATGCGTAAGTATCCTGACCGCCCGCCGCTAACACTTTTTCCACTAATGACCTATTCATAGCCTGACCCCCTGCCCTTCCTTCTCCTGAGTTACCTTTACTTTTTGCTGCCTTCAAACATTTTCTTAAAACTTTAAGCATCCTGCCCTCGCTGCTGGTATCCTCCCCCTCTGACCACAAGTCCCCTTCAGATGAATCGGAATCAGACTCACCAAGCTGCTGGACCTCCAGGGCTCCCCTCTCACCATGACCGCCTTCTACGTTGCTGCTGCCCGTTATCTTCGTCCGACCTCCGTCAGCTGCTTGTTGTGGTCGATCGCTGCTCTGTTCTCTGCAATGACAAACACTGTGCGAGTATATGTTGCCTGATACATTTCTATCACCCCATGGGCCCATATTAGCCCCGGTTTGCCCCTGTTGTTGGGAACTATACTCAAGGTTGGAGCTTTGGCCCCACCAAGGGTTGGGAGGGGGCCATAAGGGGGGAATGGGTGGGTTATTAACCTGGTGAGCGTTTAGCATGCCCGTCGGGGCACCTTGAAAATTGCCCTCCCCTTGAACATGTGTCCCATTGAACGGGTAAAAACCCTGTTGTGAGGTGCCCGGGAAAATACGTGGGGCGGGGGGGTGGGATGTGTACAAACTGTTAAGGGCAGGGTTAGCTGGGTAAAATAGGGCTGGAGGGGGAGCCCAATTAGGGTAAGGGGCGGGTGGTTGAGAACATACAGGGGCGGGGGCCCCCACCCACCTGGCCGTACCTGAGGAAGGGGGGGGACCGGAGGTGGCGGAGGACGGGAGAGATGTGCTGGGGGGGTTATACTGTGTTGGGGAAACGCTGAGGGCAGATAGCGTAGCGGCTCCAGCCAAACCGCTCACTTCCGGCGCCGCCGGAAGTGACGCTGATGAGGACTTCCGGCCACGCGGTACGGGCGCACGGGGAGAGTGTGTACCAGCGTTGGAAGAGGGGCAGCGGCTTGCGGCAGGTAGGGGAACCCGAGCAAGTCGGGAACGGGCGGAGGAGGACGGAACAGTACGAGGCTGGAGGGGGGGATGGTGGACGGATGCGGGAGGGGGGCTAGGCGGACCCACAGGCCTGGAGTGGGACTGGGGCACCTGGGAGACCCTTTTTCGGTAGGGAACCGACTTACCCGGATTACTGGCGTCCCGAAGACGCCTGGGCACCACGATCTTCCTCCTTGGCCTCGTTCCAGCATCCGACCCAAGTTCCATTCCAGCGACGACCTCACCACCCGACTTCTCCTGGGACAATTCCATCCTATTTCCTTCTCCTGGTAAGTAGTTGGTACTTCGTGCTCCCGGTAAGTAGTGAGCGTCTCTCCTCTTTCCTTCTCCTTGTAAATAGTTAGTGTATTGCTTCCTTTCTTCTTCTGTGTCTTTTCTTCTCCTGGTATTAAAATCTTCTTCTGTGTCTTTTCTTCTCCTGGTAAGTAATGTCTTACCTCTCTGCTTTCTGTACTTATAAACCCTTATCCTGCTCCCCCTCCCCTATCCTCATTACTTATGCGCTCCTATAGTTCTTTCCACTATCACTCCCCTTTCTCCACTTATCTCACAGTGAACAATGAGTTCACCCTCCCCCTCCAGCCATGCTGGTGCCATTGGCCATGTGGCCAGCACCATTTTATATCCCTTGCTTCCTATAACCACCCTCATCAGGGACGCCCTGGCCCACCTTATGCTTCCTCGGGCCTAGTCGTCCCTCGTCCTAAATTCTGTGTTCCTTCTTGTCTGGAGTGTTGACTGCTTGTGTTTTAACCCCTTCCCGACATATGACATACAGTTACGTCATACCCACGAAGGTGAAGTATGGAGCGGGCTCACGCAGTGAACTCGCTCCATACGATGCCAGTGTCGGCTGTATGTTACAGCCGACACTTCAGAGTAACTAGTGGCATCACGCTCGAGCACGATCCCGCTAGTTCAACTAGTGAAATGCCGCAGTCAATACCGACCGCAGCATTTAAATCGTGAGAAAGAGGGGGTGACCCCCTCTAACAGCTCATCGCGCCCCCCACAACGCAATCGCGGGGGGGGGGGGGGTGATGGTTGCTATGGCTGCCTGGGGGACTAATGAAGACCCCCAGGTCTGCCATCTTTGTACACCTATTAAGCCTTGCCTCTGGCCTGTCAGAATCACGATATACTGCAATACATTAGTATTGCAGTATATCGTGCTAACAATCGCTGGTTGAAGTCCCCTAGGGGGACTAATAAAAAAAGTAAAAATGAGTTAAAAAAAAAAAGATATATATATATATATATATATATATATATTAAAAGTTCAAAAAACCCCCCTTTTCCCATTTCCCCCCTAGAGCATAGTAAAAAATAAATAAATAAACATAATTGGTATCGCCGCATCCGTAAAAGTCTGAACTATCACAATATATCATCATTTAACCCGCACGGTGAACGCCGTAAAAAAAAAAAAATTGTAAACGCCAGAATCTCTATTTTTTGGTCACCTAATCTCCCACATAAAATGAACTAAAAAGTGATCAAACCGTCGCATGTACATAAAAATGGTATTATTCAAAACTACAGCTTATCCCGCAAAAAATAAGACCTCATACCACTTAATCGACGGAAAAATAAAAAAGTTATGACTCTCGGAATTTGCCGACACAAAATAAATTTTCTTTTTTACACTTAGGTTTTTACTTGTAAAATATAGAAAAAACTACACATGTTTGGTATCGCCGTAATCATATTGACCCACAGAATAAAGTTAACAAGTTGTTTTAATTACACAGTGAAAAACTACAACTCGTCCCGCAAAAATCAAGCCCTCATAGTACTATATCGACGGAAAAATAAAGACGTTATGGCTTCTGCAATGTGGGGAGGAAAAAACGAAAATGAAAATCTGAAAGTTGTTTACGACGGGAAGGGGTTTAAATCTGCACCTACTATATGTGTTATCCTGTGTATGCCTGCCATGTTATTAGCAGCCACAAGGTGTCACTGCAGGACCAGTGACTGAAGAGACAGAGCTTTCTGGCAGGAAGTGGAAGTCAGTGGTTGCCATGTGACATGGTGGAGAAAGAGAGAGGATGCAGAGAGAAGGGAGGAGAGAGAGAGGAGGGAGCCAGCATTGGAGGTGGAGAGATGAGGGGACAGCAGAGGAGGTGCCAAGAGAGTTATAAGCCTTGGAGCTGGTCAGCACCTGAGATAAGTGCCCTGTGTAACCTAATGCTCACACTGTTAATGGCGTCTGTGTGGGATCTGATACTGCTGAGAATCACTGCAGAGGACAGTGTGAGCTGATGACTCTTGACTAGTGTGATCTGAAGCCAAGGAGGGAGCTGTGATTGGACTGCTGCTTGTGAGGCAAAGAGCAGGAGATAAGTTGTCACTGGGCTTGGAACAGCCTGGGAGTAGTATTAACCCTGTGCTGCCTGCGGAGTCGCTCCCACCAGAAGATCACTTGCATGTGTGGCACATGTTACATTATCAGCAGTGAATTGCTATTGAAGACTGTGTCAAAAGGAAAGTGGTGTGTCCGGGAACAGTGACCCGTGAAACAAGGACAGACCCCGGAAGCAAGAACCAGACCCCAGCAATGGACCAACAGTGAGTACCGCATTCCCCTTATAGTGGTCATTTCGCAGGGTAGTGGGTAGCACCCACGTCGACCCGCTAAGGCGCAGAGCGAACCAAATATCAACCTCCCGCCGCAGCCAAGGGTGACGGGGCATAGCCTCCAGTCTTGGGGAGTCCGCGAAGGCTAGTGTGTAGCCCCACCATGACCTGCGGAGGTGGCCTTGTAACCTGCTGTACCGGGTGTATAGGGAGTGTTGAGGCGCAGCCACTAGGAGAAAGACCCTACAGAGAACCCCAACGCCGGAGGTTCGTCTGCTACCGTAGTATAGAAGCCTTGTTGTGTAGATATCCAGTGATGCAGAAGAGTTGAAGTTATACTCGTTGTACCATGATCACCTAAGTAAACACATTAGAAACAACTTCAAGTGGTGTCAGTGATTATTAGCGGAAGCCGTTACACCCCGACCTATCCGCTATTGATGGCCTGTCCTGAGGATAGGCCATCAATGTTTAGGGACTGGAACCCCTTTAAGCCTACGTGGCAGGCTTAGAGGGCCCATGAGACAGGATCACAGATTGTGTGATGCTGTCTGCTGGGTCCGGTATCTAAGCCAATCACATGGAAGGCTTAGATAGAGGGCCCATGTGTGATCCTGTCTGATGGGCCCTGTATATAAGCCTACCACACGGTAGGTTTGGATACAGGGCCCCAGCATA
Organism: Rhinoderma darwinii; assembly: GCF_050947455.1. Lineage (NCBI taxonomy): Eukaryota > Metazoa > Chordata > Amphibia > Anura > Rhinodermatidae > Rhinoderma > Rhinoderma darwinii. The sequence continues at coordinate 49,795,858 of NC_134699.1, forward strand.
CAGTAATCTTATATTGTATAAGAGTACTGTCTGCTGGGGCCCTGTATCTAAGCATCTTACCATAACCACATGGTAAGCTTAGCTATAGGGCCCATATGTGAAACTGTCTGTTGGACCCTGTATCTAAGCCTACCACATGGTAGGCTTAGTTAGATACAAGGCTCCAGCAGACAGTATCACACATGGGCCTTGTAGCTAAGCCTACCACATGTGTTGCTATTCGTTTTTGTGTGTTTGTGTTTTTTTTACAGGTTTGTTCGTTGGACTATGTCGGATTCCAGGACTATTTCGATGACGGCTTTTTTTTATGATCAATAAAATGCTTAATGAGGGTTGTGTGTTTTTGTTTGTTTTTTTTATTTCAATAAAATATTTTTCCTATGTCCTTCTTTTTTTTTTTATTTTTTATTTTTTTAAACTATATTACTACCGCCTTAGTAATGGCCGCCGGCTGATTGACAGCGTCTATTACTAAGGCGGGGCTTAGTGATAGCCGGTGCAGAGGCTAACACTAACCCCCATTATTACCCCGGTACCCACCGCCACCAGGGGTGCAGGGAAGAGTCGGGTACGATCCAGTACTTGAACATCTGTAGTGATGGTCGGGTAATGGGCCGGCCGCAGGCTGGTATTATCAGGCTGGGAAAGGCCAGAAACAGCGCCCCCCCCCTGTAATGCTAGCCTGCTGCTGCTTTACTGTATCTGGCTGGTTATGAAAAATGGGGGGGACCCCCCCCCCAATTTTCATAACCAGCCAGATACAACACAGCAGCAGCTTAGCATTACCATGGTGGAAGGATCACTGTTTTTGGCCTTCCCCAGCCTAATACTACCAGCCTGCGGCCGCCCCGGTGCCGCCCATCACTACAGATGGTCGGGTACTGGATCGTACCCGGCTCTTCCCAGCACCCCTGGTGGCGGTGGGTATCGGGGTAATAATGGGGGTTAGTGTTGGCCTCTGCACCTGGTAACATTAAGCCCCTCCTTAGTAATGGACGTTGTCAATCAGCCGGCGGCCATTACTAAGGCGATAATAATAAAGTTTAAAAAAATAAAAGGACATATAAAAAATATTTTATTGAAATAAAAAAAACACACACAACCCTCATTAACCATTTTATTGTGAATAAAAAAACCGCTGTCATTGAAGTCGTCCTCGAATCCGAAGTCCAACAACCGAACCTGTAAAAAAAACACAAACAAAAAAATAATTAGTAAAAGATAAAGAAGCAAAACAATTATTATTCTTACCTTTCTTTGATCCAGCGCTGGAACCGCAATGTCACCGAGCCGCGCCCTATATCCAATCGTAGTGCTATAGATACACACACACACCTCTCACGGGCCAACGGCCATGAGAATTTGGGGGGGGGGCAATAAGAACTTTTGCGCCGGGGCCCATGAGCCTAAGGCCTTATTCACACGAAAGTGTTAAACGTCCGTGCTACGCGCGTGATTTTCACGCGCGTCGCACGGACCTATGTTAGTGAAATGGGCCGTTCGGACTATCAGCGAATTTCACGCAGCGTATGTCCGCTGCGTGAAACTCATGACATGTCCTATACTTGCCTGTGTTTCGCGCTGCACGCACCCATTGAAGTCACGCTCGTGATGCGCGCTACAGTAGTAAAAAACTATGAATGAAAACAGAAAAGCACCTCGTGTTTTTCTGTTTGTAAACATAAAACCAGAGTGTCATCATGATGCCGGCCGCGCGAAAATCACACAGCCACACACCATATGCTGATGCCACACGGAGTTTTTGTGCGTGCAAAACGGACACGTCCGTGTGAATAAGGCCTTAAAGTGTAACTAAACGTTTTCTGTTTTACTTGGCACCAGCACGTTTAGGCCAGCTGATTTTAATTTAGGAATGACCTCATAAGGCTGAGTTCACACAGTTTTTTTTACGCGGAAACCGCTCCTCAAAAACCGCCCGAAAATGCCTCCCATTGATTTCAAAGGGAGGCGGAGGCGGTTTTCTCCCGTGAGCGGTAAAACCGGCTCGCGGGAGAAAGAAGGAAGGGACATGCCCTATCTTCGCGCGGTTACGCCCCTGACCTCCTATTGACGTCAATGGGAGGCAGAGAAAGCATATTTCACTGCGTTTTATGCCTGCGGCGTTCAATGGCCGCCGGCAAAAGACGCCACGAAAATCGACGTGCAGGCAGAGGAAAATCTGCCTCAAACTTCCAAACGGAATTTTGAGGCAGATTTTCCGCCTGCAAAAAACTCTGTGTGAACCCAGCCTAAGTGTTTCTGCTCTTGCTTGCGCTCTCAGTTGTCCACTTTGGGCGCATGGTAAGGTGAGCTTATTCCATCTGTTCACATGTTGTGGTGCTGTATGGTGGCTTCTGTTGCTGTGGTGCTGCACTTGTGGGGGGACGTGGTCCAGAGCCAAGGAGGCTTGGCATGGCCTGATGGCATGGGTGCTTTTGGGCATCTGGGTTGCTCCCTCTGCAGGAGCGGTGCTGCAGTGACGGTGACCGCCATGCAGGGCTGCAACCGCTAGAGTAGGGACACACTTTAAAGCGGTCGCCGTGAAGTGGCAAGTGGGCTTGCATACAATCTGATCAAAATGTTAACAAAGAACCTCATGTTCATGTTTAGACATTTTGCCTAGCCGCGATAGATCAAAGTATATAGTGGAGGTGCGATCCATGTCTAGTTTCTCACTAAATGATAAACGTTCAACAAACTTCTGACATGTCAGTAGTTTTGGTGGGGGTCCGAGCACTGAGACCCCCACCAATCGCTAAAATGAGGCTGCATAAGTGGCCATGTGAGCGCTCAGCTGCTTCGTGTCTGTTCAGCTTTTTCCGAAAAGCCGATGTATCGGAGTGTGCGCTCATAGACTTTCTATAGAGCCCGCTCACCGCTACATTAATTTCTGGAAAAAGCCGAGCAGAAACGAAGCGGCTGAGCGATCACACGAGCGCTTCAGCTGCTTCGTTCTAGCGATCGGGGAACATAACAAATGTGGCAATATTTGCCTATCATTATAATAATTCTGAAAACTATCGGAATAAATAGTCCTAATTCTTCTACATTTCCCTCTATTGCCAGCTGGAGTCGCTATTGCTCATGATAGACATTGTTGCCAATTTCCGCATAGTAAACAAAATGATCACCGGCTATAGTATTTATATTGTATATTATCCTGTGTGTGTTGAAACTGTTATTGTGTGGATTTATTAATTCATTGGTGTAATTGGGCCATGATCTTGTGCGTTTCCTTGACTAATATGTCCTAAATGTTTATAGACTATATGAGTAACGGCACCACCTTTGTGGCGATCTTATCGACCGCTCTTCTTCTGCCCTTCTATGAGTCAGAGTTACATCAATTTGCCAGCCAGAATGTAGGTATACCCAGGTTTTTGCATACTGTATATAAAAAGGGCGCAGTAATTGTAGAAAGTCCACATCTGCTGACACCACCAGAAAAGCGTGTTCTGTACCAGAAGGCTACGCACCAAAACCGGAGCAATACGCAGGAAATTCGCAGGTAAAAACCGCATCTAATCGTGGGTTTTTCCATGTGTTTTTCGCTGTGGCTTTTACGTTTTGATGCGTTTCTCTGCGCGTTTTCATGCTGCGTGTTTTGGTGCGTTTTCCACCGCACTAAGGACTTGTGCACGTAGCAGAATTGCTGTGTATTTTCCGTTTGGAATTGCGGATAGAATTATGCAGCAGAATACGGTAATATTTAACAAATCTCATCCACGCGCTGTGTAAATATTCTGACCAGAAATTGACTTGCGCTGCGTATTTTTCGGACCGCTGCACGTCTATTCCTTCTGCGGAAAGGGGACTGAATTGCTGCGTTTTTCAGAGGAGATGTCACCGTCTCCCAGCATTGAGAACGTCAGTTGCCTCCGTCGAAGATCTGGTCGGGGATACTGGAAACAATAAGGCAGAATGCTACACTATAGTTTCTGGTAAAACCACAGACATCCCCATGGAAACTTGACGGACCCATTAAAGTCAATGTGTTCTGTCGACCGCCAGTGGTGTCCATCGCTTCCGTTTCTTGTTCTGCTCCTCTGACGGAGCACAACAACGAAATGCCGAACGCTGGTGTGAACCCAGCCTAAGAAGGAAGCGGCCATGGTGCTGAAATCTCTCGCCAGCAATGTAACTTATACCACAGTCCGGCTTTGCCATCGTCACTATTTCCAGTAAAGGTTTTCCAGCGGATCAATAGATTACCCCGCTGATTAAATGGTCTTTTTACGGAGAAATAAACATTTATACATACTGTACATTATTGCATGTTTGTGTCCGGATCGACCTTGATTTACACTGTTGGCAAATGATCATGAGAGACAACAGAGATAAAAATCCCAACTTGATTAAAATATTTACAAGGAAATCAAGTTAAAAGAATCACTCCGGTGAAGTATTTTATTGTGGCACCCGCTCGGAAAGTACACTTGGTTAAAGGTAGGTGTTCATCCTCTTACCGTGCGTTTAGTTTCCAAACTATCCCGACTGTCGTTATGTCACGTGACCGCACTGTGGCCAGCCGATTCCTACCGCGTCTGCTGTGTGGACCGGAAGATTCTTTCACCATGCAATCCGATGAGACTCGCATAGTGCTTGAGACTTCCGGTCCACACAGCAGACAGTGCGGTCCCGTGACATAACAACTGACGGAATTGTTTAGAAACGCACGGTAAGAGGATGGCCTGCCCTACCTTTAACCCATTAGTGACCACCCATAGGCATTTTTACGGCGGTCACTAACAGGCTTTATTTTGTCAGATACGGCTGTTACATTCCTATTTATGTACCGTGATATGGGCATTTTTTTTTTGGGGAGGATCTCTAATAATCGAGCTGTTCCTTATCAATACGCCATGGGCTTTGTTACATTTTTGTTCGGGTTCTTACTGGACGTAGTACACCTGACAATTCTTCTACAAATACTGACATCATTTTGGGGATTAGTGATTCTTTACTGTTCCTATAGATGGTTTTGGACATTGCCCCTTTATATATACTTTAACCGATTGGTTGTTTTGTGCACATAGCGGTTCCTACCTTGCCGGGCAGGGGCCTGTTATGGTGTACCGCGTCACTTGGCACGTTTGTCCCTCATATAGGGATTGATTGAGCTAAAGAGACGTTGTACAACCAGTCACTGAAAAAAATAATCGCTTGTCATGACAGCTCTACAGGTGATCTTCTATCTTGTGAACAACCTCGAGTTTGCCACATAGTTGGATACATTTGTTTGAAGATCTTGCCCGTCACTCCAGTACAGTTTATGTTTTCCTCTCTGATTGATTTTATATTAGGACATAATGCTGATCCACAATGACATCATAATGGCACAGATACGTGACAACTTTTGTCTCTTTTGTGCACCGGATCCGTCATATTTTGCCGGAACCAATAGCGTAGTCGACTACGCTATTGGTTCCGGCAAAACGATGGATCCGGTGCACAGAAGGGACAAACGGAAACCACGGGCACCGGATCTGTCACCATTGAAATCATTATGGTTTCCGTCTGTGTCAGTTTGTGTCTGCTCAGGGTCCAGTTCTGACGGAAAGCTCAGACGGAACGTCAGAACAGGACCCCAACGCAGATGTGAACAGAGCCTTAGATGTGTAGTTTTTTTAGTGCACATTTCATTTTTAGTAATTCAAATAATATTTGTAGATGTTTTCTTGCTGTTTCTCAACCAATGTAATCACCCGTATATAAAAGAGCTCTAAAAGTTCAGGTTAAATAAAGAAAAGGCCATGCCAGTCCTGATATGGTAATTAGCCATACAGTGCCCAAATAATATTACCATACAGGTCCCATAGAATACTGACCTATAGAGCTCAAATAAGTCCAACATAGAGTGCCAAAATAATACTGCCACCAAAGTAATTGTCAGATATTAATGGTGGTTTGCACTCTAATGGAAGTAATAATTTGGAAAGGTTGCCATTAACAGCGCACCTTCTCACCTCACTGACCCCAGCCTTTAAGAGGTTTTCCATTACCAGACAACTGATGACCTATGCGGTGGTCATCAGTTGCCTGGTAGTGGAAAACCCCTTTAGGTCATCAGTATATGATCGGTGGGGGTCCAACACCTGGAGCCTGCACTGTGGTCAGCTGCTCTGGCTGTCTCCGGTCAACGGACGTCTTTACCGGAAGCAGTTGGCTCCGGTCACGGAATAGTGTGAATAAGAGCAGAGCTGTAGCTCTGCAGCACGGCCGCTATGCAACGTACGGAGCCAACTGCTTCCGGCTCCATACATTGCTTAGTGTGCAATGACATCCTGTGCCCGCAGGCAGCCGAAGCAGCTAATCGGTGCGGGGTCCAGGTGTCGGACATGCACCGATCACATACTCCGTTGTCCGGTGGTGGAAAACCCCTTTAAAAACCCTATTGAGAAGAGATGTATATAGAAGACGAAAGGTTACTTTAAAGCGGATCTGTCGCCAAATACAAATATAATTTCACAATACAAACTGCATACATTATTAAATAGATCTCTTAGGCCTAATGAAGCTGGTGTACTTACTTTGAAAATCCATGCCAGAATGGCTGTATAAACCCTTTTGAAAGTTTTCCCACCTGATATTAAAATTTGCATTTTATGAGTCCAGCTAGACTTATAAGGAGGTTCATCAGGTCTAAAAGATCTATTTAATAATGTATGCAGTTCGTATTGGGAAATTGGTGACAGATCCTCTTTATGAAGACATATGGGAAGAAAACTTAAAATGGCTTATTCACTTTGCATTATGCTTTACCTTTTGTCCCAGCTCACGGTCAAATCACATTTTTTTTGCAGGGATTTTTGCAAAACTGCAGTCTTTATTTTTTTTTTGCAAAAATTACGGCAAAAAAACACATTTATTATGACGTGTGAACACAGTCTTACAGCTGAGGGTATGTTCACACGGCCAAATTTCAGACGTATACGAGGCGTATTATGCCTCGTTTTACGTCTGAAAATAGGGCTACAATACGTCGGCAAACATCTGCCCATTCATTTGAATGGGTTTGCCGACGTACTGTGCAGACGACCTGTTATTTACGCGTCGTCGTTTGACAGCTGTCAAACGACGACTCGTAAAAATACAGCCTCGTCAAAAGAAGTGCAGGACACTTCTTTGGACGTTTTTGGAGCTGTTTTCTCATAGACTCCAATGAAAACAGCTCCAAAAACGAACGTAAAAAACGCCGCGAAAAATGCGAGTTGGTAAAAAAAAGTCTGAAAAGCAGGGTCTGTTTTCCCTTGAAAACAGCTCTGGATTTTCAGACGTTTTGGTTGACTACGTGTGAACATACCCTAAAGCGTCATCCATTGTAGCAGCATCGAATTCGGCTCCTCTGTGCTCCTGAATAGAGATTTCAGCTCTAACAACACAGTCTTACTCAATGAACCAGGCAGACATAAATAAAGAGCTTTACTTTTAATATTGAAAAGTGCATGAGTGCTATTTTAAGCTTTATTGTAAAATGCCAGCCTCAGACCAGAGGAAGTCAGATCAAATGTTTTACTATGCACACATAATTATACATGTGTATATGTGCTCATATAGCTCTAAATATATACAAAACTGAATTATTTATCTACAGTATACACTATCATTCTTATGGATAAATGTGCGTTCAGTGATTCATCATTGACTATACAGCTATGTACAGACTCACAAACAAATACCAAAATAACACACACACATTCACACACGGGTAGCTAACTAGTAGATGCCAAGCAAAAGACTGCAATTTACGGCAATTGATGAGTTCACGTTGACTTCACAGTATATGACTTGTGCCATACATTATTATCGGAATAGAAGGAATGGTGTATAGGATACAGGTGGGTGAGAATATTTCATGAGCTTTTAGACACCATGCCAAACGGGGGCATTGCTAGGGTCTTAAAAGATATGGGGCACATGTTTACCCCCTGCCCCCCCAAAAATAACATATATTTATATATCGGGGACAGTATATATATATATATATATATATATATATATATATATATATATATGCTACGACCCCTATAGCTACACCACTGGATAGAATTGGATACATTCTCTCAATAAATAGTATCACACATGATAGGATTAGATACATCGGCTCAGCAGACAGTGTCGCACATTATAGGCTTAGATACAGGGCCCTAGCAGACAGTATCACACATGATAGGCTTCGATACAGGGCCCCAGGAGCCAGTAACACACATGATAGGCTTAGATACAGGGTCTTAGCAGTAGGTATCATACATGATAGGCTTAAATACATGGCCCCAGCAGACAGTATCACATATGATAGCCTTAGGGTATGTTCACACGTAGTCAACCAAAACGTCTGAAAATCCAGAGCTGTTTTCAAGGGAAAACAGACCCTGCTTTTCAGACGTTTTTTACCAACTCGCATTTTTACCAACTCATTTTTTTACCAACTCGTTTTTGGAGCTGTTTTCATTGGAGTCTATGAGAAAACAGCTCCAAAAACGTCTGAAAGAAGTGTCCTGCACTTCTTTTGACGAGGCTGTATTTTTACGAGTCGTCGTTTGACAGCTGTCAAACGACGACGCGTAAATAACAGGTCGTCTGCACAGTACGTCAGCAAACCCATTCAAATGAATGGGCAGATGTTTGCCGACGTATTGTAGCCATATTTTCAGACGTAAAACGAGGCATAATACGCCTCGTATACGTCTGAAATTTGGCCGTGTGAACATACCCTTAGAGACAGGGCCCCAGCAGTAAGTGTCATTGTTTTTACACTCGGTGGCAAATTTTGCATTTCTGGGGTGCCAAGCAAAGTTATGTCTCGGGCTCTAATCAAAGACATCTGTATAGAGTGACCCACACAATGTCCTCTGTATATAGTGTCACACCCCTGTATGTTGACATCCAGTCCCCCTGTAGATAGTGTCACACCGTCTACTGTATAGTGCCACACACAGTGCCCGCTGTATAAAGTGTTACACACAGTGTCTCCTGCATAGTGCCACACACAGTGCCCCCTCTGGATAGTGCCACACACAGTGCCCCTTTTAGATAGTGCCACACAGTCCCCCTTGCAGATAGTGCCACACACAGCCCCCTGTAGATCGTGCCACACAGTCCCCTCGTTAAAAATTTCCACACATAGCTCCCCTTGGAAAAAAGTACCACACCCCACTTGATAGTGCCATACACGTTCCTTGTATAGCGCCACACACTCCCCTCATAGTGCCACCCGCTTGTATAGTGCCCTACCCCCTTTGTAGAGAGTACCACACACCCCTCTCGTGGAGAGAGTCACCCCCTCTCGTGGAGAGAGTCACCCCCTCTCGTGGAGAGAGTGTCACCCCCTCTCGTGGAGAGCGTGTCACCCCCTCTCGTGGAGAGCGTGTCACCCCCTCTCGTGGAGAGCGTGTCACCCCCTCTCGTGGAGAGCGTGTCACCCCCTCTCGTGGAGAGCGTGTCACCCCCTCTCGTGGAGAGCGTGTCACCCCCTCTCGTGGAGAGCGTGTCACCCCCTCTCGTGGAGAGCGTGTCACCCCCTCTCGTGTAGAGCGTGTCACCCCCTCTCGTGTAGAGCGTGTCACCCCCTCTCGTGTAGAGCGTGTCACCCCCTCTCGTGTAGAGCGTGTCACCCCCTCTCGTGTAGAGCGTGTCACCCCCTCTCGTGTAGAGCGTGTCACCCCCTCTCGTGTAGAGCGTGTCACCCCCTCTCGTGTAGAGCGTGTCACCCCCTCTCGTGTAGAGCGTGTCACCCCCCCCTCTCGTGTAGAGCGTGTCACCCCCCCCTCTCGTGTAGAGCGTGTCACCCCCCCCTCTCGTGTAGAGCGTGTCACCCCCCCCTCTCGTGTAGAGCGTGTCACCCCCCCTCTCGTGTAGAGCGTGTCACCCCCCCTCTCGTGTAGAGCGTGTCACCCCCCCCTCTCGTGTAGAGCGTGTCACCCCCCCCTCTCGTGTAGAGCGTGTCACCCCCCCTCTCGTGTAGAGCGTGTCACCCCCCCCTCTCGTGTAGAGCGTGTCACCCCCCCTCTCGTGTAGAGCGTGTCACCCCCCCCTCTCGTGTAGAGCGTGTCACCCCCCCCTCTCGTGTAGAGCGTGTCACCCCCCCCTCTCGTGTAGAGCGTGTCACCCCCCCCTCTCGTGTAGAGCGTGTCACCCCCCCCTCTCGTGTAGAGCGTCACCCCCCCCTCTCGTGTAGAGCGTGTCACCCCCCCCTCTCGTGTAGAGCGTGTCACCCCCCCCTCTCGTGTAGAGCGTGTCACCCCCCCCTCTCGTGTAGAGCGTGTCACCCCCCCCTCTCGTGTAGAGCGTGTCACCCCCCCCTCTCGTGTAGAGCGTGTCACCCCCCCCTCTCGTGTAGAGCGTGTCACCCCCCCCTCTCGTGTAGAGCGTGTCACCCCCCCCTCTCGTGTAGAGCGTGTCACCCCCCCCTCTCGTGTAGAGCGTGTCACCCCCCCCTCTCGTGTAGAGCGTGTCACCCCCCCCTCTCGTGTAGAGCGTGTCACCCCCCCCCTCTCGTGTAGAGCGTGTCACCCCCCCCTCGTGTAGAGCGTGTCACCCCCCCCTCTCGTGTAGAGCGTGTCACCCCCCCCTCTCGTGTAGAGCGTGTCACCCCCCCCTCTCGTGTAGAGCGTGTCACCCCCCCCTCTCGTGTAGAGCGTGTCACCCCCCCCTCTCGTGTAGAGCGTGTCACCCCCCCCTCTCGTGTAGAGCGTGTCACCCCCCCCTCTCGTGTAGAGCGTGTCACCCCCCCCTCTCGTGTAGAGCGTGTCACCCCCCCCTCTCGTGTAGAGCGTGTCACCCCCCCCTCTCGTGTAGAGCGTGTCACCCCCCCCTCTCGTGTAGAGCGTGTCACCCCCCCCTCTCGTGTAGAGCGTGTCACCCCCCCCTCTCGTGTAGAGCGTGTCACCCCCCCCTCTCGTGTAGAGCGTGTCACCCCCCCCTCTCGTGTAGAGCGTGTCACCCCCCCCTCTCGTGTAGAGCGTGTCACCCCCCCCTCTCGTGTAGAGCGTGTCACCCCCCCCTCTCGTGTAGAGCGTGTCACCCCCCCCCTCTCGTGTAGAGCGTGTCACCCCCCCCTCTCGTGTAGAGCGTGTCACCCCCCCCTCTCGTGTAGAGCGTGTCACCCCCCCCTCTCGTGTAGAGCGTGTCACCCCCCCCTCTCGTGTAGAGCGTGTCACCCCCCCCTCTCGTGTAGAGCGTGTCACCCCCCCCTCTCGTGTAGAGCGTGTCACCCCCCCCTCTCGTGTAGAGCGTGTCACCCCCCCCTCTCGTGTAGAGCGTGTCACCCCCCCCTCTCGTGTAGAGCGTGTCACCCCCCCCTCTCGTGTAGAGCGTGTCACCCCCCCCTCTCGTGTAGGGCGTGTCACCCCCCCCTCTCGTGTAGGGCGTGTCACCCCCCCTCTCGTGTAGGGCGTGTCACCCCCCCTCTCGTGTAGGGCGTGTCACCCCCCCTCTCGTGTAGGGCGTGTCACCCCCCCTCTCGTGTAGGGCGTGTCACCCCCCCTCTCGTGTAGGGCGTGTCACCCCCCCCCCTCTCGTGTAGGGCGTGTCACCCCCCCCCCCTCTCGTGTAGGGCGTGTCACCCCCCCCCTCTCGTGTAGGGCGTGTCACCCCCCCCCCCTCTCGTGTAGGGCGTGTCACCCCCCCCCTCTCGTGTAGGGCGTGTCACCCCCCCCTCTCGTGTAGGGCGTGTCACCCCCCCCTCTCGTGTAGGGCGTGTCACCCCCCCCTCTCGTGTAGGGCGTGTCACCCCCCCTCTCGTGTAGGGCGTGTCACCCCCCCTCTCGTGTAGGGCGTGTCACCCCCCCTCTCGTGTAGGGCGTGTCACCCCCCCTCTCGTGTAGGGCGTGTCACCCCCCCTCTCGTGTAGGGCGTGTCACCCCCCCTCTCGTGTAGGGCGTGTCACCCCCCCTCTCGTGTAGGGCGTGTCACCCCCCCCTCTCGTGTAGGGCGTGTCACCCCCCCTCTCGTGTAGGGCGTGTCACCCCCCCCTCTCGTGTAGGGCGTGTCACCCCCCCCTCTCGTGTAGGGCGTGTCACCCCCCCCCTCTCGTGTAGGGCGTGTCACCCCCCCCCTCTCGTGTAGGGCGTGTCACCCCCCCCTCTCGTGTAGGGCGTGTCACCCCCCCTCTCGTGTAGGGCGTGTCACCCCCCCCTCTCGTGTAGGGCGTGTCACCCCCCCCCTCTCGTGTAGGGCGTGTCACCCCCCCCTCTCGTGTAGGGCGTGTCACCCCCCCCTCTCGTGTAGGGCGTGTCACCCCCCCCTCTCGTGTAGGGCGTGTCACCCCCCCCTCTCGTGTAGGGCGTGTCACCCCCCCCTCTCGTGTAGGGCGTGTCACCCCCCCCTCTCGTGTAGGGCGTGTCACCCCCCCCTCTCGTGTAGGGCGTGTCACCCCCCCCTCTCGTGTAGGGCGTGTCACCCCCCCCTCTCGTGTAGGGCGTGTCACCCCCCCCTCTCGTGTAGGGCGTGTCACCCCCCCCTCTCGTGTAGGGCGTGTCACCCCCCCCTCTCGTGTAGGGCGTGTCACCCCCCCCTCTCGTGTAGGGCGTGTCACCCCCCCCTCTCGTGTAGGGCGTGTCACCCCCCCCTCTCGTGTAGGGCGTGTCACCCCCCCCTCTCGTGTAGAGCGTGTCACCCCCCCCTGTGTAGAGCGTGTCACCCCCCCCCTCGTGTAGAGCGTGTCACCCCCCCCCTGTGTAGAGCGTCACCCCCCCCCCTGTGTAGAGCGTGTCACCCCCCCCCTGTGTAGAGCGTGTCACCCCCCCCTCGTGTAGAGCGTGTCACCCCCCCCCCTCGTGTAGAGCGTGTCACCCCCCCCCCCCTCGTGTAGAGCGTGTCACCCCCCCCCCCTCGTGTAGAGCGTGTCACCCCCCCCTGTGTAGAGCGTGTCACCCCCCCCTGTGTAGAGCGTGTCACCCCCCCCTGTGTAGAGCGTGTCACCCCCCCCCTGTGTAGAGCGTGTCACCCCCCCCCTGTGTAGAGCGTGTCACCCCCCCCTATGTAGAGCGTGTCACCCCCCCCCTGTGTAGAGCGTGTCACCCCCCCCTGTGTAGAGCGTGTCACCCCCCCCTGTGTAGAGCGTGTCACCCCCCCCCTCGTGTAGAGCGTGTCACCCCCCCCTCGTGTAGAGCGTGTCACCCCCCTCGTGTAGAGCGTGTCACCCCCCCCCTCGTGTAGAGCGTGTCACCCCCCCCCTCGTGTAGAGCGTGTCACCCCCCCCCCTCGTGTAGAGCGTGTCACCCCCCCCCCCTCGTGTAGAGCGTGTCACCCCCCCCTCGTGTAGAGCGTGTCACCCCCCCCTCGTGTAGAGCGTGTCACCCCCCCCCTCGTGTAGAGCGTGTCACCCCCCCCCTCGTGTAGAGCGTGTCACCCCCCCCCTCGTGTAGAGCGTGTCACCCCCCCCCCTCGTGTAGAGCGTGTCACCCCCCCCCTCGTGTAGAGCGTGTCACCCCCCCCCCTCGTGTAGAGCGTGTCACCCCCCCCCTCGTGTAGAGCGTGTCACCCCCCCCCTCGTGTAGAGCGTGTCACCCCCCCCCCTCGTGTAGAGCGTGTCACCCCCCCCCTCGTGTAGAGCGTGTCACCCCCCCCCCCTCGTGTAGAGCGTGTCACCCCCCCCCCCTCGTGTAGAGCGTGTCACCCCCCCCCTCGTGTAGAGCGTGTCACCCCCCCCCCCTCGTGTAGAGTGTCACCCCCCCCTCGTGTAGAGTGTCACCCCCCCCTCGTGTAGAGTGTCACCCCCCCCCTCGTGTAGAGTGTCACCCCCCCCCTCGTGTAGAGTGTCACCCCCCCCTCGTGTAGATAGTGTCACCCCCCCCTCGTGTAGATAGTGTCACCCCCCCCTCGTGTAGATAGTGTCACCCCCCCCCCCCTCGTGTGGATAGTGTCACCCCCCCCCCTCGTGTGGATAGTGTCACCCCCCCCTCGTGTAGATAGTGTCACCCCCCCCTCGTGTAGATAGTGTCACCCCCCCCCTCGTGTAGATAGTGTCACCCCCCCCTCGTTTAGATAGTGTCACCCCCCCCCCTCGTTTAGATAGTGTCACCCCCCCCCCTTCGTGTAGATAGTGTCACACCCCCCCTCGTGTAGATAGTGTCACACCCCCCCTCGTGTAGATAGTGTCACACCCCCTTGTACATAGTACCACACACCCCTGTAGATTTTGTTACACCCACCCTTGTAGATAGTTCCACCCCCCCCCCCTTTGTAGATGGTGCCACACAGTCCCATATGTAGGATGCTCCCCTTCCTGAGGACGCGTCTGTGGCTGTCATTGTTAATAGGGATCCTGTGGATGTGTTTGTTATGGGAGTCCTGCGGCAGGTGCTTTACATAATCATTATGGCATGGGCAAGGATGTATTCACACGTGCAGGTTTTAGTCAAGTTTTTTTTATTCCGTTTTTGAAGCCAAAACCCGGTGTTGATCATAAAGACTGAAAAGGTATAAAGAACAGATGCTACTTCTCCTATTATTTGAATCCACTCCTGGCTTTGACTTCAAGAACTGCATAAAAAAAACCTGAACAAAACCTGCATGTGTGAATGCACCCTAATCGTGTTAAAATTAGGATCACTTGAAACTGTTCCCCTGAAATTTACTGTCACCATGTACCCTGAGCATCATTGGTTCTATGGCATTTGAAAGAATTTTTTAAAATAATGGTTGCGGATTTGGGCGCAATCTGTCACCCCTGGTGTAGGATAATATAATCAGAGGCATATGTGTTAGAAAGTATAAGGCACACAAATTGTGATCTGAATATTTGTTTTCTATTTAAAAATTGAAATGAATTATTTGTATATTATTATACTTACTATAGTGCTTGCTTTTTCTTTGCCAATAACCTGCGCAAGCACTCCAGCTTAAAAAACAAAAAAAATAACACGTAGATTTTTTTTTTTATGGACACTGGACAAGTGTCCCCTATTATTATGGTCTGCACCTTGTGGCAACCCTGCTCCCTACCTATAGTTATATAAAGTCACAAATCAGAGCATAGACACATATCAACCGCTACACAATATTGTTTCATTCATTATTTTCTATAAATAGTTACAAAAATAAAACAGTCTTGTAATTATTTCAGTTCGTTATTAGATCACAATCCGGGGAATAAGTGTTTCCCCCGTCTCGGTTTGTTCCGTCTTCCACTGTATAATAACTTTTCTCGTTGTACTGTCTTTCAAGACTCCTTATACAGCACATCCTATGACATTCGAAACACTTCCAAAAGGCTGGCGGCTCCATGCATACGATAAAAAATGCCAAACGGTAGGCTGATGTTGGTGATTATTGTCCATACCGTAGCTCCATAGAATTTCATCTCTAAGTTGTTCTTTAACTGGGGTCGTGCCCCAAAGGCGGGCATTAACCAAAGCTGTCAAAAGAAAATTGGAGACATTAGACAATAGTATGAGCACTAACAGAACTTTAAACAGCACGTTCACCTATAATATATTTATATATTATTTATTTATGTAAAAATGTATCTTAATAGATATTGCCATCCAGATGCTGTTTGGCCACATTCAACGGTCTTCCACCCAGATCCCTTTCCTCTCAACATTGTGGGGGAAAAAAGCGACAATTGTACTGAGCAAATGCATGCACTATAAAGGCAGACCGCTTGCTGCTGGGGGTACAAAACCTGTCTATCGAAAGGGTGCAAAGGGGGAAACAAACATGTGACCCTTCTTTCCTGGTTGTCCAAAAACAGCACCATCACGGGGGACCATTTTTATCTTTAATATGGAGCTTTCTCGTTTCTATGTACGCCTGAGAAGACCGTTCCCAAGACCGTTCCCAAGACCGTTCCCAAGACCGTTCCCAAGACCGTTCCCAAGACCGTTCCCAAGACCGTTCCCAAGACCGTTCCCAAGACCGTTCCCAAGACCGTTCCCAAGACCGTTCCCAAGACCGTTCCCAAGACCGTTCCCAAGACCGTTCCCAAGACCGTTCCCAAGACCGTTCCCAAGACCGTTCCCAAGACCGTTCCTTCAACGGAGCGTGTGAAGGGTCCGTGAAAAAATAGGACATGTTCTATTTTTTGGAGCTTCTCGCATCCCTCCATAGACTCTAGTGTATGGGGGATGCGTGATCACGCATCCGGCACAGGTGCAGCATGGGTGCCCACCGAACGTGAAAAACTACAGTTTTTCACATCCGAGTTTGGCCACGTTCATGTGAATGTAGCCTAAAGGCGTCTTCCTCGGTACTTACTATAATGTTACAAAGCAGCAGAAAAAGGGAAATCTCCTGAACAAGTCTTCTTTTTAAATTCCATGGACAAATATGATCCATTTGCATTTGATTGTTTACTGTATTTGCTCCATCAGGTACTGTTGGTTCTTGAGGAGGTTCCTCCGGAAGGTTGGGGGCAACAGATTCATTTGTGTAAACAAGTTCTTTATGTAGATCCAGAGGGGAATCTCTGAAAGGTTCTCTATGCAGGCCTTCAATGATGAAGGTGTTCTGCAATGTAAGTTGTACAATCATGAGTAATGAGTACACGAGATTCAAAGCATTGAGCAGCTCCCCTGGAGTTGTAGCTACCATTGCAACTATGGAGTAATATGAAATACAGTATTGACCGAGTGCTGCTCCCAAGAGCAAAGTCACATCTAAAGTACGAGTTGGATTCTTATGACCATCCATGTCCCTCTTATCAAACCGGTAAATGATGGAGCCAGTGAGTGAGCCCATGGACATAATGCTGAGGACAACGACATTGAATGAATAGAACATGACATGGGCCTGGTGGCTTTTGTCTCGAATGTTGACTTGTACTTTGTATGTAACAAGAGCCACAATACCACCAAGAAGAACTATTCCTCCGAGCATAAGTCCAACAAAGATACTATGAAAGCAGAAACAAGGGCTAAGACGATGGTGGCATGGCATGTTGTCATCCATCACACGGCCAACGTTTTTCCACATAACATATGTCATAGCTGAAGCAAAGAGGCTATATTCTATATTAAATGGATAGAGGTAATAATATCCGGTCTGGAAGATGTGGCACAAGTGATTACTGCAGCGGCAAGTGTGGCCATGCGCTCCACCCGCATCTACAAAGAAAAAGTATAAAAGTTAAGGTGAAGTTCAAGACTTTTTCTGAATCTTTTTCTCAAACATTTCTTATGCCTTGTACCTCTGTGATCATGGTAGCCAGTTGTGCTGGTCAGCTCCTTGAAATCTTCCTCCATGTCTCGCGTCTGATGGACAGATTCATCAGTCACTGCAGCCATCCATATACTGAGATTTGTTATCAGTACCAACATAAGACCATACCTGAAAAGTCATAATATTAAAATATAGATGGGCATTTTTAGAAGATGTGATATAATATTGAAATGTTCTGAGTTATTGTCAACCAGTCATCTCTCTCGCTTTCTGCCTGTGACAAGCATGCTGCTGCACAACGCAGCAGCATGCGCAGCCTTTTCGCTGCCTTTTCCTCTACCTCAGACCTGCTTGCAATTCGGAATGTTCTATGTAGCTTCTGATCCACTTCTCCCTTCACGATGACCACTTCTCCCTATGGGATACTTGGAAAGGTGCCATGGGACATATTGATTCTGCATCTACTAACTGTAATTTTTATAATCAAGATTTCAGACAAAAACTAGATTTATATTCTCCTCTAAATAAAAAGGTAAGAGCTTTCATAGGGAGAAATATAAGAAAACTTGTAGGCCCCCTGCACACGGCCGTAGCTGTAATCACGGTCCGTGCAGAGCCGGCCGCGGACAGTCACCTGCATGTGCGGGCTGTGCTCCCATTATAAAGTATGGGAGCACGGTCCATAAAATAAAAAAATAGGACATGTCCTATTTTTTGTGGATAATTTTTACGGCCCGGACACCTTCCCGTAAATATAAGAGGAGGTGTCTGTGGGCCATAAAAATGAATGGATCAGTATTTTGATCCTCAATTACGTTCCGTAATTGCGGATCAAAATTACGTTTGTGTGCATGGGGTCTAAATGTGGGTAGGTTGAGAAGTGGTGAGCATGGTTTCATGTGTCTGCTGGAGAGTCTCTTTAGATAAATATATAACTAGAGGGTTGACAATTTATTTACCATAATAGCCGGTTAGCTGCGCCTTGAATGCTATATACTAGTGGAGAAAGTCATTACCGGCGATACAGTAAATAGCGGACCCACCATATATTTGAAAAAAGGATATGATATAAACCTTGCTGTCAATAAAGAATATACTTGTCTCTTACGTCAAGACTTTTAGACAGATGGCATGTTCTGTGATGCTTATACCAGAGGAAGTGCCATGATAATAGCCCAGTCTCATTTTAAGTAAGAGAGACTGTGTGGGCATGGTATATCTCATAAAGGTTTACTAAGGCTATACAGGTAAGCCAGGCGTAATCTAGGAAGGCAGTAGATGGATTATGTATTTTGGGTGGAACTGCCTTCTAAGAAAAATCATACGAACATTCAGAACAACACCCTCAGTCATAAAAAGAAAATATACATTTTGTTGCATTTTGTCAATTCATCTTACCTGGAAACATTGGTATGAATCTGTACGCAGTGTTTACTGGAGACCCAGAGAAAATATGTCTGAAATGTAGAAGCAAGTACTATTGATTAATAACATAAAATGGCAAGGCCCTGAACTGTTAGGCGACATTCACACGAACGTGGCCAACCTCGGATGTGAAAAACTGCACTTTTTCATGTCCGAGGTGCACCTGTGCGGAACGCGTTGTCACAGATCCCATATAGACTAGAGCCTATGGAGGGATGCTTGACACGCAGTAAAATAGGACATGTCCTATTTTTTCACAGACCCTTCACACGCTCCATTGAAATAACGGTTGTGTGAACGGCACCATTGAAATACATGAGTCCGTGTGATGGCCGTTGTTTTAACGGCCGTCACACGGACGAGATAGACGCTCGTCTGAATGAGCCCTTATAGAGGGGGTACCATCCGCATCTAGATTGAACTTTTACCTGCAGGATAATGAATGCGCTCTGAACCATGGGGTGGATAAGCTTGATCGGAGACTCACAATCAATATAACTAATGTAATATCCAATCTTAAATACATCCAGAACCAGACTGCAGATCCCAAAGAACACCAGGCCACCTGCCGGAAGAGGAACAAACCTTTACTGAACAGCAAGTAAATCTATTAACATTTTCTCTAAAGGAGTCAACAATTGTACAAATTAATTTAGCTATATTAAACCGCTATAGAAACTTTAGCACATTGTTATCAGTGAACGAACCTTCCTATGTCAACCATTATAACAAAGAGACAATATGGATAATAATCTTAAAGTACCTGATCTAAAAACCGCACTTACACCGCCTAAGCTGCCACATAATGAAGAATACCGCTCTAATAAGGCATGCGGGGGAACATGCCATAATCAAACACATCCATAATATCGTCGTGCGTATGAGGCCTTAGGCTGGACGGAAAGGCTGCGGATTTAACCCTTTCTACATTAAAAAGGATCAAATCCGCAGTCAACATCTAGAATAGAATGAGCATGCTGTATATTTAAAAACTTCTGTCCGGAAAATGTTCAGTAGCATGTATATTAGATTTGTTGAAATCTGATCTACATGGGTGGGGCTGTAATCCCCAGCAAATTTTCCGCACAGAAATTCTGCAAATTATCTTGTCTGATCGCTGGGGGCCCCACCAATCGCAAGTCCCGAACTCCCTGTTCCTCCTCACTGCATCCCCCGCAGTGAGCAGGGTATTTAATGAAGCGGTGGTCGAGCATGCACGCTGCCACTTCATTCAAAGTCAATGGGAATGATGGAAACAGCCGGGTACAGCGCTCTGCTGTTAATGTCAGTCCTATAGATATTTAATGGAGGGGCCGGCACATGCTCGACCGCTGTTCCATTCAAGGTCCTCCTCACTGCGGGGGATGCAGTGAGGAATATCTAGGGGTTCAGGACCCAAGCGATCAGACAATTATCACCAGGTGATCATTAACTATTCTGGGATAGTCCCTTTAAGACTACACTTATAGCAAATGTAAAACAACTATGTACAAGGATGGCCTTCTAGTTTAATCAAAGATTTCTAATGTACACATGCACTGTGTTGAGAAAATTGAAAATTCACGTTGTGTGGCATGGTCTGTGACCTCCCACTAGTATTGCATAATTCACTAGAGGCCTATGTTCCAAAGGTCATCCCAGAGTTGTAGTTAATTATATATGGGCTGTGTAGGGTATTGCAGGTTCGCCTCATTCACTTGAATGGGTGTGAGTTGCAATACCAGACCTTGTCCATAAACAAAAGAGGCGCTCTTTCTAGATCAAAACCACATTGGTTTCATGTTTTCTTAACTTTTTACAAGCTAACCCCCCCCCCCCCCTTCCCACACACACACAAACACACGACAATTTACCTCTTTTGTGTGATCTTGAAAAATTATCAACAAAATAAAAAATTAAAACAAACAATTTGTAATCTTGACCTGGGTATTTTCTTGATGCACAGTGCAGGAGGTGTAATAATGGTTTACCCCATGGACTGGACCAAATCACCCTTGATATAAAAAGGGGGGCACCGGAAAAATACTTTGGGGAGGTCTTAGAAGGCCTAATCTACAGTCGGAATTAACTTTTTTTTGTTTTCAGGTGGGGCCTTGCTTTCAGGTAAAGCATAATGCTGTCTAATCTTAGCTTCTCTCTCAAGTACTTAACATGCAGCAAATTTTAGTGGGAGTGAGTAGACCTTAAAATTCCTTCCTAGCTAAACCAAATATAATAAGAACTACTACAGTGATTTGTTGCAGCTTTAGTCTATTTCCTTGTATTGGGTTGTTATTCTAAACCCAAATATCTAAATTTTGATTAGAGGTTTAGAAAACAGATGTTTAATTCTGAGTTAATACATTGGAATTCACTATTCAGGACCCTCATCCATTAGTCCGAGTGCAGAGGGCCTACAAAGAAAGGCTATTTCACAGGAAGCCCACTGATTTCAATGGGCGCTGTGTAATGCCTAATTTCCCCATAGGTGATGCTGCAGGGGAATTAAACACTTGCTGCCAGGTTCATCCGTAGATTAGAACTGATCGCTGGGGTTCCCAGCAGTGGAACACTTTGTGATCATCTCATTGTGATAAGACCCTTCTAACCCATTGTCCAAAGTGGAAATCCTCTATATTAATCATTTGTTCCTATAGTCTTCCTTAGTAACGTCTCACTGATATACATTTTAGGAAACGTTTTGAGACGTCTGATCATTGACCTATTTTACACAGTAAGTCCTCATGCACACGACCGTATTTTTTCCCACCCGTAAATACTGGCGTAAATACGGGTCCGGTGTCACACGTATTCCACCCGTTTTGCACCAGTATTTACGAACCCGTGCCCGTAAATATGGGTCCGGTGTCACCCGTATTCCACCCGTATTTACGGGCACGTTTTTGGCGGCAAAATAGCGCTGCACTAATCGGCAGCCCCTTCTCTCTATCAGTGCAGGATAGAGAGAAGGGACAGCCTTTTCTGTAATAAAAGTTAAAGAAATTCATACTTACCCGGCCGTTGTCTTGGTGACGCGTCCCTCTCTTCACATCCAGCCCGACATCCCTGGATGACGCGGCAGTCCATGTGACCGCTGCAGCCTGTGATTGACCTGTGATTGGCTGCAGCGGTCACATGGCCTGAAACGTCATCCAGGATGTCGAGAGGGACGCGTCACCAAGGCAACGGGCGGGAGACCGGACTGGAGGAAGCAGGAAGTTGTCGGTAAGTATGAAAGTCTTTTATTTTTATTTTTTACAGGTTTATACTGATCGGTAGTCACTGTCCAGGGTGCTGAAAGAGTTACTGCCGATCAGTTAACTCTTTGAGCTCCCTGGACAGTGACTATTTACTGACGTCGCTTAGCAATGCTGCCGTAATGACGGGTGCACACATGTAGCCACCCGTCATTACGAGAGCTCCATAGACTTCTATGGACTGTCCGTGCCGTTATTACGGCCTGAAATAGGACATGTTCTATCTTTTTCAACGGCACGGGCACCTTCCCGTGAGAAAACGGGAAGGCACCCGTCGCCAATAGAAGTCTATGAGCCCGTTATTACGGGTCGTGATTACGACCCGTAATAACGGGAGTTTTTACGGTCGTGTGCATGAGGCCTAAGGAATTGGAAAATATAAAAAGCATGCAGTTCAAGTTGTACTATTACAATGGGAAAAGTTGTTTAACCCTCTTATACAATTACTGTAAATCATTTTAGCATGTTGTTGCTGTATTACCTCTCAGCCACACCGGTCCTGCATGTGAGTCTTTGTAGAGTACTGCATTTTTCCGGCACGAGAAATAAAATTGGAATATCATCCAGAAGGTGGAGAGCAGCATCAGAAAAACCAAGAACGCAAGAACTTCAGTGTCCTTAACAGAGACTTCTTCTAAGGTACCACTGCTCACAAGAACACAGGCAATCAGACCAACATTAATGGCCAGCAGGGCAGACAACAAGCGACCTCCCTTCTTCCAGACATCTAAGTGAACTTCATGGTTACCTTGGATCTGATTATGGGCAGGCATATCCACCTGGACCACTGAACTGGCCAAAGTTGTAGCATCTGCTGGAGGAAGAGATACTGAATCTTCATGAGTTGTGTGAGGAACGTTTATTTCCAGGTTTTGGCTAATAGGGGGCGCTTCCAATTCTTGTTGGGCAGATGCTGAGGTGCCCATCTTTCATTAGGCAGACCTGAAAAACAGGGGGGAAAAAAATCTTAGTCTACATTCTCCTCCACTACATCCCTTCATTAAGTAATGTATTTGAATAGTTGGCCAGTGACGTTGGGATTCCATATCTTGGTTACAAGTTTATAAAGAGATTTATGTACGGTTAATTCCATCTTAATCGTGAGTTTCTCCTATTTCACCTCACAACACCCTACATACAAAACCTTTCTTGGCACTGCTCCATCACAGTAAAGGGTGAATCTAAAGGGTTAACTCTGCGGGAACAGCTGTGGCAGTTTTAATTAACAGAGCCCAAGTCATCTCATTTAAATGCAAATATGTTCAATAAATCCCTTGCAGAATTCAGAAAGGTCACAGGTCAGAACTCTCCGCTCCGCATAGAAGGTCATGGCAGTATTTCCTGGTAAAACGTAGATGGCATTTTTATGACGTAAAGAGACCTTTGGCCTTTGATTGATAATTCTATTACCATAAGGAAGCTAGTTGTATCTTTTTATCCAATGTTCTATTAGATCTCACCATCTATGAGGAGAGCGCCCTAAAAGTTCAGCTCTATATGTCATGTAAGGAGCCTCTAACCCAAGTCAAAAGATAATACAAGTGCATCCCTTTCTATCTCCTACAACTGAATGCCACACAGTGGAGAATACCTACAAAACAGAAGGCATTGCCCGTGTTGATGATTGTTAATTTTAAGTCTATTACTAGGAGATTGGCAGGCACACAGGGTCTAAGGCCCTATGCACACCACCGCAGAATTTGTCTGTAATTACGGCACATGTTCATTTCTATTGACCACGGACGCCTTCCTGTATATTTGCAGGAAGGTGTCCGGGCTGTAGAAAGCCTCCGCAAAAGATAGGACATGTTCTATCTTTTGCTTTTTACGGACCGTGCTCCCATACTTTATAACATACATCTGACACCCACGTTGTATGGAGCGTGTTTAGCCCGTCAGCCCGATCCATACTTCCCCTACCCGGCTGTGACCTGATATAAGTATACATCGGGAAGGTGTTAAACAGATACTGTTATTATACATGAAGGCTACCAATACTATTACACTACCCAGTGAACAGAAGGTAGCACTGTTATTAAAGGTAACTAAATATTGTGACATGTCGCCTCGTCCTGCCAGGTGGGCAAACACTTTTTGATCGAAATGTGCACTAAGAACCTCCCTGTAGATTTAGCAGTAATGCATATTTATTTATATTTAGTGATTTAGTTTGCATTGGTGTTCACAGTGTGCTGTCGCCATTTTTTGTCTGCTAAACATAGTGACATGTCAGAAGCTTTGATCGCTGGGGGTCTGAGCACTGAGACCCCCCCCACCAATCGCTAAAACGAAGAGGCAGAAGCGCTCGTGGGAGCACTAAGCCGCTTCGTTTATGTTCGGCTTGTTCCGGAAATCAACATAGCGGTGTACAGGTTCAATAGAAAGTCTGTGAGCCCATATACCGCTACATTGGCTTTCCGGAAAAAGCCGATCAGAAACGAAGCAGCTCAGCCGCTTCGTTTTAGCGATCTGTGGGTGTCTCAGTGCTCAGACCCCCAGTGATCAAAACTTCTGACATGTCACTATGACATGTCAGAATTTTGTTGAACGTTTAGTTACCCTTTAACTATAGCAGGGGAGGAGGCCTTACAAATATATCACTCATTCCAACTAGATGAGGAGGACAGTAACAATTTTGAAATAGTGATGAGAAAATTTGAGGAATACAGTACCCCAAAGTTAAATGAGACATATGAAAGAGTTCTGTTTAACTCCAAAATACAGTCTCCATATGAAAGCGTAGCGGAGAACATAACAGATCTCAAGCTGAAGAGTAAAACATGTAAGTTTGCTCAGCTAAGAAATTCATTATATAGAGACAGACTTGTGATGGGATACAATAATCTGGAGGTCCAGTAAAGACTGTTAAGGGAGCAGGACCTAATATTATAGAAAGATATGAGAATATGTCAGGCAGAAATAGAAATACACCTGTAAAAAGCTGGACTATTAACATTGACACTAATGGGACCCTTATTACATATAAAATAGATACTGGAGCAGGAACAAATATTATCACCGAGAAGATATGGAGAAATCTGGGGGTTAAACCAAGGCTTAAAAGTAAAACCTCTGTGCTAAAGGCATACAATGCGTCTGAGATCCCATCTATGGGGAAATGTACCCCGACTCTAACCTACAAGGGGAAGGCGAGCCAACATGAATTAACAGTGGTGTATGGACATTTCACTCCTCTTTTAGGTGTCCAAACATGGGAAAACCTGGGACTGGTAAATAAATTATTTATAGTAGAGGAATTACAATTATCCGATGTTGATGTGCTACTGAATGAATTTAAAGCTGTACACACTGGACTGGGAAAGTTACCAGTCACTTATGATATTTCTTTGCAAGAAGATGCAAAACCAGTTAGCCAAGCTAAAAGACATGTACCAGTGGCCTTGAGAGAGAGACTTAAAGGGGTTGTCCACTACCGGACAACTAATTACCAATCCACTGGATAGGTCATCAGTACATGATCTGTGGGGGTCCAACACCCTGACCCTGTACCGTTAAACCGCTCCGGCTGCTTCCTGGTACATGCCGGAAGCAGTTGGCTCCGGACACAGAATAGCGGCCGAGCTGCTGTACAATTCAAGTGAATAGGAGCAGAGCTGCAGCTCGGCCGCTATGCTATGTACAGAGGCAACTGCTTCATCTCTGTACATTGCATAATGGGCAATAACATCTAGTGCCCACAGGCCACTGGGGCAGCCGATTGGTGCTGGGTCCGGTGGGGCAGCCGATTGGTGCTGGGTCCGGTGGACCCGCACCGATCATATTCTGATGCCTTATCCAGTGGATAGGTCATTGGTTGTCCGGTAGTGGAAAACCCCTTTAAAGGGGAACTACAGCGTCTTACAGAATTAGATGTCATTGAACCCCCACCTTTGGTACATTCCTTGGTTATTGTGGAGAAGAAGGATGGTTCTCTCAGATTGTGCTTGGATCACATGGAATTAAATGAAAATATAAGGAGAGAACATGATCCTATTCCTACCCAAAATGAAATCCTAGGTGAAAAGGCAAATAAAAATATGTTTACAATCCTAGATGCATCAAATGGGGTTTAGCAAATTCCCATTACTAAGAAAGCTACGTGCCTTTATTACCCCATTTTTAAGATACCAGTTTAAGCGTCTCCCTTTTGGATTATGTTCTGCGATTTTTCTTAGAACAATATAACTTTTAGAAGGGGTTGAAGGAGTTCAACGTGCTAAAAGACACCTTCAATACTATTTTTGAAGGTCATTGTATGTCAAAGATGGTATAAGTGCAGTTCTACTGCAACAGCATGGCAGAGAATGGAAGACAGTGGCATATGCTAAATGCCCAGTCACACATACTGAACGTAAATAGACACGGGTAGAAAAAACTACTCTGGGCATCGCCTTTTGGATGTGAATATTTGTACAACTTTTTGTATGGAACAAAATGTATTATTGAAACAGATCACAAGCCATTGCTCACTATCACACAGAAGGAGCTGTGGAAAGCACCGCCACGTATTCAACGTCTGCTACTGAAATGACAGAACTTACAGAGTTTATACCAGGCCGATTCATAAAACTTGCTGATGCCTTTTCCAGGACATGGAATGAAGAAAATGTGGCCCCTCAAAGTGGAAAGGATACAAGTGTGGAAATCCACATTAACAATATAATAACCAGGAAAGCATTGTCTGAGGAAACGGGGAAGAAGTTTCAAATAAACATGGCCTTTGATGGTCATTTACACGTAGTAATATCCACATTGCAGTTTACCAAAAAAGTATCTTCCCAAATCATATTGTCAATGTTGCGATGAACTGTCTGTATGGGATGGTATACTGCTTAAAAGATCTCAAATTGTAGTACCTTCCTCCCCATGAAAGGACATGCTAGCCATCATACATGGAGGCCATCTTGGTATTCAAATATGCAAAAGAAGAGTCAAAGAATCCCTGTTTCGGCCATCTATGAATGGGGATATTGAGCAAATCGTAGCGACTTGCACAATGTGTCAAACATATGCTCCAGCACTGCCTAAGGAGCCCTTAATACAAAGAGAAATGCCATGTGGACCCTGGGATATAATTGGGGTGGATATATTCAATTTGAGTGGAAAAGAACATCTAGCAATACAATACTTGATGCATATTCCAATTATTGAGAAGTACTGAAATACGACACATCATTTAAGATGTGCAAGGTACTTAAAGAGGATCTGTCACCAGTTTATTAATGCCCTATCGCCTAACTAATCTAATAGGCGCTACGATACGGATAACTACAGTATGATTTGTTTTCAAAAAGCATTTATTATTTGCAAAGTTATGAGCATTTTCCCTTATACAGCTTCCATTCCCAACTGTGTTTTCAACTGGTGATATCTCTGGTTGTTTCACAGCTAGATCTTGGTGTCATGTGAAAGAGTAGAAAATTATCTTTCACATGCCACCAGAACCGCTGTTCTAGGTGGTCCACAGCCGGAGATATAGGCATTTGAAGTGATCCCACTTCCCTCCAGCCTCAGTCTCTTACACTGTGTGAAGCAGCTTCATGCTGATAGGACGGCGTCGTAGGCTGTGAGGTAGCTCCACCTCCGGAGAATCACTGGTGTTGACACCCACTTGTCTAGTATAGTCTCATTTGCATATTTATAAATAAGCTCATAACTTTTAAAAAAATAAACGTTTTGGGACATCATTTTCACTAGAATTATCAGCGTGACGCGCATATTAGAGTAGCTATGAGATTGGGCATTACTAAACTAGTGACAGATCCTCTTTAAGAGACATTTTTACAGATCTGGAATACCAGCAGAAGTGAGAACTAACAATGGTCCTCAATTTACTGGAAGAGAATTTATTAAATTCACAGAAGAGTTTGGATTTAAACATGTGACATCAAGTCCTAGATTTCCACAGGGTAATAGACTTACAGAATGTGGTGTAAAAATTAGTAAACAATTGTTGAAAGACTCCCAGCAATCGCTAGAACGAAGCAGCTGAAGCGTTTGTGTGATCGCTCAGCTGCTACGTTTCTGTTCGGCTTTTTCCGGAAAGCCAATGTATCGGAGTGCGGGCTTATAGACTTTCTGTTGAGTCCGTACACAATACATTTATTTCTGGAAAAAGCCGAACCGACACGAAGCAGCTGAGCTCTCACACGAACGCTTCAGCTGCTTCGTTCTAGCGATTGGTGGGGGTCTCAGTGCTCGGATCCCACCAATACAAACTTCTGACATGTCACTATGACCTGTCAGAAGTTTGTAGAGCGTTTAGCTACACTTTAAGTGTTATCACAATTCTGATGCCTTGTGGAAACAATACATACAAAAGAAACAAAACATACGTGGGAGACAAAAGAGAAACTATGACAAATACACAAAAACATTAAACCCTTAAGGCCTCATGGGCACGAACGTGCTTTTGCGGCCGCAATTCCCCAGAAAATCCACGGGAGAATTGCGGCCCCATTCATTTCTATGGGCCCATGCACACGACCGTGGTTTCCACGGTTCGTGCATGGCCCAGGAGCCTGGACCGCAGAAAGAACGGACATGTCTTATTATGGCCATGTTCTGCGGTCCAGACTCATAGAAAATAATGGACGCCGCCATGTGCACAGCCCGCAATTTGCGGGCGGCTCGCGGGTGACACTTTGCGGCCGGCCGACCTGAAAATCATGGCCGTGCACATGGCTACGGTCGTCTGCATGAGGCCTAATAGTCGGAGATGAAGTCAAAATTTGGAATGGATCAACCTGGCACGAAAAAGCACAAGTGCTTTGACTAATGTCACCTCGATCTTATGTGGTCAAAACAAATAATGGAAAATATATCAAATATTGAGGAAAATTAGGCATTTACATAAAATTGCAAAAGCATAAGACACGGTGCAGTTAGATCAGCAGCAATAGAGCCCATCAACAGAAGAAGAGGACTATGACAGGATTGACATGGGGCAGCACTTACCTGTGGAAGTTACTGGACAGGTGACGAACAAGAAAATGTCACCAGTCACAACAAACGTGTGTACAGAAAACCAAACCGGATGACGCCTCTACCAGACAAGCAGTTTGGTCTCCAAATACATTGGGGGAGATTTATTAGTACTAGCACATCGTGTGAGGTGACAGTCTCTCCCCCATTGCAACATGTGCCATATTCAACAACATGAAGTATGACAAACACAAGATCTAATTCGCAAGGAGTTTTTTTTACGCGGAAACCGCGCTGGAAAACGTGCCAAAAAACGGCCGATAATGCACACAGAGATTTTTGCAGGAGGAAAATCTGCCTCAAAATTCAGTTTTGAATTTTGAGGCAGATTTTGCTCTGCCTGCACGCCGATTTTCGCTGCGGTTTTCACCCGCAGGCATTGAGCGCCGCGGGCAAAAAAACGCAGCGAAATACGCTTTCTCTGCCTCCCATTGATGTCAAGGAGAGGTCAGAGGCGTAAACGCCCGAAGATAGGGCATGTCCCTTCTTTTTCCCGCGAGACTGTTTTTCCGCTCGCGGGAAAAAGCTTCTCCGCCTCCCATTGAAATCAATGGGATGCATTTTCAGCGGAATTTTTTTTATAATTGAGTCACATGGTGTGCGATTCTGAAGCCCCACCCATTTTAACTGATCCATTCAGATGTAAAAAGTGGCACAGGGGCTTAAAAGGGTTTTCTTGGCAAATATAGTTTGGGTGCCCTTAATATGTAGTCAGTGCATGTAAGCCTTTTTATCCCATTCCACCGTCGTCCTCTTCAGTCACGTGACCACTAAGTGCCAGTTCTCTATTTGAGTAGACTGAAATGGGTAGGCCATAAAACACACACCCAGCCCGAAACCCTTCCTCTTCTCCTCTCCAACGTGACGCCAAAACTCCTTTCTCTACATGAAGCCGTCCTGTACAGACAAGTAACAGGGCATGTGCCGATAACGGGGAGACTGAAAGGAGTCGCAAGCAGGGAGATTTTGTCACATGGTGTTAAGATGTGCCGACCACTCGGGGCGTGTCTATGACTGAGCCGTGGAGGACAGGTGGTTGTTACCACTGACTACCAATGTGACTGACTACTAAGCTAAGCATGTGACTGAGGAGGAGAACGGTGGAACGGGGCGGACCGGAGCATCTGACTGCCAGAGCATTGAGCTATATGTAAAGTAGCAATGACTTACAAATGGAAAATGCACGCAACAATATTTGCCAGAAAACACCTTTGATAAATATGGTGTTTGGCCTGCTGCAGAGCAATCACTTTCTATATCTCTCTAAGCAGGGAGGAAGTAAAGGACTGCAGTTATTCAATTCTTCTCCTACTCTGCCCCATATTGAAATAAATGGAGTGTGCATTTTGGGAATGAAGCTAATAAACAGCATAGCAAACTAATTTTTTAGAAATGTAAATCTACACACGGGCACAGCATCGAGGGTTTTTAAGTGGATCACTGGAAGTACATATAGAACCATTTTCCTAAATATTGGTTCTTCAAGGGGTTGTTCACTACCAGAACTGCAGCTCGGCAGCACGGCCGATATGCATTGTACGGAGCCAACTGCTTCCGTCTCCGTACATTGCATAATGTGCCATAACATCCGGTGCCCACAGGCCACCGGAGCAGCTGATCGGAGAGGGGTTTGGGTGTCGGACCAATGATATACTGTGGATAGGTCATCAGTTGTCCGGGAGTGGACAACCCCTTTAAATACAGAGTAACAACTAAACATATGTGCTTATAATGGCAGAAGAGATTTCTGGAAAGATAACTCTCTCTGGTGTCGCACTTGGTGTAAATCTGTGATAACAAACACTTGACTGTCTGGCACTGCTTTAAGCACAACAATTTGCCAACTAGTTGCTATTTAAATTTGCATAATAGGACTTTGCTTGTTAATATTTCCCTTCCTGTATTTAATATGCATAATATCTAATTTAATTGCCTATAATTGAACCATTTCCTTCATCCGCATTTGCTCCCTTCTCCTAATTGAATTTGATGGACATGTGTCTACTAACTATGTAAGGACAAGGCCACATGGAGCAGAACTGACCTGGCCGAGATTCGGCCAACAACTGCGCCGGCACCATTTTCGGCGCGGCTGTGCTGTCAAATAGCCTGTTAACGGCCGCCCATTGTAAAACGGCCCTTGATCTGAAAAATTGTGCGGCCATAAAGTGTGCAATTAATGAGCACTCAATTTTTCAGATAAAGGGCCATTAATAGGCGTTGCCATTAATAGACTACTTGACAGTCGCGCCAAACATGGTGCCGTTGTAGTTGTTTGCCGCATTGCGGCCTGGTCAGTTCCGCTCCGTGTGGCCTTGCCCTGACTGTTATTTACAATGTACGCATGGTCAGACAGACTAGCACATAAGCAGTAACCATGTACACCTAGGCACACACTTGCACGTGTCCATTTGATGTGTTCCAATATAATAAAAAGTCTTCTATTTGATAATGCTACAAAGAAATATATATATATATATATATATATATATATTATTTTTTTTGTCCCTATTTCTCAGCTATTGGACAAAACAGAGACTGAGAATTCTGCTACCCTGTTTCTGTAACTCCCGACCATGTCCCGACCATGTAATCCGGAAGTGGCCGGGAGTCAGCGTGAGCAGAAAAAGCTAGAACGGGGTTTAGGGGACCCCGTTCTAGAGATAAGTGCAGGTCCCAGAGGTGGGACCTGCATCTATCTGACATTTATGACATATCCTGTGGATATGTCATAAATGTCCCTCATGGGAATACCCCTTTAAGTTATAAACCAGCGTGCACTATATATAAATGACCAGAGAAGAGTCCGGAGATGAGTCCAGGTGTACCGGCCTCCGCTTCCTCTGAGCATGTGCAGGAAGCATGTGGACTCATCAAGACTCTTCTCTGGTAATTTACATATAGCGCACGCTGTACTGTAACTTATTTTTAGACCAGATTATAAAATGGACAGTTTTGTCATGTTTAGGACACTAAACCCCAGCAGAATGATGACATACTGGTGGTTTAATGTCCTAATATCTAGTGAAAGGTTCCCTTTAAGCCAAGTGTTAGCAGACATTTAAATCAATAAATTAGAAGTTCTACAGAATCTTTTCCTACAAAACTATATATCAATCTATTCATCTCCTCCTGCTTTATAAGACGCTGTCTTAAAGGTTATTTATACCTTTTGAAATCGTTTTTTTGCTGTTTTTATTTTATCAAAATGCCTATCAGTGTGTTTGGTGCAACTTTTTAAATATATTTTTTTTATAAATTATTTTTACTTTTTGAGATACAACTGCTTTGTTTCCTATATACAGAGCAGCTGCATCTAGCGCTGAAACCTGTATCCTTCAGGTCAGCGGCACTGATGGGTTCAGTGTCAGCGGGTCAGGCATGTCTCTGTCACACAGTATCAAACTGTTAGGGTATATTCACACGCAGTGTTTTCAGATGTAATTCGGGCTTTTTACGCCTCGAATTACGCCTGAAGAAACGGCTCCATTACGCCTACAAACATCTGCCCATTGCTTGCAATGGGTTTTACGATGTTCTGTTCCTACGAGGTGTAATTTTATGCGTCGCTGTCAAAAGATGGCGCGTAAAAAGACGCCCGCGTCAAAGAATTGCAAGACACTTCTTGGGCCGTTTTTGGGCCGTTTTTTATTGACTCCATTGGAAAACAGCTCCAATAACGTCCGTAAAATATGCCGTGAAAAACGCGAGTACTTGCAAAAACTTCTGAAATTCAGGAGCTGTTTTCACCTGTAAACAGCTCGGTAATTTCCGACGTATTTTGCAAAGCCAGGTATGTTCACATGCAAACTCAAAAACGTCCCTGATTTTCAGGCGTTTTTGAAGCTGAAATTGAATTTGGAGCTTCTTTTGAGGCGTTTTTCACAGTGCTCAATGGAAAATCAGCTCCAAAAAACGCCTAAACAAGTGACATGCTACTTCTTTTTACGGAGCGTCTTTTTACGCTCCGTTTTTTAAAACAGAGGCGTAAAAAGACGCCCCATATGAACTAAATGCTATTTTTCCAATTAATTTCAATGGGCAGATGTTTATAGGCGTTCAGCTTCCGTTTTTTCAGGCATTTTTCGAGGCGTAAATACCCCGAAATACGCCTGAAAACACTGTGTGTGAACATACATCTAAGTTCATAACTTAATTATCGATTACAGGTGTGCAGTCTTCCGCACACCTGTATTACACGGACTGTATTATCCAGCGGATTTTCGGCAACTAAATCCGTTGTGGAAAATCTTCAGTATTTAAGCCAAGTGTGTACCCTACTGTGTGGGACACTGAGAAGATCATTATTACTGGGGGTTCACTATTACTGTGCGGGATACAAAAGATGGTATATTTACTGCGTGGGGCATCACTACTGTCCGGGGTATAATATGAGACAATATCTGTTTGTCACTATTATTTTTGGGAGCACTAGCTTTGTGGTAATATTGTTTTCAGGGGTCTTGTCTGTGTGCCATTATTTTTTGGTGGTAATTATACTTATAACATCATTATTTCTGAAGTACATTATTTGGGGGAAATATGCAACACAGAAGAGGCAAATACGTCAGCAAAAGGCACAGAGTTGGTGCCAGCAGCAGGATGAGGAGTTTGTCTAGGTTATGATAAGGTAGGTAGGGAGCGAGGAGCCAAAGATATCTGGGCAGCAAACTCTGCAGACAAGTAGTGGCTGGAAGAAGTCTTTATGGTCGTCTGTGGTAGATGGAAAAGTGAACAACTAAAATCAGAGAAGATGTCACCTGTAAGTCACTAGATATAATTGTACTCACTTATATGGTCTGCACAGTGTCTGTGTAGAACTGGTATCTACCACAATATGGTCACTATATGGTGGCAATATTATATGCACTACAGAGCCCCTGTTTTACTATCAGTATACGGTCACTGTATGGTGGTTATATTGGTCTTTGTACAGTGGTTTTTATTCAGTAACAAAATAGTGGTATTATTCAGTCACTGTGGTAGCAGTATGTGGTCATGATGTGGCGGTATTATTTGGGCCCTGTATAGTTGAATAATTGGTAATATTAGTATTTGTATAATGCGTTCATTTCATTAAAAGTTTGGAGGTAATATTTAATCACTGCATCATGGTAATATTTATTCCTGGCATAGCGGTATTTTTTGGGTATTGTGACCTAATTTTTAAAGACCCTAGCAAAGTCTGGGAGTGCATGTAAAAAAAGGATGTTGTAGGCTTTGTTCACGCATATTTTTTTCCCCAAATGTTGGACTGGAGGCACAAAAAGAGGAGAAATAAAAGGCATATTTTTCTCTGTTTACGCAGCAGTGCCAGGAGCAGGGGGTGAAGAGATCTATAGAAGGTGGCAGCCCACCCTCTATGGCCATAGACAGGCATTGACATCTTTATCGGATACCAGACAACACTGCGTTCAGAAGTAGCCCCAGAGTGAAGAATTGGTGAAGATCCAGAGGACAATGTTCATCAGTCTTTTATCACTGTTTGCTCTATATTACATGTTCTTTACTAGAACCTAGACAAGCCCTTTAATTTATATCTGACTGCTGAAGACCGCATTTTACGATTCACCTTGGGAAGATAAAATCCTGACAGTTGAGTTATACCTGGTACAGAGATTCCCAGACAAGTACAGTCTTGGCAGATCAAATGTGTTATGGCTCTGGACAGATCATGAAACTGGGCAGGGAAGTCTGTAGTGTGCGTAAGGCGGAGGAGGAAGACACTTACACATGATATATAAATAGATGTCAGGAAGATATATGATTATCATGATGAAACAGTGAAAGGATAATAATGGGTTCATGTTGGCAGCACTGCACCTTAATGCGGCAGCATAAAAGTTGTTATGAATTAAAGATCTGCAGTCCAGGTTGGGCATATACTAGTATGTATGTATGTGTATATATATATATATATATATATATATATATATATATACTGATCTTGGAAGAAGACAGCTCTATGAATACCGGTACACCTGATGTAAGGCACAGATCCATAGGGTATATTTACAGGAGTCCATTTTTTTTGCACCATGTTTGTTTTTGATGCTATTACTATTACTATTAAATTATGGCAAAAGTCGTTACAAAGACCACAAAAAGAAATTTGATGGATGTAAATAAACCCTGAGGCAAAGAACATACGGGGGCATATTTTCAACCATGTGCGGCTGCCGTCCTGTGTGTTCTTACCCTTAGATTGTACGTAAAATTGACAAGAAAAGTTTATATATATCTTATATATAGCTCCAGCCTAAACTATTTAATATGAAAATATTTCAAATTTATTCATTAATCTGGCACATGTGGATGTTAGTGATGTAGTCATTAGGTGGGAAGAAGGCATTTTTGTCTGGGTGAAAGAGATTATGTTGGCGTGTCCGCTAGATTGCTAAATGTTCTTAGTTGCCACTGCCAAGCAGTAAGGTGTTTATTTTAATTTGTTGTCCCTATGGTGTCATTATATGTGAACTTATTTTGTTATGTTTGATCCGAAAGAGCATGCTAATGGGTCTTGTAGAGTCATATCATTCTTAAGCTGGTCAGACATTTCTACTGTTTGCAAAACACTCATTTGGCCGACAGCTATTCCTCTGGACTTCACCATAAACGTGTATGTCGAAATCTTTTATTATATGACACACAGCATATAAAATACGCTGCGGAGCAAGCCTTAAAATCTGCATTAAAATTTGTATGTTATGGATTTTGCTGCATAATCGTGAAACACGACTGCGCTATTGATTCAATCGAAACCTGCCGAAATGGTGACAAACGGAAACCATTAGCAATGTTTCCGTCACCATTGATATCAATGGTGATGCAAACGGAAGTTAAGGTTTCCCTTTGCCTTTCCATTTTGGGGTTTCACGATGGAAACCTCCGACGGAACCCCTCAACGAAAAGCCAGCGCTGATGTGAACCGGCCCTAAGGCCTAAGTATTGCTCTATTAGTGCCCGATGGCAAAGTGCTTTATTTCGGTTGGATTAATATGGGATCCAAACCCATTTTCAAATACCTTACTAGGGAATTCTGAGTTAGAGAGGGGAGTCTCAAATTCAGGACCCTCATCTAGTATCCTTGCACTCTGGAGGACCCAGAACATCAATTCAATACACAGATAACCCAATGCTTTCAACGGACACTGTGAAATTTACCCTTGGGGTGGCGCTGCAGGGAAAATGAACACTTGTTGCCTCATACATTACAGCAGATCACTGGTCACTGTTACGATCCGTCATACAATTGATCCGGCATCGCAGTCGTGTCTCTGTTATAAACAGCAGCCATGAGACGTATTCAAAGGTGAAAATATGGCTGTGCTTTTGGGTACCCCTTAGAGAGGGGACCATGTCCTGGTTGGTCTCATCACCTTTAGTGTTGGTTGTAGGACTCCCCTCTCTAGAGGAATTGCATTATTAACAAACAAGTTGTGGGGAATTGGTCCAAGGACAATGAAAAGGGCGTGGAGGGGAAAACCAATACCTGTCCTGGGTTACAAAACTAGGCAGCATTATGGTTGGCCCGTTCTGATATTTACTATGTTACCTATTTCTGTCAGGAAATCTTTTTTTAATGAAAAAAATTGATTACTTGCAATAAGAAAACTATAATGCCTAAAAACACTAGTGATCCTTTGCTCAATTATGTAATAGTTACAATGAAAACAACACATTGTAAAACCAAATCAAAACTTCCTTATTTACAAAGTATATTAGTCCCGATGAATCAAACGATAGCTTTTTGTGGTGTGGTCCTTTTTGTATGCACTGGATCTATATATAAACCATCCTTAATAATGGGTGTGTTGGCCCAGAAGACAATTTGCTGTGGCAAACACTTTCTATTTCAAAACTACAGCTAACGTTATAGATCAAGCACAACTTTAGATTGTTCCCCTTTTTTTTTTTTTTTTTTAAATCTTCTTTAAGATAGACCATCAATGTGTACGGACACGCCAATGTGCTTGGAAAAACATTGAATGATCAAAGCTCTTTGTAGCCTTCTGCTTCTGGCACCAACCACTGCATAGATTCCGGCGCCCGGAGGAAGCCCGAAACAGTTGATCTGTGCGAGGTCCAGGTGTCGGACCCCCACTATCGTATACTGAAGATCATATACTGAATATAGGTCATCAGTATAAAAAACAGACCAGAGCCTTACGTCACATGAAAAAAATCTATAGAAAGGAGATAAACTGCATACAGATTTAAAGAAACCCCTGCAGAAGTTTACTTTCACCATAGGAGGGGCTGTGTTGCCCTATATACAAGGGGAGGGGGAGCTGTGTGGCACTATATACAAGTGGGCTG
Organism: Rhinoderma darwinii; assembly: GCF_050947455.1. Classification (NCBI taxonomy): domain Eukaryota; kingdom Metazoa; phylum Chordata; class Amphibia; order Anura; family Rhinodermatidae; genus Rhinoderma; species Rhinoderma darwinii. Next base: position 49,832,925 of record NC_134699.1, read on the forward strand.
TGGCACTATATAAAAGTGGGCTGTGGCACTATATACAAAGAGGGCTGTGTAGCACTATATACAATGGAGGGGGGCTGTGTGGCACCATATACAAAGGTGAACTGTGGTAATATAAGGGAGGGGGGCTGTGTGGCACTATATACAAACGGGGGGCTGTGTGGCAGTATATACAAGGGGGGCTGTGGTACTATATACAATTGAGAGGACTGTGTGGCACTATATACAATTGAGAGGACTGTGTGGCACTATATACAAGGGGCCCTGTGTGGCACTATATACAAGGGGGGGCTGTGTGGCACTATATACAATGGGGGCTGTGTGGCTCTATCCACTAAGAGGGGCTGTGTCGGACTATCTACTAAGGACGCTGTATGGCACTATATACAAGGGGGAGGGCTATGTGGCACTATATACAATGGGGGCTGTTTGGCACCTACAAAGGGGGGCTGTGTGGAACCATCTACTACGGGGGCTGTATGGCACTATATACAAGGGTGAGGGCTGTGTGGCGCTATCTACAGCGGGTCGCGTGGTGCTATTTACATAAAAGTGGCTCTATTACTGTGGGGGCACAAAGGGTGCTTGGGTACTGGGGGGCACTTTTATTGTCGAGCACTGAAGGTTCATTATTTCCATCTGGGGAACTGTGGATTACGAGTTTGTTTAGAGAATCGGGTATAGGTGGGGAGGGTGATGGAAAAGCAAGAAACCCACATGTCTGTGTGTCAAATTCTGCAGAGATGAGTTGTGACTGGAATAAGTCATCACAGTGGTCTGGGCCGGATGGAGAAAAAACGGAAAGTGAATGACTAATCAAAGAAAACATCACCTGTGAGTCACTGGATTTAAATGTGCTGTAATCCCTTATATGGTCTGCAGAGCTCTTTTTGTATAGTTCGCATCTACCACTATATGGTCACTATATTGTGGTAATATTGACCTTTTTATAGTGGTTTTTATTCAGTAACAGAATGGGGGTATTATTCATTCACTGTATGGTGGTATTAGTCAGTCACTATGTGGTTATGGTGTGGCGGTATTATTCAGTAACAGTATGGCTGTATTATTCAGTCACTATGTGGTTATAGTGTGGCGGTATTATTCAGTAACAGTATGGCCGTATTATTAGGTGACTGTGGTCATGGTGTGGTGGTATTATTCAGTAACAGTGTGGGGGTATTATTCAGTCACTATGTGGTTATAGTGTGGCAGTATTATTCAGTAATAGTATGGGGGTGTTCAGTCACTGTGGTTATGGTGTGGCGGTATTATTCAGCAACAGTATTGGGGTATTATGGTGTGGTGGTATTATTTAGTCACTAGTTATGGTGTGGCCGTATTCAGTAACAGTATGGGGGTATTATTCAGTCACTATGTGGTAATGGTGTGGCGGTATTATTCAGTAACAGTATGGGGGTATTATTCAGTCACTTTATGGTTATGGTGTGGCGGTATTATTCAGTCACTATGTGGTTATGGTGTGGCGGTATTATTTGGACCTTATATTGTATTATTATTGGTAATATCAGTCTTATAATAGTGAGTTGTGTTCAGTAACAGTATGCAGGTAATATTTCATCTGGTATATTGGTATGATTTTGTGTGAGGGGTGACATTAGCTTTGGGGCTTGCAACACTCCTGAACGCGCTAGAAATCAGCGATGTAATACAATGCACACCGCCTTCTGAATGGACTGCATTATTGATACAATAATTCAGCATTTCAGGCCCCACTTTTTACTTTGCCAAGGGCCACACTTTGTCTAAAACCGGTCCTGTCTACTGCACTTACCTCTGGTCATTTCTCTGGTGCTGGTGGGTGGTCATGTTTTTATATGTTACTTATACACACACATACACACACACATACACACAGCTGTGGAGGTAAGCAGCGAAAAAGGCAGAGAATTGCCAATGAATTGTTTTCAGGCACAACGCAGTGTCATTAAAATAGTTCGTCGCATAGCAATACCCATCGATTTATTACTACCACAAAATAGCCCTTACAGATATGCCAGTCAGAGCATTATTGATACAAATATCCTCGCCAGAAAAGTGCCCGTACATATGCGCCAACTACAGTGCCTCTATAAAACAACACACGTCTTTCTTCACATGGTCCTGCACTGCTGTCTACTCCCCTATGAGGAAATTACCAGTTAACCAGTCAATAGCCATTGAATGTAGTCCTATTTCCATGTGCCAATCTCTACAGTCAGAGATCAGCACTAGAGAAGACAAGGCGGACAGAAGCATCACACATACAGTATATTGTATCCAGGACCGTGCCAGGAATCCAGAACTGTCTTACTGAATCCTGGACACTGTTTTGGAATGGATTGGGCAGCAAGGAGCCGCATGAAAGAGGCCCATGACCGACATGTTGCTTCCACCCAGGATATATAATAGCATTAAAGCGGCTCCGTCTGCTTAATATGCTGCTCCGTGTAAGGGCAGCATATTACATCTCGGGTCCATACTCCTATTAGCCAAAATGGCACAAAAAAATGTTGAGCCCTTTGGATATTAGAGGCACTGAAAGAATAAACCAGACTCCTAGTTATTAGTCCAGTGTATTCAGGGAGCTCTCCCCGTCCCCTCCTGCCCCTCTTTGCATTGACTGACAGGCTGCTGTGCATACATGTATATACAGGCGCCAGTCAATTACTGGCCTGAAGGGGGGGGGGGGAGTGATCCCCCTCATAAATATGCCAGTTTCATAACTATGAGTCTGGTGTATTCTTTTAAAACTACCATTAGCCAAATGGCACAAACTTTTTTTGTGCCGTTTTGGCTAATAGAAGTACAGACCTGTCTCTGTAATAAGCTGCCCTTACATAGAGCAGAATATTAATTTGACAGATTCACTTTAACATATAACACACCAGGACATCTCCTTTCCATGTGATGCATAGAGAGAGCGGCTCCCACTCTGGGGGACTCCGCACAAACATGTATTATATATAATATGCGTGAAGTGTCTCTATCAATGCTGCCATACAACACGCCAAATCTTTTGGGTGTGGTCTGATGTCCGTTATGCCAATGTAGCACCCAAAAATTCTTTGCTGTTTGCCAATTCGCACTTTTAATTTCTACTTGTTTACCAATGAGAAAAATGTAGTGCTATAATAATAATAATGGATAAACCGTGTTACCTCATACACACCACATAACACATTCTCTTTTATTATGTACTCTGCTATTATGTTGTCTTTTGATGAAGGCGTCTCATACAATGAATTTGATGACAGATCACGGCTAAGACTTAACACCTTCAGAAGACGGAGGATTTAATTTGTGTGTTTTTGTGTATTAAATAACATGACTAATACCGTATCGATTTGTTATCTCTGTTAGATATCATTGCAGATTTGTGCATTCATGTAGCAGACATCTCTATTGACTTTAGGCAGTTGTGGAAAAATGCTTCAAAGTAAGAATGCTTTTTAAAAAAAAGAAGTGTTAATACAATTTTTTAGTTTTTTTTTTTATTAACAAAATGCAAAGTGAATAAACAGAAGAAAAATCTAAATCAAATAAATATTTGGTGTGACCACCCTTTGCCTTCAAAACAGCGTCAATTCTTCTAGGTACACTTGCACACAGTTTTTGAAGGAACTCGGCAAGGAGGTTGTTCTTAACATCTTGGAGAACTAACCCCAGATCTTCTGTGGATGTAAGCTTTCTCAAATCCTTCTGTCTCTTCACGTAATCCCAGACAGACACGATGATGAGGAGATCAGGGCTCTGTGGGGCCAAATCATCACTTCCTGGGTTCCTTGTTCTTCTTTACGGTGAAGATAGTTTTTAATGACATTGGCTGTATGTTTGGGGTCGTTGTCCCGCTACAGAATACATTTGGAGCCAATCAGATGCTTCCCTGATGGTGGTGCATGATGGCCTTGACGCGGAAGGTCTGACGCGTGGAGATGGGCGTGACCTGTCATGCGCCGCTTCACATCACCTCATTTGGAGGTGTACTTAAGAGGGGAATCATCAGGCATACCTCACCTCCTGACGAAGGAAGCGAAACGCGCGTCGAGGTGGTCCTTGGATCGGAGTGTGTCCCTTATCATGTCCACTTTGGGTAAATGACTATCTACTTAGATACTTAGATTGTAGAACTTGATACACTGCATTATATTGAGTCATATTCTGCCATTATTTTAGATATAGGATCTTCTGGCTATTCACTCATATGTCTCATGCTATTATCTTGTTATATTATATGGTCATTTCCATTGGACTTGATTCACATTCCTTTCTGGGGTGTTTTTAGTTTTTTGTATTTTAGATGTATGTTTTGTGTGGGTAACTTCTCCCGTATGGGGTAATAAAGATTTACATATTTTATTTTTTTGCCTACGTGGTGTTATTTGTTACATCAGGTACATTTTTGGTTTTCTGATATATTATGTCATACCTGATAGTTTGACTTATGCTTCAAGTACAATTTCTGTTGATAAATGGGTATATATCTGCCTGTATTTCTCAGCATTGAGAACACCATAATCCTGACCAAATCCCCAACTCCATTTGCTGAAATACAGCCCCAAATTTGCAAGGAACCTCCACCATGCTTTACTGTTGCCTGCAGACACTTATTATTGTACCGCTCTCCAGCCCTTCAGTGAACAAACTGCTTTCTGTTCCAGCCAAATAATTCACATTTTCACTCATCAGTCCAGAGCACCATCTGCCATTTTACTGCACCCCAGTTCCTATGTTTTCATGCATAGTTGAGTCGCTTGGCCTGGTACCATGTTGAAGGTATGGCTTTTTGGCCTAAATTCTTCCATGAAGACCACTTCTGGCCAGACTTCTCCGAACAGTAGATGGATGTACCTGGGTCCCACTGGTTTCTGCCAGTTCTGTGCTCATGGCACTGTTGGACATCTTACGATTTTGAAGAGAAGTAGGCATGATGCGTCTTTGATCTGCTGCACGAAGTTTCCTTGGCCGACCACTGCCACTACGGTCCTCATGTTGCCCATTTCTTTGTGCTATGTCAAAAGAGCTTGAACAGCACATATTGAAACTCCTGTTTGCATTGAAATCTTTGCCTGGAAGAGACCTTGCTGATGCAGTGTAACTACCAGGTGTCTTGTTACTGTGCTCAATCTTGCCATGGTGAACCTATGACATGAAATGGTCTTCCACAATCTCACCTTTGTATCAGAGTTTGGCTGTTCCAGTTTTAAGTTTCCGCCACAGCTGTTTCTGTTACAGTTAATGACGGTGTTTCAACCTACGTATGAAAATGATGATCATTATCATCTGTTTGGTATAATTGGTTAATCATGCACCAGACTATAATCCTACAAAATCCATTACATTGTGCAAGTGTACCTAGAAGAATTGATGCTGTTTTGAAGGCAATAGGTGATCACACCAAATATTGATTTAATTTAGATTTCTCTTCTGTTCATTCACGTTGTATTTTGTTAATTGATAAAAAAAAAACTTAACTTCTATTTTTGAAAGCATTCTTACTTTGCAGCATTTTTTCACATCTGCCTAAAACTTTTGCACAGTACTGTATCTCCGAAGAAATGTACAAGAAGAAGCATAGATTACATCAGAATAAACCATTTGGATATATTCTCAAAGCAGAAGGGGGCTGAGAGTCTTCTGGGCCCCCAAACAATAATTGTCATCATGGGCCCTTACAAATCATCATAATTCTAATACACTAGAGCCGTTGAGCAGCATTTATCTATGTATCTTTCTTTTGGTGGACTATGATGCTGTGGGCCCTGTTTTAGCCCTATGTCTCATAGGTTAGCACTATGTAGTCTAGTGTTCACACTAGTGTTATAATAGCAGATTATATCCTAATGCTGTATTTTTTTACCTTTTACTATTTACTCTATGGGGAGGGGAATCATAAAGTGCATCATTTATGACATTTACTATTGTTAAAATATTAGAATATGGAGCATTATATTATATTAAAATATGGAACATTTAATATCCAATAAACCAAGAATATTAGCAGTGTAGAAATTTGGAAGCTATTATTAAAAAAACTAATAACCAGTGTCTTGAAAGAAGTGGGTAAGTACTTACATTTAATGTGATATGAGCAATACACATGCTGTTAATAAATTATATGAGACATCTTCTAAGTGCTCCATGACCATATGAAAGGATGAGTTAACACTAAAAAGTACAATCGATATCCACCAATTTTGGTTGCAATTGATTACAACGGTTCATAGACTAGCTGACCAACTAGACGCTTTTTTGGGAGCTCACAGCTCTGAACGAAAGATCTCCTGTTGCGGGAGACATTGAAGTTCTACTTGAGAGGTTATTTGCGTTCCCCAATTCCTTATGTTAAACGCTCCACTACTGAACAGGAGCGAGAATTAGCTCGAAAATGCACAATGAGTCTGAGAGATTATTTGTGGGAGTTCCAAGCCCTGAACATAGGGAGGCATGGCTAGCAGTGGGCAGACAGTATTTACTAGCCAAAAGGTGGCTCGTAGGCTGTTTTTCACTAGATCGTTTTTTAAAAATTGGGTAACCAATCTAGCAAGTTATTTGCTCATGTAGTGAGACCGAATGCTATGTCCCCTCCTGTTTTACGTATTCGTAAGGCTCAAAATGTCATGTTTACCACCCCGCAAGATATCCTAGATCAATTTGCCAATTTTTATTGAGATTTGTATTCATCAGGGGCCCAATATTCCCTAGCTGAGTTGGACGCCTTTTGAAGAGCTTCATTTTCCAGTGCTATCCCCAGACAGTATACAGATGTTGGAAGCCCCATTTACACTTGATGAAATTACTGAATGTATCACTTCTATGACTAAGGGGAAAGCATCAGGACGGCCTGCCATTAGAGGTGTACTTGCAGTATTTAGACATATTTGCACCACTGTTCTTAACTTCATTTGACTGCTCGTATAGTCAGGGTGCTTTACCGGCCTCCATGAAAGACGGTACTATAGTTGTAATTCTGAAGCCAGGAAAGGAGCCGGAAGAATTTGGGTCGTATCTACCCATATCTTTATTAAATATTGACTACAAAATATCGACAAAACTATTGGCTAATAGATTGAGTCAGGTCATTAGTGAAATCAATCACTCAGATCCAGGTTTATACCCGGCAAATCTATTAACCAGGGGCGGATTACAGTGAGGGCAATCTGGGCAAGGGCCCGGGGCTCGACGCTGGAAGGGGGCCCAGTTTGCCCCGGTTCTCCCATACCGGCTGTTAAATATACAGCCGGTTCAAAGAACCGGAGTGAAGCGGGACCTCTCACCCGATTGTATCCGCATCCTTAGGTTGCAGATACAATTGCTTACTATAGCTCTGGCGAGACAGGGAACTATCCATTTACTTCCTCCCATTCGGCGCTTTACTAATGACATAGTCGGCGCGATGATGTCATCACACCGACTGCGCCATTACGCTGGATGACGCCATCTAGTCTCTGCCACTCCTGCACCTCTGGAGGAAGGCACAGGAACGGTGACAGGTGAGAATGTTTTTTTTCTTTCTGGGCAGCATTGGGGGCACTATCTACAGGGGTCATTATCTACAGGGGGCATTGTGACTGGCGCTATCCACAGGGGGTCATTATTTACAGAGGGAATTGTAACTGGCTCTATCTGCAGGGGACATTATCTACAGAGGGCATTGTAACTGGCGCTATCTACAGGGGTCATTATCTACAGAGGGCATTGTAACTGGCACTATCTACAGGGGACATTTTCTACATAGGGCATTGTAACTAGCGCTATCTACGGGGGACATTTTCTACATAGGGCATTGTAACTTGCGCTATCTACGGGGGACATTATCTACAGGGGGCATTGTGACTAGTGCTATCTACAGGCAGCATTATCTATGATGGGCATTGTAACTGGCACTATCTACAGGGCATTGTGACTGGCGCTATCTACAGGGGGCAATGTTAGTGTGTGGAGTTTTACTTTACAGTGTTTGACACAATTGAATTCATGGGCACAGTGTATAATACTATTATATTCAGGGGCACAGTGTATAGTACTATTATATTCAGGGGCGCAGTGTATGGTAGTTTGATTAGGGGCACAGTGTATAGTACTATTATATACAGGAGTACAGGGTGGGCCATTTATATGGATACACCTAAATAAAATGGGAATGGTTGGTGATTATTAACTTCCTGTTTGTGGCACATTAGTATATGGGAGGGGGGAAACTTTTCAAGCTGGGTGTTGACCATGGCGGCCATTTTGAAGTCGGCCATTTTGTATCCAACTTTAGTTTTTTCAATAGGAAGAGGGTCATGTGACACCTCAAACTTATCGAGAATTTCACAAGAAAAACAATGGTGTGCTTGGTTTTAACGTTACTTTATTCTTTCATGCGTTATTTACAAGTTTCTGACCACTTATAAAATGTGTTCAAAGTGCTGCCCATTGTGTTGGATTGTCAATGCAACCCTCTTCTCCCACTCTTCACACACTGATGGCAACACCGCAGAAGAAATGCTAGCACAGGCTTCCAGTATCCGTAGTTTCAGTTGCTGCACATCTCGTATCTTCACAGCATAGACAATTGCCTTCAGATGACCCCAAAGATAAAAGTCTAAGGGGGTCAGATCGGGAGACCTAGGGGGCCATTCAACTGGCCCACGACGACCAATCCACTTTCCAGGAAACTGTTCATCTAGGAATGCTCGGACCTGACACCCATAATGACATAAATAACTCATGAAAGAATAAAGTAACGTTAAAACCAAGCACACCATTGTTTTTCTTGTGAAATTCTCTATAAGTTTGATGTGTCACATGACCCTCTTCCCATTGAAAAAACTAAAGCTGGATACAAAATGGTCGACTTCAAAATGGCCGCCATGGTCAACACCCAGCTTGAAAAGTTTCCCCCCTCCCATACACTAATGTGCCCCAAACAGGAAGTTAATATCACCAACCATTCCCATTTTATTTAGGTGTATCCATATAAATGGCCCACCCTGTACTATTATATTCAGGAGCACAGTGTATAGTACTATTATATTCAGGGGCACAGTGTATAATACTATTATATTCAGGGGCACAGTGTATAGTACTATTATATTCAGGGGCACAGTGTATAGTACTATTATATTCAGGGGCGCAGTGTATAGTACTATTATATTCAGGGGCACAGTGTATAGTACTATTATATACAGGGGTGCAGTGTATGGTAGTATATTCATGGGCACAGTATATAGTACTATTATATACAGGGGCGCAGTGTATGGTAGTATATTCAGGGGCACAGTGTATAGTACCATTATATTCAGGGGCATAGTGTATAGTACTATTATATTTAGGGGCACAGTTTATGATCCTATTATATTTAGAAGCACAGTGTATAGTACTATTATATTTGGAAGCATAGAGTGTGGAGTTATGAGAATTTTATATTCATTTATAGGTGTGGAAATGTTGGAAAAGTGAGGAGCTGAAGAAATCTCTGCTGCAAACTGTAGAAATGGGCTGTGCCCGGGAGAAGGCATCATAGAGGTCTGGACCGGATGGAGAAGAAAAGAGAAAAAAAACTAAATCTGAGACATCACCTGTGAGTCACTCAATATAAATGTTTATTCTCCCTGTGACTGATCAGTACTGTAGTTACTGTATGATCTTCAGCGAGCACACGGATAGTAGCATTCTTTTTTGTTAAATTGCAACTCCCAGCATAACCTAACCATTGTTCAGGCTATACTGGGAGCTGTCGTTTTATGTCGTACAAATTTTATACAGCAGGGGTTAAACTGAATTTTCAAATGATCTCTGTACTGAACTGTATTGGTTCTGGTGCTGTATATATGTACTGAGCTCAGTTCTGGAGTTATACATATTTGATGAGCTTTGTTCTGGTGCTGTTTATATGTACTAAACTTGGTTCTGGAGTTATATATATGTTTTGAGCTTTGTTCTGACACTGTATTTTTGTACTGAGCTTTGCTCTGGTGCTGCATATATGTACTGAGCTTGGTTGTGGCACTGTATTTATGTACTGAGCCTTGTTCTGGTGCTGTATATATGTACTGAGCTTGGTTCTAGTGCTGTATATATGTATTGAGATTAGTTACAAGGTTCGGATAGCACTAGGTAATGGTGTGGGTGCATGAGTAGGGGCCCAACCCGATCCAGTAGAGAAAAGAAGTACTATGCACACCAATATGGAATTATTTATCCAAGCAAATAATTTATTTGTAGCCAGTGACAGTGCGACATTTCAGTCAACACCTTGACCTTCCTCAGGCACTTTAGTCAATGCTGGTCCTGCGTGGCTGGCGCTGTAAGATTGGCGGGTAACCGCTGTGTGAGGCGTTACCCGCCAATCTCAGACAGCTGAGCCCCGGCTCCAGCCTGCACGGGACACCCGTGCAGCGCTTAGACCGGGCCGCTGTGACAAGGCGGCGGCCTAGCCTAAGGCCTCTTAGTGACCGCCGTGAAAAGGCGTATTGGTGGTCACTAAGGGGTTAAGAGAAGGTAAATATATACAGTAAAAACTAAACCCAAAAAAACATGGAGGAATATCAGGTTTATTTTCCAATTCACCCATTATATGGTACTTTAAATGGTGCCAATAAAAAACTACAACTCCTCCCACAAAAAATAATCCTTCACACACCACTCCATTGCCGTAAAAATGAAAAAGTTATAAAGCTCCTGACCACTTTAGTGTCTCAAAGTATTCTGCTTTCTCTCTCCTGTATGGCTCATTCTGCTTTTACAGCTAATTCAAAACCGTGCCAGATCTGTGTCTGCCTAAACAGAAATCTGAAAATATACACGGTACAGCGTCTTCAGAGTTCGAGGGAGGAGGGGATCAGACTTGAATAAGTGCCCGGGGCCCATGGTACCCTTAATCCGCCCCTGCTACTACCGATAACATTCGTACAGTGCAGGTGTGTCTCAAATTGAGTGGTGGGAGCAGTAGGATTGGGCTTTGGCCTCGCTGGAATCTGTGGAATGGCCCGACCTCTTCTCGACCCTCCGTAGGCTCGTTTCGATGAGTGATTCATTAAATTGGTATCTATTCTATAATGCAGGTCCTTGGGCTTGTGTGATAGTCAATGGCCTCCTATCCTCTTCCTTCTGCCTCCATAGGGGCATGAGGCAGAGGTGCCCATTGTCACTGCTTTTGTTTGCGGTAGCAATTGAGCCCTTTGCCATCCATGTCAGCCAGGAGATGTCTTGTTCACTCACAAAGGTCCGTTTCTACCATGCAATTTTATACATGTACGCCTGTATTGTTGTTTTTATTCCTTCCTTTTTTGTTCTTTAATTTTTCTTCTCTGTTATTGATCTGTTGATCTAGTACAAATGTGCAAATGTTCATGTATGATCACGTCAAGTGCAATGTGCAAAGATTAATAATGCTTTGATATTTTGTACCTTCTTTTGTTTGAAATGCTTTTGTGATCGATCCTTTATTAATTTTTTTCATTTTCCCTTGTATGTACATTACCTTGTCTTTGCATACTTTTGTCAAATTGAATAAAAATGAATGTTCCAAAAAATAATTAAGTTAACAAATAACATAAAAATGAAAGCCCTTCAAAATTTTGAGGAATCGTTGTTTTTTCTATTCCAAAGATTTATTTTTTTCAGTTTGCCAATACATTATTTGCTACAATAAATGGTTAAGTAGAATGTTAAGAGAAATGGCAAGTGCACACTGGGGACATTATCCACCATTTATTGATTGCAGGAATGACATTGACAAGGACACTGACATTTGCAGGTGCTTACGAAGATTTTTTTTATAGGAAAATCCGATTCTGATTCTTAAAGAAAGGGGAACGATTGGCCTCCACATGTGTTGCTGATGGTGCTGCCTGGTCAGTGTGGGGGGGGGGGGGTACTCTCATTGACGAAAGTGCAAGGCTGACATTTTATATATGCTGAGTGTTAGCAAGCAGCATAAGTGGGTATGGAATATATTTATAACAAAAATGGGAGCCCAAATTTATCCACTTTTTCCTGTGTGAAAATACAACCCAATCTTTATAATGTCAAATGATCCCAATACCAATTCCGCAATGGCAAATGCACACTGCGGACATTATCTACCATTTATTGCTCATAGTTACATTACATAGTTAGTACAGTTGAAAAAAATACATATGTCCATCAAGTTCAACCAAGAGATGGGAGAAAGGGAAGGCGTATGAGGAACAGTAGAACTTTATTTAACTCCTATTGATAGAGAGGAAGGTTGACAAAAAAATACCTATAAGGCATTAACCAACCTGCTCTACGAATAAAAAAAATGTCCCTCCTGATGCCAAGTGGCGATCAGACTGAATCAACATTCAAACAATAATTCTACATTGGAGCTGATATTTTTTTTATTCTAAGAAATGATCTAAGCCTTCTACTGTTCCTGCTGTGACTCTGGAGATATTTTTTTCTCCAGACGGAGGGAGTGCCTCCTTGTCTTTTGAGGGGGTTTTACATGGAACAGGATTTCACCATATTTTTTGTATGTGCCACTCATATATTTATATAAGTTAATCATGCCCCCTTAGTCGTCTCTTTTCAAGGCTAAATAGGTTTAATTCTTTTAATCTTTCCTCATAACTTATATTCTCCATGACCCTTATTAGCTTCGTAGCTCTTTTTTCCAACTCCATGGCATCTGCATGGGCATTGTGTGGCACTATGTGGGCATTATCTACAGTGGTGAGGCTGAAAGGAAAAAAATGGCGCAAACATAGGGCGTTACCCACAAACAATGTGGAGTGGATGGTGTTATAGTGATAGGAGCATGACACCCCTGTAGATTGGGTCTTTGATATATAGATTATCCAGGGAACTGCAGGCCAATGGGCTGTCCGGATACAAAACTCTTTGTCCGGTTTCCAGAAATGGTAGCTGTGTAGTGGAAAGTTCCCAAAAATCAGCCCTACGAACGGTGCTGTTCCCTTTTGAAAAGGTGTGATATTGGTTCCTTAGTGTCGCATGGCAAGGAAGCAAACACTAATGAACCGGCTCCTTCCTCAGGCAGTATCTCAAGTTTTTGGAAACTTCTCACTACGCTGCTACCATTATCTACAGTGGGCACTGTGGCACTATAGCACTAACTACATTTGGTACTATGTGGGCACTGCCACTATCTATATGGCACTGTGGAACTATATGGGCACTATCTACAGGGGACACTATGGCGCTACTTACATGGGCACTGTTTATGGCACTATGTGGGTTCTATCTATAGTGGGCATTGGCACTATGGCACTATCTATATGGGTTCTGACACTATCTATATGAGCACTTCCTAAAGTGGCCACTGTGGCACTATCTACCGGGGTATTGCAGCACTATCTACATGGGCACGTTTTTTCATAAGGTTGGGACAAAAAACCATGACGAATGAAATTTATTTGTTTTTTTAACGCCCATGAAAAATGGATGGCAAACGGTGGTTAAAAACGGTACGACGGAAAAAAATGGGCAAAAATTTTTTTTCATTCCCATTTTTGGTGATTTATCTGCTCATGATAAAAAAAGAAATAAATATGGTGTTAATGAAACTAATCTAGAAAATGAAAGCCTTATAAGTCTTGTAAATAAAAACCAAAGTGAATATAGTTATAATATTCAAATCGGTTGCTAAGATATTATTGTTTAAAGAAGTGCATATCAGAAATGGAAAATTTGACCTGGACACAGGCATCAATGACCCTTTGTAATAAAAGGGTTAATAAATAAGTTGAATAATAGTGGTCCCAGCACTGAACCCTGGGGTCACCACATATAACCGGGGACCATTCAGAGTAGGAATCATTGACCACAACTCTCTGGATACGATCCTTGAGCCAATTCTCAATCCAATTACAAACTATATTTTCTAAACCTATAGTCCTTAATTTACCCATTAGGCGTCTGTGAGGGACAGTGTCACATGCCTTTGCAAAGTCCAAAAACACTATATCCACAGCGGCCCCTCTGTCTAGACTTCTGCTCACCTCTTCATAAAAACAGATTAGGTTAGTTTGACAACTTCTGTCCTTAGTAAATCCGTGCTGGCTGTCACTTATAATACTATTTTTTATCACGTACTGTATATAGTCCCTCAATAGCCCCTCAAACATTTTTCCCACGATGGATGTAAATCCTACTAATCTGTAATAACCGAGGGAAGACTTAGAGAACTTTTTGAAAATGGGCACCACATTTGCCCTTGGATTTTTATTCCAAGTAATAAAACCTTCCTTTGCATCAACAAGGGTACTCTAGGATCGTTTTTTTTTTTAAATCTGGATTGAACGTAGTAGTAATGTATTATTTTTTACCATACTGTATAAACGTAATTCCTTCAGTAAAATGAGTTTATGAAGATCTCAAGGTCTTATCCTCGTTATTGTTTGGTGATGCTTTGAGAAACTTCTACCTCTTCGTCAGAGGTCTCCAAAGTACATGGTCCCGAAATGTGTGACTCTCCTGCTACTTCTCTGACATATAATATCACAAATTAATATCCATAAACATATATACCACAAAGCTTTATATCCGTAGAAAAAAGTATTAAGACAGTTGACTTCCCCCTTCAGTTTTGTCATTTACAATCATGGGTCCCACATCAATGAATACAATCAGAGCACATCAACGCCATAAACAAACCAATATATGTGCAGCGCTCAAAAAATATTCCACATGTTGCAACTTTGATAACTTTTTCAGAATTATTTGACCACATGTAGAAGATCACATAGGAAAGACCTGAATGAGAACCAAATCAGTAAACGGTCAAGGTCAATCAAAACCCCCACCCTAATAGGGCGTGAACAATACGCATTTCCAACACAATATGTTATTGTCCATCAAGAGAAAAGTTATCAAAAAATTCAAATAGGACCTTTCAGGAAAACATGCCGGATATTTTAAGGTTAAAATTGTTCTAAAAAACTGTAGATATCGAGATAAATATCCTCTAAAAAGTGAAAATTACTATATATGGTGGATTTACCATGTAATTGTGCATCAACTGAAGAATTCACAAAGCCTTAATACATTAACGTGAGTTCATGTATCATCAGGTGTAAATGTTGATGGATAGGATTGAAGTCCTTACCTTCTGCAGGTCAGAGATGAAGTGACTGTACCAGTGCGGAGCAGAGTATTCTTGTGAACTTTATTTTGAGTGAAAGCCAGGTATTCCAGTCCTTCCTGAGTGTTTGAAGTTGCAGAAGTTCCCTAAAAGTGACTGGGGCTGAAAGCTAAGAAGTTGTGGACCAACAGGTTCTATATAAGTGACACTCCCAGAAGAATGGTGACAGCATGTGCTGTGTGCACATCTATGAGGACTGTATGTAGAAAAGCATGTCACTAGTGAAACCAACACCCACAGGCTGCACGATTACTCTAATCTGTAATACCTACCTAGCAGGGGTCCTTGCTTGTCCAGCAAACTCAAAGTTTAAGGGGGGGGGGGTCTGCAGATGGCATGGGTGACATTGCTTGGTAAACGTGAATGAAACAGGAATAATAATTTATATTCCAATAAAACTTGTTACCTGTAGCCTCCTCTCAAAACCTGAAAATATTGGTGTCCCCAATTAATTCCAAAATTCAACCTAAATTTCACACTCACAGGGGTTCAAGAAATTGATACCTCTGGTTTTCTTTGGAAGGGCCCTCAATCGTAATTTTCCTGCCGAAAGAGGACTGATGACCTCGAGATCCCATACCAGTGATGGTGAGGCTCCAGCCAGGGGCGTAACTAGGAAAGGCTGAGCCCCATAGCAAACTTTGAACAACCAACGCCCCCCCAAAATTCCCCCCTCCCATGAACATTTATCAGTTCTGTGTGCAATGTAAAAATACAGCTAGGCCGCCAAGTGGACTCTTATTAACCTTTTACTTACAGGGTTACGAGAATTGTAACAAACCGCTAAGCACTAATATTTTAACATTTTTTTCATCATTTAATTATAATAGTTATAGTCACAATAGTTAATTAAAAAAACGTATCTGAAATTAAAACCGCCATCTGCTCTTGCTGACTTTTAAAGTGTAAAAGGGGAGAGGTGAGTATAGCCTCTTATATTATGTAACATCTATCCTTGCATGCATCCCCCACCCTCCTTTTTTTTTTTTTTTATATGATCCCATTAATATAGCTCTATGGTTTGTCTATATCCATGTGATCTCATAAAATAGGGGTAGATCATCTACTCCTCACCCCCTGTAGAGAGTGCCTCACACACTGCCCCCCATATATAGTGTTACCCCCTGTATGGTGGGTGCCATACACAGCCACCTGTACATAGCTCCACACAGCCCCCTGTATATAGTGTCACACACCCTACTGTATAGTGCCACACAGAGTCCCCCTGTAGATAGTGCAACACACCGACCCCTGTAGATAGTACCACACACAGACCCTTGTAGGAAGTGCTGTACAACCTCCTGTAGATAGTGCCACAGATATCCCCCTATAGATTGTGCAACACGCAGCCCCATGTAGATAGTGCCACACTCCCCTGGTAGATAGTGCCACAGTGCCCCCTGTAGATCGTTCTACACAACCCCCCTTGTAGATAGTGCCACATACCCTTCCCTTGCATATAGTCCCATACAGCCTCCCTTGTAGCTAATGCCACATACCTCCCTTGTACATAGTTCCTGAATGCCCCCTAAACAAATAAAAAAAAAAACTTATGCTCATCTAGCCCGGTTTCCACAACGAAGGTAGCCTCCTCAGTCCTGCAGCCTATGAAATGCCGAGGCAGGTTCCTTGCGTAGGCCGGCGTAATCCAGTGACGGCATTGTGCCGACTTGGGCAGGAATCCTGTCCCAGCGCCTAATAGGCTGTTCTGCTATAGTGTTCAATTGTGTCTGCATCTCGGGGATGCAGTTACAATTGAATGTGGCAGTCGCCCGGGACACTGGCCAAAATATCTGGGATAAATAATCATGCCGCGGGCCCTGTAGCAGCTGCTATGGCTGCTATAGCGGTAGTTACACCACTGCTCCCCGCAGTTGGGCCATCAGTTTTGTGGGTAAATGTTGGTTGTGGGAAGACCTATGTTTGGCTTAAGAATGCTGATGCAAAATATAGGCCAAAAGAATTGCTATAGAAATCATCATAGGCACAATAAAGTCATGGACAGGCAAAACTTGCACTAGTATTTGGTGAGATTTTGTAGAACAAAATCCAGATTGAAGGTATTGGTATTGTGATACCAGTTATCTTTGTTTCTGTGATAACAGTTGTTTGCATGTATCGATGTATCTGCAGTAACTTGTTGAGACACGCAAATTAAATATGGCTTTGCACGAGACAGTAATTGTACATTTCTACATCAAAATATGTTTACTAATGTTTATATACAGTAATATTGCAAATGAAAAATCTCACCAGGAATCAACTTAAAGTGGTTGTCCAGGAGGGGGCGTGGCCTGGACTCGTGATGTTGCATGGAGCTCCGCTGGGGAAGATCTTCATCCTCCTCCATCCTCTCTCCTAGAGCGCTTCCAGGCAGTGACCTTTCTGGCCTGGATCTTGTAACCGGTAGTTTCGGGCCTAGTACCACAGCCGGATCCCCGGCTTAAATTTGCAGCTACTTCGGGCTGGACCGGAACCAGAGCAGCGCATTACACTACAGCTGAGGCCTCTGAAAAAGGCCCACAAGTGTCTGCCCTTGTGCCCTGCTGCAGGTGGAGGCCAGACCACAGTGAACCCGCTGCAGGAGACAGCGCTCCAGAGAACACGGCCACCATTTTATGAAAGGTTTTCCTGAGGGTTCCATCTTTCCTCTGCATCTCATCGTTGGCGCTACAAGGAGTGATTTGTGACTTTAGCAGCTGGCTGCTGATGACATTGTGGGTACACTACAACCCCCCTGCTGTCCCTCCTTATACTGCGCAAATGTAATCTGGATATAATGTGACCCTATGCCTATAATCCTCTAATATATTTTTGGCTGTGCACTAGTCTGAGTTCTCTCTCTGCTCTTACATAATCCTGTTGATTGGAGGGGCCATTGCGTCTGAGATGCGTATTTCTAAAGGAAGGTAGGATCCAGCAAAGTATAATGGTAAAAGGAAAACTCGGTTTCCACTTTATTGAAAATAAGCGATAAAATGACGAACACTGGAAAAGGAACGCAATACAAGGTGGTCTAGATGGCAGAATGAGAGAGCCTACGCGTTTCGAACGCGGTCTGTGTTCTTATTCATGGCTAATTCTAGTGTCTAATTCTGCGTTCCTTTTCCAGTGTTCGTCATTTTATCGCTTTTTTTAAAGTGGAAACCGAGTTTTCCTTTTACCATTATACTTCGCTAGATCCTACCTTCTTTTCTTCCATACTGCTTGCCGTATGCCGTCGCGGAGATCCGTGCGAGACCTGAACACAGAACACAAAGCTGGTGAGCTGGAGGTTTCCTCCTTCCCCTCCTTTCCTCAAGTTACTATGCGTATTTCTAACTTGGAAGATGTGGTGACTCCTGTGAGATCGAGGGTCGACTCCTTAGAAACGCAACAGTCCACATGGCGGACTAGACTCGATGACATGGAGAACCGTCTGCATAGATGTAACATCCGTTTCGTTGGTCTGCCTGAAGGTGTGGAAAAGCCAGATCCTGCTGCATTCTTGGAGAATTGGCTCATATCAACATTTGGGGATACTGCCTTTTCTCCTATGTTCTGTGTGGAACGTGCACATCGGATCCCAACTAGAGCTCCTCCACATGGGGCGCCGCCACTCACTTTCGTTGCCAAGTTTCTGAATTTCAAAGACAGAGACAAATTGCTGGAAACAGGGGCCTTTGAAACACGCCAACCAAGATGCGAGAGTCTTTCCCGACTATTAGCTGGAAGTACAAAAACAGAGGTGACGATTTACGGAGGCCAGGAAATGTTCGAGAGCGAAACATATCGTGTATTCTATAGTTTACACCGCAAAACTCAGATTGGTGCACAATGACTCAGCAATATTCCTGGACAAGCCGGAAGACATCTTTGCCTGATTAGAACGTCATGGACCTCTACTGCTGTGGTATCATATCTCCCTATGCTGTAAGGAAATATAATCAAAGGAAATGACTCCTGATCATGGAACATGTTCCTAACTTTGCTCTTCTGTGAAGACTTGGATTTTCCTTGATGATGTCTTCAGCTGTGATGGCTGTCGGGGAGATAAACTCAGACTTGGATATATTGCCGGGACACTTTTGTCTTCCATGTTGTAGATCTATTGGGCCTACTAGTTCTAATTAAGTATCCTTACTGCACTTCAGTGGGAGGAGGTTGCCCTCTTTCACTAAACATTTAAGCATACCCTGTAGTTCAGTTTGTGTCTTTTTGCTACATGTTTATGCCTTTCATACTTGTCTGCTTGTTTATATATGACTTGTTTGACCATGTGAACTGGTGATCTGATCTCGGGGAGTACTGGAGTTGATAATTCCCAAAGGGGGTGCAATTTATATGTTCAACCCCTGTATAGCGATGTCCTCCGGATCTGTACTGTATTTAATACTTATGGAGATACTACGCCGTCTTAAAATTATTTCCTGGAATGTGAGAGGACTTAATGACATATTTAAAAGTTCTTTAGTTTTGAATTTTCTCTCCACGTACAACCTGCAAATTATACTTTTACAAGAGACTCATTTACTCGGTTCTAAACTGTGAGCTCTTGCCTGGCCAAGGTATGGTTATCATGCCTCTTATTCCATTTACTCCTGTGGGGTCTAGTAACTGGACCACAAATTTTTACAATGTGAGCTTACATATGTTAAGATGGATCCTAGGGGAGGATTCCTTATTCAGCTATGTCAGATTAATGTTACATCCTTTACCATTGTTCATGTCTATAATCCTCCTCCGGCCGCTGTCCAATTACTCACTGAAATAATGATGCTGGTGACTGAATTTGGCCCTGCTCCGCTTCTGCTACTCTGGGATTTAAACCTTTTTGTTGTGCTCTGAATTAGATAAACTGGGGGTGTCCCAGGGTGTAGTTCCCCTTTGGCTAATTTGGTTGCAACATATCATTTACGGGAAATTTTACGGACTCGTTACCCTCATTCCTTAGTGTGTCCATGCCACTCATCCACTTATAGGTCCTTTTCTAGAATCGACCTGGCATTTGGAAATGATTCTTCTCTAGTATATGTGGTATAGTATATGCACAACACCTGCCTTGGGGTATTTCAACCACTCTCCCCTCATGATCACTCTCTAGGGTTCCCTGAAGTTGCAAAATGGAGATTGTGTCCCCTATGGCTCTCCTGCACTGAGGTTGTGACTTCCTTAGAAACAGAAACACAGATTTTTGGAATACTAACCTAGGTTCGACTGATAGCAATCTGATGTGGGATGCTTTCAAAGCATATATCAGAGGGGTGGTTATTCGAGCGATATTCTCACATAGAAAGGGTCTTGCTATACAATGTATATTATTGGAGGCTGAACTGGTTGTAGCGGAGGAAGAATATCTCAGGACTGGGGACTCCTCTGCCTTTACTACATTCACTGCGAAGCCACGTGAATATAACCTTTTGCTAATTGAACTCCCCAGGAAGAAACCTTATATTCCCAACAGAGTGTTTCTGAGCAGGGGGATAAGAATGGTCTTTTACTGGCCTACTTGGCTAGCGAGGACACCACACCAACTCCTATTTTAGAAATCACCTCGTATACTTGGATGCCTGTCAGTGATCCCTTGGCCATCAATGATGTATTTGCTAAGTTCTACTCTTATTTGTACTCCTCTAAGGTTTCAAACAATGCATCTGAACTGGAGACATATTTAGATAACATTATGTTCCCCACTCTGGATAGTGAGGATGTAAATTTTTTGGAAGCTGATCTGACCATACAGGAAATTACAAAGGCTATTAGCTCCTTTCCAAACAGGAAAACCCCGGGTCTGCCCATTGAAGGGTATAAATTGTATATTGACTTGATTGCCCCTCATTTGCTTACGATTTTTCCATCCTTCAGTAGTGAGAGAGGCTCCTATAATGCTGATCCCAAGCTCTATAAAGATCCTAGAGACTGTGGCTCATACCAACCTATCTCACTCCTTAATTGTGATCTAAAAATGTTATCCAAAATTCTGGCTGCATTATCAAAAGATTATATCTCATATTATTCATTCGGATCAATCCCGTTTCATGCCAGGGAAGGCCAATGATGTTAATCTTCAGAGGCTCTTTACCAATATATCATCTACTATAGAGTGAGGTGGCACCAGAGTTGTTGCCTCTTTGGAATTGAGAAAGCATTCGACTCGGTAGAGTGGTACTATCCGTTCTAGGAAAATTTGGATTTGGCCCCAGATTTATCCAATGGGTACAGTTTCTATACTCCCAACCTACAGCAAGTATTAAAACCAGTTGTCACATCTACCCTTCATTTACGCTAGCCCGAGGGACTAGGCAAGGTCGCCCATTGTCTCCTTCCCTTCTTGCATTGGCCATTGAGCCACCAGCAATTGCTATAAGAGCCTCTCCTGATATAAAGGGGCTCAGGATGGGGTAGAGGAAGGAGTGTGTCTCTCTATACGCAGATTATACACTTCTATTCCTCAATGATCCGGGTCCATCTCTGCAGGCACTATTGTCTTTGTTTGATTTATTTACATCCTTCTCTGGGCTTCGTGTGAACTGGTCAAAATCTTTTGTGTGAACTCCGTGTGAACTGGTCAAAAAGACGATGCGGCTAGGAGTGTCGTAGTTCCTTTCCTGATACAGTGGGCAGACAAAATTACTTATCTAGGTATAGTGATTAGTTCCGATATTTGTGGTTTTATACCTAACCATGTCAATTCTTTGGGATAACTTCTAAGGTCGACCTTTTTTTTTTTTTTAAACTCGTTTTATTAAGAACTGTTACAGTAACAAGTATAAAAACAGTCACACATCGCTAATTACAATATACGGCATATTAGATCAAGGAGATGTACAAATAGCAAGTCAAGTAATGAGTACATATAAAGCATTACAAACAGATGATTTCCCACAAATAATGGCGCTTAGACTGGTTTGCTAGGACGTATGTATGACAATTCAACAAAGACACAAACCAAAAACAGATATACAGGAAAACAAAACAACCTAGGACCCATGTTACCCACGAGCAACTGATAGATCTGGTACAGCAAGTTCATGGAGATACATAATAAAAATTTGCGGGTCACCTATATTAATATCTCACAGTATCTGGTGAGCCAGCGGTGGGGTTGACTGTCAGAGGGGAGTTATTCCAAATATCCCAAACCTTAGAAAATTTAGTACTACAACCACGATTTAGAAATACAACTTTCTCAAAAGGTATTACAGAATTTACCAATCCCTTCCAGTAACCAATGGATGGAGGTCGATCATTCATCCAATGTTGTGCTATTGTTTTCCGTGCTAGAAACAGAGTTTCTCTCAAGAAAATTCTAGTGTGGTGATTCCATGTCTCCCCATCCAGTATACCAAACAAACATATCTTAGGACATAAAGGAATGCCTACATGTAATAAGGACGATAACAGGGATAGTATATCGTTCCAAAAGTCCCTAATGACAGTGCATGACCATATCATATGCCAAAAATCTGCCTCCGGAACATGGCATCATGACAGTCCGAAGAAGGCAATCGTCCCATTTTGTATATCCTAACCGGGGTCAAGTATGCCTGGTGTATTTTATATATAACTGGATCATTTTATTGTTTGCGGATGGGGAAACATGAAGATGAGACTCCAAAATATCATCCCACTCATCTGTCTGGATGGTAGGAATCCATTGTTTCCATCTACTCTCTATAGCTAGTGGAGTGGAATTCACCGTGACGGATAACAAATGGGTATATAGAGCGGATATCAGGCCTCGTGGACCTTGGGAGTTAAGAATCCCTATCAGTGGAAAGGAAGAGATTGTTAAGTTATTTCTCAAGTGATGGAATTGGGTTTGTAAAATATGTCGGGTCTGTAGATACCTATGAAAATGGGTGCGTGGTATGTCATACTTAGTCCTCAACTGAGTGAATGAAAGTAGGACATTATCCTCATATAGGTCCCCTATAGTTCCAATAGCTGGAGATAACCGTGGGGGCATTAAAGGAAAGTAAGAAGCATTGTTCCATAGAGGCATTTCAGACACAATATCATTGTAACCCAACTGCTTTTCCGCTTGTCTCCAAACCACACGGGCCAGCTTGTGTAAGGGCAGGGGTTTAATATGGGCAGGGAGAGAATTTACTTCAAGGGAGCCGAGCAAACATTGACTTCCAAGTACATGAGCCAAATGGTGCTCTGAGTTGGGAAGGTCCTTTTCAGGCATTCAGGAACTTAAGGTTTTCAGTTGACCTGCTAAATAATATAAAAAGAAATCGGGCAGAGCCGTCCCTGCCAGTGCCTTAGGCCTTTGGAGCGTGGACAACCTAAGTTTATGTCTAGAATTCCCCCATATAAACGGTGATAGCAATGAGTTGAGCTGTTTAAAAAAGGATTTAGGTACGACAACCGGACTGTGCTGAAGGGCATATAGAAATTTAGGCAACAAAATCATTTTAACCAGGTTTATACGGCCAGATACTGATAAAGGCAGTTTACCCCATGTGTGAAATTTAGACCGTGTGAAGCCCAATAGCGGCAACATATTTAAGGAAAGGTCATCATTTGGAAGTTTAGTGATGAATATGCCCAGATATTTGAAATGATCTACTAGAGGCAACGGCGACAGCTCAGATAGGCCCGGGGGCTGTACTTTGGACAGGGACATAAGATGATTTCCCCCAATTAATAGACCGGAATATTGTCCAAAACGTTCAATTATATTAATTACCGAGGGAAGGGTATCCTGCACTCTATCCATAAAAAGCACCATATCATCTGCATAGAGACCAATGGTGTCCGTACGGTCTGCTATGGTTATACCTGTAATGAGTGGAGAGGAACGTATCCGCAATGCTAAAGCCTCAATTGCCAGACTAAATAAAGCGGGCGATAGGGGGCATCCCTGACGTGTACCCCTTTGAAGAGCAAATGATGGGGATAGTATATTATTCACCAAGACATTAGGCCGGGGTGAAGCATATATTATCTGTATCCATTTACAAAAAACGGGACCAAAACCAAAGTTTTCCAGGCAAGCAAATAAAAAGGGCCATTCAATGGAATCAAAAGCCTTTTGTTGCGTCCAGGGACACCAAAGCCCAAGTGTTGTTCTGTAATGCACTATATTGAACTATCGTCTGAACCCTCCTGATGCTTCTAGATGTGCTTTTACCCGGCATAAAGCCGGTTTGATCCGGGTGTATTAAATCCAAGATGACCGTATTCAGTCTTTGAGTAAGGATTTTAGTCAGGATCTTATAGTCGGCATTTACCAATGATATGGGCCGGTATGAACTACAGTCCAAGGGGTCCTTTCCGGGTTTAAGCAGAACCACTATGGTGGCATCATTAATATGTGGATGGCAATGCCCCAGAAGCAATGGCAGACTCAAAGACATTCTGTAACTGGGGTGTTAAATGGTCACTGTATTTACTATAGATCTCTATAGGCAGACCATCTGGACCGGGGGCTTTACCTTTAGCCATAGCTTGGATGGCCACGGTGATTTCATCTATTGTGATATCAGCATCCAGAAATGCCTGTTGAGTGCCTGTGAGCTGCGGGAAAGATAAATCTGAGAGATAAGCAGAGATATCCATATCAGTTATAGCCAGCGTAGTCTTATAAAGGGAAGTGTAATAATCCTGAAAGCGTTGAGTCAAAATTTCTGCTTCCACAAGTATATCCCCGGAAGGGGCCCTAAGCTTCAAGACCGTATTCGAGGCAGAGTTTTGCTTCACCATGAATGCTAATAGTTTGCTGGATTGATTCCCCAGTTCAAAGTATGACTGTCTAGAAAAAAATAACTTCCGTTTAGATTTAACGTGTTGTTTTTTCGGCGTATAATCTCTGAAAGCTCAACCATTCAGACCTGTGTGCATCAGTAGGGTCAGAGACATATGACCGTTCAGCTAATGCTAGCCTATTTGTCAGAATTTCCTCATCTTGGGCTGACGTGCGTTTAATGTAAGAGATAGTAGAGGATAAACAGCCTCGCAAGTATGCTTTGAGGGTATCCCAAAAATTAGAGGCACCCATGTGTATATCGTTAGTGGATATAAAGCAATCTAGTTGATCCGGGATCCTATCTGATGGGCCGATTAAAGATAACCAGAAGGGGCTCACCCTCCACAGGGGCCTACTTCTGCTGGACAGAGTTCGGAGAGTGAGAATAACTGGATTGTGATCCGATATTCCACGGGGACTATGTGATATAGAGGCCATGCGCAATACCAAATCATGTGTCCCAAATATATAATCCAGGCGTGACCGTGTACGTCTAGTTGAGGAATGACAAGTGTATTCTAACAAATCAGGATATAGGTCAACCCATCCAGTACCATTTATGAATGTAAATAAAGTGGTATTTGTCACGCTGCCTACACTAGACGGTATGGAATCACGAAATCTATCTAAATTACTATCCATTAAGAGATTGAAGTCCCCCATACAAATAACAGAAGCGTCTGGGTAGTCAAGGGCAAAACTAATCGCCCAATGTAAAATTTCCAAAGAGGCTGAAGGTGGGTTATAAATACATATAATAACATAGCCCTTAGAGTCCATCTCAGCATATGTAAAAATGAACCTCTCCTCAGAGTCTCTACGAGTCACCTTAGCCTCCCAGCGTAGCGATCTGTGAATCAGCAGGGACACCCCTCTAGAGTAACATGTATGAAATGAATGTGCAGACCACTGAACCCACGGCTTATTCAGCCATCTAGCCGTTTCCAACGTCAAATGTGTTTCCTGAAGACTGAGGATATGAGGTGAAAATCGCCTAATATGAGAAAATACCTTCACTCGCTTAAGTGGTGTACCCAGCCCTCTGACATTCCATGACATACATACAATGTTATCAGCCATTAGAGTATATAGACAATGTGAGGATCACAGCACCGCCCTGATACCCCGTGCTGAAACAAAATACCAGTGTGAAATATGGAGGGAAGAAGCTCCCTCAGAGCACTGCTCATGAGCACCTAGGTCCTGCAGAAAAGGGAAAACCGCACAGATCTAAGGTCGACTTTGATAGATGGAAACCCCTCCACCTCACAGTTAGGCTTTATTCAGACGAACGTAAAATACGCACGTGCAACGCGCGTGATTTTCACGCGCGTTGCCCGGACCTATATTAGTCTATGGGGCCGTGCAGACATGTGCGTGGTTTTTGCGCAGCGTTGCCAAAAAGGCACGACATGTCCGTTGATTCAGCGTTTTCAACGCATCACGCACCCATTGAAGTCAATGGGTGCGTGAAAACAACGCAGGGCACACGGAAGCACCTCCGTACGCACAGCGTTTTTCACGCGACACTTGTTAAGTCTATGTAAATGAGTTGAGCAGACTAGACAAAACAACTACAAACCAGGAAGTGGCTTTTCACTTTCTGAGCACATGCGCACAGTTTAAACTGACATCTGCAGCAATAGTAGTTTTTTAACCTGTAAAACCACCCAAAAACAACAAACACGGGCCAAAGTGTGAGGTAACGTGAAATCTTGATGCGAACATGTGCTCACAGCAAGCAGGTCTTGGAGAAGGTGTCTTTTTGTAGGCTGCCCTCTCCATTACTCCACCCTCCGTTGTTTTGGCGCGCGTAAAAAACGTGCCATACGCGCGTTAAATACGCTATCACGCTGCCCAAACGGATGCCACACGCAACTCCAACGCAACCGAAACGGCGCGTTTTTCACGCGCGCAAAAACGCAACGTTCGTGTGAATCCAGCCTTATAGGCAGAATTTATCTGCTCAAAATGAAGTCCCACCCTAGATTTGTGTACCTCTTTCAAAATGCTCCAGTATGACTACCATTAACAGTGTACTCCAATTTTGACAAAGATCTTTTATTTGGGCAGGCAATACTCCTAGAATTGCTCTGGGCACACTACAACTACCCACTGAGCAGGGTGGACAAGCACTTCCGAACATATATCTCCACTTCCTTGCTAGCCAACTGATGATTTTTATGTGTGTGCATTTAGCCTAAGGGGACACCTTTTATATTAACTCAACATAATCTAGTAGGTGATATGGAAACGAGAAGTAAAGCAGGAAATGCCTTAAAAAAGGGATTGTCGAATTTTACCACGTTCTGGCATGTCAGACAATTACAATGATGAGGGCTCCTGGGGTGGGGGTGCCCCTAGTGCCATGACGGGAATTGTCCCAGTACTCCATAAATGACTAGACCCTTGCTGCTATGATGAACTAATGATAGAACATGCTTGGCATGTCAATATTCCCTACTCCGGGGACCGGTAGTAGGCTGAGGCCTAGGGCATTCATATATGAGAAGTTTTAACACCATAGAGTCTGCTTTTAAAATGTAATGCAGATGCAGTCACATAACCACTTCAGGCATAAAAAAAAGTATATTAAACGTGTATGTACTGTTTCATTTAATTTTATAAGTATGATTTGGAGCGTTTTCCTAATATACAGAGCTCCATTTCTATAGTACATGGCAGTATTTCCCTATTCCAACACACAACCGGAGTGCTTCTTTAATTCATATTAATAGAAGCCATATAGGACTTCCTTTACACATTTTTTTCTAGCGGTTTAAAATGCATGAAGTTTTATTTATTTATTTATTTTTAAACGGTGGTGTATTTTCAAGATGTAACAGTGTTTTTTTATGGCGTTTTAAGTGGCTTTTTTTTAATTATTTAGTATCATTTTGTACATGCTTTTTTTAATGTTGTTTTGGATGTCCTATAGAGAAGCCTATGGGAATAAAATGCAAGAAAAAAAAGCCACATCCAGAGCATGCTGCGAGGCTTGCATGGCTGCAAAAAAAACGAACACATAAAAAAGTAAAATGAACGCAAATAAAAATGCTATGAAAAGAGCAGCAAAATGCAGCAATGCCGTGTGTGAGTCCTATAAATATAAATGTGGGAAAGGGAAATATTGCACTGTATTAAACCCAATCATAGCATTGTCAAGTACAGTATATTAGGAAAATACTACAAATCGCATGGTTGGTTTCTTAAAGGCTATGTAAACCTTTGAGCACTTGATTTTTTTATATATACAAAAATGTATTAGAGGATCTTCGACAACTTTTTTTTTTTTTTTTTCCAAATTAAAGTTTTTATTGTTTTCAATACAGACAGTTACAAAAACAAACAGAAGCATTGTGTCCTCATAAAAAAAAAAAAGGAACATGACAAATAGGGTGCAGCCCAAACAGTAGGGTAAACATAACATCCCATGAAGGGCACACACCACAACAGCCAGCTGGGCATCATAACGGGAGGGAGTGATACTGAAAAGGAAGCGGTAAGCAAAACAAAATAATGCGCTGTATGTTATTTTCCCGTACATCTTGAAACGCCAAGGCCATAGCATGTGAACATCAGCACGGGAAGCAAGTCACCCCGCACAATAGACACAAGAAAGGAAAAAACAACCAAAATAAAATAGAATAGAAGACAGACAAGGTATGGGAGAGACCGGGGTAGTTTGCGGTGAGCCTGGACTCCAGCTCCGGATAACCATGGATGCGCAGAAGCAGGAAAAGGCAACCATATACTTAAACACCTGAGTGAGTCAAACAAGCAAGCCAGCGCTCCTCTCCACCGCCACATGCAGTCTCCTCACAGACGAAATCCCGTGGAGAGGGAGGGGCATCGGGCCTCAGGCTACTACAGTGTGGTAGGTGGGAGAGGAGAGAAAGGAAAGCCATGCAGACCTTGTATCTATATATCGTGCAGAGGCCGCCGGGGTCTGAGCCAGGAAGTGTTCCATACGTTGTATTAAGGCGACCTCCTGAAACCAATCATCCAGGAGTGGTGGTGCCACTGTCTTCCACTTGCGGGGAATAACTGATTTGGCAGCCTGAAGGAGGTGTCTAATTAGGGAGCACTTGTAGATGGGTAGTGGCACAGGGAACATGAATAGAAGGGCCGCCTCGGGGGAGCTAGGAACTGAGACCCCCGAGACTTCCATTATGATTTGAAGAATTGCCTCCCAAAAATTCCGTAGGGAGGGGCAACTGCACCAAATATGGGCCATGGAGCCCGCCGCCGCC
The DNA here is from genome assembly GCF_050947455.1 of Rhinoderma darwinii. NCBI lineage: Eukaryota > Metazoa > Chordata > Amphibia > Anura > Rhinodermatidae > Rhinoderma > Rhinoderma darwinii. The sequence goes on from NC_134699.1 coordinate 49,862,026, forward strand.
CCACAACGACAACACGTTTTAGACAACTTTTTAATTGATTTCTATGGGAAAAAAAAATATTTACTTTTTGAGATACAGCTCCTATGTATCCTGGATTCAGAGAAGCTGTATATTGCACTCAAACCTGAATCCGTCATGTCAGCTGTACTGACGGCTTTGTTGAAAGCGGTCCTGCGTGTCTCTGACACACACGATCCACCGGTTATTGATAACATCTAAATGACTCAGATGTGATTGATAACAGGTCGATCCTGCGTGACCCACAGTCACCGAAGCCGCCAGTGACTTAGACGTGATCGATAACAGGTGGATCCTGAGTGTCAGAGAACCACAGGACCCACAGTAACTGAAGCAGTCAGTCCCACTGATCTGACGGATTCCGTTTTGAGCACAAGATACAGCTTCTATGTATCCAGGATACATTGAAGCTGCATCTCAAAACGTAGATTTTTTTTAAAATGAAACAATTAAGTTGTCTAAAATCATCGAATACGTTATTATATATATATATATATATATATATACTCAAAGGTTTACATAGCCTTTAAAAGGGGTTGTCTCATAAAGACAACCCCTTTCCATATGCTAACTATTATTTTTGTTCTGTTTTGATCCAGAAGAACAAAACTGAACAGAATGTTAGGCTAAGTTCAGTTGCTTTCCGTTTGCTAAGTGTACGTTTTTTGGACCGAAGCAAAAGTGCAGTCTGCAGAACTTTTGTTTCCGTGAAAAAAACAAATATCTAGCGAACAGAGACAAACGGAAAGCATCTTGCACTCCTCCCATTTTACCCTGGGTGATTTTAATTAGTTTAATGCTGATTCCTACCATCCCCAAATATATGTAGGTTTAGTCCCAGTTCTGGGTGTATGAGCAGTTTTAGGGACCCACCTTTATAGAGGTTGCCTTGTCGTGGCAGGTGGGCTCACACAATTGGTAATTCTAACTGATCCGTTGCTTTCCGTTTAATGTTTCGATCCTCTCTTCCTCTGACAGAAGAGAGGTAAAAAATATACTAATGGTAGTTTGAAAGAAGCCTTAATAGTTTATTATTATATAAAGTATAAGATAAACCTTCCTGTAAGCAAGCATATGAATCATAATTATTGTTTGGCATACGACATACAGTATTCACTGTAATTTATTGTGGTGAACTAGATAAGAATGCAGTAGGGAAAGTACCTTTTTCCCCCCTTTTTAATCCCTATTGCATTTGAGATTACAGGGTTGCACTGGCCCACCAGAGGATCCTCCGGAGTGACCAGACTCTGACACAATAATAGACCACAAAGGTCTAGCTGAAAACAACCCTAGTTGGAGCTGACTTTGGCATAAATCCCTTGCTCCCAGGGCAGTGGCATAGTTATAGGGATCACACCAGTCGCTCTGGGGGATTCCGCTCCTAGACAGCGGAATCCCTGGCAAGAGCGTCAGCAACACTCTGGCCGGGGATTCCGCTCCTGGAGGAGCCCCTGACCTCACTGTTAATATATATATATATGGATAGTGACATGAGGGGTTTCTCCTGGAGCGGAATCCCTGTCCAGAGCGTCGGCAACGCTCTGGCCAGGTATTCCAGTCCCGGAGAAGCGATCGATGCCCATATGTGGACAAGGAGGTCAGGGGATCCCTCTCGGAGCGAAATCTCCGGACAGAGCGTTGGCTCAGTGAGCTCGGCTGTTTCCGTAACTCTCGACCACCTAAGCAGAAGGCAGAGGTAGCCGAGTAAGATAGAACATGGTTTAGGGGGCCACGTTCATGGATATGGAGATCTATCTATCTATCTATCTTTTATCCTTTTCATATCCTATCTATCTATCTATCTATCTTTTATCCTTTTCATATCCTATCTATCTATCTATCTATCTATCTATCTATCTATCTATCTATCTATCTATCTATCTATCTATCTATCTATCTATCTATCTATCTATCTATCTATCTATCACCCATAGCCCTTCCCTTTCTCCCATACCTTGGTTAAACTTGATGGATACATGTCTTTTTTCAACCATACTAACTATATACCTATGCAACTATAGTCAAACTATGAAATGCCCTACCCCAAGAGGTAACAATGACAGATACTGTCAGCATTTAAAAAAAGGCTAGCTGTTTATTTACTGATAAATGGCATTGAGAGTTATAACTAATCTAGCAATGAAAGAAGTGTAATTGATTGAGAATGGTTGAACTTGATGGACCTGTGTCTTTTTTCAACCTATTGAATTATGTAACTATGTAACTGTGCCAGCGAACAATAACAAGAACCCGAGGAGTTTGGCTGCGGTATTGGCAGTTCATGTCCTTCTGTGGCCGAACTCCAGGATCCTTGTTGCAGTCAGAAGTCACTGTAGGGTTGACAGAGGGAGGGAGCCGACTGCTTGGTATATATGCAAAGGATGGTCTCCTTTCCACCATCACATCCCAAGGCTAACCTGCTCACCTACCCTAGCCCCCAGGTTATCAAGCGCACGCATACTGCCTGTTTAGTTAGTGACTGTGTATATGTGTCCGTGTATGAATACACTACCGTTCAAAAGTTTGGGGTCACCCAGACAATTTTGTGTGTTCCATGAAAACTCACACTTATATTTATCAAATGAGTTGCAAAATGACTAGAAAATATAATCAAGACATTGACAAGGTTAGAAATAATGATTTTTATTTGAAATAATAATTTTCTCCTTCAAACTTTGCTTTCGTCTTGGAATGCTCCATTTGCAGCAATTCCAGCATTGCAGACCTTTGGCATTCTAGCTGTTAATTTGCTGAGGTAATCGGGAGAAATTTCACCCCATGCTTCCAGAAGCCCCTCCCACAAGTTGGATTGGCTTGATGGGCACTTCTTGCGTACCATACGGTCAAGCTGCTCCCACAACAGCTCTATGGGGTTGAGATCTGGTGACTGCGCTGGCCACTCCATTACAGATAGAATACCAGCTGCCTGCTTCTTCCCTAAATAGTTCTTGCATAATTTGGAGGTGTGCTTTGGGTCATTGTCCTGTTGTAGGATGAAATTGGCTGCAATCAGGCGCTGTCCACAGGGTATGGCATGGCGTTGCAAAATGGAGTGATAGCCTTCCTTATTCAAAATCCCTTTTACCTTGTACAAATCTCCCACTTTACCAGCACCAAAGCAACCACAGACCATCACATTACCTCCACCATGCTTGACAGATGGCATCAGGCACTCTTCCAGCATCTTTTCAGTTCTGCGTCTCACAAATGTTCTTCTGTGTGATCCAAACACCTCAAACTTCGATTCGTCTGTCCATAACACTTTTTTCCAATCTTCCTCTGTCCCATGTCTGTGTGCTTTTGCCCATATTAATCTTTTCCTTTTATTAGCCAGTTTCAGATATGGCTTTTTCTTTGCCACTCTGCCCTGAAGGCCAGCATCCCGGAGTCGCCTCTTCACTGTAGACGTTGACACTGGCGTTTTGCGGGTACTATTTAATGAAGTTGCCAGTTGAGGACCTGTGAGGCGTCTATTTCTCAAACTAGAGACTCTAATGTACTTGTCTTGTTGCTCAGTTGTGCAGCGGGGCCTCGCACTTCTCTTTCTACTCTGGTTAGAGCCTGTGTGTGCTGTTCTCTGAAGGGAGTAGTACACACCGTTGTAGGAAATCTTCAGTTTCTTGGCAATTTCTCGCATGGAATAGCCTTCATTTCTAAGAACAAGAATAGACTGTCGAGTTTCACATGAAAGCTCTCCTTTTTCTAGCCATTTTGAGAGTTTAATCGAACCCACAAATGTAATGCTCCAGATTTTCAACTAGTTCAAAGGAAGGTCAGTTTTATAGCTCCTCTAAACAGCAAAACTGTTTACAGCGGTGCTAACATAATTGCACAAGGGTTTTCAAGTGTTTTCTAATCATCCATTAGCCTTCTAACAAAGTTAGCAAACACAATGTACCATTAGAACACTGGAGTGATGGTTGCTGGAAATGGGCCTCTATACACCTATGTAGATATTGCATTAAAAACCAGACGTTTGCAGCTAGAATAGTCATTTAGCATATTAACAATGTATAGAGTGTATTTCTTTTTTTTTATAAATTCTTTTATTTGTCTTTTTTTTTTTTTATTACAAATCTTACAGAATATACACAACACAGTGCGAAAAAAGGCAATGAAAAACAGTCAACGTTTCACAGGTCAGTTATCTGCCCCGCATAAGTACATGGGGTCACCTGAAAGTGCCATGTCGCTAAATACAGTCAATTAAGGAATCTCCAATATGCACCCTGAACCCGCAGCCGTGCATGATATATCCTGAGTGCGCACAGGTGCATCAAAGGAGAAGAGAGATACAGAGACAGAAAGAAGAAAAGACAAAATAGTGAGATAAGAAAGAGAAGGAAATGGGGGGAGAAAACAACAAAAAAAAAAAGGGGGAGGAGGGGGGGAAGCTGACCTGACATACCGTGTCTAGACGGGAATTCACGAGGCCATGATGGTTTTATATTCCTCGGTCGTTTGGAAACGAATCCATTCACGCCATGTAGAGTGTATTTCTGATTAATTTAATGTTATCTTCATTGAAAAAAACTGTGCTTTTCTTGCAAAAATAAGGGAATTTCTAAGTGACCCTAAACTTTTGAACGGTAGTGTATATTTATCAAGATGCCATACTGATTAGTTACAGCCATTAGTTTAGAGTATATTAAAAAAAATGTTTTATAAAAAAATTCTAATGATATACAGCAATGATCAATAAACTCGTTATTTCTATAAAGAATCATATCCATACCTCTAAATCAATGTCAAGCTTATTTTTAACCACATTTTTAATTTCACGGAGATATTTTTGTACTCACATTTTGTTGATATCAGTCGCTCCATCTTCACTATTTAACCCCTTCAGGACTGAGCCTGTTTTGGCCTTCAGGACGAAGCCGATTTTTCAAATCTGACGTGTCACTTTATGTGGTAATAACTCCGGAATGCTTTTACCTATCCAAGTGATTCTGAGATTGTTTTCTCGTGACATATTGTACTTTATGTTAGTGAAAAAATTTGGTCTATAAATTCAATATTTATTTGTAAAAAACACCAAGATTTAGAGAAAATGTGCATTTTTCTAAATTTAAATGTATCTACTTGTAAAACAGATAGCAATACCACACAAAATACTTACCAGTTTATATTTCCCATATGTCTACTTTATGTTTGCATCATTTTTTTGAACATCCTTTTATTTTTCTAGGACGTTACAAGGCTTAGAACTTTAGCAGCAATTTCTCATATTTTCAAGAAAATTTCAAAAGGCAATTTTTTTCAGGGACCAGTTCAGTTCTGAAATGGCTTTGAGGGCCTTATATATTAGAAAGTCCCCATAAATCACCCCATTTTGAAAACTGCATCACTCAAAGTATTCAAAACAGCATTCAGAAAGTGTTTTAACCCTTTAGACGTTTCACAGGAATTAAAGCAATGTAGAAGTGAAATTTACAAATTTCATTTTTTTTTGCCAAAATGTATTTGTAATAAAAAAAATTCTGTACCACAGAAGGTTTTACCCAAGAAACGCAACTCAATACTTATTGCCCAGATTCTACAGTTTTTAGAAATATCCAACATGTGTCCGTAGTCCACTAATGGACTGAAATACTGGCCTCAGAAGCCAAGGAGCACCTAGAGGATTTTGGGGCCTCATTTTTTTAGAATATATTTTAGGCACCATGCCAGGTTTGAAGAGGTCTTGTGGTGCCAAAACAGTAAAGACCCCCCAAAAGTGACCCCATTTTGGAAATTATACCCCTCAAGGAATTTATCTAAGGGTATAGTTAGCATTTTGAACCCACAGTTTTTTTGCAAAATTTATTTGAATTAGTATGTGAAGATGAAAATCTACTTTTTTTTCTGAAAAAACATAGAAATTTTTAATTTTTACAAGGAATAAAGTAGAAAAAACACCCCAACATATGTAAAGCAATTTCTTCTGATTATAGCAATACCCCATATGTGGTAATAAACTGCTGTTTGGACCCACAGCAGGGCTCAGAAGGGAAGGAGCGCCTTTTGGATTTCTGATTTTGATGGAATAGTTTTCAGTGTCACGTTTGCAATGCACTGGAGGAACCAAAATAGTGGAAACCCCCAAAAGTGACCCCATTTTGGAAACTACACCCCTCAAGGAATAATAAAGTGCAGTTTGGACCCACAGCGGGGCTTAGAAGGGAAGGAGCGCTATTTGGCTTTTGGAGTTCAAATTTTAGCTGGAATAGTTTTTGGGTGTCATGTCGAATTTGCAAAGTCCCCGAGGGACCAAAACAGTGGACGCCCCCCAAAGTAACCCCATTTTGAAAACTACACCACTTAAGGACTCTATCTAGGGGCATAGTGAGCATTTAGACCCCACAGGTCTTTTGCAGAATTTATTAGAATTAGGCCGTGAAAATTAATATCAACATTATTTCCACTAAAATGTTGAATTTTTTCAATTTCACGAAGGATAAAGGAGAAAAAGCCACCCAACATTTGTAAAGCAATTTCTCCCGAGTACGGCAATACCCCACATGTGGTCATAAATGCTTTTTCATTAGAAAGTAATTAACCCTTTCCGGACTGATCCATCTTTTGCTTTTTCTTTTTCATTTTTCCCTCCCAGCTTTCCGAGAGCCATAACTTTTTTTTTATTTTTCTGTCAATAGAGTGGTGTGAGGGCATATTTTTTGCGGGACGAGCTGTAGTTTTTTATTGGTACCATTTTTTGGTACATACAACTTTTTTAGCACTTTTTATTACATTTTTTGTAGAGCCAAGGTGACCAAAAAACAGCGATTTTGCAGTTTTAAATTCTTTATTTTTCACTGCGTTCACCGTGCGAGTTAAATAATGGTATATTGTAATAGTTTGGACTTTTATGGACGCAGCGATACGAATTTTGTGTATTTTTTTTTTATTTTTTTACTTTATAGGAAAAATGTGAAAAGGTTTTTTTTTTTTTGGACTTTAAATATTTATTTATTTTTTTCCACTAATAATAACTATTTACTTTTGTTTTTACACATTTTATTAGTCCACCTAGGGGACTTGAACCAGCAATCATTAGATCCCTTTTAGAATACACTGCATTACTAATGTATTGCAGTATATTGTAATTTTTACATGCTCCTGTAACAGCTCGATCGCTGTTTCTGTTCGTTAGTCCCGGGTGTTAGCTGTAATACACAGCGGACACCCGCAGCGTATGGCGCGGGCTCAGTGCGTGAGACGCTTCATACATCACCCCCCACACCACGACATGCTATTAAGTCACGGTGTGCAAAAGGTTTCATGCGCAGCGGATGGTGCAAAGTGAAAATTAAAATTTTCAACTGATGTGCCATTTTAGTGCACTATATGTTGTGCCCAGTTTGTGCCACAAATACCACATATAAAATATTAACCGGGTTCTCCCGGGTATGGCGATGCCATATCGGTGGACGTAAACGGCTGTTTGGGCACGCTGTAGGACTCCGAAGGGAGGGAGCGCCATTTGGCTTTTGGAGCACAGATTTTGCCTTGTAGGAGCTCTGGCGTTTTGCTTGTATTTCAATTTATAATGTGGGGGCATATGTAGGCTGGGGTATAATAAGAGGGTATAATAATGGGGTAAATAAATAATAATCCGCAGATATGTGGCCAGTGTCGCACTTATAAATGGCACCCGATCTTATCCGCTTACACTGCACTGCACTGCACTTACACTGCACATTTTGCATCGCTATATTCTGGGAGGCAGAACTTTTTTTTATTTTTTTCTCCACTGGAGCTCTGTGAGGGCTTATTCTTTTTGGGGTACCAACATTTTTTTTGATTACTTTTTATTCCATTTTTCGTCAAGCAAGGTGACCAAAAACCATCAATTCTGACAAGGAGTTTTATTTATTTTTTACGGCGTTCACCCTGGGCTATAAATGACCATTATACTTTATTCTGCGGGTCGATACGATTACGGCGATATCAGATGTATATCGTTATTTTTACATTTTGCAGCGTGTGCGCAATAAAAGAACTTATTTATAAAATAAAGTATTTTTTGTGTCACCATATTCTGAGAGCCATAACTTTTTTATTTTTCAGTCAAAAAAGCTGTGTAAGGGGCTTGTTTTTTGCGGGACGGGATGTAGTTTGTATTGGTACCATTTTGGCGTACATGCGACTTTTTGATCACTTTTTATTGTATATTTTGGGAGGGGTGGTGATCAAAAAATAGTGATTCTGGTATGGTTTTTTGTTCTATTTGCCGTGTTCACCGTGCGGGAAAAATAATATTATAGTTTTATAGCTGAGGTTGTTACGAATGCGGTGATACCAAATATGTGTACTTTTTTACGTGTTCATTTTTTTTCCTATAATAAAAGATGCCCTGTCCAGGTCGTTTGAAACAGAGGACACTGTGGAGATCCCTCAATGCATCATAGACCCTTCCTGCACTGTTTCTGCTAATCCTCTGCAAGTTAGAGGACTTTTGTTCGGTTGGCAGACAATAGAAGAATTCTTCGCTGGGGACACAACTCAAAACTGGCAGGACACGTGGGTGTTCGTAAGACTTTAGATCTGATTTCTCATCATTTCTGGTGGCCCACACTGCCCAAAGGTATTGTGGACGTTGTCTTTTCCTGCACTGTCTGTGCATCTAACAAGGTTGCTCACTCCAGGCCTGCTGGTCTACTCCAACCTTTGCCTGTGCCCAATGCTCCCTGGCAGCATATTGCAATGGACTTTGTTACTGATCTTCCTCTCTCAGCAGGATGCAATACTGTCTGGGTGGTGGTGGTGGTTCTCGAAGATGGCACACTTTATCCCACTGACCGGCCTACCTTCTGTTCCTCGACTGGCAAATCTCTTCATCTAGCACATCTTCCGCTTGCATGGCTTACCCCTCCATATCCTTTCTGATCGTGGGATTCAGTTCACCTCAAGATTCTGGAGAGCCCTTTGTAGACTCCTGGATGTGAAATTGAACTTTTCCTCAGCCTGCCATCCCCAGTCCAATGGGCAAGTCGAGAGGATTAATCAAATCATGGAGAATTATCTTCGTCATTTCATATCCATGCAGCATGATGACTGGGTACAGCTTATTCCATGGGCCGAGTTCTCATATAACAACCACGGTACATGATCCTGGGTGATGATCCATGAAAAATTGACAGCTACACTTCTAGATAAAGTAGACAGATTTCAAGCCATTTGTTCCCCTTGGGCTGATTATGTCGGCAACACCCCATTTGGTCAATTTGTTCAATACTTTGTCATATAATGCGGCAGCTTTGTTCACTTATTAACGATAGTTTGGGCCCACAGCAGACGGGTTCTTGGTCCTTTCCCTTCTTTTTCCTTGTTCTTCTCTTTTATTTTCTTTCTTCACCCTCTTTGGTGCTCTTCTCAGCATATGATCAATGACATCCTTTGCCTAATTTTTCCTGTAAGTGACTCCAGTTTCTCTTCAGTTAACTAAATTTCTTGCTCACGCCTTCTAGACCTTCGAGTTGGCTTACTTAAAAAGTTTTGCGTATGATTGGACAATGATTTCCATTCTCAGCATCTCTGGCTTTCTGTAAGTTTGTACTTTTGAAAATGTTAAATATATATATAAAAAAAAATGTGCATCTGTTAGAGCATATACAGTGGAGGAAATAAGTATTTGATCCCTTGCTGATTTTGTAAGTTTGCCCACTGTCAAAGACATGAACAGTCTAGAATTTTTAGGCTTGGTTAATTTTACCAGTGAGAGATAGATTATATAAAAAAAAAATAAGAAAATCACATTGTCAAAATTTTATATATTTATTTGCATTGTGCACAGAGAAATAAGTATTTGATCCCCTACCAACCATTAAGAGTTCAGCCTCCTCCAGACCAGTTACACGCTCCAAATCAACTTGGTGCCTGCATTAAAGACAGCTGTCTTACATGGTCACCTGTATAAAAGACTCCTGTCTACAGACTCAATGAATCAGTCTGACTCTAACCTCTACAACATGGGCAAGACCAAAGAGCTTTCTAAGGATGTCAGGGACAAGATCATAGACCTGCACAAGGCTGCAATGGGCTACTAAACCATAAGTAAGACGCTGGGTGAGAAGGAGACAACTGTTGGTGCAATAGTAAGAAAATGGAAGACATACAAAAGGACTGTCAATCGACATCGATCTGTCGGGCTCCATGCAAAATCTCACCTCGTGGGGTATCCTTGATCCTGAGGAAGGTGAGAGCTCAGCCGAAAACTACACGGGGGGAACTTGTTAATGACCTCAAGGCAGCTGGGACCACAGTCACCAAGAAAACCATTGGTAACACATTACGCCGTAATGGATTAAAATCCTGCAGTGCCCGCAAGGTCCCCCTGCTCAAGAAGGCACATGTACAGGCCCGTCTGAAGTTTGCAAATGAACATCTGGATGATTCTGAGAGTGATTGGGAGAAGGTGCTGTGGTCAGATGAGACTAAAATTGAGCTCTTTGGCATTAACTCAACTCGCCGTGTTTGGAGGAAGAGAAATGCTGCCTATGACCCAAAGAACACCGTACCCACTGTCAAGCATGGAGGTGGAAACATTATGTTTTGGGGGTGTTTCTCTGCTAAGGGCACAGGACTACTTCACCGCATCAATGGGAGAATGGATGGAGCCATGTACTGTCAAATCCTGAGTGATAACCTCCTTCCCTCCACCAGGACATTAAAAATGGCTCGTGGCTGGGTCTTCCAGCACGACGACAATGACCCGAAACATACAGCCAAGGCAACAAAGGAGTGGCTCAAAAAGAAGCACATTAAGGTCATGGAGTGGCCTAGCCAGTCTCCAGACCTTAATCCCATCGAAAACTTATGGAGGGAGCTGAAGATCCGAGTTGCCAAGCGACAGCCTCGAAATCTTAATGATTTACAGATGATCTGCAAAGAGGAGTGGGCCAAAATTCCATCTAACATGTGTGCAAACCTCATCATCAACTACTAAAAATGTCTGACTGCTGTGCTTGCCAACAAGGGTTTTGCCACCAAGTATTAAGTCTTGTTTGCCAAAGGGATCAAATACTTATTTCTCTGTGCACAATGCAAATAAATATATATAATTTTGACACTGGTAAAATTAACCTAGCCTAAAAATTCTAGACTGTTCATGTCTTTGACAGTGGGCAAACTTACAAAATCAGCAAGGGATCAAATACTTATTTCCTTCACTGTATAAGGTTTGGTCTAATAGACATTAATACTGGACAGCCCTAGGGTCCTTGGTTAGGTAAATGGCTGTCAGTATAAAATCACTACAAATCAATCTTCCGCGACAAGGCGACCTCTGAGGTGGGTCCCTATGCTGCTCATACTCCCAGAACTGGGACTAAGCCTACATATTAGGGATGTCACGATACCAGAATTTGGACTTCTATACCGATACTTTGTGTAGTATTGCGATTTCGATACCAATTCGATACTTTGCCAACAATAATAATAAAAAAATAAGTTCTTCCGTTTTCTGATGTAAGGCGCGAGGTGTGATGATGAATTTAACCTCCACGTGTCTCACATTAATAGTAATTAACCCCATCATGTTTCTCAGTCATAATGGGTTAATATGCAAGGTACATGATGGGGTTAATTACTATTAATGTGAGGCACATGGAGGTTAAATTCATCACACCTCGTGCCCCACAATAAGTGATAGAAAGCAGTTTTTTAATTTTATTTTTTACAGCGCACACATCATAAATGATGCAAAAAAATTGTTGTGCAGGTTATTACGGCCGCGCCAATACTGAATGTGTGTATATTTTATATATTGAGACTTATTTTAATGTTTATTGTAAAAAAGGTGTATGTGTATTTTTTTATTTAACATTACTTTGTTTTTACTTTATTTTTTAAACTTTAATGTACTGGCATATATCTATATTACAGTACATTAGCCTGTGCACTGATAGTACACAGGCAGTTGTTAGGACATACCTAAGTATACCCTAACATGGACCCTGGGCTGTCTGCCCATATATAGTATGTCCCTCAATCGCGTCACAGGAATTCCCTGTGATGCGATCCAAGTGGCATTTCCCCTTCTCATTTTCCCCTGAATGCTGCAGTCCGCTGTGATCGCAGCATTCACAGAAATAACGGCGGAGATGAGAGGTTTCTCCGCCCCGCTCCTGACATGAAGTGTGTGCGCGTTCAGCATGAGGAGAAGTGGCCGGCGCTGCACTAATGAGCGGCGGTTCAGGCACGGAAGACAGAACATGGGGGTGTTTTGTAGTGCGCCCGCCATGTTCTGCTTCAGTGCCGCTGCTCATTAGTGCAGCGCCGGTCGCATCGCATCATCCTGACCCTGCTCACTTGTTATCAGGACTCCGTAGCGGGGCAATGGCTATATTACAAAGCCGCAGCCCCGCTCTCATACATTAATGTGTTACAATACTGAGCTGTGCGGCCGCACAGCTAAGTATCGAAATACATGAAATAACGGTATCGAACCGTTTCGGGATGTAAAGTATCGAAACAGTATCAAAGTTTCAATGCATCGTGCATCCCTACTACATATACCTGTGGATGGATGTGTTGAATATATGTGGAGTTGGTGACTGCCTCCATTTTTAAACTTGCACTCCTCCCATTCAGCCCTGGGTGATTTTAATTAGTTTAAAGCTGGTTTCCACCATCACCAGGTATATGTAGGCTTAGGGCTGATTCAGACGTGCGTGGCGTTTTGCGCACGCAAAACACGCAGCGTTTTGCCTGCGCAAAAGCCACTTGCCTGCTCCGTGAGGCAGCATCATATGATGCGCGGCTGCGTGCTTTTCGCGCAGCCGCCATCATTCTGACACGCCATTTGGATGTTTGTAAACAGAAAAGCACGTGGTGCTTTTCTGTTTACATTCATCCTTTTGACAGCTGGTGCGCGAAACAGGCAGTTCGTACGGAAGTGCTTCCGTGCGACCTGCGTGGTTTTCACGCACCCATTGACTTCAATGGGTGCGTGATGCGCGAAATACGCAGAGATATTGACCATGTCACGCTTTTTGCGCAGCGGAGAAACGCTGCGCAAAAAGCACGGACTGTCTGTACTGCCCCATAGACTTGTATTGGTCTGTGCGTGGCGCGTGAAAACCACGCGGCCCGCACGGATGCAATATACGTTCGTGTGAATCCACCCTAAGTCCCAGTTCTGGGGGAATAAGCAGTGTAGATACCCACCTCATAGAGGTCGCCTTGTCGTGGCAGGTGGGCTCACACAATTTGATCAAAATGTGTGCTGAGAACCTCACTATTGTAGGTAGATTCAGCAGCAATGCATATTTTATTTATTTATAGTGTTTAGGTGCCATTAGTGTTCACAGAGTGCTGTCGCCATTTATATATATATATATATATATATATATATATATATATATATATATATATATATATGTTCATAATTACCTAAATAGGGAATTTTTATAATTATATATGCCTACATTATGTAATGTTAATTTGATTTACCGCAAAGTAACTCCTCCCTGGCTTAAAATACTAATCAAAAATGTTGAGAGGAGTATTCTTATTCTGTTCTAAATGATTTCATTTTACCTCTGCATCCCATGGCAAGCCACAAGTGGGGAACCACGCCATGTCAAAGCTGAAAACTTCCTGGAAGGTAACTTTAAAGGGGCAGTCTTGTTCCAGCAGTTCTTGATTTAGAATTTATTTGCTTCCTATGTCTTCATGGGGGAAAAACCGCAACAATAAAACTATACGTTTTTTCTCTGGAAGAGGGCAGACATGTTTTGCAAATCTGATCTGAGCCCTTTAAGAGTCGATACCAGATAATACCTTAGTAACTTTTCCTAATTTATAAGGATATTACTGTAGCACAGCAGCAGTTATAGACAGGAGGTGAGGCTTATGGAGCAAGAATGAGAAGGTGAGAGTTGCCAACTCTGATTGAGTAAGCGACGTGGAGACAACAGTGTTCTGAGTTCACTTCCTTGTGGATGTTTTCTTTTTATATATACTATTGCGGAACCTCTGCATTGTTTCAACTATGATTCACCTAGAACATTAAAGCCTTGTCTCAGTGGTTACGCAAATACAATTGACATGCTGCGGATTAAAAAAACGTAGGTAAATTTCTGCGCGTTTTTTCCGCTCATCATTTGCGCAGCGTGTGGATGAGATTTGTTCAAATCTCATCCACCTTGCTGCTACTGTATTATGCGGCGGATTCCGTTGCGGAAAATCCACAGTATTTACGCTACTTGTGAACTTACCCTAAAGGATCAGTAGTCCTGATTATGATAAAGCCTTTATTCGCTGCAAACAAAATGGCACAAAAAAGGGTGCATGTAAATCCAGCATTAGGGTATGTTTACATGTTTACATGTCGTGGTCAAATTGTGTTTCTTTGCCACATTATTTGTAAAATTGTGGCTAAACAGCGCAGTATTGCTGTGATTTTGTGAGAATTGCAGCAAAAATTTACATTCGATCAGGGACGCTTATATGTAGCTCTGCTGAAACTACAGAGATTCCCTAGCACCGACTCCCCAGCTTAAAGATGCTCTGTCACCACATTATAAGTGCCCTGTCTCCTACATAAGGAAATCGGCGCTATAATGTAATGACAGTAATGCTTTTTATCTATTTTTACCACTTTATTAATGATTTTTAGCTTTATGCTAATGAGTTGCTTAATGCCCAAGTGGGCGTATTTTTACTTTAGACCAAGCGGGCGTTGTACAGAGGAGTGTATGATGCTGACCAATCAGCCTCATGCACTCCTCTCCATTCATTTACACAGCAGCATTGCGTTCTTACTAGAACACGATGTGCAGCCACATACACAGACATTAACGTTAATCAAGTGTCCTGATAATGAATATACATAACCTCCATCCTGGACGTCATGTGTATTCAGAATCCTGACACTTCTGAATCTTTTCTGTGAGATTTCCAGCAAGGGAAATGAAATCTCGTTTAGATCGTAATCTTGCGAGATTACGCGTGGCTTGCTGGAATCTCACAGAAAAGATTCAGAAGTGTCAGGATTCTGAATACACATGACGTCCAGGCTGGAGGTTATGTATATTCATTATCAGGACACTTGATTAACGTTAATGTCTGTGTATGTGGCTGCACATCGTGTTCTAGTAAGAACGCGATTCTGCTGTGTAAATGAATGGAGAGGAGTACATGATGCTGATTGGTCAGCGTCATACACTCCTCTGTACAACGCCCACTTGGTCGAATGTAAAAATATGCCCACTTGGGCATTAAGAAACTCTTTAGCATAATGCGAAAAATCGCTAATAAAGTGGTTTAAAATTAGATCGTTTTTCTAAATATATACATCACTTCTGTCACCTACATTACAGCGCCGATCTCCTTATGTAGGAGATAGGCCACTTCTAATCTGGTGACAGAGCCTCTTTAACTTTCCCCAACCCGCTCTCACATGACCTGCGGCTGCCGGGGCTGCACTTGGAGACAGGCCTCCACCCCCCCCACCTGCCTGGTCTTTGAGTGACATGGCTGTCAGACAGGGGAAGCAGGAGAACGAGGATGCTTGGTCCCAGTTGATCCGTAGGGGATCAGGCGTTCGAGCTCCCTCCAGTTCATACCTCCCCACACACTCCTCTAGGAACATGCCAGTTAAAGGGAGCGACAGCACTGTTTTAATAAAGAATGGGAAAGGAGCTATGATAAAGCCCCGTTCCAGTTAAAAGAGCTCTTGTAGCCTGAACTTTTTGTTCAGCTCTCCCTACATCCTTATCTCCCCTCTTGGTTAACACTGAGAACGCTAACCACGGGCATTGAACAAACATGTGGATTATATAATACATCGTGGCAAACTTGGAATCCCTAGATTTATCTTTGAAAATTAGAGGGATTGCAAGCAGATTGTTACATCCTTATTGATTCTCTCTAACCATTTTTAATGATATAAGTAAGCCTTGCTGGCACTGGACAAACTTTGGCTCCTGTAATAACCCTGGCCACAGATACCGCTTTTTGAAACTCTATGAAAGTTTAACATTACCAGGTGAACCCGAATACGATTAACATACTTATAATATACCACCAGGCTAACCTGTGTTAGCTAATATTAACCACATCCCAGAAACTGGGCCGGTACAATAGCAAGGAGTTAAACCACAGGTACCAGGCGACAAATCCAAATTTCGACACGAGCAGAATTCAGGAACGGAGCCAAGGTCAGAGTCAGGTTCAGAGTCAGGAACTGAGTGCCCTTTGCAGACTTGCCACTGGAAACAAGTGAGATGAGTTACAGTACCCCCTCTGTTATGGTCCCTCCCTAATGGTGTTACGTGAGGCTTGACGGGATTGTAATGGCCCGGTCACGGATTGCTGCCTTCCCTTACCTGCAGACCTCCTCTCTGTGGCCGACGTCTCCTTCTTCAGAGACGTCAGCGCATCCGGCCGCTATGTCCTGAAATGGCCGCAAGGGGGCGCGCACGCGCTGGTTCCCGGCCTTAAAGGTCCAGCGTAAGCTTATGTAATTATTTAATTAATTCTGAGACCACCCGGGACTATAAAAAGGGCCCTCTCCTTCCACTCCTTGCCTGAGCGTTGTTGCAGTTTTCACATGTCTGTATTTCAAATGGTCCCTTAGCGTTTCCTGCTCCCAGTCTTCCCTTGTCCTGCATCCCATGCTGTGCCTTGTTCCCGTGCCTGTATAGTACCTGAGCTGTGCCTTGCTCCGCCTGCTGGAATACTCCACGTCTGTTGTTGCCTGTCATCCCGGATACCATCCTCCACGTCTGGCGCAACCCACCACCTCCAGTCCCATCTGTTCGAGAGCCCTTTCCGCCATCCAGACTATCCCAGGTGCCCTTGTGCTACACTCCTACCATAGACTTTGTGCATAGACTGTGAGTTCGTCAGCTGCCTTCCCACTACGGCGGAGTGGCCTAGTGGGTCCACATACCCCTAGATCGTGACAGGGATACTTCAGGTAAAATTCCTTGACAAGCTGTGAAGCGTTAATGTCCTCCTTAGGACTCCAGGTTCTCTCCTCAGGGCAAGTCAGTTACACCAAAGGAGAAAGCATCCAGTTGCCTAGCAACCAAACTTGGCGACGTGCACTCGCTGCTGTAACCAGGTATTAGTTGACTGAAGACAGATATGTGTGGAAATATGGATCTGCTGCGTTACATTTTTTTCAATCAATGTCGGATGCAGTCTTGTAAAGACGTTCATGCCAAACGACAGAACTGAATCCCATTAATGGAATCCAAGATCAGGGTACAGATCAAGGCAGTTATCAATTGGCAATTTGTCGTCCAGTACAACTACCTTCACAGACCAGCAATTGACAAGTTATTCAGAAAATGCCTCATGTATAACCAGCTTTAGTAAGGCTACATTCACATGAACGTAGCCCACCCGGAGGTGAAAAACTGCCGTCCGTGCGGGACGTGTTGACACGGATCCCCCACAGACTACAGCCTATGGAGGGATGCGTGACTTGCAGTAAAATGGGACAACGGTCATGTGAACGGCCCCATTGAAATACATGGGTCCATGTGACGGCCGTTGTTTTAACGGCCGTTACACAGACGAGATTCACGGGAGAGTCTAGGAAGGGTCATTGTAACAAATTGAATGTGCCATTTTTTCTGATAAAGAGGAAGTGTTTATTACTTAGTCTTATTTTGATTGGGGCAGTGTACCTCCATTAATAGTGCCAGAGGTCCACCCCAAAGAAAGCCAACCAAAGAGTCCTGCATAACCAGTCCCACAGAGCCAATCTGTGTTTTATTCCTGTTCCTTCTTATAAAAATGTTTTTTTGTTTTTAAAAAAAAAAGGGTTGTTTCGATGGGACAACTCCTCAAAAGAAAGTTGTTCTGGCGATAAGCTGACCTCCATGAGCCTGGGTGCTGAAACCTCTAAAGATCGGTTGATATTGCCAGGGGAAACTGTAATTGACCACAAAAAAGTAGCAGTACACGGTGCCTATATAGCGGAAGTTGCTCTGGCAAATAGAGGGGGGTCCTAAGTCTACTTTGCAACTGTCATTTGGTTCTATAACTTGATCTCTATTTGGGGTTTGTTTTTGCCTTACTCTGGAGTAACACTACATTATAAGGCTGGGTTCACACGACCTATTTTCAGACGTAAACGAGGCGTATTATGCCTCGTTTTACGTCTGAAAATAGGGCTACAATACGTCGGCAAACATCTGCCCATTCATTTGAATGGGTTTGCCGATGTACTGTGCAGACGACCTGTTATTTACACATCGTCGTTTGACAGCTGTCAAACGACGACGCGTAAAAATACAGCCTCGTCAAAAGAAGTGCAGGACACTTCTTTGGACGTTTTTGGAGCTGTTTTCTCATAGACTCCAATGAAAACCGCTCCAAAAACGGACGTAAAAAACGCAGCGAAAACGCAGCGAAAAATGCGAGTTGGTCAAAAAACGTCTGAAAAGCAGGGTCTGTTTTCCCTTGAAAACAGCTCTGGATTTTCAGATGTTTTTGGTCACTACGTGTGCACATACCCTAATAGGTTGATCTAGATTTGTAAAAACTCTATAACTATGAGAGCTCTCACGGTGAAAAACGTATAAGTATGTTAATGGTAAAACCAACTTGTTATTGTAATGGAATCAGCAATTCCCCCATAGTGCAAGTTATGGAATTGCTCTGTAAGCAATTCCCCAAAGGCAGCTTGAAACTGTCAGGAATAAGCGTGCAAATAATCCGCTATCTGAAGTCCATCACTACTCTGATCAGCAGAGTATGGTCTTCAAGGCGGAATGGATTTGACTGCATAGAGCCCAGGTTGCATTAACAGGATACCGTGTTGAACAGGAGATGCAATGTAGGCAATACCAGAACACAAAACCAGACAGCCAGAGGGTAAACCACAACAGAGTTCACAACCAGGAGGGAGTGTCCAAATCAGTAAACAGAAGAATGCCAGGAGCTGCAGAGATCTAAACCCGCCGAGAGCAGAATGTCCAAATCGGTAAGCAAAAGGGTTAATCTAAAGACAAAGCCAAGGTCCAGTTCCAAGAATCCAAATAGTCATGTGATACAGGGTGTAACCAGGAGCTTGATCAGATACTGCATACAAAAATAAATTCACAAGCAACCATGACAGAACTGACCAGACTTAAAGAGGCTCTGTTACCAGATTTTGCTACCCCTATCTGCTATTGCAGCAGATAGGCGCTGCAATGTAGATTACAGTAACGTTTTTATTTTTAAAAAACGAGCATTTTTGGCCAAGTTATGACCATTTTTGTAGTTATGCAAATGAGGCTTGCAAAAGTCCAAGTGGGCGTGTATTATGTGAGTACATCGGGGCGTTTTTACTACTTTTACTAGCTGGGCGTTCTGACGAGAAGTATCATCCACTTCTCTTCAGAACGCCCAGCTTCTGGCAGTGCAGATCTGTGACGTCACTCACAGGTCCTGCATCGTGTCGGCCACATCGGCACCAGAGGCTACAGTTGATTCTGCAGCAGCATCGGCGTTTGCAGGTAAGTCGATGTAGCTACTTACCTGCAAACGCTGATGCAGAATCAACTGTAGCCTCTGGTGCCGATGTGGCCGACACGATGCAGGACCTGTGAGTGACGTCACAGATCTGCACTGCCAGAAGCTGGGCGTTCTGAAGAGAAGTGGATGATACTTCTCGTCAGAACGCCCAGCTAGTAAAAGTAGTAAAAACGCCCCGATGTACGCACATAATACACGCCCACTTGGACTTTTACTTTAAACACGCCCACTTGGACTTTTGCAAGCCTCATTTGCATAAATACAAAAATGGTCATAACTTGGCCAAAAATGCTCGTTTTTTAAAAATAAAAACGTTACTGTAATCTACATTGCAGCGCCTATCTGCTGCAATAGCAGATAGGGGTTGCAAAATCTGGTGACAGAGCCTCTTTAAATACTCCACCCTAGAATCTGATAGGATGAAAACAGAGAAATGGTATTGGCTCTGCAACTCAACCCAGAGCCGCCCAGAAGCTAGGCTATTAGTCATGATAACCTTAAAGAAACGGACGTTTCCGAACAGTTATGTTACAGGTTTGAAAATAAAAAGAGCATTACATAGATCGATGTATTGATGCACAATAATTAATGAATAGTCTCACATTAAGTGCATCCATGTTAATTTTCATTCCTCCTATGGTTCAATTAGGTATGGAAGCAGCTGCCTAGCGCTTGGTGTTATAAAAATACCCAAACTTTTCCATACACTAACCCGTTTGGAAGCAATTTAAAAAAAATAATAAAACAGTGTATCAGTGTGTTTGGTGCAACTTTGTAATTACTTTTTATTAAAAAGGATTTTTGCTTTTTCAGATACAGCTGCTTTGTATCCTGAGTACACATCAGCTGTATCTTGCGCTGAGATCTAAATCTATCAGGTCAGAGGGACTGACGGGTTCAGTGACAGCGGGTCCAGCGTGTCTCTGACACACAGGATACACCTGTTATCGATCACATCTATGTTATGAACTTAGATGTGATCGATAACCACTCGATAGGTTTCAGCGCATGATACAGCTGCTGTCCACCCAGGATACAAAGCAGATTTATCTGAAAAAGTAAAAATATTTTTTAATTTTTTACACAAACTGATAAAAAATAACTGTTTCAGGTGCACATAGCCTTTAACTTACATCAGTGTTTCTCCACCATCGTGCTCATGCCATCTCTGTCCTCATCCTTCCAGTCCTTGGATACGTCCTAGCCTGATGACACTTCACACCCCTAAAGGCGTCACTTAGGGCTCATTCAGATGAACGTGTAACTTGTCCGTGTGACGGCTGTTAGAACAACGCCCGTCACACGGACACATGTATTTTAATGGGGCCGTTCACACGGCCATTGTTTCAACGGATCGTGTGAAGGGTCCGTAGAAAAATAGGACTTTTCCTGCGTTTTTACGCATCCCTCCATCGACTCTAGTCTATGAGGGATCCGTGATAACACGTCCCGCACTAGTGCACCTCGGACGTGAAAAACTGTAGTTTTTCACGTCCAAGGTTGCCCACGCTCGTCTGAGTGTAGACTAAATGTGACTGTCGTGGTCAATTGCTATTGTGTGACGTTATCACCTCAGATCAAATCCATTTTGACATGGTGAATGGCAGAGAATCAGTAACATAAAAATATATATATATATTTTCATATTATGGTCCCATAGAAATTGGAAACCCCCCCCCCCCCATAATATGTGATATATTTCTCCTCCGCTATAACCTTACACTTTTAAATATTACATTTAATTTGCCATTTCTCAGCCTAATCTTGTAGTTACTCCAAATCATTTAAATATATCCCGTTCTCCAATTACCCAACATTAAAAACATACTGCAATTGTATCAAACATCTTACAGCTAAACGCAATTACATATAGAGGAAGTATAGCAGAAAATTAACTCAAAAACCCCTTTTGTTGAAGTTGATTTACCTATTGTCAGCGTGGAACAATCTGTGGCATTGATATCTTTACTTAGGTCATAGAGATAAGAATTAATTTTTTCTAGCGTAACCCCTTCTGCTGAGTGCATTGCCTATATCGCCTAAGGTACAGAGTAAAAGTTGTAGGTGGAACTCTTTACTTAAATCAATATTATGATGAAAAATAATGCCACACAAGAGAAAAAAAACATTCATTAAGGCGGGATTCACACGACCGGGTCGTTCCCGAGCCCGGGTGTCGGCCGGTAAAATCGGCCATTTTGCCCGGCCGAATTGCATAAAGTTATGCATCCGTGCCGGGCCGGGCAGATCCGGACAGTGACATCAGCGGCAGCTCCTGAAGGGGAATCCCCATGTGTTCGGGGATTCCGCTTCAGGAGTTTCCCCTGATGTCACTGCCCAGATATGGACAGAGACATCAAGCGCTCTGTCCAGGAGCGGAATCCCCGAAAACACGGGGATTCCGCTCCTTCAAGGAGCTAAAGTGCGGCTAGCACATAGCAGAACGGGGAGATACCTCCCTGCTCTGCTATAGTGGCGTCGCTACAGTAGTAGCAGCCGCAGCAGCAGCAGCAGCTGCTGCTACTACTACTACTAGCGGCGCCATCGAAGGTGTCGCCGAGCCAGGGTGCTTTTAACAAGCAGGGGAAGGGAGCCAGCGCAGCGCTCCCTTCCACCTGCTGTACACCCCGGCCCTGCAACACAGTGTACAGCGATGCCATTCGTCAGAATGGCATCAACTCTTCCTCCTCCTCACATGCACTCTGCGCTGTGAGGAGGAGGAGATAGAGCGCAAGCGCCGGGAAACCCGGCCATCACTCGGAACACATTCCGGTGATTGCCGTGTAATACCCGGCCCCATAGACTTGTATGGGAGCCGGGCGGCCGGGTGCCCGGGCAAAGATAGAGCATGTCCTATTTTTTGACGGCCGGATTTTCCGGCCGTCAAAAAATCGGTCGTGTGAATAGCCCCATTAGGGGTCTATCATTCCTAATGCAGCCGGGTGCCGGCCGATTTATGAACGGCCGGCACCCGGCCGGGAAACCCTGCCGTGTGAATGAGGCCTAATACCGGCTTCAATGATATGTATTATTAAGACCTCAGATTTTCTAATGACCTGAGCTATATGGTGCTGTTCCCCTATTTCAGCCTCCTATGTTTTATATTGGGATATACGGCTCCATGAATCAGAATTTTAACAGATTTGCTCATAAATAGAAGCTAGACTTTAAAGAACCCCCCCCCCCCGGCAATGTTTTTGTTTCGGCCATATAAACCCTACACCGGTAGTTTAATAAAGAAAATTGCATTGTTTCAAGCATTAGTGCAGTCCTTCTTCCTAACATAACTTGTTCAATTTCCCCAGCGACAGCCATGTTAGGACCTTCACTTTTTGGATACCAAACATGCTCCCACTTGCGACGAGCTGCTCAGTTACCCCCACACACCAAAACTACATCTTCCAACATCCACCTGTCATCAGCATAGCTAAGGAGGGGTGTTCAGCACGGGGGGTCACCTTAGAGTCACATGACCCAACAGCATTGAAAAAAGGCGCCGATTTTTGGGTAATACATACACATTTATATTACTAGGCATAAGACCTGTCTATGCAGGCAAAAATTAAGATTTTCACCGACTGCTTCTTTAAAGTACATGGCATTTTACGTTTACAAAAAACAAGATGATTTGTAACTTTACAACTGTCTAGGAATCTTTGCATTTATAACCATGCTTTTTGTTCTAACTTGTTCTGAGCTTAGGCCATGTTCCCATAGCATTCCCATAGCGTTTTACACTACATTCTACATAAGCGCGAATGTATCCATGGGGTCCTCGTGATGGATGTGGTATATGTTTTTTGGGAGCCCGTGGGCAATGTATACCGCTGTATATCTATAGAGTGGCACATATTGAAGCCTTCAATGAAGAATACTTTACCTTCAGAAGGCACAAATGCACTGTGAATAGAGCCTCACATGTCCATCTGGAATATCACACAGACAACTTGCTGGATGGACCGCCCTGAGGAGGCAGATACAGTTAATGATCCCCTTAAAATAGTGGAGGAATTTGCTTCTGTTTATAGGGAGTTATATGCAATAGCTGTATCATGTACCGTGGACTAATTTTTTGATACTGTCGTCTTCCCTATAATCTCACAGGCCCACAGGGAGGCTCTAGATGCCCCACTGTAAAGGCAGGAGTTTGAGTTAGTAAGTAAACAACTGCTAAGGGATAAATCCCCTGGTCTGGATGGGATTCCTTATAAATTTTATGTTATGCATCAGAAGCAGATCCTTGGGGAGTTACTGATCACTATGGTGGAAGCCTTTCTGGCTGGTGTACTCCTAGACTCCATGAATGATGCTTTAATAATTCTGATCCTCAAAAAGAATAAAGATCCTCTCTCGCTGAGCTCATACCGGCCGATTTCTCACCTGAATTGTGATATGGTTAGCTAGCTAAAGTTCCAGCAAACCGATTAGCAGTGATTATAGAGGATATTATACGTCCAGACCAGACCAGAGCAGTAAATTAAAGTTTACGAAAAGTCTTCACTAATTTGTAGCATAAGGAAGAATATATACTGGAGGGGGGTTGTCTCCCAACCGATGCACCTAGGGCATTTGACCCGGTTGTGTGGGATTTCCATTGGGCAGCTCTGGATCGATTAAGCTTTTGTACAAAAACCCTCGAGCACAGTTAGAAGAGAATAAGACAAACTCACCTTTTTTTCTCGCTAACCAGGGCCATCCGCAAGGTATGTTCTTTATCCCCATTTTTGTTTTTCATTGTTATAGAATGCCTAGCATTTAAGATTAGGGCAAATCAGCTTATTCCAGATTCCTTTTCGTGGGAAGGAGAAGATCTCATTGTATGCGGACGACATGCTCCTATGTCTTAGACATTAGTCAGATGTGGAGCATGTTGTCCACGCGTACTGGGAGTTTGGGAACCTGTCGGGCATTCAGATAAATTGGACCAAACCAATGTTTCTCCCTTTATCACAGATAGGGTCGGTTCATGGGCTGGGAGAGTATCTTCAGGTGGTGGACAATGTTCAATACAGTATTTGGGGGTTATTATATGAAAGAATATTCAGATTTATGTTGCCTTAAATAGAGAAGTAGGATACAGACTTTGAATCAAGATCATCTTATTACCCATGATATTATATATAATCGGTAATTCTCCAGTTTGGATTACTATTAGGATTTTCAATACAATGGAATCAATTGTGAATATTCTTATATGGCAAGGAAAGAAGACCCATATTAAATATGTCTGGTGGCAGAGGAAGGCTTTGCTTCAGGGGTCCCTGTATAGAGGGACAATGTATTCAACGTCTTGTGGGTAGGAGTTGTCAACAGGATACCACCCAGTTTTAAGGTGTTTTGGTTTATATCGTAGAGTTTGCGAAGTTTTAAAACAGAAATTGGGAGATTTCTTTCATTCACACCCTTATCGGGGAATGTATTCATCCCCCAGTTTGCTATGATAAAGGATAGTAAGGACTGGTCGAGATGGGTTATAACTCAAATATCTCACCTAATTTATTCACAGGGTCTATTAAGACCCATGACAAACTCCAGAGGGTCTCTTTTTTTTGTTCTATTTTCAAGTAAGACACGCGTGGGAAGCTGCACTTTATAAAGAATGCTTTAACATTGATTATTGGGTGTTTATGGAACAGTTATTTAAAGGGAAATAGAGAAAAGGGGTCACACAATGGTATATAATGAATTAATCACGCATCCCAATCGGGATAGTAATGTCAATTGTAATAGTATTGGGAAATGGGGGAAGGATTTGGGGGAAGATGACACAGTTTCATGGGCAGAGGTGTATAAGGGGATTGATAGAGTATCATTGAATTATTCACGTTTCTCACAACTTATGTGGATACATCGTTTGTATTATACTCCCAAACTGCTTTAATGTATGGGATACAGAGAAAGTTCTCGGTGTAATATAGACCAGGCATTAATCTTTAATGGCGATGCCCAAAAATTGCATCCATACTGGTCTAAGGTATTTGAATCGTTTGATCCGTGTTTAAAATAGGCATAGAGGACGCTCTGGGCTTAATCTTGTTGGGGGTCCCCTCTCAAGTACCAGGATTGAAACAAGCGGAATACTGTAATCTTGTGATTCAACTGTTGCTTATGGCAAGATTGCTGATTTCTAGAAAATGATTTGCTAAATATCCGCTTATGGTGATTGGATGGCAGAAGGGGATAATTAGATTACTATTATATGAGAGATAGAAAAGGAGGCTCCCATACGTCTACAAAAAAGTGAAAGTGATGATGGAGATGAGGCCCCCGATTGAGGCCCAATTGCAGCTTTTATTTATTAATTTATGTAAGGGAGGAAGGAAACTGGGAGAGAGGAAGGGGAAAAAAGAGAGTAAATAGGAAGTTAATCATTTTATTTTTCTCTCTTCTGCGCCGGGGAGGGTGGGGGTGGGTTTTATATTGTTTCTGTATTGTAGGAGGAGCTCTTCTTTTCTTCTGATTTGCTCATCTGTGGTTTTTTTCCTATCTTTTTTTTTCGTTCTTTATTCCTTTTCCTGGTTTAGACTTAGTTCACCCCTGCGTTGGTGTGTTCTGTTGTTCTGCTCCGTCAGAGGCGCAGAACAGGGGAATGACGGAACGAATGGTTCCGTTGTACAACTGATACCGCCGGTTTACCGACGGAACCTATTGACTTTAATTGTTTCCCTTTGGGGTGTCCGTGATTTCACCGGACACAATAGCGCAGCATGCTGCGCTATTGTCTCCGGTAAACTTGGGCAAACCCTGCCGGATCTGGGACGGAGGCCCCTAACGGATCCTCCAGTCATCCAGTGCCATACGCTGCATTGGTACTTATGATGTTTGCTCTTCTCAAGTTGTGGACATCCTTAAAAAACATTGGCCAATACTTACTACTGACCCAGACCTTAAAAAAGTCATTTCTGCAGTTCCAAGTATCACGTATCGTAGAGGCAAAAACCTACGAGAACTGTTGGTACATAGTCATTACTCCACCATAAGTAAGTCTCAACAAACCTGGTTAAAATCTCCAATCAGGGGTTCCCATCCATGTGGTCGTTGCTCCTTTTGTCCTCTCATGCCCACGACAAAAACTTTCATTAATCCATCTGACGGGAAAGTTTATACCATCAAGCAGTTTATTAACTGCCAGAGTAGCAGGGTAATATACATAGCGAAATGCCCCTGTCCCAAATTATACGTGGGCAAAACCATACAGGAATTAAGAAGGAGGATTTCGAGGCATCTTAGCACTATTAACCACAAAGAGGATACTACGTTATCCAGACACATGCACCAACTACATGGCGGTGATACGAAGCTACTTCAGTTCTGGGGCATCACTCAGATCAAATTGGGACCAAGAGCTGGTAATCTAGACCGGATGCTATTGCAAGAGGAGGCACGATGGATTCATCGATTGCACTCTCTCAGCCCTTCGGGTCTTAATGAAGGCTTTACATTTACGGCTTTCCTCTGAGACCGATATATCAATTTATCGTGTTTAGTGCCACTATTATAGTGGCACACGTCCATAATCTGTTTTTTATTTATTTACTCGTTTCTACATTTTTTACTTTATTACATTTCATATACTAGATTTAATTACAGACATTGTCCTTTTCTTGAGTTCTGGCGGACTCTGACTCTCCCTGTCTCATTTGGGGTATTCTTCAATCCTTGTTGAACTCATTGACAAGGGAACCATTTAAATCAGTCCAGGGGGCATCGATTTTTGCCCAGATAAACTATTCCAGCACATTCAATATAACCTTTGCCTTAGTGTGGATTTCTTTGTGAGCCCTCTCAAGGTATATGTGAATATATCATTTGTATCTGCAGTACCTTTGCTACAACGATCGTACCACCCTATTATTCTCCTGTAGTTCACAACAGCTGTGTGATTTGTCGTCCCTGCACCCTGCAGTGACAGTTAAGACACCAGCAGCCTCTATCTATGCTTCAGTATTCTATTGTTACACATCGTTACTGTTATATGACAGACTTCTATTACCTAGATGACTGGCTGCTGATTTTAATGAGTGGCTCATATATTCATCCACATATCTGTTGTTCATCACTGCAGCATGATGGCTGTTTTTTATGTCAGCCACCTCGCACCCTGAGCTGGTGTGAATGGAAATCATACACCTAGCGATCTTTGAGAGTGTCTCTATCGATACAAGTGCTAACTTAGCCCCAGTGCGCATGTGTGGACGTTCTTATCTAGACACTCGGGCCATCTACTATTCTACTGGCAGTCATAACTGCCACTCAAGCGGTGGCTCGTTGATTCCCACCCACCCTTACTGTCATTGGTCCAACCTGTGTACACACCCCCCTTGAGACGTCACTGAGGATTCCCATAAGGCCTCATTTACACGAGCGTATTATACGCGCGTGCGACGCGCGTGCTTTTCACGCGTGTCGTACGCACCTATAATAGTCTATGGGGCTGTTTAGACGATGCGTGAATTTTGCGCAGCGTGAGTGCGTTGCGTAAAACTCACGACATGTTCTATATTCTTGCGTTTTTCACGCAACACGCACCCATTGACTTCAATGGGTGCGTGAAAACAACGCATGCCACACTGACGGTCCTGCGTTGCATGCGCGAAAATCACGCAAGAGCTGTCAAAAGGATGAATGTAAACAGAAAAGCACCACGTGCTTTTCTGGTTACAAACATCCAAACGGAGTGTCAAATTAGAGATGAGCGCACCGAACTTCACCGGGTTCGGCCGAACTCGTTTTAACCGAACCTGGCAAAAAATGTTCGGGTACGCGACGTCAGGAGACAGTCACTGCCCACGGTGCTGAAAGACTTAAACTGTTTCAGCACCATGGACAGTGACTTTCGATCACAATATACATATACGTGTAAAAAAAAAAAAGAAGTTCTGACTTACCGATAACTCCCGGCTTCTTCCTCCAGTCCGACCTCCCGGGATGACAATTCAGGCCAAGTGACAGCTGCAGCCAATCACAGGCCAAGCACAGGCTGCAGCCAATCACAGGCTGCAGCGGTCTCATGGCCTGCCGCGTCATCCTGGGAGGTGGGGCCGGATGACAAGAGAGGGACGCGTCACCAAGGCAACGGCCGGGAGACCGGACTGGAGGAAGCAGGAAGTTCATGGTAAGTGTGAACGTCTTTTTTTATTCACAGGTTGGTGTAGATTGTGATCGGCATTCACTGTCGAGGGTGCTGAAAGAGTTACTGCCGATCAGTTAGCTCTTTCAGCACCTTGGACAGTGACGGGCGTCGACTACCTCATCTCTATGATGGCGGCTGCGCGAAAATCACGCAGCCGCGCATCATACACGGATGACACACGGAGCTGTCAATTGCCTTTTGCGCACGCAAAACGCAGCGTTTTTTTGCGTGCGCAAAACGCACACGCTCGTGTAAATGAGGCCTAATAGTGAGAGTTCATCGGCGCGCCGCCAGTAGCCCCATGAACCCCTGAGGACGCTACATAGTAGCAAAACATGTCGGGGGGGCTCTCTGTTACATTTTAATACATGCTGGCATTAGGGAAATCTAGCAATTTAACAATTTAACTGCCTAAAAGTCCGCTAGTGGTGTCGGTGTTTGCTGTATCCGTCTATCTGCAGACACAGACGATAGACACACGTGTTCACTGCTGCATATATTGCTTATACAATCGGCACACTGATACCAACAGGGACTATTCAAAGGGCATGCACTTGTGCACATTGGTCTAACTACTAACGGCTATTTAACCCTATCCATGCATTGATAATTTTACCATTTATGTTAGTTATGTCTGTTTGCTGTAATAGCACATTAAAGATTATAAATACAATTTATTGGTAGTTGGGAAATAAGGTCGTTTCTGCCTCTGGCATCTTGTTGTTCCTAACGGATCCTCCGACACAGATGTGAACACAGCCTTACTGAGTCTATTTACATTGTTTTTTTGAGAAGATTAAATAAAAAATTTTGAAAACCAAACTGCTAGGGCATCGTAATAGAGACTTGTGTCGTTTTTTTTATATTTTCATAGTTGCTTTGTGTGCAAATGATCATAGATGTACTGTAGGAAATAGTATCCTCAATATGAGCTGCACTCAGGCTGTAAACCTTGTAAATAATATACAAGAGAGTGAAGAATGACGTCACCATTGACGTGTTGTATAGTTAGGCCCCATGAACACGACCGTAAAATCGCCTGTAATTACGGACACATTAATTTCTACGGCCGATGGACACCTTCCCGTACATTTACTTCAAGGTGTCCGTGCTTTAGAAACTATCCGTAAAAAATAGGAATTGTCCTATTTTTTTATTTTACGGACCGAGTTTCCATATTTTATAATAGGAGCACAGCTGTCCGTGGCCCTCCATGCCCATAATTACGGGTTGTAAATATGGGCACGGTCGTGTGCATGGGCCCTGAGGCAGGTGTTGAGATCCCTATTGGGAAAATCTAACTAAATCTAACTATTGCCTGTGTGGGGGATCAGTGGTGAGTGCTTCCTCTCAGATGCTGTAATCTTCAATGCCACTTTGCACTAACTCAAAAAACACTTGAATTTTTCCAGTTAACTTTTTACACGAATCACTGGTTTTAAATGGGTGTTGCGGCAGACGTAACCTCTTTGGCAAAGGTGATTTCAAAGGAAGTTTAAGTTCTTGTGTCAATACTGAATATGTGTGGTAAATTCCCAGATTACCGCACCTTGGCATCCGTATGGTGTTTTCAGGAGATATCTTTTATTTGCTATGAATTTAGTAAAATATTCACAAAAGCTTCCTTCCCACTAAGTCACTTGATATCTTGATGACATTGTATTAGCACTTTAAAGACTATGTAAACCTTTAAAATCATTTTTTTTATCAGTGTGTGGAGCAACTTTCGAAATACTTTTTCTTAAAAATAATTTTTACTTTTTGAGATACAGCTGCTTTGTGTCCTGTATACAGAGCAGCTGTATCATTCGCTGTATCTTTCAGGTCCATGGGACTGACTGGTTCAATGTCAGCGCGAGCTGCTATCAATCACATCTAAATTCATAGCTTAGATGTGATAGATTACAGGTGAACCTGCTGTAGTCCTGCCGACCTGAAAGATACAGGATTCAGCGCTAGATACAGCTGCTCTGTATACAGGATACAAAGCTGCTGTATCTCAAAAAGTAAAAATTATTTTTAATAAAAGATTGTAATAGTAAGGGGAAATTGTGTTACAGTTTATCTAGTCCAGTAAAAATACCTGTAAATGTCACTGTGGAAATAACTGTCAGAATGGTGGGAACCTTCCTTCGACTTTACTCTACTGTAAATTCCAGAATCTTCCATGACTCACAAGCAGGGCAGGAAATCTCAAGAACATTTCTTTACTAGTGCGCACCTCCATTTTATCTGCACTAAATCTTATATTCTTTCTACAATAGCAACCTCCCTGACGTCTAACACTATATTATAGGTATATGTACGGCAAATCTGCATAGATACATTTTGAAATGCTCTTTTCTATTTCCATATGTTTTATTGAAATATCTACATGATATAACCAAGAGAGTATGGTGTAGGAGGGATGGGTAGAAAATGATGGAGGGAGGGGGTGGGAAAATGGATTTTAATATACAAATCTTTTGTTGTTTTTGAGAATTTGTGAGTTGGTCAAGTCTAGTAGGGATGTTCAATATTTTAGATGATATTGGAAGTTGTGAAGAATTCTATCCCCCTCCAAAAGATGTGGACAGAAGTTGAAGAGCGTGGACAATGATGAACATTAGCAGCAATCTCCCCACCCCTGAGATAGGACGATGATGAAGAATTGCAATTGTCAACATTTTAGAGAAATATACACCCTATGTGACATTTTTAATGCAACTCCCAGGACACGGTAAGAGGGAACATGTTAGGCAGCTTTAAAGAGAGTTAAGAATTAGGTTGTAAGTTTCTCATAAGAGAAGTGGATCCTTAAACTGCAATCCGTTTGATGCTGGCACAATGGGCACAATTCTTAGTTGCAGTCTCTTGCAAACAACTATTAGCAATGGTTGGCAGTAGTGTCTTCAAATGCTCTCCCACAGTCTCTTCCAGAAGCTCATCAGCATGATGCCCACAGAGGGACTAAGAAGGGATAGGATGGTTCTCTCACACTGCACGGCACCACCTCGAGTCTCAGACACTCTCTAACTTGTGGTGGTTCTCTCCAGTCAATCAGTCGTAGCATACATCTCGCGACTCCCACTCAGGATCGTGTTATTCAGCCTCCGTTGGAATTTTTCTCAGGTCAGGCCACACCCCAAACACTACTGCGACAGACGCTCAGATCCCTTTCATGTCACAATGTCTCTGGCCCACTCTTGGCCTTTTCCGACCCACTGCATCACCACTTGCGATAGGTACCTCCTTCCGTCACCACAGTCATACGCCCAACAGGGTTTGGTGCCAAGGGCTCTACGTTTGGCCCCACCTCCTGAATGTGTGAGCGTGGCCTACCCTCGCCTCTAAGTTCCACAAACCGCAGAGTTCAACTTTAAGGGACCTGCAACCTCCGTAATAGCATCCAGGGTCACACCCCCCCCCCCCCCCCCGCTGCCAAGGGAGCATCACCACAACCTGCCAACTGAGAATAACGCTGATTTGAGGAATTGCACATCCTGATCATGTGACCACAGGTTCCATCAACATAACGCCCAAAAAATACCAAATACTAATGTCGTTTGGCCACTAGGTGGCAGCAAAGCACTAAAATGACATAGAACTTCTGCTAAGACTAACATTTACAGACACTTGCTTGGTCTTGAACCTGCTAAAAAAACAAAACACATAAATAAAACTATAGTCACGTTCGGTGACCTAGGCACAACCCCTAGTTCACACTAAGTTTTTTGGAGGCAGAAAAAAAAATCTACCTCAAAATTCCTTCAGGATTTTGAATTGCCAGCGTTGGGGTTTTTTTTCACATTTTTTGCAGCGTTTCGTGCAGAAAAAATGCTGCAAAAAAGGCTACAAAAAACACTCAGAACGATTGATGAACTGAGGATCGTCAATTGTATTGCACTGAGGGGATATTGCACGTGGCCTTAGGCTCGACCACCATAACTTGTTTACATTTATAAAATATTTTAAGATAGATCAGTTAACGTCTATAGCGATTTCAGAGGACGTTTATTAGATGCCGTCTCCACAAGAGAGAAAATAAATAATAATTAGTAACAAAGAAAACTGGAGTTATTGATCCATGTGATTGGTGTACGAATGGATTTGCTTCCTCCCTTAATTAAATTGGCCGATGGCTGCAAGAGGTTTGTTATTTTCTGGATCAATATAATATGTTTACATTTAATAGAAGATTTAACCTCTCTCCAATAATGAAAAACAGATGCAAAGAATTGTCTATCTCGTGCCCATTCGTCCAGTTGTCTGATAAAAGGCCTCATAGCAGTATATACAGTCTATGTGCACAATATTATAATGCATAGAATATTTTCATTTTATATGTGATAATTTTGGTTACATTTTGGGCTCATATGCTGCACCGGTGACTGTTTTATTTTTCTGAGGGCATCTGTGGCAGACACTATTCTGGGGGTATTTGTGGCCGGCTCACCGTTCAGGTGGCATCTGTGATGGGCCTACTGTTCTGGGAGCATGTGTGGATAATTCATTGTTCATGACAAACCACATGGGCATTTCAATAAATAAAGGACTGAACTGAGATCACATGTACAGTGCATTCAGAAAGTCTTCTGACCCTTTAATTTTTTTCACATTTTGTTATGTTGAGGCCTTGTGAAAAAATAAAAAAACAAATTCAAGCTTTTCCCCATCATTCTGCACTCAATACCCCATAATGACAAAGTGAAAACAGAATTTTAGAATTTTGCAAATTTATTAAAAATGAAAACCTCACATTTTGCATGGACATATTCCGGTATTCAGACCCTCTGCTATGAGACTTGAAGTTTAGCTCTGGGGCCTCCCATTTCTCTAGATCATCTATGAAATGTTTCTACACCTTGATTGGAGTCCACCTGTGGTAAATTCACTTGATTGGACATGATTTGGAAAGACACACCCTTGTCTATATAAGGTCTCACAGCTGACAATACATATCAGAGCAAAAACCAAGCCATGAGGAGGACAGAACTGCCTGTAGAGCTCAGAGACAGGATTGTGGAGGCACAGATCTGGAGAAGGGTACAAAACAATGTCTGCTGCACTGAAAGTTCCCAAGAGCAGAGTGGCCACCATAATTCTTAAATGGAAGAACTTTGGAACAACCAGGACTCTTCCTAGAGCATCTGCCCCACCAAACTAAGTAATTAGGGGAGAAGAGCCTTGGTAAGAGAGGTGACCAGAAACCAATGGTCACTCTGGCTGAGCTCTAAAGATCCTGTGTGCAGATGGGAGAAACTTCCGGAAGGTCAACCATCACTGCAGCACTCCACTGATCTGGGCTTTATGGCAGAGCGGACAGAAAGAAGCCTCTCCTCTCAGTAAAAGACACACGAAAGCCCATCTGGAGTTTGCAAAAAAACACCTAAAGGACTCTCGGACTGTGAGAAACAAGATTCTATGGTCTGATGAAACTAAAAATTAACCTTTTGGCCTCCATTCTAAGCGTCAGGTCTGGAGCAAACCAGGCACTGCTCATTACCTGCCCAATACCATTATTACAGTGAAGCATGGTGGTGGCAGCATCATGCTGTGGGGGTGTTTTTCAGAAGCTGGGGCAGGGAAACTGCTCCATTCATCTTTCCCTCAACCCTGACCAAAGTACAGAGATATTCTAAATGAAAACCTGATCCACAGTGCTCTGGACCTCAGACTGGGCCATAGGTTCACCCTCCAACAAGACAATGACCCTAAGCACACAGCCAACACAACACAGGAGTGGCTTAGGGAGAACTCTGAATGTCCTTGAGTGGCCCAGCCAAAGCCCTGACTTGAACCCAATCCAACATCTCTGGTGACACCTATAAATGACTGTCCACCGACGGTCCCCATCAAACCTGACGTAGACTGAGAGGATCTGCAGAGAAGAATTGTAGAAAATTCCCAAATCCAGCTGTGCAAACCTTGTGGCATCAAATCCAAGAAGACTGGAGGCTGTTATCACTGTCAAAGGTTCTCCAACTAACAACTGAGTAAAGGGTCTGAATACTCATGTCAATGCAAGATTTTAGTTTTTCCTTTTCAATAAATTAGCAAAGATTACTAACATTCTGTTTTCACTATGTCATTATGGCGTATTGAGTGCAGAGTGAGGGGGGAAAAACTTGAATTTTTATTTTAGCACAATACAGTTGGCAACGCTCTAGGTCGAGGATTCCTCTCCTGGAGGAATCTCCTTATTGACTACAGGGGTGTGTGGGGCGCTATCTACAGGGGGGGCGGTGGCACTTCCTACATGGGGGTGTGTGGCACTTTCTAAAGGGGATTCCGCTCCTAGAGGTAGCCCCTTACCTCACTGTCCATATATGGACAGTGACGTCAGGGGCTACCTCTAGGAGCGGAATCCCCGACCAGAGCGTCGGCAACACTCTGGACGGGGATTCCGCTCCAGAAGGAGTGACTGGCAGAGCAGGAAACGGATAGTTTCCTGCTCTGCCATAACATTCAATTGTATCTGCGTTCATAGGCAGTTGCCGGGACACGTATGGGACAGTAATTTTCTGGTACTGTCTCTGTAAATTTGGGACAGTCCCGGCAAATTCGGGACTGTTGGCAACTATGATGATCGACCTCTGAATACCTCGCCACAACCAGTGATGTCACCTCCATTATACCTGGCTCAGAGCGTCCACACATGTGCCTCTGCTACCTTACCACATG
The DNA here is from genome assembly GCF_050947455.1 of Rhinoderma darwinii. NCBI lineage: Eukaryota > Metazoa > Chordata > Amphibia > Anura > Rhinodermatidae > Rhinoderma > Rhinoderma darwinii. Next base: position 49,897,307 of record NC_134699.1, read on the forward strand.
GACGTGATGCCATAAGGACGACATTGTTAGCGTCTATCAGAGGGAAAATTGTGATGCAAGCTCTATAGGTGTGATAGTGCTTTATTTTGCATTGTTTTATAGGTCTCTTTCATCAGACCTGTTTACTGTCAGTATAATCCTCGCAGCTGGTGGTGAGGAGACTCCATCCAGCCAGACGAGGAGCATCAATCACATAAAGGAATATTTGTACGATCAACGAACATTTTATCGCTAGTCGCTACACCTATTCACATTAAGCGATTATCGTCTATGATTGCTCATTAGCGTTAAAATCTGACCAGTTAATCTGCTCATATAAATGGGCCTTATGGCGGCACTATCGATGAAGATGAATAAAAAACAATAAATTCATATTTTATTGTTCTTTTACGCTAGCCAATTATCATTACGCTCGCTTTCTAGGGATATTTGCCCAGTTAACAATTTCTTCACTGCAAAGCCTGTGACCAGTAGAGTCATAGCTTCATAGTCAATTGTGGCTCATGGATCGTGTAAACTTTATTATACTGGATCACGGGCGTATTATATACTGGATCATGTGTGTTTTATATACTGGATCACGGGTGTATTATATACTGGATCACAGGTGTATTATGTACTGGATCACGGGTGTATTATATACTGGATCACGGGTGTATTATATACTGGATCACGAGTGTATTAATATTCTGGATCACAGGTGTATTATATACTGGATCACGGGCGTATTATATACTGGATCACGGGTGTATTATATACTGGATCACGTGTGTATTATATACTGGATCACGTGTGTATTATATACTGGATCACGGGCGTATTATATACTGGATCACGGGTGTATTGTATACTGGATCATGACTGTATTATATACTGGATCACGGGTGTATTATATACTGAATCCCAAGTGTATTATATACTGAATCACGAGTATATTCATATTCTGGATTAAGACTATATTATTTACAGGATCATGGGTGTAATATATACTGGATCACGTGTGTATTAATATACTGGACCACAGGTGTATTATGTCCTTCATCACGGGTGTATTAATATACTGGACCACAGGTGTATTAATATACTGGATCACGTGTGTATTATATAATGGATTACGGGTGTATTATATACTGGATCACAGGTGTATTATGTACTGGATCATGTATGTATTATATACTGGATCTCGAGTGGATCCTGACTGGAATATTTACTGGATCAAGGGTGTATTATGTACTTTATCACGTGTGTATTAATATACTGGATCACGGGTGTGTTATATAATGGATCACGGATGTATTATATAATGGATCATATGTGTATTATATACTGGATCACGGGTGTGTTATATACTGGATCACGGGTGTGTTATATAATGGATCACGTGTGTATTATATGCTGGATCACGGGTATATTATATACTGGATCACGGTGTGTTATGCACTGGATCACGGGTCTATTATGTACTGTATCACGGGTCTATTATATACTGGAACACATGTCTATTATATACTGGATCACGGATATATTATATAATAGATCACGTGTGTATTATATACTGGATCACGGGTGTATTATATACTGGATCACGGGTGTATTATATACTGGATCATGGGTGTATTATGTACTGGATCACGGGTGTATTCTATAATGGATCACGGTGTGTTATGTACTGGATCACGGTGTGTTATGTACTGGATCACAGGTGTATTATATACTGGATCACGACTGTATTATGTACTGGATCACGGTGTGTTATGTACTGGATCACGGGTGTATTATATACTGGATCACGGATGTATTATATAATGGATCACGACTGTATTATGTACTGGATCACGGATGTATTATATACTGGATTACGACTGTTATGTACTGGATCACGGGTCTATTATATACTGGAACACATGTCTATTATATACTGGATCACAGATATATTATATAATAGATCACGTCTGTATTATATACTGGATCACGGGTGTATTATATACTGGATCACGTGTGTATTATATACTGGATCACGGGTGTATTATATACTGGATACGGTGTGTTATGTACTGGATCATGGGTGTATTATATACTGGATCACGACTGTATTATGTACTGGATCACGGGTGTATTCTATACTGGATCACTTTGTGTTTTATATACTGGATCACGGTGTATTATATACCGGATTACGACTGTTATGTACTGGATCACGGGTGTATTATATACTGGATCATGGTTGTATTATATACTGGATCACGGTGTGTTATGTACTGGATCATGGGTCTATTATATACTGGAACACATGTCTATTATATACTGGATCACGGTGTATTATATACCGGATTACGACTGTTATGCACTGGATCACGGGTGTATTATGTACTGGATCATGGTTGTATTATATACTGGATCACGGGTGTATTATATACTGGATCACGGGTGTATTATATACTGGATCACGGGTGTATTATATACTGGATCACGGGTGTATTATATACTGGATCACGGGTGTATTATATACTGGATCACGGGTGTATTATATACTGGATCACGGGTGTATTATATACTGGATCACGGGTGTATTATATACTGAATCACGGGTGTATTATATACTGGATCACGGGTGTATTATATACTGGATCACGGGTGTATTATATAATGGATCACGGGTGTATTATATACTGGATCACGGGTGTATTATATACTGGATCACGGGTGTATTATATACTGGATCACGGGTGTATTATATACTGGATCACGGGTGTATTATATACTGGATCACGGGTGTATTATATACTGGATCACGGGTGTATTATATACTGGATCACGGGTGTATTATATACTGAATCACGGGTGTATTATATACTGGATCACAGGTGTATTATATACTGGATCACGGGTGTATTATATAATGGATCACGGGTGTATTATATACTGGATCACCGGTGTATTATATACTGGATCACGGGCGTATTATACACTGGATCACGGGTGTATTATACACTGGATCACGGGTGTATTATACACTGGATCCTGGGTGTATTATACACTGGATCACGGGTGTATTATATACTGGATCACGGGTGTATTATATACTGGATCACGGGTGAATTATATACTGGATCACGGTGTATTATATACTGGATCACGGGTGTATTATTTATGCCTATGATGGTTGTATAGGATGCGACATCACTACTTAGAAGATCTAAAGTTTACTCATTTAATTTTTATTACATTTTTTCAATAAAGAAAGGAAGGGTTTTACATCTTCAGTTACAGACAAGTAGGATCCTTTTTTTTCTCTCCATTAATAAAATACATGTGGTTGTTGTTACAAGTTTCTGCATGATATGTGGACATGACAGTAAAGAGCCGGCACGTCATACAATGTCTAGTACACAGGGCAGTGGTGGGTGAAGTGTGCTCTGCCATACAATCCCGGGCACAGGCGGTGACACCAGAGACAGTGGGGGGCGGGGCGGTGATCCAGGAGGACCGGCTGCAGGAGACGAGCCGGGGGCTGCGCGGTGACATCGGGCTGTGTGCTGGAGGGCAGTGGCCGGGACATGCAGGATGGACGGGCGTTATCACCGCGCCGCCAGGGACGGCTTCCTGGACGTGCTGAAGGAGGCGACCCGGAGAGATCTGAACTCGCCCGATGAGGATGGGATGACCCCGACCCTATGGGCGGCTTATCACGGACACCTGGGGGCGCTGCGGGTCATCGTCAGCCGAGGGTGAGATACCTGATAAACTTGTACTGACATTCATGGCACTGCTCCTTCCAGCTGTGGCGGACTGCAACTCCCAACATCCCCTTATACTAGCTGGGAGTTGTAGCTTCACTTGTCTTGCTGAGGATAATCACAAAATAACTTCTTGCTAGGCATGAGTTTCTATGAATTTTGGTGTAAATGGGGCAGAGGAATAAATTACAAAAAAATGGCTAAAAATGTATGCAGACAGTCCATAAAATCAGTCCCATTTATTTGTGGTCCTTGTAGGGATAAAAAAAAATGCCCCCACCTTTGGATCACTATTTGTTATTGGGAAAATTGTCAATTGGCTTGGCACTGGCCATAGTAACGACTCTTCAGCTCCGGTAAGTTTTACTCCATCAGTGTTGAGATCGATCAAAAACGGATCCATAGGTTGGAATTTATCAGACATATCTACTGAAACTGCGGAGATCCTGGGCCCCATAGCAATATCTGTAGCAGGGCCCACTCCAATGACTTCATATCGAGCAGGATCCTTATATACAGAACATTATAATAAACGTGACGCCATGAACGTTACATCAAGGTCGGTCCAACCTGTTAACTGGAATCGTCCAAAAAAATCTTATGAGTATGAACATGCCCGATCCTTTTGTTTGCACTTCTTCCTGTTCGGCCGAGCCGAACATGCATGTGTATAGGGGAGTCGGGAGGAATAGGGTTTGCTGAACAATCGTGCTATCTCAAGTGTATGTTCAGCTTTAGGCCGAATTCAGACGCCTGTAGAATACATCCGTGTGATGGCTGTTAAAACAACGGCCGCCACACGGACGCATGTATTTCAAGTCTATGGGGATCTGTGAAAACGGGACCCCAATGGGGGCACCTTGGACTTGAAAAACTGCCATTTCCCCATGTTGGTCTAAATTGGGCCTTAGAGGGAAGTCTTAGGCTGGGTTCACACGAGCATGTTACGTCCGTAATGGACGGAATGTATTTCGCCCGCTAATCCCGGACCGAACATCCGGCAGGGAGCCGGGCTCCTAGCATCATAGTTATGTACGACGCTAGGAGTCCCTGCCTCACTGCGGGACAACTGTCCCGTACTGTAATCATGTTTTCAGTACGGGACAGTAGTTCCACGGAGAGGCACCCTGCACTGTGTTCGGTCCGGGACTTGCGGCCGAATTACGTTCCTTCCTTTACGGACCGAACATGGTCGTGTGAACCCAGCCTAACAGTCCTCTTATTGACCGGTGTCTGGCAGCAGCTTATCTCCCACCCCCCATTAACAAATAATACATACTTGCATGTTTATGGGGAGGTCGCGCGAGTTGTCTTAGATGTCTAGCTTTAGGCCCCATGTACACGACCGTGCCCGTAATCCAGGTGAATACAGGCACGGACGGCCGCAGGCAGTCGTCCACATTTGCGGACCGTGCTCCCATTATAAAGTATGGGAGCACGGTGCGTAAAATAAAAAAATAGGATATGTCCTATTTTTTACGTAAGGTTTCTATGGCACAGACACCTTCCCGTAAATATACAGGAAGGTGTCCGTGGACAATAGAAGTGAATGTGTTTCGGACCGTAATTTCGGTCTGCAATTACGGATGAAATCTATGGTCATGTGCGTGGGACCTTAGTATAGTAACATTACTGTGTCCACTATTATTTTGCAATTATCATGTTATGCCATAACCCATGCACTGCCCCTTTGTAGTACTATGTGAGGCGGAGGGGCTTAGGACCCCTCTCAGACATTAGAACATAGTAGGCATTACGACAACCTCTCCATTGTAGGAGAATGCCAAGGCAAGGTAAGGATTTTCCTTGGAGCAGAATCTAAATTCTGTTCTGTCCTTCAGAATGACTAATTTGACAATAAGAAATATCAGATTGGGAATATATAGTCTGTGCCGGCTTTACGGAGGGTGGTGCGCACGTGATCCACTGACTCGCATCTCTATGACACAGGTTAGTAATAAGATACAGTAACATAGGTTACACTGTCAGGCTGCAGGCACACGTTGCCAAATTTGATGCGGGAAATCCGCATGAAAACGTAGGCAATTCCCCAGGTAAATTCCTCACTGTTTTTTTTAAATGTGTTTTTAGGTTTTACATTTTGAAGCGGAAACCGGTTTGGATTTTAATGCTGCAGTTTTTGGTGCGTTTTTTTTTTATAAACAATTCTGAGACGGAAAGGCAAGATAAATTGACATTCATATGAGGACTGGTATTCCCCATGATGCTTTGGACAACATGAACCTGTCCTGCTATGAGAGCTGTCAATTGACTGTCAGGCTGTGTTATATGTTCATAAGATTTTGTATTATATCCAGTGGTGTACGTCCTTGAGGGAGCCAGTGCCGCCCGGCACATAAATGTTCTTCTAAAGTGGCGTCACTTTCACCGGGCATCTAGGGCCCAAGCAATAGATTTTTGGTCCGGAGCCCTGGCGACTTCTGCATTCAGCTATCAGCTCCCTGCTCTGCCATTCACTAGGCTACAAGACACGTTAGGCCTGCAGTCTATAGGATCTTGGGACAGATTCCCTGACCAGGCCGGTGCGATGATATCACTGTACTATGCCTCCTACACAAGGGTTCCGTCTTAGCGTCTCATGTGCTGCAGGACTGAGGGGGCTGTTTGACTCCATTCATCGCAGGAACTGGAATGTTTTTTTTTATTTGTTTGGGGACACACGGACACTATGTACAGGGAGGGTGTGTGTAAGGCTGGATTCACACGAGCATGTTCCGTCCGTAAAGGACGGAACGTATTTCGGCCACAAGTCCCGGACCGTACTGTAATCATGTTTTCAGTACATGACAGTAGTTCCACGGAGAGACAGGGACTCCTAGCGTCGTACATAACTATGATGTTAGGTGCCCGGCTCCCTGCAGTGTGTTCGGTCCGGGACTTGCTGCCGAAATACGTTCCGTCCTTTACCGACCGAACATGCTCGTGTGAATCCAGCCTAACACTCTCCACAAGGGCGGCTGTGTGGCACTATCTTCAAGGGTGTGTGTGGCACGATCTATAAGGGGGTGTGTGGCACCGGAGGCGTAGCTGGGTTCTCCAGCACCCGGGGCAAAGATTCAGTTTGCCCCCCCCCCACCTCTGCACCGTGCCCCCTGTAGATAGTGCCTGACATAGAGCCCCCTGTAGATATTGCCCCCCATAGAGCCCCATGTAGATAGTGCCCCCATATAGCCCGACGCTGTATATAGTGTCCCACAAATAGCTCCCCCTATAGTGCTCCACATATAGTCCACCCCTGTATATAGTGCTCCACATATAGTCCACCCCTGTATATAGCCCCCCTGTATATATAGCCCACCCCTGTATATAGTGCTCCACAGATAGCCCACCCCTATATATAGCCCCCCTGTAGACATAGCCCCCCTTGTAGATAAAGCCCCCCTGTAGATAAAGCAACACACTTTTTTATTATAATAAAATAACAAACTATTCAAACACCCCTTAATCCCGTTCCCACGCCGTCCAGCAGCAATGGAGACCTGCTCTCTTCTGCACAGGTCTCCTGGGGTTGAACGAAGAGTCTGAAAGGCGCTGATGGCAGGGCAGAGTGACTTTCCCTGTCATTCAGTGCCTTTCAATGACGCAAGCGGCGCAAAGTATCGCGCTGCTTCACTTGTAGAAAGGCGCTGACTGGGAAGCGCAGGGAGGACTCTCTGATCTCTGCCGTTAGAGCGGGGCTGTCCCGCTCCTGACCGTTAAAGTGTGCGCGCACGGTCAGAATAAGGTGATCGGCCAGTGTTGCACGAATGGGGACAGAACATGGGGGTGTTTTGCTGTGTGACAGCCATGTTCACTCTTTCAGTTCCAGCGCTCATTAGTGCAGCGCCTGCCGCATCACCTCATGCTGACCGTGCGCGCACACACTTGTCAGGAGCGGGGCAATGACTATTACACAGCCGCAGCCCTGCTCTGACTACATTCATGTGTTACAAAGCTAAGTTGTGCAGCCACACGGCTTCGTATCGAAATACATGAAGTAACGGTATTGAACCATTCCAGGGCGCACGGCATCGAAATAGTATCGATATTGTGTGATACTGTCTAAAAGTAGTAAAACATACAAAATCTATACAAATTTGTTATCGTTGCAATCGTAACAACCCGCTGAATAAAGTTATTGTGTTATTTATACCACACGCTAAACGGCGTAGATTTAGGACTCGAAAAAGAGTGGAGACATTTCTGGGGTTTTTTCTATTCCCCCCCCCCCCAAAAAAAGTTAATAAAAGTTAATCAATAAATAATATGTACCTCAAAATGGTGCTAGTAAAATATACAACTTGTCCCGCAACAAAAAAGACCTTATACAGCTATGTCGACGAAAAAATAAAAAAGTTATAGCTCTTGGAATGCGACCATGGAAAAACATAAAAAATACCTTGGTCATTAAGGGGTTAAACCATAGATGTTATATGATCGCTACAGATCTATAGCCACATTTGTTTATTTTAGTGACAATGTTTTCAAACTCCCTTTTGCCTTACTGTAATGCTGTGAAATATTCTGTATGTTCCTGGCAACAAGTAAAGTTTTTTTTAATGAGTTCATGTTTGTGCCCCGGGCACAATGAATGCGGTCATCAGGTTTGGCATGGTGTCATTGCGATTGGAGGGGGTAAGAGATCCTAGACACACATCAAGAGATTCTTGTTTTTTCCTGTGTTGTAAAGAATGGGAGCCAAAGTCATGTAAACCGCTTGTCGTGTTGGTCCCCATAGTTTTGTTGAAATGTTATGACATTTTGATTACTTCATCGGCAGGTGTCTTGCATAGAAGTTATGAATTTGCATATACTTCTGTGAAAAAATAATATTCCCCCAAAAAGTTATCTATTATTCAGAAACACCCGTTGACTGCGCACATTGTGCAGACAGATACATTGGTAGGTACTACAGGTTATAAAGATGCCAGTTATCATTTAGCTTTCCATTAAAGGGGTTGTCCAGAACTTTCGATTGTTGGCCCATCCCTGTGTTGTCCCACCATTAAATATCATATTCATTGTATAGATCATTAAAAAATGAACAAATTTTGCCATTTACATGTTGTTAAAAATAAATAAAATTCAGTTACGAGTTTTGACATTTACATATATAATATGGCGCCACCTGGTGTTCAAAGTGTATAGCAATGTGCGCATCAACTTAATGAGTGGAGTGCTGGCGGACACGCATGCTCAGTCTCTCTCCCACAGCCTGTTCTCTGCGTATTGAGCCTGTGTTCACTGCAGAGCAGCCAATAGAACTCGATTTCTCCCTGCTTGTCAGGGAAGGAGCAGAGCTTCTGTAGTAGCATGGATGCTTCCTACGGCCCGGACACCTTCCTGTAAATATACGGGACGGTGTCCGTTGGCCATAGAAATTAATGGATCAGTATTTTGATCCGCAATTACGGTCCACAATTGCGGATCAAAATTACGGTCGTGTGCATGGGGCCTAAGCCATTCAGATGTAGACTTGCATTTTGGTTTTGGATCTTAGTCTTGGTTGCATTTCAGCTTCTGTGTAATAAATGAGCAGCTCACTGTCACACATACTCTAACCAGCACAAGAAATAGAGTGGCACTTCTGCATCACTGCCTATATTGGACCCCGACTGCATGGCACAGCTGCTGGGTTTTAGCAGACCCAAATCAGCTCTGCCAGTGACTAGTGCCACCACATCGGGCGGTTTTCCTCTGCATCTCGGCCTCCAAAAATAAGCAAAAAAATGAATAAAATGCAGTAAATAAAAACAAAAAACACACACACCATGCCAACCCAAACTATTACCTTAGCAATTTACTCCTAAAAAAGAAAAATTATATGACCATAAAAAGTGCATGGAAAAAGAAATCCCTAGGTGTGACAAAAAAACATTAAACCACACTGTGTACGCAAAATTGCTGAAAAGCGTCTGGTCCATTAGTACCAAAACACTCTGGTGGTTATGGGGTTAAACGTAGTATAAGCATTGATGTTAGGCCCCATGCACACGACCGTAGATTTCGTCCGTAATTACGTACCGTAACTACGGACCCATTCATTTCTATGGCCGAAGGACACTGTCACAAAGGGTCTGTGGACCCACTGGGCCGTACCGCCTTGGTGGTAAGGCAGCTGGCCAACAGAGTAGGTGAAAGTCTATAGTTCTATAGGTACCTGTGGCAGCTTAGACAGCAGCAGGGCAGGCTCGGCTGGGACTTAGGTAGCAGACGGACGCCAGGCGAGGTGAAGCAGGTCAGACGTGGATGCAGCACGGCACGACTTTGGCATAGCTCCGTGCTAGACCAGGAAGGTATGGATTGCTAGGAACAGGAACTGGAAACAAGTATAGGGACAGGGACTGGAACATGAAACACACTAGGAGGCCATCACATAGACAAACTATAGGGAACACAACAACGCTCAGGCATAGAACTAGGGGGCAGGACCCCTCTTATAGTCCAGGGTACTCACGGGTCAAAGTTCGTCCATGAGGTCCGGTGCACGCGCTGCCCCTTTAAGAGCTGGCACGAGCGTGCGCGCGCACCCTACGAAAACTGGCAGAGGTGAGTGGATGCAAGCGCTGGTGTCTTCTGAGGAGGAGGCTGGGGCCAGCGCTTGCCGACTCGTGGCTGTCGGGGAGGTTGGAACTGACAGCCCGCAGCCATGGACATTGCAGACATCTTCCCGTATATTTACTGACGGTGCTCCTAAAGTATGGACTATATATAGGAGCCGATTAAGGGGACGGTCATGTGCATGGAGCCTGACACTACTTTTGGATAGTAGTTGTTTGTGACTTGCTATATCTCTCATGAATCTCACCTCTTTCTTAGTGGAATCATGAACATTGACCTCAGCTGGGGCAGTTACCTACAGGGGGGCTGTATGGCGTTATCTACAGGGGGCTGTATGGCGTTATCTACAGGGGGACTGTATGGCGCTATCTACAGAGGGGGACTGTATGGCGCTATCTACAGAGGGGGCTGTATGGCGTTATCTAGAGGGGGGACTGTATGGCGTTATCTACGGGGGGGCTGTATGGCGTTCCCTACAGAGGGGGCTGTCTGGCGTTCCCTACAGAGGGGGCTGTCTGGCGTTATCTACAGAGGGGGCTGCATGGCGTTACCTACAGGGAGTCTGTATGGCGTTCCCTACAGGGGGGGTCTGTAGGGAACGCCATACAGCCCCCCCTGTAGGGAACGCCATACAGCCCCCCCCCCTGTAGGGAACGCCATACAGCCCCCCCTCCCAAAAAAATGCGACCTACAGTGTGTCCTAATAAAATACATGTATCCCCTCTCCACAGGACAGGGGATACATGTGTGATCGTTGGCACTGATAGGGAGAACAGTTCTCCATGACTAACCTCTGACTTCCGGCGTCTGCACAGCTCACTAAAAATGAAAGGAGCGCGGGTCACGCATGCGCACAAGCGTGACCGGCGCTCCATTCATTTCTCCGGAGCTGCCGACACAGACCCCAGAAGTCTGAGGTTTGTGATGGAGAACTTCAGGGGACTTTCAGTCCCCCGTTCTCCCTATCAGTGCCAGCGATCACACATGTATCCCCTATCCTGTGGATATCCTGTGGATAGGGGATACATGTCTTTTGTTTAATGGCAGAGCGGGGAGATACCTCCCTGCTCTGCCGTACTGTTCAGTGGCGTCCCGCTGTAGCAGCCATAGCGGCTGCTACCGGAGCCTCCGGCCATGGTGGGGGCCCGTGCCGGCGGGCGACACGGGCCCCCTCATGCCGCGGGCCCCGTAGCAGCCGCTACCGCTGCTACGGCGGTAGTTACGCCACTGGTTCCCTCATATATACAAACAAGTGCAGGTTCACCTGTAGACTTTGCAGTCTTATATACAAGCATTATAGCTTTTGTATTTATTAAGTTATGTGCATGTAAGTGGTTTGCCTGCTTTCGTGCCATTCAAAATACAGTTCTTTTAAGAAACTTCTGCAATGGATGTAACTTCGCAGTTGCATGTACTAATACCTCAGTTTTGTGAAAAGCGTACGTCGCAGTTGACTGATATGACTGTGTACTTCCGGCTGGGTGTAGTAATGTGACTGAAATAATTGTTTATGCAGAGGAAAGTGAATACCTGTGATGCTCACCTGTGAATCGTAGCAATGGGTTATATACACATATGTATGTATATATATATATGTATGTGTGTATATATATATATATATATGAAAGAGCTGCGTCATCGAGAATAACATAATAATAAGGGGGAGCGAGGGGCGCTCCCACAAAGTAGGCTGTTAAATCGACAACCTCAAAACCTAGCCCTGCTATTTAAGCTTACCAAGGCAGGTCACATGGGAATGCAATACCCAATGACCTGCCAATTGCTGGGACCAATGGAAGAAACTTCCCTTGTTACCAGGTCACATGGAAGCTTGACCATGACCAATGACAAGCTGTTGCAAACGCCTGGCAGAAATGGCGGGAAATTTTCCCACCATGTAGTGGCTTTCCAGACAAGGCGTAACAAAAAGAACCACAATGTAGGAATATAATCCCGTGTGGATCCCTTCTTAAAATTCGGGGATCCCTTCATTTTCATGGTTCTCATTCTGGTATAGTGAGTGAAGCTGTGTGTGTACAGAGGTCACTATACAGGCAGCCGTGTTGTGTGTGAGGGACATGGCCGCCTCTCATGAGCTCAGTTACATTCTCCATCTCACTTACCCAGCACCATGAATTATTCATATGCATGAAACTGTTATACTGCACGTTACGATTGCAAGTGGAGCTATACAAGCGCTGCGGAACGAGGCCTATTGAGCATGGTAAAAACATGCCGCATTGTATTTTCTATGCCAGAAAGAGAATTTATATAATTTAAAACACATAAATCTATTCAGCAAGCAAGAGGTATTTGAAATTCCCGGCTGGTTATTATCGAATTACTCCTAAGGTTGAAGGGGTTGGTTCCAATAATAACGTCATTAGGGAAATTTTATTAAGCAGTTCTCTAAGGCTTCGTTCACATCTGCGTCCGGACTCCGTTCATGGGTTCCGTTGGAGCTTTCCGTCAGGGGAGGCTATGAACGGAACCCTGACTGAAACAAACGGAAACCATAGGTTAATATTAATTGTGACGGATCCGGTGCAAATGGTTTCCGTTTGTCACCGTTGTGCAAGGGTTCCGTTGTTTTGACGGAATCAATACCGTAGTCGACTGCGCTGTTCATGCCGTCAAAACGACGGAACCCTTAAACAACGGTGACAAACGGAAACCATTTGCACTGGAACAGTCACCGGAAATCAATGGTGATGCGAGCGGAATCCTGTGGTTTCCGTTTGTTTCAGTCAGGGTTCCGTTCATGGGTTCCCCTGACGGAAAGCTCCAACGGAAACCGTGAACGGAGCCCTGACGCAGATGTGAATGAAGCCTAATTCATTCTTTTAAGTGACTACAAAGATGGAGCTCCCCTTTAACGCTTCAACTACGCACTACGATTTTCATACAATTGTTAAAGGTAACAAATAAATATTAGTAACTTACATTACCTGCACCGTGTTTAAAAAGGTCACATCAAATTTGTAGTTGACCATATGATCACCATGGTTGTAGTAGTATCAAAGCAGTGCTAAAAAAGAAACCAATACAGGGAATCTTCATTATTTTTTGAAATTCTTTATTTTTGTTGACCTATGAGGTCCATTTTATAACATAAAGGGAACATACAACAAGGTAATGTACATTTAGAATACATAATCCAAAGGCAAATGTACAGGAAAAACAATAAGTACATTGTTATATAATGGCATACTGAATGAAAAAGAGGGGATAACGGCAAGGGAACACGAATCTCTAAAGTGTGGATGGAGCTAAGCTCCCAGACAAGAGAATGAAGAAAGAAGGGGAGAGCGGAAAGAAGAAGGAGAGGGGGGGGGAACCCTCCACAGCATCCCACAGACCAGGGTGTTATTGCGGCCGATTAAAAGGATGCGGTTCTCAGATGATGTCTTTATAGGAGTTCGAATCCTGAAAAACCATCCATTGGGCCCAAGTTTGGCAGAACCTGGAGCTTGAGTCGTGGATAACGGATGTCAAGTCCTCCATATGCATGATGTCGTTAACCTGTGAAACCCAGAGGGATAGTGTTGGGGAGATGGATCCTTCCATCTTAGTGGGATGCAATGACGAGCTGCCATCACTAGAAAGTGAAGCAGGGAACGCTTATACTTGTTCGCTGGAATGTCGCAATGATGAACAAGGAAAAGGGCCGCATCCATAGTTACATTTGTATTTGTAACTTCCATTATCACCCTCTTTACACCTTCCCAAAATGGGGTAAGGAGAGGACATGACCAGAAGGTGTGGAGGAGGGTACCACTGTCTTGCCCACATCTCCAGCACATAGGGGACACTGTGGGGAAGATGTTATGTAGGCGGGCTGGAGTCCTATACCAACGTGAGAGTAGTTTGAAGCTTGCCTCTTGGTATCTTGAGCAGATTGAGGTTTTTTGAGCCATAAGGAATATACGCTGCCCTTGTGCGGGGGAGAAGGATATCCCCAGGTCCTCTTCCCATTTTGACATGTATGTAGGAGTGGGCATATCTGGGGGGTCCATGATAATTATGTAAATAGTGGACAATGTATGTCTAATCAGGTCAGAGCCTGTGCAGAGGGTCTCTAGTGGAGTTTTTTCCTCCTGGTAGGACCTAGGGGCTGGGATAGACGTCAAAAAGTGTCGCAGCTGCAGCGAACGCCATTGTCCCAACGGAGGGAGATCAGCAATCTGGGCCAGGTCTGCAACAGAAAGCCATTCACCATCCTCTAAGAACCGATCTGCACGATACCATCCCAAGGATTGCCATATACGGAAAATTGGGTCCGTCAAGCCAGTGGGAAAGGATGGATTGCCCAGTATTGGAAACATAGAGGAAGGGACTGGCAAGCAAGATGCCCTTACCGAGGGGAGAGAACAGCATACTAGTGTTGGGCCTATAGTAGGGTGATGATGGAGATGTCTGAGTTGGCTACGGTGCAGCCATGGAAGGGCCGATATTGGAATAGAGTAAAAACTCTGCTCCAAAGACACCCAAGACTTAACGGTCGCATGTCTGCACCAATCAACTACCCGAGCAAGATGAGATGCAATGTAGTAAGTGCGGACATCAGGTAATGATAGACCCCCCCGATGCCCTAGATCAGCATAATAACGTGCGGGACAGACGTGGAGTCTTACCATTCCATACAAACTTAATCTGAAGAGAATTGACCGTTTTAAAGAACTGTGTTGGGATGGCTATGGGAAGGGTTTGAAATAAATATAGTAGCCTAGGGAGAGCATTCATTTTGAAGATGTTACAACAGCCCAACCAAGTAAAGGTACCTTTGGCCCATCTGGCACAATCTGCTTTAAGCTCAGCAAGGAGTGGAGGAAAATTTAGTTGGAAGAGATCTCTCAGGTCTGCTGTTAAGCGAACCCCAAGGTATTTCAACGCTGTTGGGTTCCATTTAAAACTGAAAGATTGTTTTAAGGTTGTGGAAAGATGAGGTGAAAGAGAGATGTTCAGGGCCTCGGACTTAGAGAAATTAATTTTAAAGTTGGATAAACTTGAAAACCGTTGGAATTCCCGCATGAGATTAGGAAGGGAGACAGTTGGATTGGTCAGGAAAAATAGCAGATCGTCTGCATAGGCCGCCACCTTGTTAGTTGAGGTATTCGTTTCTAGTCCCTTCACATCCGTGTTTGCACATATATGGCGTAAAAGGGGTTCTAGTGTCAATATAAATATCAAGGGTGAGAGGGGGCAACCCTGTCTGGTGCCGTTGTGTATAGCAAATTCGTCTGAGAGAAGGCCATTTACTCGAACTCGGGCGGATGGGCATGAATATAGCGACATTATCCATCCCAGCATATGTGATCCAAGTCCCAGACGTGAGAGGGTTTCTTCCATAAAGGTCCAGTTAACTCTATCAAACGCTTTTTCCGCATCTGTAGATAAAAGCATAAGAGGTATATTGGAGATTTTGGCCTTGTGGATCAGATTGATGGCTCTAGTTGTGTTGTCTCGTGCCTCTCTACCTGCCATGAACCCTGCTTGGTCCGTATGTATGATTCCTCCAATCAGTGGAGCGAGACGATCCGCTAGAATTTTAGCAAACAATTTGATATCTGTATTGAGGAGGGATATGGGTCTGTAGCTGGCACATTGTGTAGGGTCTTTACCAGGTTTGGGGATCACCGCGATATGCGCCCTGAGGGCGTCAGGAGGGATGGGGGAGGAGGCCGAGTATGAATTAAAGGAGGCTAGAAAATGTGGGCCTAGGGACGTCAGAAACTTTTTATAATATTGAATTGTAAATCCGTCTGGGCCAGGTGCCTTTCCTGTTCTGGAGTGTTTTAAAGCGTATGAGAGTTCTTGTGTGGTAAGTGGTTCTTCCAGGCTAGTAATGTGATCTTCCGATAGGGCAGGTAGACCAGAATCCGCGATATATTTAGAAATTTTAGACCTGAATTCACTGGATGTCACAGACGGATTGGTAGAGTCAGTATTATATAGGGCAGCGTAGAAATCCCGGAATGCGGAAGCTATGTCCAACGGCAAACGATGCCGTGTTTGTGAGGGGGATACTATGGAGGGTATGTAATTCTGGGTTTGTTGGGTCCGCAAGGCTCTAGCCAGAGACCTACTACTTTTGTTGCCATATTCGTAGTAATGACGTTTACATCTAGAAAGCGTAGCCTTGGCTCGAGCCATCAATAAGGTTCACAGTTCCTCTCTTTTACGGAGGAGGGCAATCCTACACTCCGGGTCATGGGAACGTTTATGTGAGATCTCAAGTACTTCAATTTCAGACAGCAAGCGGACTGTGGCCACCGCCCTTTCTTTTTTCCGACGTGCACCATGTTTAATAAATATACCCCTGATCACGCATTTATGCGCCTCCCAGATAATGTGAGGGTTAATGGTCTCTGTGGCATTAGTTGCGAAGTAGTCAGCTATATTACGTTGGATATCAGCAGTAACCACTGAATCCGAGAGAAGCGTTGGGTTCAGTTTCCACTGAGATTGGCGGTATAGAGGGGAATGTAGAGAGAGGGTCAAGGTGACTAATGCATGGTCTGAAAAGGAAATCGAGTCAATGTCGGCCGCGCGTATAGAATGTAGCGAGTGATGTTTGACGAAAAAAAGATCAATTCTGGAATATTTGTCGTGTACTGCGGAGTAAAAGGAAAAGTCCCTATCTGCTGGGTGTAGGAGATGCCATGTGTCTACTAATTGGTGTTCGTGAAATGATTTCATAATGCGGCGCAGATGTGCCCTCGAGAATGAAGAAGAACCTACGGACGTGTCTAGTGCGGGATCCAACGCAACATTGAAATCCCCTCCCAGGACAATGGTACCCTCCCCAAACTCCTCCAGGGCATTCAGAAAGCCAACAAGGGCTGCGCATTGACCAGAGTTGTGTAGGTAAAAAGAGGCAAAAGTGTATACTTGAGAGTCAATAACTCCTTTGATCAAGAGCATTCGTCCCACTTCATCACTGCGAGACCCCCTGAACTCCCAAGGAAGAGATCTAGAGATCAAAATGCTTGTCCCCCTGGATTTCGTGTCCGGAGAAAGACTATGATATGCATTGGGGAACCATGCGTTAGAGAGTTTAAAAGGTTTTTGCTGACATAGGTGCGTCTCTTGGAGGAACGCCCCCTGTATATTTTTGCCTTTCAGCAAATTGAAAAGTATGAATCGTTTTCCAGGGCTGTGTAACCCCTTGACATTTAATGAGCCAATAGTCAGGTCCGTTTGTGTATGCTGCGACATATCTGTCCTGGGCTGCGGGGGAGGGGGAGGGGAAAGCAAAGTAAAGGGCAAGAGGAGGACAGATAAAGATAGGAGAGAAAGAGAATAAGACGATACACAAGAAAGAGGCCCGCAGGCCGACTCCTATACGGTGTAAAAACTGTAAAGGAAGGTTGTTAAATTTGTGGGGACCTGGAAAACCACGGGGGGGGGGGGGGGCCCGCACCGCACCGCACCGCATACATAATCATCAAACAGTAAACCATTTCTTCCATCGCATACCATTGGGGTGGCGACGGAGGCACAATCAATGATAGAACCGACGTGTATCTCTCAGCTACTACTAGCAAAGGGAGGTTAACCCAAAACCTGTGCTAATAGCCATGACCTCTGATGAACAACCTATAGCGACGCCACACCCTTCTATTTAAGTATACAAGGCTGCTATAACCGACTATCAACCAGAAATTCGACCTCTTAGCTGCTAAGAGGATTTGAAATTTAACACGCAACTGATGTATGCCCGGCAAACATCGCATTTTAAAATTATCAGAGATACCGACTAACAGAATCATATGGAACTCCCCATATCCTGCATCGCAAACCTTTGTCTAATAAATATAACCAGCAAAAGGGTGTGGGTGGGGGAGGTACCAGTAGGCTAAATGCCTCCAGCGCTGCAGGTGATAGCTCATCCTCTAAACAACTTCGGACCCACACACCTCATGTGGCGGTCTATGATTGACTTTTAAACTAATACGGTATAAGCAGCACGTATTTCCTGAGGGCTAAGTGAAGGCCCCTTGCGGCCATTCTATCTATACACGAAACCTGAGTATCCTATGAAAAAACTGGGCAAAACACTTATTTGCAAAAGAGCCCTGCTAGATAACCATCAAAACATTATGTGAGCAAAATAACATTTGACGACCTTAAGTCCCTTGAGCAGCAATGCTGCCGGCAGCCTAGCAAAACCTTGACAAATAAAAGGATATTAGCAGGAAAGTCCTCTTTAAGCCTCAGGCGGGACCCGGCGGGAGAGGTCAATTAACGGCAAATGTGGTGCACCCGGGATGGATCTGCTTCGTATGGGCTGGTTAGTCCTGTTAAGGCGACGACGTTGAGGTTGTTCAATTCTGTCCAGGGCTAGCCAATCCGGGACTGGGAATGGCTCGGTCTGAAGAAATCGAAATAGGCCCTCAAGATCCGAGGAGTGGCGCAGGAGATAGAAGCCAGAGTTGTTCTTCACGACAACATGGAACGGGTGTCCCCATCTATAAGTGGCGACTGCGGACTTGATTTTTTCAAGCAGAGGATGTAGGAGCCGTCTCATATAGAGTGTCCATGGGGAGACATCAGGGTATATAGTAACCGTACTTCCTTCAACTGAGACCGGTCCATGTGACCATGCCCCCCGGATAATTGTATCTTTGTCGGTATAATAGTGAAGGCGACATAACACGTCGCGAGGAGAGGACAAATCGGGCGCGAAACTCTGTGAATTCGATCTAGGAGAAAAGTCGCTTCTGATGGTCGGTTAGTGAGCTTGTTGAATATAATAGATACTCTAGACACCAGCTCATCTCGTGGGCCGAGGTCTGGAAGGCCCTTCAGACGTACATTGTTTCTGCGTCCTCTGTTCTCCTGATCATCTAATTGAAGCGCCAAGGATTGTAAATGTGTTCTAGTATCCGTGGCAGCTTTTTCCAACGCAGTTACTCTAGAGTCAATGGCCGACACAGTATTCTCAGATGTAAGCGCCCTAGAGTCTAGTCTGACCACATCCTGACGCAGGTCAGCTATGTCTTGCTGATGTGCCTGCTCAACCCTGGACACCAAAGAGTCAAGATCCTGTCGGGTGGGGAGGGCTTGTATCATCTCCCTCAGTAGTTGTAGGTCAGCATGTAAGCCCGATGGCCCAGCCTGAACTTCAGGGGCATATGTGTGTGGTATAATGGCGGGCAAATCTCTCACTGATGACATGTTGAGGGGAGAG
Organism: Rhinoderma darwinii; assembly: GCF_050947455.1. Taxonomy (NCBI): domain Eukaryota; kingdom Metazoa; phylum Chordata; class Amphibia; order Anura; family Rhinodermatidae; genus Rhinoderma; species Rhinoderma darwinii. The sequence continues at coordinate 49,916,798 of NC_134699.1, forward strand.
ACAAGGCTTACCGCATCCTGAGAGCTGCAGCAGGGAGGACTCGTATCAGTAGTCGTGGCCGCTTGTGCTGACTGCAACAGGGGAGCAGGAGGAGAAGGAGCCAGAGTGTCTGAGGCCGGATGTGGCGGCAATGCGTCCGCCATTGCTGCTCGTTCGTCCGCGGCCGATTGTGAGGAGGAAAGAAAGCGCTCCATGCTCTTGCAACGGCCAGAGGAGCGAGGTAAGGACCGGGAAGATCCAGGGCAGGTTCCCCTTCGTTTTCCTGGCATCGCCTGCCGGTTTTACCCGGGAAAGATGGCTGGTATTCAGCTGCTAGTGCGGAGCTCCCCCAAAACGCGTGCTCACGGCTCCATAGCTAAGCCACGCCCCCGGGAATCTTCATTATAATGTATCAAATTCACAAGGCAATCTACCATTAGATAAAGTGTGTCAGATTAACCCCTTCAGGACGCAGCCATTTTTCGGATTTTCATTTTCACTTTTTCTTCCCTTCCAAAAGCCATACGTTTTTATTTTCCCATCGATACAGCCATATGAGGGCTAGTTTTTTGCGGGACGAGTTGTAGTTTTTCATGGTTCCATTTATTGTACCATATAATGTACTGGGAAACTGAAACAATTATTTCACCATTCTTTTTTGGGTTTCTCAATGTTACTCAAAATTAAAGTGCTATGTATAGGATAAGGACTAAATTCAGAAAGCAAATGTCCTTGGTCCATTGCTATGGAAACCTATTACATAATAATAAAAATATATTGGTAAAAATATGAGTATCTAACAAAACTGACATATTTTGAATGGGGTAAGGCGACCAGGCGATAATACGTCTACATCGACTATAATACTGTATATTTTTCCTCATCACCAGGCAAATAATTGTTTGTCACTAATTTTTGTCTACCCAGCTTTGCCCCTTTCTGCTGTTACAGCTAAACGTTTGACAAACTTCTCACATGTCATAGTGACATGTCAGAAGTTTGGATTGGTGAGGGTCCGAGCACTGTGACCCCCACCAATCGCTAGAACGAAGCAGCAGAAGCCCTCGTGTGATCGCTCAGCCGCTTCGTGTCTGTTTGGCTTTTTCCGGAAATCAATGTATCGAGTATGGGCTCAATATAAAGTCTATGAGCCCGTCCTCCGATACATCGGCTTTCCGGAAAAAGCCAAACAGACATGAAGCGGCTGAGCGCTCACACGAGCACTTCAGCTGCTTCGTTCCAACGATTGGTGGGGGTCTCCGTGCTCAGACCCCCACCAATCCAAACTTCTGACATGTCTCTATGACAGGTCAGAAGTTTGTCGAACGTTTAGCTACACTTTAAGAATGTCTCTATACAGGTGCTTTGTACCCTCATGTAAATCAGACATACCATCTAAAGAATGATAACATGCTAGAACTGAAGTAGTGACCTTTGTGATGGGGACATCCGATGTTGGACCAAGCACACGTTTGGTATCCGTTTACATGGGAGGAGAGGAATACTGTCTTTTTTGGCATCGATTATAAAAATATTCACCATTGCAATGTATCATATCAAAGGGTGAAATCTGGACTTTAGTCATCATTAATCTTGGTCCTTAAATGAACATTCCTTCGTTCAGAAGAAGATAGTTCTAGAACATCATCCGCTGTACATTTTAGACGTTGCGTGTAGATTTTGCAACGATCATGTAGCAGGACACTGATACCGGGGAAGGAGTTGTCCAGCATCTCAGATAGCTCGGACGGTGGAGCAGCCTTGGGACAGGAGTATTTCTTGGATTGAAGCCTGATACCATTGACAACTCCACCCAGAAGACACTTGCAGTTTAAATAACTGAAATACAAAAATATAGGAAAAATGTTTTAATAAATAGTAATAAAAAAATTCCATGCAGCCATTTTTAGACAGTCATTTGTTGCTCTGTGGTTGGGGCTCAGTTTTCTTTATATCCCAAATAGCAAGTTCCTCCATTTATGCAATGATATTAAAGCGGGGGATGTATCATAATATAATTAGGCAAATTTGACATTCAGTGGTAGGGGACAGTTGGTTAACAATCCCAGTGGGAAATATAATAATGTCGGTGTATGTATGTATGTATATATAGATATATATATATATATATATATATATATACAGCAACAAATCCAAAAGACAAGACAGCACTCCAAGTTCAGTGATAGATAGGATCACTTTAATCACCCCTTGCGACATTTCAGCCCTACTCAATGGGGCCTTTCTCAAGCAATTGCTTGAAAAAGGCCCCATTGAGTAGGGCTGAAACGTCGCAAGGGGTGATTAAAGTGATCCTATCTATCACTGAACTTGGAGTGCTGTCTTGTCTTTTGGATTTGTTGCTGGCTATTTGGGACACTGGTCGTGTGTCTGAACAAGAACCTGTGCACCCGATACTAAAGAAAACGGTGCTGCTTCTGTTTTTATATATATATATATATATATATATATATATATATATATATACTAGTCCTTCTCAATGGATTAGAATATCATCAAGAAGTTAATTTATTTCAGTAATTCAATTCAAAAAGTGAAACTCAGATTCATTACACACAGAGTGATCTATTTCCAGCATTTTTTATTTTAATGTTGATGATTATGGCTAACAGTTAATGAAAACCCAAAATTTCGTCTCTCAGAAAATTTGAATATTATATAAGCTCAATTTAAAAAATTATTTTTAATACCGAAATCTTGTCCTGCTGAAAAGTATGTACAGTATCTGCCCTCAATGCTTGGTCGGGGCTCCGACTCTGCATGAATTACTGTATCAATGCGGCGTGGCATGGAGGCGATCAGCCTGTGGCATTGCTGAGGTGTTATCAATCCGGCGTGGCATGGAGGCGATCAGCCTGTGGCACTGCTGAGGTGTTATCAATCCGGCGTGGCATGGAGGCGATCAGCCTGTGGCACTGCTGAGGTGTTATGGAAGCCCAGGTTGCTGTGATATCGGCCTTCAGCTCGTCTGCATTGTTGGGTCTGGTGTCCCATCTTCCTCTTGACAATAGATTCTCTATGGGGTTTAGGTCAGTCGAGTTTGCTGGCCAATAAAGCGCAGTGATACTGTGGTTATTACACCAGGTATTGGTACTTTTGGCAGTGTGGGCAGGTGCCAAGTCCTGCTGGAAAATGAAATCAGCATCTCCATAAAGCTGTCAGAAGAGCATGAAGTGCTGGGAAATGTCCTGGTAGACGCTGCGCTGTCTCTGGACGCAGCAATCATATTAGCCTGAGCTGCAGTGTAAAGCATGTCAGTGTAGACTGAGCCTCTTCTATAGTGAAGAACCTTTAGGCCAGGTGCCCACAGGTCGGATACGCTGCGTAAAACCTCCATCTTGGTCATTCTCTCCTCACACCTGTCCTGGGCTATTTTTAATTAGAACAGAATAAAACTGGTTTCTACCTATCCTGAGCTTATTGTGGGCTTAGTCCCAAGAGTGAGGTCAGTCTCTTGTTATTGGGATATAATGTTCAGTGTAGGGACCCCCTGTATGAGGTCACCTTGTCGTGGCAGTTGGGCTCGCACAATTTGATCAAACTGAGCGCTAAGAACCTCACATTTATAAACATAATAATTATAGCAGTAATGCAATTAAAATGATAAAAATACATAATAAATATAAAGTGTTTGCATATATATATATATATATATATATATATATATATATATATATATATATATATATAGTAAAGAAAGTCTTGCACTCCAATGAGCAAAAAAGTGAAATTTATACAGTCCACATCGAGCAAAAATGCAACGTTTCTGTCCTACAATAGGACCTTTCTCAAGCATCTATTGTAGGACAGAAAAGTCCACCATCAGTAAGGCTTCGGTGCCTCAGTATATGGGCAGCAATTACCTGCTAATCTTTTTTTTCTCACTGATGATTTTTTGCATGTCATTTATAATTGTAGTAACATTACAGTAATGGAAATGAGTGTAATGCGTTTTTTTGTCCCGAAATTCCCTGCGGCGCATAGGGCAAATACGCTGCATGCTTTTGTGCAGCGTATACGCCCCGTGTGAACTCAGCCTTAGGGTCAATGCACACGATGCGTATTACATGCAGTTTTGCCGCGCATATTTGCAAGCGGGAAAAACGCAGCGTAATAGAGTACCAGCATAGATAATGAGATTCCAGGAAATCTCATGTACACGCTGCTGTATTTTTCCGTACGTAAATTGACCAGCGGTGTGGATTTTAAATTCCGCAGCATGTCCATTTATGTTGCGTTTCCATTTGCGAATTGTATCTGCCTAGTGATGAGGAAAATCACACGAAAATTGCAGCATGAAAACATACTGAAAAACGCATCAAAACTTTAAAACCGCACCGAAAAATGCATTGAAAAACGCACAATAAGGTGCGGTCTTTACCTGCAAATTTCCTGCGTATTGCTTCTGTTTTGGTGCGTATTTTCCGCACCAAAATACGCAACGTGTACATGTAGCCTTAGGGTATGTGCACACGATAACTGCAATTACGTCTGAAATTACGGAGCTGTTTTCAGGAGAAAACAGCTCCTGAATTTCAGACGTAATTGCTCGTACTCGCGTTTTTCGCGGCGTCTTTTACGGACGTAATTTGGAGCTGTTCTTCATTGAAGTCAATGAAAAACAGCTCCAATTCCATCCCAAGAAGTGTCCTGCACTTCTTTGACGAGGCTGTAATTTTACGAGCCGTCTTTTGACAGCGACGCGTAAAATGACAGGTCGTCGGCACAGAACATCGTAAAGCCCATTGAAAGTAATGAGCAGATGTTTGCCGACGTATTGGAGCCGTTTTTTCAGACGTAATTCGAGGCGTAAAACGCCTCCATTACGTCTGAAAATAGGTCGTGTGAACCCAGCCTTAGGCTTTGTTCACATCTGTGTCACGGCTCCGTTCTGACGTTCCGTTGGACCTTTCCATCAGAACGGAACCCTGACTGAAACAAACGAAAACCATTTGCACCGGATCCGTCACCATTGAAATCAATGGTGATGCAAATGGAAACCTATGGTTTCCGTTTGTTTCAGTCAGGGTTCTGTTCTGATGGAAAGCTCCAACGGAACGTCAGAACGGAGCCCTGACGCAGATGTGAACGAAGCCTTGGCTACAATCACACGACAGTGAAAAAAATGGCCATTAAAAACTGATCAACTGTCAGTTTTTCATGGTCGTTTTGCATCAGTGTCTCTAAATTTTCATCTATTTCCAGTTCATCTGTCCATTTTTAATGCCCACCACATAGTGCCACAGTGCCCACATATAAAGTGACATTGTGCCCACATATACAGTGTCAGTGCCCACATTAGTGCCACAGTGCCCACATAGTTGGTACCATTTAATGCACCATATAATGTACTAAAAAAATGAAAAAAAAAAGGTTTTTTTGGTGTTGTTTTTATGGCGTTCACCGTGTAGTAAAAATGATGTGTTAACTTTATTCTGCGGGTGAATATGATTATTGGGAGTGAAAAACGAAAAACGAAAATAAAAAATGGCTTTGTCTCGAAGGGGTTAAAGAAGGAGGTGCAAGGCAACCCGCTTTTCAACCACGCAGAGAGAGTCCACTGCTCAATAGCAGAAGGGCATTGAGCAGGGGGGTCAATTACTATCTGGGGTTCAGTGTGTGGATACAGTCAGTATAATAGATAAAGGGGGGAGCAAAAAACATATAAAACCATTAAAAAAAATAACGTATAAAGCAACACGCGAGTCCACATCTCCTGCCCTGGGAGGATTATCGTCCCGCAAGTGCTTCCGTGTTTTGTATTTTAGTGTTTCATGAAAAATGAAATGACTGACCAACAAGTGTTTACAGAGTGGTGACACAGGGGACAGTGATAGCATACAGGCAACGGAGCAGTGGCATACCCAGGGCACACTGATGGCATACCTAGGGGACAGAGTGGTGGTATGCAGGGGACAGAGTGGTGGCATATTAGGAGACAGACTTTTCTAGATCCCGTTGTATTTTTTCACACACAGGCCTCATCGCTAGTTTCTAATATTTGAGGATTCTATCATGACAGGGTATAGTCCACAGGACTGGCGCATCACAAATGTGGTGCCGATATTCAAAAAGTGAGCCCGGAAACTATAGGCCTGTACGTTTAACCTCTGTTGTAGATAAAATATTTGAGGGTTTTCTAAGGCCCCATGCACACGACCATATTTTTCATCCGTATTTACGGGGTGTAATTACGGACCCATTCATTTCTATGGGCTACGGACACCTTTCCGTATTTTTACGTTTCCGCATAATATATAGAACATGTCCTATTCTTGTCCGTAATTACGGCACGGACTCCCTATAGAAGTCTATGGGTGCTTCCGTAATTACACATCATTTGTGGTTTTCTTCTTTTTGCGGATCCGTATATACGGACGCATTACGGACCGTATTAGCGGATACCGATCCGTATATGCGGATAAGTTGCAGATGACTACGGATCCGTATCTACGGACAGTATTTACGAATGGATGAAAATACGGTCGTGTGCATGGGCCCATAGAAATGAATGGGTCCGCAATTCATCCGCATTTTTGCAGATGAATTGCGGGCGCAAAAACACGTTGGTGTGCATGAGGCCTTAGAGATGCGATCCTGGAGTATCTAAAGGAAGAAGAAATCCTAACGCAGCATCATCATGGGTTTATGAGGACGTTACCAATTGAAGAGAATTATGGAAAGACTACAGCACCGTAGCCCACCACGCCATACACAAAAACGTGTAGGGGATGTAACTTCTAGACAAATGCATTACTGCCTGCAGATCGAGGACTGCAGATGGTTCCCTTTAAAGAATTATACAAATGATTGACAGATGTAATGCTATTTAATGTACTGTAAACGCATAAAAGAAGAAAAAATATTAACCTATTTTTTTTGTTCCTATGTTCATTTCTTTAGGGGGGATCCAGATAAATGTGACATTTGGGGGAACACGCCTCTGCATCTGTCTGCTGCCAATGGGCATCTGAATTGCCTGTCCTTTCTGGTGTCCTTTGGGGCCAATATCTGGTGTTTGGATAATGACTATCACACCCCTCTGGATATGGCAGCCACCAAGGGTCACATGGAGTGTGTGCGCTATCTGGATTCCATCGCAGCCAAGCAAAATAGTTTAAATCCCAAACTAGTGTCTAAACTGAAGGACCGCGCTTTCCGAGAGGCCGAGAAACGTATTCGTGACTGTGCAAAACTGCAGCGCCGGCACCATGAACGTATGGAGCGGCGTTACCGCAAGGAGATGTCTGACCATTCCGATACGATGAGCTTCTCCAGCTTCTCCAGGTACCACGCTATAAAATCTAACATACAAAATAATAAATGTCCTAAAAATGTATCCATCGTAAAATGTAACCAAACGCGCTCATACAGGGAGAGCTATCTGTCAGGCCTCATGTACACGGCTGTGTCCGTAATCACTGCCCCTGATTGCGGGCACCCGCATTTTCGGCCCGTGCTCCCATATTAAGTATGGCAGCATGGTCCGTAAAAAGCAAAAGATAGGACATGTCCTATCTTTTGCAGTAGCTCTCTATGGCCCGGACACCGTCCCGTAAATATACGGGAAGGTGTCCGTGGATAATAGAAATGAAAGGGTCCGTAATTGCGGACCAGAATTACGGTCCGCAATTACGGACAATTTTTACGGTTGTGTGCATGGGTCCTCAGTGTGTGTGTTGGCTGGACAGACCACACTATGGAATTGATAAACATTCCCCCTTAACCCATTAGTGATCACAAATACGCCTTTTCACGGCAGTCAATAACGGGCCCTAGGCTAAGCCGCCGTCTTTTTACGGCAGCCTTGTCTAAGTCCTGCACGGGTGTCCCGTGTGGGCTGGAGCTCCATTGTCTTATGACAGCCGGGCTCCTGCTCTAAGGGTATGTTCACACGGCAATGCCATTTACGTCTGAAATGACGGCGCTGTTTTCAGGCGAAAATAGCTCCTGAATTTCAGACGTTTTTGCAAGTGCACGTGTCACGAACTATAATCACGGAGCCATTCATTTCTATGGGCTACGGACACCTTTCAGTAGTTTTACAGGTGTGTGTCCGTTCGGTAGAAATGATCTGTAAAATATAGAACATGTCCTATTCTTGTCCGTAATTATGGCACAGACTCCCCATAGAAGTCTATGGGTGCTTCCGTAATTACGGATGTGCACCCGTAGCTGTCCGTAATTACGAAAGCATTGCTAGGCAACGCCAGGTTTGCAGATGTGGCACATCATTTGTGGTTTTCTTCTTTTTGCGGATCTGTATATACGGATGCACTACGGACCGTATTTGCAGATACCGTTCCGTATATGAGGATAAGTTGCGGATGACTACGGATCCGTATTTACGGATGGACGAAAATACGGTGGTGTGCACGGGGCCTTAGTGGCATTGCAGACTCAGACTTTCAGAACAGGTGTATTCATACTGGCATCATGTGACAGATCATGTGACACTGAGTGCACACAGAGGGACCTTATTGAACTAATTACGTGACTTTGGTAGGTAATTGGTTTGACCAGATCTTATGTAGTGGATCAAAGCAGAGGGGGTGAATACATATGCACTCACAGATTTTCAGTTTTTAGTTGTTTATTTTTTTTTGTTTTTTAGACCAGGTATTTTTTTTATTTCACTGTAACAATTTGGACTATTTTGTCAAGTCCATTACATAAAATCAAGTTTACATTTATATTTTAATTCCAGATTGTAATGCAACAAAATAGGAAAAACACAGAGGGAGGTGAATACCGTCGCAAGGCAATAATAACAACAGTGGGCAATGTCAGTGGGCAATAATAACAACAATGGGCCATGTCAGTGGGCAATAATAACAACAATGTGCCATGTCAGTGGGCAATAATAACAACAATGGGCCATGTCAGTAGGCAATAATAACAACAATGGGCCATGTCAGTGGGCAATAATAACAACAATGGGCAATGTCAGTGGGCAATAATAACAACAATGGGCAATGTCAGTGGGCAATAATAACAACAATGGGCAATGTCAGTGGGCAATAATAACAACAATGGGCAATGTCAGTGGGCAATAATAACAACAATGGGCAATGTCAGTGGGCAATAATAACAACAATGGGCAATGTCAGTGGGCAATAATAACAATGGGCCATGTCAGTGGGCAATAATAACAACAATGGGCAATGTCAGTGGGCAATAATAACAACAATGGGCAATGTCAGTGGGCAATAATAACAATGGGCCATGTCAGTGGGCAATAATAACAACAATGGGCAATGTCAGTGGGCAATAATAACAACAATGGGCAATGTCAGTGGGCAATAATTTAATTGAAAGTGAATGTGCACATGTTCTGCATGGATGTGGAGTGGGCACAATGAACCCCCGGCTGTTTTTTCTCCACATAACTTGAGAAATCATTAATTGTAGATAATATTAAAAAGGTATAATATCGTAATCGATTGTAAGAAGCCGCCATTATCTTACTGCCTTCCAAAAGCAAAAGAGTAGGAAGAAAATTAGAAAAAAATAAAATAAAAATAGTAGCACTCCTATCTTTATGGTAAATCTTTTTTACTGATTTCTCCTTTCCTCAGCTCAGTGAGCCAACGCTTCCCGAGTGCCACATTGCTTGCTACCATGCCATATTCACATGCTGCAGGCACCACAAAGGGCAAAACGAAGATGCAGAAGAAGCTGGAGAGAAGGAAACAGAATGATGCCACTTTTAAGATATATGAGGACGGTAGGAAAAGTGTACGCTCACTCTCGGGACTTCAGCTGGGGAATGATGTTATGTTTGTGAAGCAGGGAACTTATGCAAGCTCCCGGGATAGAGGACGCCAACATCTTCGTGACATGTTTTCACATGAAAAAGAATCAATGTCTAGAGCCATAAGTGACCCCGGACTTCATGTGGATTCTGCCCACTCTGAGGTCAGCACGGATTCCGGACATGATTCTTTGTTTACCAGACCTGGCCTTGGTACCATGGTATTTAGGAGAAACTATCTTAGTAGTGGGCTGTTTGGCATTGGAAGGCAGGAGGACAATGCACTCGATATGGAAGGTGCGGAAGTCAAGCTACGCAGTCGACTTAAACGCTCTTCAAGTCTAGATGACAGTATCGGTAGTGCCGGAAGTCTAGAGGCAAGAAATGAGCAGGAGCTACCGTGGGAAGATGAGGAATTAGGACTAGATGATGACGAGGAGCCTGACACTACTCCATTAGAGACTTTCTTGGCCTCACTACAGATGTCTGAGCTTGTCTCCCTGCTTCAGGATGAGAAGATTGACTTGGCAGCTCTCACACTCTGCTCAGACCATGACCTCAAGAGTATCCGAATCCCACTTGGACCACGTAAAAAAATTCTGGATGGCATTCAGAGGAGAAAACAGGCACTGGAAAGACCCATGTCCATGGGAGATACTGAGCTGTAAGCAATTCTTACTACCTATTATAGTTCAAAAATGATCCGCACTCTGGCTGTAGAATTTATTTTAATTAACTTTCAGAAACGACAAATACATAATTTTTCTACATACTCTCCCTTCTTTTCAATACACATTGTCCATCTGTCAACTTCGTATTAAAAAATGTTTCAGGCTGAGCTGCGAGCCACGAATGCTCCGCTGTCTTCACCTCTTCATCAGGCGTGATTCTTCGTCCTCGTAGGGCTTCACATAAACCACGGATACTCGTCTATCCAATAGAATCAGTTCACGTTCACGCTCAATGATGTCATCAGTCACGGACGTAGACGGGCGTCCGGCTCCTTCTTCATGGCTGACACTTGTGCCACCTTTCTTGAATGTCTCTATCCATTCATACACACTTCTTCACAACAAAACACTTTCTCCAGACTGTGCACAAAGTCTTGGATAAATATCGGCACCAGACACACCCTCAGTCCACAAAAAACGAATCACCGCACGCTGCTCTTCTTTCATGCAAATCCAAAGTTGGGCAGCCATTGTTTCTCCCACCGCAGTCACAAATAAACAGACGTAACACGTTCAAACCTGCACCGAGACAGCGAACATGTACGGAAAGCGCTGATAAGACAGCGCGGCCAACAGAAGTTTTAATATAACCGGAGTGCAGATAATTTTTGACTCACCCTCGTAACATTGTCAATTCTTATGATTGTTTATGAGGAGAAGAAACCTTTCATGTATGGAGTATAAGCAATTGTAATGTTTTTCTTCTATTACAGATAGTGGCATCAACTAAGCGAGCAAGACCTAACTACAGTGCCAGATATATCATTCATTAGCCAGGAGACTGCCCTTGCCAAATATGTGCCACATAAGGAGATCCGTTATTCTCCATAGCCTCATGGTTCATTCAGGTGCCAAGAAAAATACCTCTGTATCAGAATCCACAGTGTGATGTGTTCTAAAACATGTCGAAAATTCTGCACAACTCTGTACTTTCTATATTTTTCCTATGGGAAATACCTACACTGTAATTGTACATTGTCTTCATGTTCTCCTCATTGAATGTTCAAATAGATTTGGGCATTATTATGTGCTATGGTATAGGCCGTGTAGTGTCAACCAATGCCATGTCTGGTCAAGAAGAACTGACCATTAGTCAGATAGTGGGAGAACCTGCATAGATCCCTAATGGAGAAGAATTTTTCCCAGATAACTTTTATCCTTGACTTCATATACTTAAAGGGGTTGTGCAGGCAGGGACAACTGGTGACCTATCCACAGTATAAGTCATCAGTATATGAACGGTGGGGGTCCGACACCCGGACCCCGCACTGATCAGCTGCTCCGGGTGCTGGATATTATGCAGGGTATGCGGCAGTACCGTAGCTCAGCCACTATTCTGTGACTGGGGCCATCTGCTTCCGGCATGGACGTCCGGTGCCTGGAGGCAGCCGGAGTTGCTGATCGGTGCGGTGTCCGGGTGTTGGAACCCTACCGATCCTGAGGATAGGCCATCAGTTGTCCGGTAGCGGACAACCGCTTTAAGTTTAGTGCAGTAACTGCCAATCATTACAATCAGTACTTCTGATTATTCGCCTAGGGAAACACCAGGGCACTTTGGATAACAATGTTCAGATAACGCATGACCTAATTATGTACCTGACCCAGGACAGCTCTCCTGACAGGTATGTTGTGTAAATACTGGTACCTATGACTAGTAAATTGAAAACCAGATTACAACTCAAATGCACCTTTAAAAACACAAGAAGGAGGCCTAATTTGAATCTTTCCTATGGGACCCCCCATTCTTTATATATGCCATAACTTTTCACATTACGGAGTAATTACCAGCAATTTAGATGTCCAAAGAGTCACACATTTTACTGATTTTCCTTACACCTGCACAGCCTTCTCCAGTCTCTAAGATCCACATTATCAGAACACAGCTACGGGACGAAGCACAGAAACTATTTAATGGCTTACCATTAATGCTAATATGAAGTCAAGATAAACCAGTTGCCTATTGATTAATAACATCCGGGTGGTCCGCACTTAGATCTGCAAGGACCTTTTCAAAACGTCCTGCAAATTGTCCTTGTTTGCTGCTCCCCTGCTGCGTGGAGCTCTGTGGTGTCTTTAGACAGCTGTATTATATATCATGTGTGTATATGTATGTATGTGTGTATATATATATATATATATATATATATATATATATATATACATATACATATATAAAAAATAGTGAAGCATCACCGCTCCAGTGGTGGGTGCAACTCCTCCTAGATTCTGGCTACGAACCCTTGTAGATATAGTAGACAAAAAAAGAGACAGCACTCCAAAGTAGTGGATGAAAAAAGGTGATGTGTTTTAATCACCCCACAGGCAGGCAACGTTTCGATTCAACTCAATGGGATCTTTGTCAAGCCTTGACAAAGATCCGATTGAGTTGGATCGAAACGTTGCCTGCCTGTGGGGTGATTAAAACACATCACCTTTTTTCATCCACTACTTTGGAGTGCTGTCTCTTTTTTTGTCTACTATATATATATATATATATATATATATATATATATATATATATATATATATATAGATAGATAGATATTCGGTATAGCTTTAGGCTGGGGCTACACAGCGACTTTGGTGACCACACAAGTCGCACGGTCATGGATCGCTATGTCCCATAGCCTACATCGCAAGTAATGTCAGTCAATATGGTCATGTTGTGGTAATTTTACACGCAATGTAGGCTACCAGACAAAGCTATTTTTTGCTATGCGACCAGTGTCGTGGCCAAAATAGTCATGTAGCCCCAGCCTAAAACTATACTATATAGATAGATAGATCGATAGATGCAGATTTTTTGTGTCATACAAATAAAGATCATTATCTATCTAATATCATAGAAATATAGAGTTTCAGGCTGTGGCTACACGGTGACTTTGGCTGCGACACAGGTCGCACGTCCAAAGAGTTTGCTAGTTTCCGTAACCTACATTGCAAGTAATGAAAGTCAATGTGGTTGCGTCGTAAGTAATGAAATTCAATGTGGCAGTTGCAAGATCGCAAGGCAAACAGATTAACTTACTTGCGGTGTAGGCTACAGTACATAGCGAAAATTGGCCGTGCAACCTATGTCGCGGCTAAAGTCACCATGAAGCCCCAACCTTAGGGTGATTTTACATGTGACGGATTTGCTGCAGCGGATTACTATACAAGGCAAATAGATGAGATTTTCCAAATCTCATTTACATACTGCAGACATTTTACGCTGCAGATTTTCAAATCTTTTATATGTTGTTAAATGAATACCTTGGGGGGTGTCTAATTTCATAAAAAGAGTGATTTTGGGGGTGTTCACGTTGTTATGGCACTTCAGGACATCTGTAGAGGTCATATGGTGTCAGCAAATCAGCTTTGGAAAATTTTCTCTCTATAAGCCAGTTTGCGCACCATTTGCGTAATCTCCCACTTGCGCCTATGATGTAAGAATTGCACACACATTTGGTAAGTTGCCAAATATGTGTTCAGGTGTGTTTACCCAGTGGCATGAACCACATGTCAAAAAACATCACCTAAATTCATATATTCACTTTTTTTTTTCATTTTTCCTTCCATATTTTAAAAAAGTTAAATATATCACCTTTTTGTATAGACAATATGAAAGCCCAATATGTTCTGAGAAAAAAACAAGACCAAATACATGTAGGTTGCAAGAGTGATAGAAGAACAATTTGTTTTGTATTGGCACATGGCTAAAAACGTGAAAATTTGCCTGGTCAAGAAGGAGGTAAAGCTTCTGTTCAGGAAGTGGTTAAAAAGGACACATTTCCCAAGCCATTCCCCTAATGTAGTAATGTCATTTTTTTGTTAAAATTGAAAAAATAAGGTCTATGACGGGCCCTGCCGCCTTCCACTAGGCGCCGTCCACTTTTTATAAACGGCTCAAAAGTCTAAATTTTGGCGACTTTTGAGCTGTCTACAGCTGTTCTGGTGTTAAATCCCTCCTCCCCATTGTAGGAAAAAGAGGGATAAAATATTTGAGTTCAAATGGGATCTATCCATAAAAGAAAGACAGTAGGCAAGTATTTAGCAACTAAAACTTTGGATACTAGAACTCCGATCATAAGTTATTATCCCATGCCTATGAAACTGGCCCTTGAGCGTGTAGCTGCTTGACATAGAAAATTAGATTGTGAGCCCCACTGGGAATAAATTTGTGAGGATATTCTCTGTACAGGGCTTTGGAATATATTGGCGCTATATAAATGCCTGATAATAGAAAATAAATCAATCTACTCTTATAATATAGTGAGAGGTACAATATGGGGGCGTAGACAAGATCACCAAATTCTCTGTCTGGCCATATAGATGTGTGTAATGTCACTATATGTGTGTGTGTAATGTCACCATATAGATGTGTGTAATGTCACCATATAGATGTGTGTAATGTCACCATATGTGTGTAATGTCACTATGTGTGTAATGTCACCATATAGATATGTGTAACGTCACTATATGTGTGTAATGTCACCATATAGATGTGTGTAATGTCACCATATAGATGTGTGTAATGTCACCATATAGATGTGTGTAATGTCACCATATGTGTGTAATGTCACTATATGTGTGTAATGTCACTATATGTATGGTGCTATTTTTTTTAAATCCAGTGATACATGATAGTTTGCTAGTATATATCCGTCACTTGGGCACTTTATTTCTACAGTTATGCATTACAATGTAGTGAGTCTGGATACCAGGACATGTGCTGTGCTTCATAAACACCTCATCATTATAATGCATTCCTGCAGCAGCAGTCATCTATGGATGACAAAATGCACCTATAGAAAGCAGGTCAAAGCTGTCCGTGACGTGCTCGGGCGTCTGGTCAAGAAATGCTCTCTCATATGGGTTTTAGGCCCATCTCCCTTATTATGTCAATATATAGAGTCCGTAATATTTCCTATATATTACTATATGAATATGCATCTTATCCTTTTATGTCACACTTGTTATTTTGACCTTATGTGAAATGTAATCTTGGAATAAACTATTTTCTAATTGACACGGTCTGTGACTCATTGTCTTCGTAATACTTATACTAGTGTTCCCTCCCTACTATACGGTCCTGTCCTACTTGTCAGGTGAGAGGATGACACAGGACGGGATGACAGAAACGAAGCCTCACTGACAGTTCAGGGTCCTGAGGAGGATTAAGGCTTCAGATAGTCTATGGAGGTAAGAACATTGTTTTATTTTGGTATTCTTGACTTCTTTATATCTGTAATTATAATGTATGTTCTGTGATCTTCCTCTAAGGACAATACTTTCTAGCAATAATTATAGAAAATGTGCTGCTGATCCTTGAATTAATATGTTACATTTCAGAATCCTCTAAAATGCTAGTATTAGTATTGATTATTACCACACACATCGCAGACTTCCAAAGGGTGACAAAAATGTTAGACACTGTTTGATGCAACATTTTTACATGGGCTGGTATTACATCTTAAGTTTTTTAACATGGGAGTCAATGGGCTGCGGATGTTCTTCAGTGGCATCCATCACAGCCAAACAGTAAAAAAACGAGTCACGGAAACAGCCGAACAATGCGCGTCCCCCTCTCCACTTAGGGGCCAGTGGCCGCCTCACCAGTGATTTGGGTCCCAGAGATTTATGGCATAAGTTGGGAATAACACTTGAACTTATCTCTAAACTCGACATATCCCCAGATGTGTGGTGCGAGATATCAAAAAAACATGTAACATAAAGCATACCTCTGACAGGTGCCTCTGACGGATACCATCCGTCGCCCATAGACTCCTATGTTAAAAAAAAACTATATGTTAGGCATAACCTTTTTATATATCTGTAGATATGTATAATGAAACCTCTATAAGACAACCACCTAAAATCATAGTAAAATTTGAGAGGGGTGGATATCTCAAAGAAGAGGAATAATACATGACAGAAAAATCGGGTCTAAGTCAGGTATAGTCTTCACAAAGAGGAGGCCTCCTGGAAAGGTTTCACGTTATAGAAATATATTATATTCTTACTCATCATCTTTTTGACTTAATATAATTTTCATATTTTATTTCCAGTAGACTTTACCTGAAGCAATTTGAAAGACCAACAAGTAACACTTGGCAACACGCACCTGTCAGTAAACTTAGCTGAGGTGGCATATATTACTGGGAGTTGCTTATTACAGTCCGGGTGCTTGTTGCTTTTGCCTTAAAAGTACAAAAAATGGAAGATGAGGTGGAGAAACTTAGCCCTAACCAAGTCTATGATCCGTGTCTTAAATCATCCAATGTAAAAGAATCAGAGATCCATCACTCGGAGGAATGCTTGCTGATTCATAGGACAATGGGAGACATACAGCACTCACCAGACTGTGGCACAGCCTCTCTGAAAGATAATTTGCCAAAATCTCAATATACAGACAAAGATGAAGGTGGCAGGATGCGGGAACTCTCTCAGATGGTGCAGGTGGTATGGAAAAACAGCAGCTGGTGGGAGAGACATGGAATAGATTGGAGTATTATTGGACTGGCATTCTGCATGATACCTATCGGTAAGTAACAGTTCCCTCACAGGTACTGGTATACAAAGGGACAGGAATACAAAATTTGTAAAAAAAAAATCTACGAATTGGTCCTCAAACTTTATCTCATCATCTAAGAAAAATACATGTGGGGCAATGCATAGGCTTAAATGGGGTTATCTGGAAAGATAAACCAAGATAGGCCAGCAATATCTGATCGGCGGTGATCCGAGTAGCTGTTTGAAGGGGCTTCAAGTGAATAGAAGTAGGCTGTAATACTGTGAAACACTGCTACAAGCGTGCCGGTGTTTTATAGTATGGAGCAGTAAAAGTAATGAAGGCGAAGCAATACTCGAACAGGCGGTGCGGTCCCTTCAAACAGCTTATTGTTGGAAGTGGCAAGAGTCGGACCACCACCAATCAGATATTGATGGCCTACCCTGAGGATAGGCCATCAATTTTATCTATCCATGTAACCCCTTTAATATCTCCCACAACATCAATGATTTTCATTGGGAACGATGGTTCGTATCGTGTGAAGTATCTGTTCAAGTATGACCCTATCCAACAAGCGTTCCAATTAGAAATAAAAAAAATGGAATGCTCATTGTATCAATGGAAAAGTGCTATGCCACGTGCCAGTCATGCTTATTTAGGTCGTTAGTCCCCCTGTCTGAACGTTAATGTTCAAGTTTATGGACGGTAGGAATTTGTGTTAGTAATTCAATCTCTTTGTGATCTATTTTATGTGTTTTTAAAGCGTACGTCAAGATAGCTTGCAAAGGTATTCTCCAGGACTATAGAGCATCAATGTTTGATCGGTGTGACCACCTCTGTGCAACACTTAAGGACCTATTACACTAGCCAATTTTGGCCATTGCAATGAGCGCCGATCATCCAGACAGCTCGATGATCGGCGCTCGCTTGCTCCTGTTACAAGGTGCTAGTATGGGGACGCTCGTCCCCGTATATTATTATCATGTTGGCAGCGCGTCACCATGTTCATACAGAGAGATGTGCTGCCCACAACGATAATATTTTACTTTTTTTAAAACGATACGATCCGTTGATAACTGAGCGTTTGCTCGTTCATCTGCTGATCGATGCCCTGTGCAATTATTGGCAAGGAGCATTCTATGAACGTAAAAGGGCCTTTACGCTTCATTGTTTCCATAGGCACAGCAGCTTGTCCGCATGAGCAGATATGCCTGGTACTGCAGCCCCTTCATTGTGCTGATCAGCGGGGGTTTTGGAGTTCAATTTCCCTGCAGTTCCATTTCAAATCAATGGGTTGTCTGTGTAATACAGGACAGGACAGGTCCTCTAGAGCGAGAGACACTCTTTGTAACCATTCTTCACTCTGGCAAAGAGATGAGGATCCTGAATAGATGACCCCCCCCCCCCCCCTGTCTATTAACTCGGAATTTCCTCATAGGGTATATAAAAATGTGTTTTCTAAACTGGACAAGCCTTTTAAGTTAAGTATATTACAAAGCTTACTTTTTAAACATTGCATAGATAAAAAGGAATGGTTCGTTATTGGAAAACATCTTTATTATACTGGGACTGAAACAGACTCTAGTGTCGTCAAAATATGTTAAGAAATCATGATGGAAAATAGATCAAACAGAGCAGCTCAATATAAACTGTTGTCACAGGTTTTCCCACTGCTGACACCCACAGCGATCAGCTCAAATCTTTGGGAGAATCTGGCAGCAAATGTCTAATTCGCCTGCACTGCTACCACAGGATAAATGAAGCATTACATGGTGCTCATTGAACTCAGTGGCCTGTCCATGTAATGCATAGATGTGCTGGGTCCTCCAGAGAGGTAGGCACTTTTTGTAACCACTTTCTGCTCTGGCTAGATGAAGGTCTAAGACCAAAGACTCTTAAAATTTATATGTAAATGTTTTTTTCTAAACCAGACAACCCATCTAAACTAAAATAGTTTGTAAGCCCGAAAAAAAGGCATATGTCCATCCAATTCAGCCTATTCTCCTGCTATGTTAATCCAGAGGAAGGCAAAACCCCCATGAGGCAAAAGCCAATTTTCCTTATCTTAGGTGAAAATTTCTTCCGACTCAAATATGGCAATCTGAATCAATCCCTGGATCAATGACCCATCTATAGTAATCTAGTAAAAAAAACAAAAAACCTGTAATACTAATGCACTCTAGAAAGATATTTACGCCTATGGAAAATTATTTTATGAAATTAAGGCTTTGGAGGGCTGGATGTATTGTTCCTCTATGGGATTCTGAATAAGAAGACAAGAAAATTATGACTGTGCCATGACCACAACATTATCTTGTATGTCTCCAGTGCTTAGAAACTTTTATATTCATATATGTGACCTAGAAGTTGCTTTTCTTTTATTAGCAGCTGGCTTTCCATTTAGTATTACTTTTATATTGTATCATCTTTCTTATCGTTTTTATTTTCTGGGATGCAAACATGTTTAGCTGCCCTTGTACTTTTGGACTGTTACGTGGTCATATTTCTTTTGTAGGTTTCCTGTGCCTGAGATCCCAAAGCCTCTTCTTGTGTGCACTGGGCATCACTTTCCTCGGACTGGCCCATAGTGTTCTAACAACTAAAGGGAGTCATATGGCGAGTCACCGCTCACTGTGCCAATCCCGCACCTTGGGCAAGTTTTGGGCCACATTCTTCATTGAGGTACAGAGAGTGGTTAGATATGACACCAAAAAAAATCTGCAATTGTGTGTGATATTGTTTGAGTGACAAGTTTGAATACACAACATTCCTCAACATTGAAATTGCAACACCAAGACGGAAAAGTTTTGAAATTGTGGAAATCACAGAATCGATAGACATGTTAATGATATGCAAGTGATAAATAATTAGAAACAAAATATTCCAAACATCTTGATTTTTTCCGTATCAAGTGTGAGCGCCACGTGCAGAAATACAGGCACTTACACGCCTTGGCATGCTATCAATGAGGTTATTAATAGTTGTCTGAAGAATGTTATGCCACGCTGAATGCACATGAGCACGCAAATCATCAGGATTGGCTGCTGGCAGCTCCCTTTGCAATTGCCGACCAATGATGTCCCAGATGTGCTTCATGGGAGACAAGTCCGGAGACGCGGCAGGTCATGGTAGCACAGTTAGGACAGGCAGGCTGATCACAGTAGCACGAGCAACATGCGTCCTGGCGTTGTCCTGTTAAAAAACGGCTTCTGGGACACTTTGGAGAAATGGCCGTACCACTGGTTCCACGACCAAATCAATGTAACGTTGAGCTGTTACTGTACCTGAAATAAAGACTAGAAGAGTCCGGCTACTGTACATTATGCCACCCCACACCATAATCCGGGAGTAGGACCAGTGTGACGTTCCTTTGTGAAGGCCTCTACATGGCGTTGCCCACGTGGTCTCCAGACCAATCTCCGACTATCATTACGTCCGGGAAAAAAGTGGGACTCATCGCTGAAGAGGATATACCTCCATTCTAGCCTCCATTGCCGTCTTGCTGTGCACCATGATAGCCTTTGAGAGCAGTGTCGTGTGGTCAATGGAACAACTGTAGCTGGATGTCTGACTCGTAGGCCAATGTCGTGCAAACGCATTCTGATGGTTTGCGTCGACACTGGTTGCCGCCCTAGGCTTGGGATGTGACGTCCAATTTTATTTGCAGTACAGAATGTATCACTACGTGGCACCCGCTGAGTATAGAGCCCCATATTACCCCTTTCCGGCTATGACATAACCCTACGGGCTTATTCAGATTATCGTAAATATAGTCACACGGCTGCATGTATTTCTATGGAGCTGTTCACACGGCCATTGTTTTAACGGACCGTGTGTAGGGCCCGGGAAAAAATAGGACGTCCTATTTTTGTCTGTTTTCATGGATCCCTCAATAGACTCAAGTCTATGAGGGATTCGTGATAGCGGGTGCGACTCGGACGTAAAAAACTGCAGTTTTTCACGTCTGAGTTTACACTTGTTCGTCTGAATAAGCCCTACATCAAATGTCGGCAAGGGGTTAAGAAATGAAAGCTGAGCTCTAATAGCCTCTTTATATAGCCTTTCCAAGGTTCCTGAGGATTTAAGAGGTCAATTTGGGCAGAAATGCATGTTATCCACCTAGTACTAAACGTTTTCACACAAGTGCGTGTGTGTGTGTGTGTGTGTGTGTGTGTGTGTGTGTGTGTGTGTGTGTGTGTATGTATGTATGTATGTATGTATGTATGTATATATATATATATATATATATATATATACAAACTTACACTTAAATGTATTTTAGGTTTGTTCGTGCGTACCAGTTCAAAGTGGAGAAGAAGGACATGTGAAAATACATCATGGCTACACTAACGTTATTGGTCTAGGGGATTCCAGTATCTGGAAAGTTCCGTACCTCAGCTGTGGCATCTATATGTTTGTGGCACCACTGGCGCTGCCTATCATCACAGTACTTATTGGAATTAGTAAGTATCAATTTCCTCTTCATATCTGTTAGTGAATCACAAACTTTATAATTGACCTTTTTAAAGAGAATCTATCATCAGAAATGGGATTATTTAAATCCAGTTTTTACTATAAAGATTTGTTTTTTATGTTACTGTTACTATCCACATAAAAAAAAATAATCTTGAAATATTCCAGTTTTCACTCTGGACACTATAGCAGACACAAGAGGCTGATGCTTCCTGCTTTGTATCCTGGGGCAGTATGAACAGAGTCATCTGATTATCATTAGACTGCAGGGGATCTAAAAGAACCTAGAAATAAATTATAAAAGTCAACAGGAGATATATTTGCCCCCACTGTTTGTCAATGTGCAGGATCTTCTACATGTTCCTGAAACAATCAATCTTAAAGAAATTCTGCAGAGAACACAGGGTTTAGTCTCCTTCTGATTTGTTCCTTTTTCGGCTGGTAAACGGCTAAGGGGTGAGGCTTAGGCCCCATTCATATCACGTTTTTATCCTAAGTTTAGCATACAACCCGGGAAAAGCTAAGTTGTGACTACAATCGGCTTCCTCACCTGGCGGTACGGTGATCGAGGGACTCTGTGCTGGAGATAGGAGTGGGTCAAAGAGCTGAGGCCTGCATCTATCATACATTTATGGCATATTCCATGGATGCGGTATACATGTCTTGGCATAAACTTTTTAATAGTTGAACCACTCACTACTGATTCGTATACATCTAAGGCTGTGTTCACATCTGCGTCAGAGGCTTCATTAGGAGCCTCTATCGCATATCCAGTAAAAAATGATGGATACCCTGATAAAATACGATAGAAACCTGATAAATGCCCTGATGGAAACCCGACGGAACCCATTAAAGTCAATGGGTTCCGTCTGGCGCCATTAGTGTTTGTCATGCAATGGCTCCGGTGCTTCCGTTTTTCGGTTCTTCTGTTCCTATGATGAAACAGAAGAAAAGAAAACCTTATCACAGATGTGAAGCAGGACGTTATAGTGCAAAACTTGAATAAACTTTACTTTGCCCTTAAAATTATATACAGTTCTTTTGCCGACGCTGATGGTTCACACAGCCACAAAATTATATACACTTCTTCCTGTTCTGGGAGGCACAAAATTAGTTTCAATATGTACGATTTTCTCACTGATGAGAAGCACAGACTTAGTTACGGTACCTGGCAGGCAACATGGCTGGCTTGTTCTGATGTCACCGGCAGACACTGGCTCAAGGGCACCCCTCCTTCATACAAGGGCTATCTTCTTGCTCCTAGAAGGCCTTAAGATGGTGGTTGCTACTGCGTACTTCAAGCCTGGTGCCCCTTTTTGTGGTGGTTGCTGGCTGCACTGCAGGCAGGCCCTTTAGGCCTCCACATGGACTAGCTCTTCCCTTAGTCTTGTACTGCTGATTGCCATTGCTGTATACCTCTCACTGACTGGCTTAGGTCTACTTACCCTTCCCGTCCAGCCCAGCTACCCATACAGTGGGGCTTTACACACAGACCCAACATATGATACTAAAAAGGTCGTCCTCAGCAGTCCACTCATGCTCCTGAGTTCCATCTCCAAAGCATATGGTCTCTCCTACTCCTTCCGCCTTCACCGCAGCTTTTACGCCTTTCCCTCTTGCAGCGACACCTCTTCTTGACCACAACCGTACGCAGAGCTCAAGTCACGGCAACTTCCTCCCAACACTGAACATTTCTTGGTGGGCTCACCACTATTTCATACTCTGAGCACCACCCACAGGTGTGATGGCGCACGTACGCTTATGTGCCCACCACCACCATTACAAAACGTTAAATGCAGCCTTTTAAAATGGCGTCCGGGCCATCCCTCCCAGCACCCAAATTTAGATATGAACAAGCCAAGCACCTTGCCTTACCGTAAGAAAAACAGTAAAATAATAGAGCCTCCATCGCAGATGTGAACACAGCCTTAGTGGGTGGTAATCCAGACCTATGTATCATGGATGCAAAGTAAAGCAGACAAAACGTCCTGTGACCACTTCTGTACTAGCAGATGTATGTTCTAAAATGGTGGACCTACAGCTATGAACCAGTAAATCCTGCGGAATCCATTAATATAGAGAATATTTAACTCCTTGGCGAAAGGTCACGTAACTGTGCATGACAGTCGCCAAGAGGGAGTATGGAATGGGTTCAGAGAATGAGCCCACTCCATACTCAGTGGGTGTCGGCTGTAAAATATAGCCGACACCTCACTATAACGGTGGTATCTAAGCCATTAGAAAGAGGGGGGACCCTTTGAATGCCCATCAGCAGCCCCACGATGCAATCGTGGGGTGCCGATGGTTGTCATGACAGCCTGAGGTCCTAATGAGGGCTCCCAGGACTGCCATGTTTGTGCTCCTATTATGAGCCTGTAAAAAACACAATATACTGCAATACAGAAATATTGTAGTATATCGGGCAAGCGATCCAATATTCGTTAGTTCATGTGCCCTAAGGGGAAAATAAAAAAAGTAAACAAAAAACAATTAAGCGTTTTTTAATGTACGAAAAAAATATTAAAAGTTGAAAAAAAAAAACTTTTCCATTTTTTCCAGTGGTATCGCTACATCTGGAAAAGTATGAACTATTCTAATATAACGTTATTTACCACAAGGTGAACGCTGTAAAAAAACAAAAAAAAACACAGAAGTGCTATATTTTGGCTAACTTAGCTTCCGATAAAAATGGAATAAAAAGTAATCAAAAACTACCCCAATATAGTACCAATAAAAAATACAGCGCGCCCCGCAAAAATCTATTTATCTCTCTCAGAATATAGCGATACTAAACTATTTTTCTTTAACAAATATTTTTTTCTTTGTAAAAGTAGTAAAATATAAAATGGCGCTGCTATCGTCTCAACCCGCAGAATAAAGTTAACATGTAGTTTTTCCCGCATGTGAACACTGTACAAAAACTAAAACCAAAAAACAATCGAGCAATCGATAATTTTTTTTTTATTGTGGCCCCTGTTTGGGAAGTACACCCGGTAAAAGGTAGGGCAGGTCATCCTCTTACCGGGCACTTTGTTGCTGTACTATGACGGCCGCAATTATGTCACGTGACTGCACTGTGACCGGCCGATTCCTACATTGTCTGCTGTGTGGAACGGAAGTCTCTTTCACTATGCGTTTCTATGAGACTCACATTGAGGCGAGGCGGGGAGCAACAAAAATGTAAATGAAAAAACAAAGATTTATTGCGTTTCTAAAGGGTTAAAGAATAACATTATATATTGTAGCATTATATAGGGAATCATGTAGCACTACAGTAGATGTTTTACTTTTAGGGTAGGAACACACTGGACGTAAACACTGCAGATTTTCCGCAAAGGATTTCATTGTGTAAAATCCACAGCGTATTACACTAGTAGCAGTAAGGGAGAGATGAACAAATTTCAGCCACCCGAAGCGGAAAAATCCTCAGAAAATTGGGTAAGTATAAGCTTTTTGTTTCTTTTAACCGCTGTTTTTCACAGCATACATTCCGCCTGAGAAACTGCACCATAATTTGGTGCGGTTTTTCAGCCGGAATTCCCTGCAAGCTCCAGGGCGGATACGTTGTTTACTCTTCTACGCAGCGTATCCACCCAGTGTTGTACCC
This sequence comes from Rhinoderma darwinii, assembly GCF_050947455.1. NCBI lineage: Eukaryota > Metazoa > Chordata > Amphibia > Anura > Rhinodermatidae > Rhinoderma > Rhinoderma darwinii. The sequence goes on from NC_134699.1 coordinate 49,941,853, forward strand.
TTATTGAGTCTAATTTTGCTCAGTTAAAGTCCACATCTCCTATGATAGGGATACACGATGCATCAAAACTTCGATACTGTTTCGATATTTTGCATCCCCAAACGGTTCGATACCGTTATTTCATGTATTTCAATACTTAGCTGTGCGGCCGCACAGCTTAGCATTGTAACACATAAATGTATGAGAGCGGGGCTGCAGCTGTGTAATACAGTCATCGCCCCGCTCCTGAGTCCTGACAAGTGCGCACCGTCAGCATGATGCGATGCGGCCAGTTCTGCACTAACGATTGCCTGCACTGAAGGCAGAACATGGCGGACACACAGCAAAACACCCTCATGGTTCTGTCTTCATAAGTGCAGCGCCGGCCGCATCTCCTCATGCTGACCGCGCATGCACATCCTGTCAGGAGCGAAGCAATGACTGTATTACACCGCCGCAGCCCCTCTCTATAACGGCGGAGGTCAGAGAAACCTCTCATCTCCGCCGCTATTCCCCTGACTGAGCGGACTGCAGCATTCATGGTAAAATGAGAAGGGGGGATGCACCTTGGATCGCGTCACAGGGAATTCCTGTGACACGATTGAGGGACATACCATATATGGGCAGACAGCCCAGGGTCGATTGAAGGACCCCAGGGCTGTCCTACCATATTTCCTGTTGTTAGGGCATACTGAGGTATGTCCTAACTGCCTGTGTACTATCAGTACACAGGCTAATGTACTGTAATATAGATATATATACCGGTACATTACTATCAGCATATAGATATATGCCAGTACATTAAAGTTTAAAAAATAAAGTAAAAACATAAAGTAATGTTAAATTTAAAAAAAATACACATACGCCTTTTTTACAATAAACATTAAAATAAGTCTCAATACATAAAATACACATATTCGGTATTGGCGCGGCCGTAATAACCTGCACCACAATTTTTTTACAATTTATGATGTGTACGCTGTCAAAAAATAAAATAAAATCTGCTTTCTATCACTTATTGTGGGGCACGAGGTGCGATGAATTTAGCCTCCATGTTCCTCACATTAATAGTAATTAACCCCATCATGTACCTTACACATTAACCCAATATAACTGAGAAACATGATGGGGTTAATTACTATTAATGGAGGTTAAATTCATCATCACACCTCGTGCCTCACATCAGAAAATGGAAGAACTTTTTTTTTTTATTACTGTTGGCAAAGTATCGAATTGGTATCGAAATCGCAATATTAAAGAGGCTCTGTCACCAGATTTTGCAACCCCTATCTGCTATTGCAGCAGATCGGCGCTGCAATGTAGATTACAGTAACGTTTTTATTTTTAAAAAACGAGCATTTTTGGCCAAGTTATGACCATTTTTGTATTTATGCAAATGAGGCGTGCAAAAGTCCAAGTGGGCGTGTTTAAAGTAAAAGTCCAAGTGGGCGTGTATTATGTGCGTACATCGGGGTGTGTTTACTACTTTTACTAGCTGGGCGTTGTGTATAGAAGTATCATCCACTTCTCTTCAGAACGCCCAGCTTCTGGCAGTGCAGACACAGCGTGTTCTCCAGAGATCACGCTGTGTCGTCACTCACTTCCTGCCCCCTGACACAAAACCACGGCAACAAAAGTGCAGGTAGGTCTAAATCTGCCTCAAAATTCCTGAAGGAAACTCTGTATGAACAGGGTTACACTGACAGGCAATAATGCTTTGGTATACTCGCATTGTGAAGTCCCCTAGTGGGACAAAAAAGAAAAACAGTTAAATAAAGTTTATGAGAAAAAAAAAAGATTACGGTAGAAATAAAATAAATCTGTGGTTTTATTTAGTAAAAGTGTAAAAAAATAACAACACATGCACATATATGGTATCGCTGCGATCTAAACGATCTAAACTGCCCTATAAAATATAAAATAAAAGTTAAGCAATAGTTCCCAAATACATCAAAATAGTAGCAATGAGAACTACACCTTGTCCCACAAAAAACAAGCCCACATATTGTTAAAAAAAACAAAAAATAATCCTTGGTCATTAAGGGATCTGAAAATGCACCCAGATCAATTAAACGCCATTCTCTCTAATTATTAATAATATCTCTCAGTGCCATTAGTCGATATAAATGTCTAACCCTTTTTTGATTTCTGTCATTGTATCTGCCAGTACGACCTCTGATGGTAGTGGATTCTATAGTGACTTCGGGTTTGTTCACACGCAGTGTTTTCAGACGTAATTCGGGCGTATTACACCTCAAATTACGCCTAAAAAACACCCCTAATACACCTACAAACATCTGCCCATGGGTTTCACGGTGTTCTGTTCCCACGAGGCTCAATTTTACGCGTCGCTGTCAAAATACGGCGCATAAAAAGACGCCCGCGAAAAAGAAGTAATGTCACTTCTTAGGACGTTTTTGGAGGCGTTTTTCATTGACTCCATTGAAAAACAGCTCCAAAAACGGCTGTAAAAAACGCGACTTGCTACAAAAACTTCTGAAAATCAGGAGGTATTTTCGCCTGAAAACCGCTCCATATTTTCGCACGTTTTTGGTCACTGCGTGTGAACATACCCTTACTGTAGAGAACCCTTTTCTGTATTGATGAACTATAAACTCTTTTCTTTTTTATATTTGCAGAATATGTTACTCAGATGCCGTTCGTCGCAGCACTGTGCACTCTTTTCTGTATCGTTCTTGGTTTGTGGAGTCACTTCCTATTGCTTGTACATGTCTCAGGCTTGGGATATTCATCAGCACTTGGGTGCATGTTTCTCTCCAGAGCTCTGTTAACCATACCATTTATACATGTCAATATATTTCAGGTAATATTCAGATGGTATACTGTACACCAGGAATGATGAACGCCTTCACTATCCTAGACCATTAGAGATACAGACATTAACCTCATTAAAGGGTTCTCCACAATCGAACAACTGATGACCTATCCACCAGATAGGTCATCAGTATATTATCAGTGCGGGTCCGACACCCGGACCCCGCACCAATCAGCTGCTCCTGCTGCCTTCAGGCACCGGACGTCCATGCCGGAAGCAAATGGCTCCGGTCACGGAATAATGGCCGAGCTCTAGTTCTGCAAAACTACCACTATGCAGTGGTTAGAGCCATCTGCTTCCGGCTCCAACTGCTGCATACCGTTCAAAACATCCGGTGCCCAATTGCAGCCAGAGCGGCTGATTGCTGCGGGGTCCGGGTGTCGGACCCGCACTGAACATATACTGATGACCTATCTGGTGGATAAGTCATCTGTTGTCCGATCGTGAAAAACCCCTTTAATACCCTAGACTACCAGGAATGTTAGTATTAACCCCTTCAACACCCTAGACCACCAGAGAAATTGGCATTAAACCCTTTACTACTCTAGACCACCAGGATTATTTTATTTTTTTTCCGTTTACTCCCATAGCACATTCATTAAAAAGCGATTAATTAATCCCTAGGGTTTCACATCAAGCAATATTCAATAATAACAACCCTTAGGCCAACCAAAAAAAGTATTAATCCCTAAGATAACTAGTTTTAGAAATGGTCTTTGAGTGTTGCTGCCTAGAAGTTCAGGATGTCTGTGTAATACAAGACACTTCTGTTCTTACCGAATGTACACGCTTTAAAAAATCTGGTTAAAGGGGTTGTCCACTTTATGAAAACTGATGACCTATTCATAAGTATATACTAGAGAAAAAAAGGAGTCCATTACTATCAATTTTAGAAAAAGTAGAACATTTCTTTATGGTAGAAAAATAGACAAGTCTATATCTGGATCAACGTTTTACATGCACATTGTCAAAAACATGTACAGAGAGTGTGTATATAGCATGAGAAATCACATAGTTACACTACCCGGATTAGAGATGTATCCACTCAAATAGGTACAAGTCAGGAGAAAGTGAGAATGAGAAACTCATAGTAAGAGTTTAAAAGTAGTTGAAGTGACAAGTACAAGTAAGACCCAACAAGGTAGTACACTTACCCATGCTACGTGACATTGTTATGTGACCCAGGAAGGGAGGTAGCGCCCCCGACGCGCGTTTCGCAAATAGCTCTTTCAAGGGGTCATCAGTATATGATCGGTGCGTGTCCGACATCCAGACCCCGCACTGATCCGCAACTCCGGCTGCTTCCGTGCATCGGATGTTTAGTACGGTATGCAGTAGTTGGAGCCGGAAGCAGATGGCTCCGACCACTGTATAGCGGCTGTTCGGCGGAACTGCAGCTCTGCTCCTATTCACTTGAATAGGAGCAGATCTGCAATACTGCAGCTCGGCTGCTATTCTTTGACAGGAGCCATCTGCTTCCGGAGGGAGCCGGAGTGGTGGATCGGTGCGGGGTCCGGGGGTCGGACACACACCAGTCATATACTGATGACCTATCCAGTGGATAGGTCATCAGTTGTCAGAAAGTGGAAAACCCCTTTAACTGTTGCTGAGTGGAATCACTAAATGTAGCAACAGTTGATTTGTAAAAAAACAGCATGGCATTCGGAAAAATTCCCTGCACCTTTCTTTATTACCGGAAGCTTTACAATAGTGTCTAGTCTACGTTCCAGTCACAGACTATAGGTTTCTATAAACGGCAGTCTGTAGTCACTGACAGATTCACAGGGCAAAGGTAGGGGGTTTAAATTATTTACAGAAGTCCATGTTATTATTGGAGCTCTCTAACAGTTAACCCCTTAGTGACCGCTAATACGCCTTTTCACGGCGGTTACTAAGGGACCTTATTCCTATAAATTTGGCTTTGTACGGTGCTACAGATTAAACCCGACATGGGTGTCCTATGGTGAACGCCATAAAAAAAATGCAAAATACAATGACAGAATTGCTTTTTTTTTTCCATCCCCCTTCCACGAAAAATTTAATAAAAGTTAATCAATAAGTCTCATATACGCCAAAATGGTACCAATGAAAACAAGTCCTCATATGGCTACAAATTAAAAACTTTATGGCTCTTGGATTGCGACGATACAAAAACAGATTATTTTCTTTAAAAAGTGTTTTTATTGTGCAAAACTAGTAAAACATAAAAAAAACGATACATATGTGGTATTGCCATAATCTTACTGACCCATAGAATAAAGGTAGCATGTTATTTATTCCGCACGGTGAACCGCGTAAATTTAAACCGCAAAAAGTAATGTCGGTACTGCTGTTTTTTCCATTCCTCCCTAAAATAAAGTTAGTAAAAGTTAATCAATAAACTACATGTACCTCAAAATAGTGACATTAAGAATACAACTTATCCCAAAAAACCCAAACCCCTATACAGCTATGGTAATGGAAAAATTTAGAGGTTATAGCTCTTTGAATCCGATGATGAAAAAATTGCATGGAGCCAAAATAGGCCAGTCATTAAAGGGTTAAATGGAGTGCTCTTCTATATCCGGCAGTCCCATAGACAGTGAATGGAGCAGCAGTGCGCATGCGCAACCTGAAGTTTCATTCATTTGGAGGAACAGGACCCCTGTTCTCGTGATCAGTTGGGTCTCCAGCAGTCGGACCCCCACCGATCAGCATGTTATCACCTACCCTGTGGTTAGGGGGATAACATTTAATCTTAGAACAACCCTCCTAATTTTAGAATCGTTTTTGTTATGCAGTTTAAACCACCAGCAAAATTCTGTGTGTGAAGGAGGCCTTAGAGAATTGCTATATATGCAATTTCTTATTACATTCCTGCAGGTTTATCCCCTGGAGGACTGGGAGGTGTTGGAGTAAGGCCTCATTTACACGAGCGTGTGCGTTTTGCGCGCGCAAAAAACGCTGCGTTTTGCGCGCGCAAAAGGCACTTGGCAGCTCCGTGTGTCATCCGTGTATGATGCGCGGCTGCGTGATTTTCGCGCAGCCGCCATCATAGAGATGAGGCTAGTCGACGCCCGTCACTGTCCAAGGTGCTGAAAGAGCTAACTGATCGGCAGTAACTCTTTCAGCACCCTCGACAGTGAATGCCGAACACAATATACACCAACCTGTGAATAAAAAAAGACGTTCATACTTACCATGAACTGCCTGCTTCCCACAGTCCGGGCTCCCGGCCGTTGCCTTGGTGACGCGTCCCTCTCTTGTCATCCGGCCCCACCTCCCAGGATGACGCGGCAGGCCATGAGACCGCTGCAGCCTGTGATTGGCTGCAGCCTGTGATTGGCTGCAGCTGTCACTTGGCCTTAATTGTCATCCCGGGAGGTCGGACTGGAGGAAGGAGCCGGGACTTATCGGTAAGTCCGAACTTCTGGTTTTTTTTACACGTATATGTATATTGTGATCGAAAGTCACTGTCCATGGTGCTGAAACAGTTTAAGTCTTTGAGCACCGTGGGCAGTGACTGTCTCCTGACGTCGCGTACCCGAACATTTTTTGCCGGGTTCGGTCAAAACGAGTTCGGCCGAACCCGGTGAAGTTCGGTGCGCTCATCTCTAATTTGACACTCCGTTTGGATGTTTGTAACCAGAAAAGCACGTGGTGCTTTTCTGTTTACATTCATCCTTTTGACAGCTCTTGCGTGATTTTCGCGCATGCAACGCAGGACCGTCCGTGTGGCATGCGTTGTTTTCACGCACCCATTGAAGTCAATGGGTGCGTGTTGCGTGAAAAACGCAAGAATATAGAACATGTCGTGAGTTTTACGCAACGCACTCACGCAGCGCAAAATTCACGCATCGTCTAAACAGCCCCATAGACTATTATAGGTGCGTACGACACGCGTGAAAAGCACGCGCGTCGCACGCGCGTATAATACGCTCGTGTAAATGAGGCCTAAAGAACATACTGGATTGTTTTCATGTGCTGTTGTATTGCTATTAGTTATTTATAGGCGTAGATCATACACAATGTACATAAGAAAGGGGTTGAAACATAATCTCTCTGCACAATGTTGTATAAGACAAAAAATAGGCAGCACTCCGTTCAGGTAGAGGTGAAAAAAGAGGGTACTTTTATTGTCCCATAAACAGTGGCAACGTTTCAGCTCCTTCCACTGGAGCCTTTCTCAAGCCTGAGAAAGGCTCCATTGGAAGGAGCTGAAACGTTGCCACTGTTTATGGGACAATAAAAGTACCCTCTTTTTTCACCTCTACCTGAACAGAGTGCTGCCTATTTTTTGTCTTATATACCATTGGGATTGTGGTCTTATCCCGTTGGCTTGTACACATAGCATACCGGTGCGGCTGGATCCATTTGTTTTTCTGCACAATGTTGTAGTTCTGAAGCAGAGTTGGAGGGTGTTCTTAAAGGGGTTTTCCCATAATCATTATTTATCACTGATCCACAGGTAGGTGATAAATATCTGATCGGTGGGGGTCTGACCGCTGGGACCCCCACCGATCACGAAAATGGACTTACCTTGCCGTCCCTAGGAGCTCCATTGGAATCAACCACCGCTCCACTCATTTCTTTGGGGCAGCCCCATGGAAATGAATGGAGCGGTGGCAGAGCATGCGCAGTACTGCTCCATTCCTAGGTAAGTTAAGCCTGTTCTCGTGATCAGTGGGGGCCCCAGCAGTTGGACCCCCACCGATCAGATATTTATCACCTATCCTGTGGATAGGTGATAGATAATGATTATGGGAAAACCCCTTTAAGAACACCCTCCAACTCTGCTTCATAACCCTTTTACGTTGTTTTGAAGACAGTTGTGCAGTCTTTTATCACCTTATTTTATCATCAGTTTATTACCTGAAATTACAACCAAGACCGTTTTCTTCTTATAGTGTAATATAACCATATAGAAGCATGGGCAGTGTACATACAGTATGTGTTGGTTATGGACCGCAGGGGTGCATGAATTCTCATATAGTATTGTTCTATTATACATCCTTTTTTTATATATTAGGAGGTTTTCAGGTCTACATCCAGTTGATAAATGTTTGTGTTCAAATACAACCATTCTCAGTAAGTCTGTAATATATTTTGCAGCAACGCTCTATGGCTACATTCACACGACAGTGAAAAAAATGGCCATTAAAGACTGATCAATTGTCAGTTTTTCATTGCATCAGTGTCTCCAAATTCTCATCCATTTCCAGTCCGTTTGTCCGTTTTTAATGGCCGTTAAAAAACTGATGGATTTAATTTGGTTTTTTTTTCTGTCCAAACCACCTGAAAACACCACAGTGCTCATGTAGATAGTTTCCACATAGTGCCCACAGTGTCAGTGCCCACATAGGGCCACAGTGCCCACTGTAAATAGTGCCACAGTGCCCACATAGTACCACAGTGCCCACATCTAAAAATACATAGTGCCCGCATACAAAGTGCCAGTGCCCTCAGTGTCACAGTGCCCACATATAAAGTGCCAGAGCCCATAGTACCATAGTGTCCATGTACAGGGTGGGCCATTTATATGGATACACCTAAATAAAATGGGAATGGTTGGTGATATTAACTTCCTGTTTGACCACTTATAAAATGTGTTCAAAGTGCTGCCCATTGTGTTGGATTGTCAATGCAACCCTCTTCTCCCACTCTTCACACACTGATAGCAACACCGCAGAAGAAATGCCTCCCGATCTGACCCCCTTAGACTTTTATCTTTGGGGTCATCTGAAGGCAATTGTCTATGCTGTGAAGATACGAGATGTGCAGCAACTGAAACTACGGATACTGGAAGCCTGTGCTAGCATTTCTTCTGCGGTGCTGCGATCAGTGTGTGAAGAGTGGGAGAAGAGGGTTGCATTGACAATCCAACACAATGGGCAGCACTTTGAACACATTTTATAAGTGGTCAGAAACTTGTAAATAACTCATGAAAGAATAAAGTAACGTTAAAACCAAGCACACCATTGTTTTTCTTGTGAAATTATCAATAAGTTTGATGTGTCACATGACCCTCTTCCCATTGAAAAAACTAAAGTTGGATACAAAATGGCCGACTTCAAAATGGCCGCCATGGTCAACACCCAGCAAGAAAAGTTTCCCCCCTCCCATATACTAATGTGCCACAAACAGGAAGTTAATAATCACCAACCATTCCCATTTTATTTAGGTGTATCCATATAAATGGCTCACCCTGTAGATAGCACCACAGTGTTCCCTGTAGATAGTGCCACAGTGCCCCCTTAGATAGCACCCCCTTGTAGATAGCAACATCCCCCCTGTAGATAGCACCAACACCCCTGTAGATAGCCCCCCCCCCTTGGAGATAGCATATATGGACAGTGACGTCAAGGGCTTTCCCAAGAAAGAAGTCTCTGGCCAGAGGTCTTGCGATGCTCTGGCCGGGGACTCCATAGTTGAAAGCCCGACATCACTCTCCATATGTGAACAGTAATGTCAAGAGTTTCCCTGGGCTCAGCACTCAAAGTAGCAATGTGTCTGTGGAGTCCTCGGCCATGGTCAGTTTTTACCGGCCGTTACAAGGATTGATTCCTGAAAATTGGCTGTTAAAAACTGATCCATTGCCTTCTATGGGAGCCGCGGGGCTGTGAAAACAGTCAAAAGTAGGACATGTCCTATTTTTTGAAAGCTAGTATTCACGGGGCATTAAAAAAACGCCCATGTGAATACACCCATAGAACTTCATTGTTCGGAAAACGGCCGCGTGAAAGCCGTTAAAAAAACGACTGTCTCACGGCCGTTTTTTAACTGTCGTGTGAATGTAGCCTATTTCTTCATTACTGGCTCAGTTATATGGGGGGGGGTGTCACATTTATTTTTTTCTCTGTATACAGCCCTAGTGACCTGTATGAAGGCCGTTTATAGATTGACATGACATCAATACTCTTCCAATAAAAGATACATTTAACCATAGTCACGATGCTATGAGACTACTGATTGACTTCACATATAAATAATAGGTGGGGGCTATTTAAGCTAAATAAGATCCAAATAAGTTCATATTATTTGTGGGGTTTTTTCTGCCTCTAAACCAATTATTTAATTTTGTCTCCACCCAGCACATTGGCCTCCCAATGTTTTCCCCATCAAACCGCCCACGTCGCCTCCAGCTCATGACTAACGCAGTGCTTAACCTGCCCCGACACCCTGTCCTGGACTGGGCATTTGGACACTCCATTATCAGCTGTCACATGGAACATCATCTTTTCCCACATCTCTCAGACCACATGTGTCTTAAGGTCAGACATCTTCCATGAAATAGGCCACACTTTCTGTTTATAATACAATGCGTACAGAGATAGAGTAGACCCATAATTCATAGATGTACCTACATAATATGGGGAATTTATAACAATTGGGTTGGCAATCCAGAAAACTTCTGTAAAATTCTGATCAACTTTTATATCAAAGTTTCGGAACCATTGTGTATACTGTATCTATATATTTCATCTCTCGCCTTCTTGAATGACTTCAACATTAACTGTGGACTCCAATATAGATCCTCTTAGACAGTCGAAGGAAGTTCATGCTCAGGACGGGCTCCAGGTTTATGTGGGCGGTGGCGGCAGTAAAATAGCAGAAACTAGACACTGAATATTAAAAAAAAGTTAGGCCCCCAATATGCCCTATGTATTAGTTAGGCTCCCTTTGTGCCACCATATACTAGTAAGGCCCCCTTTGTGCCCCAATAGAGAAGTTAAGCCCCCTTAATCTGCCCCCATATAGAAGTTAGGCCCCCTTTATGCCCCATATAGAAGTTAGGTCCCCAGTTTCTGCCCCATATAGAAGTTAGGCCCCAGTTTGTGCCCCATATAGAAGTTAGGCCCCCTTTATGCCCCCATACAGAAGTAAGGCCTCCAGTTTGTTCCCCCTTATGGAAGTTAGGCCCCCTTTGCACCAATCATTTTTTTTTTTTTAAACTCACCTTATCCTTTCCCACGACGAGCTTATGGGTTCTGTCACCCCCATCTGTGTCTCCTTTCTGTGACCTGGCGCAGTGACGTAATCACGTTACGGTGACGTGATTACATCACCTGCGCCAGGATGCTGATGTCCCTTTTTTCTGTGAGCTGCGGGTCACAGAGCCAATGTCTCTGTGCTCTGCATAAACCGATGCAGTTCAGCGCCTGGGCCCACCGGAGAATCCTCCGGTCCTCCAGTGATTCAGTACGCCGCCGCCATGTAAAGTGGGACATTGTAAAGCACCCAGGGGCCAAGTGGTCCCCTGCAAGAGCAGTAGGCCCCCGGCGCTTTCCCGGGTTCACCACATGCTGACGAAGGCCCTGTCCATGCTAATCCGATATGGGGATATTTTTGTCACATGTCGGATTGGCAGGATTTTCAGATTATCAAGTGCCAGATTAATGAAAGTTTACCTTAGTAATGTGCCCTAATAGAATTTAAATATAATTGATGTATCGTGTACATTTTATATTGTATTTAAGCAATGCCCTGTAATCCAGGTTTATTGTTTAACCAATTAAGACATTATGAAGTGCATGTACATCATCAGCAGAAGGCAATTCCATCACGTTGCTATACATGTACATCATGGTGATCACACGGACACAACACCGGTGCCCGCACGATCACCAGTGAAACTATGGCTGTGATTGACGGTCACACCATGTTCACACAGGGCAGATATGCTGCGTAAAGGTAAACAGCGTATCTGCCCCGGCCCCCGCATGGAGTTCCAGAGGGAAAAAAAACACCAAATTGTGTTGCAGTTTTTCGACCGGAATGTCTGCTGTGGAAAACAGCACGTAAAAAAAAAAAAAAAGTCTATACTTACCCGTAGCCAAGGTGACGGGCTGGACACAGAGGCATAGAGATCAGGGTAAGCATAGACTTTTTTCTTCTGATTCGCAGCTTTTCTTTGGCAAAAATTGTAACGTCTGATTTTTGTTGCGGGTCTTACTTCCCTATTGAATTTAATGGGGAAAACCCACAACAGGAAACGTTTTTTCATCTGTATTTTTACGCAGCGCGTGGATGAGATTTATTCAAATCTCGTGCACTTTGCAGCTACTGTAATACGCTGCGGATTTTCCGCAATTAAATCTGTTGCAGAAAATCCGCAGCATTTACCTTACGTGCGGAGTCTATTGATATTTTATGGCCCCAGCACCGCGATCACATGTTACACGGATGCTGCCCCTTGATTTTCCAGTATTCCAGGCTCTCCTCCATGAACGCTGCTGGCCACCACCCCTCTGCCTGGAGTTACGGCTCTACCGGTCTCCTGATTTGACGCTAGGGCCATCACTCGGAGCAGAGAGTGGCATTTGTGACCCCGGCGCTGGGGGCGTTAAACGTTCATTATCATTACACTGCCCTTTCCATCCTCCATATAGCTCCCTCAGTAGTATTAAGGGCTCAAAACCGCTGACAGATCTCTTTAATTCTAAAATCGTCCTTAAAGGTATATTACGGTTACAATAAGTTACCCCCTTCTCCGTAGGGTATGGGGTAACTTGCTGATCGGTGGGTGTCCGACAGCTCGGAACCCCACCGTTTACAAGAATGGGGAGCCCGAAGTTGCCCTAACCCCAAGTATGAACTGAGCGGCAGGTCGCTCATGCACACTGCCGCTTCATTCATTTTCAATGGCAGCGCCGGAAAAAGCTGAACACTGCACTCAGCTATCTCTGGCACTCCCATAGAGAATGAATGGAGCGGCAGTGCGCAAACGAGGGGTTCGGGCAACTTCGGTGTACCAGTTCTCGTAAACGGTGGGGGTCCAAGCTGTCCGACACCCACCGATCAGCAAGTTACCCCTTACCCTGAGGATAGGGGGTAACTTGTTGTAACCGGAATACCCCTTTTAAGACATGGGTCCGAATGCACACCATTCTTTGCAAAGATGAATTGCATACTGCACAAGATTATAGTAAAAATCTTTGTCTACTCCCTCTGCAGTTTGCTCGCTGGAATCTTTATAAAGGCGCCGGTGCAGAATGAGTTCAGAGCTCCATATTAGATAAGCAGTGCTGGGATTCCTATAATAATCTATTAAGATATTCAATAATGTTAAATTCTGCATGTGTTTATATCATTAACTCTTAATGGGTATTTGCTCATTACATTCCTGCAGGTGAAGCCTTTGGTGTCCAAATATGTGCGTGATCACAATCTGCCCTACCACGAGGACACGTATATGTCACGTCTCCTCCTGTTTCTGAACAATTATAATGAGCTGATGGTCCTTGCGCCACCTATTGCCCAGCTGGTGGAGTTTCACTGAAGTCCACTTACTTGTACTGTACTCCCCATACACGGCACTCTGCATTTCCTGGCTCTGCTTGTATCTTAATATACTGTTCCTACCAGAATGGTGCATAAGGAGTTGTTATATTTCTATTTTACATTATATTTTCTCCATTTGTATGTATTTAATAAAACTGTCTATATTTCCTATTTGGATATTAAACCAGCCAAACAAAAGTTATCTGTATTAATAAATATGTAATAATCGTACTGGCCCAATATAGTGCTTACTATGTTAACAGATAAAATTATGATCTGTGAATTAGATTTATTGGGGAACATTTTGAGATTAGGGACTTCATTAATTGTAAATCCAAAGGAGTCGTGTATCTTGCAAAATGTGGTTGTCCTTTAGACTATGTAGAAAAAACAAAACGTGAGTTTCGATGTAGGATGAGGGACCACTTTAATGGGGTTTTCCACCTTCTGACAACTGATGACCTATCCACCGGATAGGTCATCAGTATATCATCGCACCGATCAGCCTCTCTGGTGGCCTGCGGGCATCGGATGTTATAAAACATAATGCTATGTAAGGAGCCGGAAACAGTTGGCTCCGTACATTCCATAGCGGTCGTGCTGCCGGTCTGCTCATGTTCACTTGAATAGGAGCAGAGCTGCAGTACTGCTATTCCGTGGCCGGAACCATCTGCTTCCGGCATGTACAGTGGATATAAAAAGTCTACAAACCCCTGTTACACGTGTGCTTTGTCCCAGTTATCTGATAGCCTGCTTAGCGCTTACTTTAGCGAAGGGATGCGGTGCGGAGTTCCCATAGCGACATGACTTTACCACTGAAGATCCGCCCCCTGTCAAAAGAAATAAGGCAATGTCAGAACTTAAGACGCGTCTACCTTGCTTCTGATTCTTGGAAAAGGAGGGGTTGTGGACGTGGAGTGGGCGTGGATTAGGTTATTTAACGGCCGAGACGCCGATTTGGCGTGGCTTCTGCCAATACTAATTGTATCCTGTTACTATATCAGTTTGCTTTCTGATGAGTCAGTCAAAATACTGGCAAAACATGTTGGAGCTGGGTTAGGGATAAAGAATAGAGATTAGGACTTGAGGGGGTTTGTAGAACGCCTTATAATTGCCCTGTGTAAACAGGGCAGAGATCAGCAGATGGATGAGCAACGCTCGATCATCTGCTGATCGTATCGTTTTAAAAAAGTGAAATATTATCGTTGTCGGCAGCACATCTCCCTGTGTAAACGGAGACGCGCTGCCGACATGATAATAATGTATGGGGACGAGCGATCAGAGTACCGACTGCTCGTCCCCATCCATAGCTCCGTGTGACAGGAGCAAGCGAGCGCCGATCAACGATGTCTTGTTGATCGGCGCTCGCTGCACCGGCCGATTATCGGCCGGTCTAATAGGGCCTTCAGACACAAGTCGACCAGGACTCGCTCTTTTTAGAGGGCATGAATAGCCTCTGGTTGTTTATCCTTAGGGATAGTACTAGCACAGGTAACAATAGTTCTCCTATAGGCAGGGTCTGTAATTTTAGCAGCAGTGACTATATGTATTTGAAGTACTGTACAAATGCGCACATTCATATAAATCATATAAAGTATCGCACTTTGTCTTGAGCTCTTTTGTCCTATAACCCAGAATATTTTTAATAAAACGCGATCACTAGGGTGTTTTTTGTTCGTTTTGAAATATATTTTTTTTAGAAATTAATAAGTTATATTTTATAATGTATTTTTCCTGCCACAAGTATATATATTATTTTGCCCAGCAGGGTATCTGCGTAATTGAGGACAATCAAATCAGTTACTTGGAAAGTAGTGAATGAGATAGGGCATAAGATAAAAACAATTCCAGGAATACACCAGACGAGCATGCAAAGACATGATGACATACAGGGGCAGATACACAGTTGATTTGTATGAAATTGGATGTAATCCAATAACCTAGTACCCACTGAGAAAAACGGATAATAAAAACATATAAAAATTCTTAAAGGCATATTCGCAACTTAGACATTCCACAGGATATGCCATAAATGTCCGATAGATGCCGTTCCCATGATCCGCACCTTCTCTTGATATAGGTGCGGGTCCCAGAACTAGGACCCGTAACTATTAGACATTTATGGCATATCCTGCGGAATGTAAAAGTTGGGCATAGCCCTTGAATATTCCAATGGAATGGAACCAAATCTTTATGTAATGCAAACACATCAGGTTTAGATGCACAATGATCCTCAACAGGTTTCAGAAGGGTGGCTACATAAATTTGGAATAGGGACCAACAGTATTTATAAGCTATCTACAGTATATGGAGGTTTCTCACAGTAGGCACGCATCCGATTCCCCCCACATTCTAAACAAAAATACCAATAAAACCCCAAACAAAACTCATCAGAATCGCAGTTTTTTGGTCACCTCATCTCCGATAAAAAAACGGGATAAAAAGTGATCAAAAAGCCTTAAAAACCACAGCTGTACTCCAAAATGGCACCATTAAAAACCACAGCTGGCCACGTACCGCTCCATCGACGGACATATAAAAAAGTTATGGCTCTCAGAATATGGCAACACAAAACAAATTTCAATTTAAAAAACTTCTTGTAAAAGTAGCAAAACATTAAAAAAATACATTTGGTATCGCTGAAATCATCTTGACCCGCAGAATAAATTTAGCATGTCGTTTTTACTGCACGGTGAGCATAAAACAATGGAGAAATCACGGTTATTTTCCCATTTCACCCCACATAGATTTTTTTCCCCCGGTTTCCCTGTATATTATATGGATATATCGATGGAAAAATTAAAAAGTTATGACTTTTGGAAGGTGGGGAGGAATAAACTAAAATTAAAAAAACAAAAAATGGCTGCGAAGGGAAGGGTTAAGGGATGTAGTTTCCAAAATAGGGTCTTTTTGAGGGTGTTATATTTTGGCACCTAAAGGCCTCTGCAAATTTTTACACCAAGTTCATTGATCAATAATGGATTTCATTAACGCAGGGAATAACTAGGAGAGGGCTGGCAGGGCATGTGGCGGCGCCAACAAGCCACTATGCCTTGGCCTACGTTATGATACATACAGTCTATACAGTCCATCTCCACTAGGTGGTGCTAGAATAACAAAAAAAAACATCTAGCAGAAAATTTGTATTCCAAGAAGGTTTTGAACAAGAGCTGGAGTAGCTTTATAGGAGAAATGATTTGTTTTCATTCATTTTTGGAACAGGAGCGGTAAGTTACAACCAATATGGACACCATTACAGCTCCCGGCATAGTAAATGAGTTACTGAATAGGAAATCTGACATGATACATACAGATCTGCTGTGCAAGAGTCTAGGAGAGGCACATTGATAGTATTGATAGTATTGCAATGTATTATTGAAGCGATCAGAGAATCACAAATTCAAGTCGCCTACCAGGACAAAACATAAAAAGAAGTTAAAGTTTAATTTAAAAAAAAGTGTACCAACCAAAAACAATAACCCCTCTTTATTATTAAAACGATTTTATTGTGTAAAAAGTATAACTATAAAAAAAATACGATAATAAAAAAACATAATTGGCACTGCTGAAACCATAAAGACAAGGAGAATAAAGTTAACATATTATTTATAATGCACCACAAACAGTGTAAAAAGAAATCCGAAAACACTATGGCTAATATGCTGTTTCTTTCCTAAAAAAAACGAAAAAATAATAATAAAAGTTAATCAATAAGTTGTATGTACCCCAAAATGGTGGCATTGCAACTATAACTCGTACCCCCAAAAAACAAGCCCTAACATAGTTATGTCTATGGAAAAAAAGATATTTGTATAGGAATGTGGAAATACAAAAAACAAAAAAACCGCTGCAAAATAGGCAAGCCCATTAGTCCAAAACCTAATGGTTCACAAATCCTAATAATCTGGCACTGGACCAAATAGTTACATTTAAAGAACCCCCTAGAAAGCACAGACACTGCAATAGGAGTTGGTGAGATCATTGATTGATCATTCCTACCTCAATGCCCTGCGTCTTTTTAAAGTGTTGACTGGACTTGTAGTGTAAGTGTCACGGCTATAGGGTATGTGGACCCACTGGGCCGCTCTGCCGTAGCGGAGTAGCAGTTGGCCAAACAACTGTCAATGAAAGTCCTTAGGACAAGAGTACCTGGGTAGAAGATTGGCAGACACTTGCGTGGCAGACACTAGCGTGGCAGACACTAGCGTGGCAGACACTTGCGTGGCAGACACTTGCGTGGCAGACACTTAGCGTGGCAGACACTTAGCGTGGCAGACACTTGGCACAGATAACAAACTCGACTCCGACACTATACTTCGCACTGGAACAAACACAATTACGGGATACGAGAACAAAGGATACAACTAAAAGACCATTTGCAATAACGAATATGGGCAGACAAAACAACGCTCAGGCAAGTAGGAAGAGGGCAGAGCCCTTTTTATAATTCAGGGTGTGTTGGGATTGGGTAGGGAACTTTTTACAGGGGCCCCTATAAGGCCTGGTACGAGCGCGCGCGCACCTAGGAAATGCAAAAGAGCCGTGCAGCCACATGAGCTGGCGTCTCCGGGGAGGGATACGCCGGCAGGACTTCATTGGTCTGCGTCCGCTGAGAGATAAAAGAAGCCGGTGGTTCGCGACCGCATCCATAACAGTAAGGAACCCTCAATGAACTACAGTTCTGATGAGAGAAATGGTTAATTTTCACAAGGTTTACGCCAGCACTGTTTTCAGCATATTGCTCTATATCATTTTTTTGTACGATCCACAATCTATAACAGAGGTCACCAACTTGTTGCAGGACACGGCACTTTCAGATACACGACAAGTTGTAAAAAGACACATTGAATATTAAAGGAAAAGCCTATTAAATATATGACAGTGATTTTGTTAACATAGTAATATGGTTTTGACCCTGGTACTAAGTTCTAGTACTGCTGTGGAACCACCAACGGCTGGTTTTGGGGAACACTGGACTATTGAATATTTCTATGTATGCGCAGTGGCTCAATTATACATGCGGCTGTGGATGCTGCTGCTTACTCCTAGTCACTTGAACACAGCCACACTTGTACCAGTCACAGCCACATATGTAGAGGAGCTGCTGTGCTGGACTACCATTGAAGGCTGTGGCCCCTTTAATCTGATGATCAGCAGGAATCTCAATGGTCAGACCGCCACCGATCAAATATCCTAACGCCTCTAAGTCAAGTGGGTCCTGGATCTTTCCAGAATATAGCAACGCTGCAGGGATAGCTGCATTCATTCCAAATGTTTTGCAATATCTCCTTCTCCTTAGTAAATATTTTGAGGCACCACGCTCCATTTCCAATAAAACCGCATTACTGCGCTTCATAGAACACATAGAACACACACAAACATGTTTTCACAATAGATGAAAAATTAAGCAGGTGATGTCCAAGTAGAGAATCATTCCTAGAGAATTAACAAGAATAATGGTCTGAAATATTAAGTACAAAAGCTCATTGTTCTGCGCGAGCACTGTGTAATTAACATAATTCAGGAACATAATGTCATTTATCAGGCTTCAAGGAAGGGCGTCCTGAATTATCATAGGACAAGTGCATTGTGGGAGATCAGTAGTATAGTGGGCGCACAGGATCAGATGATTTATTCCAGTATTTGTTGTGTTCCATGGAAACGTGCCTACTGTGTATAAAAAAACAACTTATTTAAGATACTGCACTAGAGATTGGCATCCCGCTGCTAACCTGATTCAGCATTTCAAGGTACAGTAGTATCGATCAGTGGAAGGGATTCAAAACCAAGGGCATTCACTCAGAAAAATGCACAATACAGCCTTATAGAAAGAAAGCAGATGCTGGGCACTCAGCTGAGCGCTTCTGCAGCGAAGGTGTGGGTCTCAGCACCCGGCTCCCCGCCAATCAAAACTTCTGAATTGTCCCTAGGACATATTAAACGTTTTTTATACGATTACTATTTAACATTAAAGTAAATATCACATTTAGAACCCAGACTATAAGGGCTCATTCAGACGAGCGTGTAACTCGTCCGTGTGACGGCCGTTAAAACAACGGCGGTCACACGGACTCATGTATTTCGATAAGGCCGTTCACGCGGCCGTTATTTCAACAGAGTGTGTGAAGGGTCCGTGGAAATATAGGCCATGGTCTATTTTCTTGCGTCTTCACACATCCTTCCATAGACTAGTCTATGAGGGATCTGTGATAACGCGTCCTGCACGGGTGCATCTAACGTTTTTCACGTCCGAGGTTGCACACGCTATCCTGAATGTAGCCTAAGGCATCACTCTCACTACCCCAGATGGTTACAGTCCTATAGCATCCTCCTTGTCTCTTCTTAAAGCGTTCCTTCTAAACGCTCATTCTCTCTACCACTTGGTCTACGGATGCTTCCGAGGGTCGAAAGACTCAGACTACGTCTTTCCTCATCAAGAATGCTGCTGGAGCGCTAGCAGGCACTCCTGTTTTTTTGGAACGGCTTCACACTAGACAGAAAATACCAGGAAAAAGAAGACAAATACTGCGTGGGAGCCGATGGTAAGAATACTTCCCTTTACTTTAATGTTAATGGTACAGAATAACAAGTAACATAGCAAATCGGGTTAAAAACTTATCATGTGGAAACACAGCAATGCCCAACCAGTTTCGCCTGTCGGTTTCGTAAGGGGGCACTGTTCTTGATTCCACAAAATTTCAACCTTACCCGCATCTTTTTAGCCGAGTGAGGACCTCCCAGGGTGGCCAAAGAACCAAACAAGTACGCTTTAGCGGCACGGAATCTGAAGTCAAAAGGAAGATGGGATGTAGATGAGCCTGGTCTGGAAGAGGTACAACATATAGGAGCATAGACCGTGGACAGCCCTGGCGCGTACCATAGTGGATAGTGAAAGGGCACCATTTATTTTAAGTCTGGCAATAGGGGACTGGTAGAGAGCTAAATTTTTTGCGCACTTTGTCTGGGTAAATCAGATAGGGAAGATGAGTATTTAACCTGTTAGGCTTCGTTCACATCTGCGCTAAGGCCTTTTGACGGAATCAATAGCGTAGTCGACTACAGTATTGATTCCGTCAAAACGACAGAACCCTTACACAACGGAGACAAATGGAAACCATTGGCACTGGATCCGTCACCATTGAAATGGTGATGGAAACAGAAAACTATGGTTTCTGTTTGTGTCTGTCAGGGCTTCGTTCCGACGGAACGGAGCCCTAGAGCAGATGTGAACAAAGCCTTAGCCAGGAACTTAGAATAGATTTTAAGCTTCACATTCAACAACCATAGTATCATCATTTGTAAGGCTGAAAAAATACAGATGTCCATCCAGTCCAGCCTATTATACTGCAATGTTGATCTAGAGGAAGGCAAAACTCCTATGAGGCAAAAATGTTTTTGGCTGTTTCCACAGTAAGAAAAGGGCGGATTATGGAGATGTTTTTGAGGTGCAGTTGACATGAGTGTGCAAGTGATGAAATATAAGTAGTAAAGGAACTATCTGAGTCGAACATCACCTCAAGACAGCGGGCCTGCTGTGTAAGAGTTTTGGTAGTACCACACACTGAGATGGAGACATCAGGTTTAGGTAAATTAGTAGATGGTGGAAACACAAGGAGCTCAGTTTTTAAAATATTATATTTCAGATAGAGAGAGGACATGATGTTACAGACAGTTGACAGACAATCACTGGTGTTTTTTTGTATTAGAGCAGGGGTGATGTGGAAGATGTAAATAATTGGGTGTCATCAGCGTAGAGATGGCACTGAAAGACAAATCTACTGATCGTTTGTCCAATAGGGGCTGTGTATTCAGACTGATTCCTGAGTAACCCCAACAGCGAGAGGAAGAGGAGAAGTAGAGCCGGTAAATGGTACACTGAATGAGACAAAGCAAAGGTGCTCAGCTGAATGCTCTGCACCTTCAGCTATGATCGCCTCTCCTTGTCAGGCAGAAAACGGGCTCCCATAGAACGCAGAGCATTCAGCTGAGCACTTCTGCACTTTCGTTTCAGCAATGGTGGGGGTCTCAGCACTTGGACCCCGACCGATCAAGCTGTAAAAAAAGTGTCTCTGGCAGAATTTTTTTTGAAAGTGCAGTTACTCTTTAAGGTCAGTAGTGCGGAGCATACTGAGTAGATGTTGGTGGTCTACAGTATCAAACGTTGAGGAGAGATCTAGAAGAATCAATAGTTAAGGCCCTTTTACACCGGCCGACACTAGGCTGGTGCAGCGAGCACCGATCAACAAGACATCGTTGATCGGCGCTCGCTTGCTCCTGTCACACAGAGCTATGGATCGGGACGAGTGGTTATTACTCCGATCGCTCGTCCCCATCCATTATTATCATGTCGGCAGTGCGTCTCTCTTTTTACACGAGGAGATGTGCTGCCGACAACGATAATCTTTTACTTTTTTTAAACGATACGACCAGCAGAGCGTTTGCTCGATCATCTGCTGATCGCTGCCCTTTTCACACAGGGCAATTATTGGCAACGAGCGTTATATTAACGCTCGTCTGTCCGATAATCATCCCGTGTAAAACCCCCTTTAGCCGTCAGATCATTTAAGACTTTAGTAATGGCAGCTCAGTAGAGTGTGGAAACCAGATTGTAGGAGGTCGAGAATGGAGTTAGCAGAGAGATAGCGGAGTAGGCGAAAGTAGACCAAGCGTTCCAGGAGTTTTGTGATAAAGGGGAGATTAGAAACAGGTTTCTAGTCAGCAGCGCAAGAAGGGTCAACGCTTTTTTTTTCCAGTATTGGAGTTATAACAGCATGTTTAAAATAGGAGGGAAAGATCCCAGATCAAAGACAGCTGTTAAATATTTTAGTTAGGCGACTAGCGAGACTGGACAAGGTTAAAGGGAAAAGGATCACTGATGCATTGGAAGCCAGCAGCATAGGGCACAGAAGACCAGGGAATAAAGGTAAGACTATATGAAAATCCAATATTCAATTTTAGACCCAGTAAAACATCATACGAATTCCTGGAAACCCTATAAGAAAACCTGTTTAACATTACAAGGGATTAAAGTGGTAGTCACCACTTAATTTTTTTTACTGGACAACATAGCCATGGTTCAACAGGTAGTCAAGACCTTGACAGTCCAGAAAACAAATTCACTGGTAATTACCTGTATCCCTTCACATTAGTTCTGGATGCACAAAGGTATATCCACCTTAGAATGCGATTTTACATTTTGAATATAGATAACGTCTGTAAAAATGTAGTAACGATTGTAAAGTCCATGGCTGCGGACTGTCGTTCAGACTTACCATCTGACGGCTCCGGCCATGGACGTCTGTGTTCTCGGCTGCATCTCCCTCCTGGGAGACGACGGCACTCACTTCCGGGTTCTGTGACCGTTTCCCGCAGGGCGCGCGCGCGGGCGCGCCCGGCCTTAAAGTTGTCTATAATCAGTAATTAGCCCAGAATTCTGCTAGGCTATAAAAAGGGCTCTCCCCACTTGATCCTTGCCTGAGCGTTGTGGTATACCTAAAGTTTGTCTCTCAAATGGTCTCCCAGTGTTTTCCAATTCCCAGTGTTACCCGTTCCTGCTGCCTGTACCCTGTATCCCCTGCTACCGTGCCTCTGTGCCATCTACAGTGAAAGTCAAGTCGTGTCTTCCGCTGCATCTACTGTGCCATCGACGGAGAAAGTCAAGTTGTGTCTCCGCCACTGTCTACATTGCCTCAGGTACCCTTACTGGACAATAGACATTGTTTTGTACCTAGTTGGCCCGCCCAGTGGGTCCACACCCCACGTCGTGACAATGATATTGCTTTATTTATTTTGTACTGGTCCTGACTAAGAGGACCAGATACAGTCCGGAGCTGTGCTGTATTCACAATTCTGCTGGTGGTCATTGGAAACAGTTGTCATCTTTCTGATTAAACACATCAGACATAGCTTAGCTGAGCTAATATATTTCTAAAATTATCTTTTCCTACATTAGATTTCTGGTGTAAAGACTACACGTTCCACAATATGGATGAAACATTGTTATGATCTATGGTCAGGGGCAGGTTTAAAAATAAGAATTCCAATGTAATGCATACAATTTTTCTTTTCTACAGGCTCCTTGTACCTGTAAAACCCCTTAAAAATTAATCGCCTAAATATTACATTTTGCTGAACGTTTGACCTCCCATCCCAACCTCACCTTAGTTTCTTCTTTACCAACAGTCCTTTGTTTCTGAATTCATGTGGGCTGATTGGTCCCTTTAGGTAAGTGTAGCTCAGGCGGCCGCTGGTTTCACTCACCCCAGCAGCCGCCAGCCTCTGTGTTCTCTGCACCGGCGTCTCCCTGATCCAGAATGCCAGCGCAATATGCTCTCTCCTCAACTCTGCGCCCGTTGGATGCGCGTGCGCGATCATCCCCTTTCTGAAAGAGCCAGGCGCGCACCATAAATGTTGACCACAACCTATCCCAACACACCCTGGACTTTAAAAGGAGCCTTACCCACTGCTTGAGCAATGTGTCTTACCCAGTGTTTGTCTGGAAAGGTTCCTTAGCTGTATCCCGTATCCAGTGTCCGAGCAAAGTCAAGTCTCTGAGATTACTCCACTATCCGTGTCCAGTGTCCGAGATGACTGCACTATCCGTGTCCTTGCCAAGCAGCCCACTGCCCAAGAAGACTGCACTATTTGTATGCGTTGTCTGAGCCAAGTCCAGTGTCCGAGACGACTTTACTATACCTGTCCGGTGTGAAGTCAAGTGTCAGAGACAACTTCAGTGTTCAAGTCCAGTGTCCATGTCAAGTCAAGTGTCCTAGACAACTTCAGTGTTCAAGTCCGGTTATCCAGCACAAGCCTGCTTCCGATAGTCCAGTACGAGCCGGCTTCCAATAGTCCAGTACGAGCCAGCTTCTCATAGTCCAGCACAAGCTAGCTCCCGATAGTCCGGCACAAGCCTGCTCCCGATAGTCCGGCACAAGCCTGCTCCCGATAGTCCGGCACAAGCCTGCTCCTGATAGTCCGGCACAAGCCTGCTTCTGATAGTCTGGCACAAGCCTGCTTCCGATAGTCTGGCACAAGCCTGCTTCCGATAGTCTGGTTAAAGCCAGCTACCCAGGTACTCTCGCCCTAGTGTCTGTCATACACTTTTTGTTTGACCAGCTGCTACTCCGCTATGGCGGAGCGCCCCAGTGGGACCACATACCCCACAGCCGTGACAGTAAGTCAGCAGTCACAGCATAACTAAACAAGGCTGCAGGAGTTGCGGTTTTGACAACCAGCTTAGGTACATGTGCTCTTTAAGGCTGGGTTCACACGACCTATTTTCAGACGTAAACGAGGCGTATTATGCCTCGTTTTACGTCTGAAAATAGGGCTACAATACGTCGGCAAACATCTGCCCATTCATTTGAATGGGTTTGCCGACGTACTGTGCAGACAACCTGTCATTTACGAGTCGTCGTTTGACAGCTGTCAAACGACGACGCGTAAAAATACAGCCTCGTCAAAAGAAGTGCAGGACACTTCTATACATTATATGCAGGACACTTCTATACATTATATGCAGGACACTTCTATACATTATATGCAGGACACTTATATACATTATATGCAGGGCACTTATATACATTATATGCGGGACACTTCTATACATTATATGCGGGACACTTCTATACATTATATGCGGGACACTTATATACATTATATGCGGGACACTTATATACATTATATGCGGGACACTTATATACATTATATGCAGGACACTTATATACATTATATGCAGGGCACTTATATACATTATATGCAGGACACTTATATACATTATATGCAGGACACTTATATACATTATATGCGGGACACTTATATACATTATATGCGGGACACTTATATACATTATATGCGGGACACTTATATACATTATATGCGGGACACTTATATACATTATATGCGGGACACTTATATACATTATATGCGGGACACTTATATACATTATATGCAGGACACTTATATACATTATATGCAGGACACTTATATACATTATATGCAGGACACTTATATACATTATATGCGGGACACTTATATACATTATATGCAGGACACTTATATACATTATATGCAGGGCACTTATATACATTATATGCAGGACACTTATATACATTATATGCAGGACACTTATATACATTATATGCGGGACACTTATATACATTATATGCGGGACACTTATATACATTATATGCGGGACACTTATATACATTATATGCGGGACACTTATATACATTATATGCAGGACACTTATATACATTATATGCGGGACACTTATATGCAGGGCACTTATATACATTATATGCAGGACACTTATATACATTATATGCAGGGCACTTCTATACATTATATGCAGGACACTTATATGCAGGACACTTATATACATTATATGCGGGACACTTATATACATTATATGCGGGACACTTATATACATTATATGCGGGACACTTATATACATTATATGCAGGACACTTATATACATTATATGCAGGGCACTTATATACATTATATGCAGGACACTTATATACATTATATGCAGGACACTTATATACATTATATGCGGGACACTTATATACATTATATGCGGGACACTTATATACATTATATGCGGGACACTTATATACATTATATGCGGGACACTTATATACATTATATGCGGGACACTTATATACATTATATGCGGGACACTTATATACATTATATGCAGGACACTTATATACATTATATGCAGGACACTTATATACATTATATGCAGGACACTTATATACATTATATGCGGGACACTTATATACATTATATGCAGGACACTTATATACATTATATGCAGGGCACTTATATACATTATATGCAGGACACTTATATACATTATATGCGGGACACTTATATACATTATATGCGGGACACTTATATACATTATATGCGGGACACTTATATACATTATATGCGGGACACTTATATACATTATATGCGGGACACTTATATACATTATATGCAGGACACTTATATACATTATATGCAGGACACTTATATACATTATATGCAGGACACTTATATACATTATATGCGGGACACTTATATACATTATATGCAGGACACTTATATACATTATATGCAGGGCACTTATATACATTATATGCAGGACACTTATATACATTATATGCGGGACACTTCTATACATTATATGCGGGACACTTCTATACATTATATGCGGGACACTTCTATACATTATATGCAGGACACTTATATACATTATATGCAGGACACTTATATACATTATATGCAGGACACTTCTATACATTATATGCAGGACACTTATATACATTATATGCAGGACACTTATATACATTATATGTAGGGCACTTATATACATTATATGCAGGACACTTATATACATTATATGCAGGACACTTATATACATTATATGCGGGACACTTATATACATTATATGCGGGACACTTATATACATTATATGCGGGACACTTATATACATTATATGCGGGACACTTATATACATTATATGCGGGACACTTATATACATTATATGCGGGACACTTATATACATTATATGCGGGACACTTCTATACATTATATGCGGGACACTTCTATACATTATATGCGGGACACTTATATACATTATATGCGGGACACTTATATACATTATATGCGGGGCACTTATATACATTATATGCGGGGCACTTATATACATTATATGCGGGGCACTTATATACATTATATGCGGGACACTTCTATACATTATATGCTGGACACTTATATACATTATATGCGGGACACTTATATACATTATATGCGGGACACTTCTATACATTATATGCGGGACACTTATATACATTATATGCGGGACACTTATATACATTATATGCAGGACACTTATATACATTATATGCGGGACACTTATATACATTATATGCAGGACACTTATATACATTATATGCAGGACACTTATATACATTATATGCAGGACACTTCTTTCAGACGTAATTTGAGCCGTTCTTCATTGAACTCAATGAAGAGCAGCTCAAAATTTACGGCTGTCAGAGACGCCTCGCAAAATGCGAGGAGGAGCAATTACGGCTGAAACGAGGCAGCTGTTTTCTCCTGAAAACAGTCTGTCTTTTCAGACGTAAAAGCAAGCTAGCGTGTGCACATACCCTAAGGGCACTTTTACACCGGCCAATTATCGGGCAAACGAGTGTCCACAAAATGCTCGTTCCCGATAATTGCCCTGTGTAAACGCTCGTTCATCGGCTGATTGTATCGTTTACGCAGCCTAAAATGTTATCGTTGTCGGCAGCACTTCTCCCTTTCAGGGAAATGCGCTGCCGACATGATAGAAATGTATGGGGACGAGCGATTGGAGTAACGAGCGCTTGTCCTCATACATTTACTGATAATAACTCCTTGTGAAAATACCAAACGAGCGCCAGTCAGCGAGCTGTGTCGTTGATCGGCGCTCGTTTACACGGCATTCGTCGGGCCGTCTAATAGGACCTTTACTCCCAAACCAAATTTAGAAGCAGAGAACTTCATTCCCCCTCCCCTGTTTTCAGACAATTTATTCCGTTTTTGGTAGGAGAGTGAAATCTGCTACTACTGATAATATTATCATTATCGACCCTTACAGCTCGCACGATACTCTGACTTTTATTCTGAGCCATTCCATATAACTGCTGGTGAAAGCTATGGTCTAGCTTTTTATCTAAGCAAATTATCTTATATTCCAATTAGATACTGACTGTAGCTATGTAGAATGTAATGTGGTTCTTCTCAGGGACTGCTCTTTGTGCCACATTAATATTTCGACGTTTATTTTGACTCCAGCTTTTAATTAAGGTCAAAGTAATTTCCAGTTTCTGTAAAATAATGCATGCCCCGAGGAGGTTGAGATAACCAAGCGGAATCAATCGTGAAACATAATTTAATATGGGAGAGAAAACGGGAAAATTATTGACCTCCATATGTGAGTGAACCAAGTGCTGCTGTTTTATCCTCAATAATGTATAAATAGGATTAAAAAAAAACAAGCAGTAAAATAAACCACCCAAAATGTCCACTGCTCTATAAATACATGGCTATTATTGAAGAAGAAAAGGTGATATGTTACATATGTCCGAATCAGAAAAACGGCTGGGCAGTTGTCTCATGAGGACCACAACTTTCTAAATGGAATTCAGCCCTGCGATCAGCTGTTCACCACATGCCCGATTTCTCTAACCACTGCCAGCCAGGTTTGCCAGGTCTACCAGAGTTGCTCTTTGTGAGCAGCACTCCGCTCTGGCTCATAGCGGTAGGTCTTGAACA
Organism: Rhinoderma darwinii; assembly: GCF_050947455.1. NCBI lineage: Eukaryota > Metazoa > Chordata > Amphibia > Anura > Rhinodermatidae > Rhinoderma > Rhinoderma darwinii. The sequence goes on from NC_134699.1 coordinate 49,970,243, forward strand.
TATGGAAAAGGGTTGTCTTTGTGAGATAATGCTTTTAACCCCTTGGCGACATGCCACTTACTATTACGTTGCTGTCGCCAAGGGTAAGTATGGAGCGGGCTCACGGGCTGCGCGCGCTCCTTACTCGGCGGGTGACGGCTGTGTTATGCAAAGTTCACTTTGATTCCGCCCATTTAACACCTTTAATGCCGCGGAATATTAAATCAATGGTGTCTGTGACGGGATCAAGGTAGCCTGCAAGTTTTCCTAGTGTAAACTGTTTGGTTGCAAACCAGCCCTGATAAGTAGCGTAGGCCGCATGCGGACGCGCCCCCGTCATGCACCCTCTAACAGTCTTCTCCTATTGTTTTTCCCTACAATAAAGACCAAGCAAGGCTAAATTATGACCCTTAACTAAGCCCTTCACGAACATTAAAATTTCCCTTTTCATCTGCCATATTTTAACAAGTTTATTTCAGAAGCTTTTAGAGGATCCTTGCGGACTGCCAAATAGGTGCATGCCTTTTTTTTCCCTTTGTAGCTTTATATATTTTTTTTATATATATATGGAATAGTATATGTGCTGTGTGGGCATAGTGCAATTCATAAATGCCTGATGAAAAAGTTAAAATATGTTGTATAGTGTTGTATAGCTGACAATTAGAAACGAGTAATGACTTCTATACGGTGGAGTAACCCCGTTATAAAATGAGCCAGTTGTTGCAGGTTACTTTTTTATTGTTTTTTATATAATGATGTCTGCACTTGGCATAATATAAATGTTCCTTCCAAGATTTCTTTTGAAGATTTCATTTATTTATGATTGACACCATGAATGTGAACTATTCTAATATCCATCTTCATTTATTTTTTATGAGCACTCTATAATATAATATCCCAGTTGATGAAATATAAAATAACATCCCGATGTGAAATGAAAGAATCCATTTCTCAGAGTTGAATCTCTCGCTAATTTGAAGTCATGAGAGCGGGTCACATAGGATCTGATACAATGATCCGAACCAGGAGGCGGATCCCACCCAGAATGACATGATAGTGACGGACCACCGGATAGAAGTGTCACCCTCGGCAGCAAATACAACGGCAATACTACAGACCTGGACTTTTGGCACAGTATCCGCACCTAAATCCTGACAGAATCCATTCACATCCCTCGGGCAATGCATCTTATTTTTCATATTTTATATCCCATTCACACTTATATGCCATTTACTCGCTCCAAAAGCGATATGGATTTTAAAATCTGCAGCATGTCTATTATTGCCATGGAAAAGCTGTGGATTAGCACCATTGAATTACAATGGGGCTAAACCATGTGTGAATCCTTTGGTCAATCAGTGGCAGAAATCCGAGTGTCAGCTCCTTTGGATTTTATGTGAACGTAAGACAGGTCATTCCCCTCATAAACTTTAGACTTCGTAGAAAGGAGCTACAGAGATCTTCTCCTGCACTGGAGCAAACAACATGTTAATGTGATTCATTTCAGTAGGCATTCCGGGGCAAACAAAGGACTTTAAACCTCTTCCCGCATAGGCAGTAATAGTATAGTGTGGGGAGAGAGTAGTTCCACAATGGGTGTCAACAGTAACATCACGTCAGCTGACACCCGGTCCAATGCCTGGTATCGGAGATAACTCCAATCTTTGCCATTTAATCCTTCCTCTGTGAGCCCATCGGCACCCCAGTGACACAAAAACAGGGTGCCAATGGCACCCTAACAATGGCCCGCAGATCTGCCATGTATGAGAGATTATTAGGCTCTGCCTAAGGCAGTACCTAATAAGCTGCCTGTCAGTGTAAGGCTGTGTTCACATCTTCCCCGAAGGCTCCGTTAGAGGCCACCATTGCAGATCTGGTAAAAAAATGCCAGAAGAATTAGTGCAGTATGCTGTGCTATTTCTTCCGGTAAAATGGGAATACATCAGAAACCCATTAAAGTTTTTTTTTTTAATTCTTTTATTTTGTTTTTAAAGCATAAAGAAAAACAGACAATATACTCAGTACACACCAAGTCGGTATTGACATCGGCCTCAGGCCAGTAACTTGCATAACAAAAGTGTACATTACAATGAAAGGCAGTATACCGCTCAGAATAATATTGGAAGAAATGCAGATATGCACCCTGAACCCGCAGCGATGCATAATACTCCGTAGTCGAGCAGAGAAACAGTAAAAGGGAGAAAGAAGAAACGGGGACAGAAGGGGAGAGAGCGAGGGAGAGGAACGCACCTGACATACTTAGGCCTATAGAAGAGGTCAAGAGGCCATGATGGCCTTGTATTCCTCGGAGGATTGAAAACTGATCCATTCACGCCAAGTTCTGAGGAAGGCGGCATGAGACCCTTTCATTGAAGCCGTGAGGTCCTCCATTCTCATAATCTCCTGGATCTTGCCACACCACATGCCCACGGATGGGGGACAGGTTTGTCTCCACAACGCGGGAATACATGCTCTAGCCACATTCACCAAGTGGCGAACAACTGAGCGCCTATACATGGACAACGGCATCTCACACAGATGGAGCAGGAAAAGGTCTGGCGACCTCGGGAGGGGGAAATCCGTGAATTTCGAGGAAATGCGCCACACCTCGGACCAGAAATCAGCCAGGAGGGGGCAGTCCCAAAAAATATGCAAGATCGTACCCACATGGTCGCCACATCTCCAGCACTGAGGCAAAACCTCCGGAATCATTGCATGCAATCTGGAAGGCACCCTATACCAACGAGACAGAATCTTGAACCCTGCCTCCTGATATCTACTGGCCATTGAGGACTTATGTGTCATGGTGAACAAACGCTCCCGCTGTTCGGGAGTGAATGATGGACCCAGATCCCTTTCCCAACTGAGCAGGTAAGATGGGGAGGGCAGATTGGAGGGCGAGATCAGAAGAGCGTAGAGTTTGGACAGTGAATGGCGCACCGTGCCCGTGCATAAAAGTTCAAATGGGGAGCCCTCCCGCGCGTATGCCGTCGGGTTAGCTATGGACGCCAGGTAATGTAGCAGGGTGACCTGCCATGCAGAAAAGAGGACAGGGTCCGACAGAGACTGTAACTGTGCGCCTGACATCCATCTCTCCTCCTGCAAAAAGTGTACCGCATGTCCCTTACCTGCCCTCAACCAAAGCAGGAAAGGGCCTCCTTCCTGCCCTGGCGGAAATGCAGGGTTACCCAAAATCGGGTACAGAGGGGAGGGGGACGGGGAGGTCTCTGTCCTAGGAAAGAGCCGTGCCGCAACTGCCAGGGTGGGCCTGATCGTTGGGTGTGACCGTGCGGCCAAGGGAGTATGTCTACCCAACCACGGTAAAGTCTGTAGAGGGACTGCTAGAAAGGCCTGTTCCATGGACACCCATTCCTTAATCTCGCTGTGTGTACACCAGTCTAGAATTCGTGTCATGGTGGTAGGAAACAAAATCCGGAAGACCAACAGAAACCCGTTAAAGTTAATGAAATGAGCTCCATCAGGATCCATTGGTGTCCGTGATGGAATGGCTCCGGCACTTTAGCGATGGAATGGCTCCGGCACTTTAGCGATGGAATGGCTCCCGCACTTTAGCGATGGAATGGCTCCGGCACTTTAGCGATGGAATGGCTCCGGCACTTTAGCGATGGAATGGCTCCGGCACTTTAGCGATGGAATGGCTCCGGCACTTTAGCGATGGAATGGCTCCGGCACTTTAGCGATGGAATGGCTCCGGCACTTTAGCGATGGAATGGCTCCGGCACTTTAGCGATGGAATGGCTCCGGCACTTTAGCGATGGAATGGCTCCGGCACTTTAGCGATGGAATGGCTCCGGCACTTTAGCGATGGAGTGGCTCCGGCACTTTAGCGATGGAGTGGCTCCGGCACTTTAGCGATGGAGTGGCTCCGGCACTTTAGCGATGGAGCGGCTCCGGCACTTTAGGGATGGAAAGGCTCCGGCACTTTAGGGATGGAAAGGCTCCGGCACTTTAGGGATGGAACGGCTCCGGCACTTTAGGGATGGAACGGCTCCGGCACTTTAGGGATGGAACGGCTCCGGCACTTCAGTTTTTTCATTCTTTTGTTTCTACGACGGAACAGAAAACAGAAAAACTTAGTCCAGATGAAAACAAAGCCTAAGGGTATGTTCACACGGCAGGGTCCGTAACGGCTGAAATTACGGGGCTGTTTTCAGGAGAAAACAGCACCGTAATTTCAGACGTAATATCATGTGCAGGCGTTTTTCACTGCGTCCATTACGGACGTAATTGGAGCTGCTTTTCCATCGAGTCAATGGAAAACGGCTCCAATTATGTCTGAAGAAGTGACAGGCACTTCTTTGACGCGGGCGTCTTTTTTTACGCCCCGCCTTTTGACAGCGGCGCGTAAAAAAAAAGACCGTCTGCACAGAACATCGTAAGACCCATTCTAATGAATGGGCAGATGTTTGCCAACGCTATCGAGGCGCATTTTCGGACGTAAATCGAGGCGTAAAACGCCCGAATTACGTCCGTAAATAAGCCGTGTGAACATACCCTAAGACTGACAGGCACAATACAGAACTATTACTGTGTCTTATTCTAGCCATCAAACTATCGTATGCTCAAGTTCTCTAGTGGCACTAAAATAAATGAAAGTAAAAAAAAAGTGTTTGGAAAAAAATCCTAAATAACAAACTTTTTCCCCTTACACAATTTTTTATTACTGAGAAAAATGAAACGAATAAAAAAACGAGACTATTGGATTTGTCGCATCTGTGAAGATCTGCACGATAAAGGTAACATGTTTTTTTATCCTACGCGGTAAACATTGTGAAAAAAACCCCTAAAAATCAATGGAGGAAAGCAAAGGTGGGTTCCCCCTCGGATAATGTCATTGGGATATCCTGATATATACTTAGGGCTTATTTACACGAACGTGCTATACATCCGTGCAACGCGCGTGGTTTTCACGCGGGTCGCACGGACCTATGCTAGTCTATGGGGCAGTGCAGACAGTCAGTGATTTTTGCGCTGCGTGAGTCCGCTGCGTAAAACTCACGACATGGTCTACATTTCTGCGTTTTTCGCGCATCACGCACCCATTGAAGTTAATGGGTGCGTGAAAATCACGCGCAGCACACGGAAGCACTTCCGTGGGACAAGCGTTATTCGCGCAACAGCAGTAAAAAGTATGAATGTAAACAGAAAAGCACCACGTGCTTTTCTGTTTACAAACATCCAAACGGAGTGTCATAATGATGGCGGCTGCGCGAAAATCACGCAGCCGCGCATCATATGAACAGGGCACACGGAGCTGTCAAGTGCCATTTGCGCACGCAAAACGCAGCGGTTTTTGCGTGCGCAAAACGCACACGCTCGTGTAAATTAGCCCTTATACACAGACAGCCCAGGGTCCATTGAAGGACCCTAGGGCTGTGTCTTCAGGAATTCTGTTATGGCATACTTGGGTATGTTTTAACACCTAAGTACACTTATAAGTACCCAGGCTGATATACATGCCTATATGTAAGTACATATGAAAAATCATTAATAAAACTCCCATTATAAGATTAACATAAATGTAGATCAAAATTAACTAAAAATATCTGTTAAAAAAAAGTTAATATTTTCTATAAATCTATCACATTAGGATTATCAGTGAATGGCCTAAACATTTTTTAATAAAAAGTCCAAACAGCCGAGCTGTTTTTGTAACTCCCATAGAACAGATTGGAGAGACCCGCGCGCATGTGCGACCACCTCTCCACTTAGTGCCCACCTCGAATCGACGGCTAGTGGCTGTCTCACCGTGCGATGGGAATAAAAATAGTATCAAAAGAAATACCTCATACAAGTCTGTCGCGAGAATGCTGAGAGGTTAAACACTGTGTACACCTTCGAAAGCAATGTTTTTAAAATAAACTTTAAATATCAGTGTTTGGTGCAACTTTGTAATTCCATTTTTTTAATTATTTTTACTTTTTGAGATACAGCTGGGTTCAGTGACAGCGGGATCGAGCTCTTACCGATCACATCTAAGTTCATGACTTAGATGTGATCGATTACACGTGGATCTTGCGTATCAGAGACACACAGGACCCGCTAACAAAGAACCCGTCAGTCCCGCTGACCTGATGGATACAGGTTTTGGCGCTAGATACAGCTGCTCTGTATACAGGATACAAAGCAGCTGTATCTCAAAAAGTAAAAATTATTTTGAATAAAAAGTAATCACAAAGTTGCACCAATAACACTGATGGACATTTTTCTTAAAAAAAATAAATAATCACTTTCGAGGGTGTACATAGCCTTAAAAACAAAAAAGTCCACTTAAAAACAGTAGAAACTAAAAGACTTGATATATATATATTTTTTTATCAGACTGTTTTATGTGCAGCAGCTGCAGGGCGGAGAGGTGTGAAGGCCACGATGATGAGTAGTAATCACCAGAGACTGTATGTAATGTACATGTGTGTATATACATCAACTACATGTAGCCTCATCTATACCATGGCATGTGTGCATGATCTGGAGGATAACACCCATCATCCATATATGTCACCGTCATTATCCCTGTGTATAACCCCTATCATATATGAATATAACCTCGATCATCCCTGTAGGTACCATCTGAGCGGGCACTGTAAATGGGGCGGGCATTGAGGACACCGTGGACCAATAGGATGCCTGAAACGCTGGTATATGGCAGGAGCGCAGCGGAATCCTAAAATATGTGACTGACGCGCATGCGCCAAAAAAACCGTTTCTATGGTAACACAACGCCGTCCTGTCAAAGTTCTGCCTTGCCGGCAGGAGGAGTCTGGCCGGGGTGGAGCTATTACCACGGTCCCTGGTTGCAGTGTGGCCTGGCATTCGGCATGGCTCCTCGGTGTAGCTGGATGTGGCGCCTTCCTCGCTGCCCTCTGCTTGGCAGGAATCTCCTCACCACTAGAAGCCTGGGTGAGACCGCGGCTCAGAGACGTCTGGGTGTGTAGAGAGGGCACAGCTGTCGTGCTGAGGACGCTGCTTTACGGCAGGGCATAGCACTATAAGTCCCAGCATGTCACTCGCGCACAGCTGCTGCATCCTGTGATCCCGTGCAGGGGTGACACGCTGGAGTGTGTGATATGTCTGCTTTTCTGCCTCTTAGTTTGGGATGAATAGTCGAGTCTGTGAGGTCTATGAGCTGCAGCTCCAGACTAATGTCTTCTAATGTGACTTTATATTAATCCGCAGGACGAGGACTTTCTTCCAGGTCCCAGGCACCCCAGATCTGCATTGTTGGCAGTGGCCCAGCCGGATTTTACACCGCCCAGAACCTGCTGAAGGTAAATAGTCGCTTTCTGCCTTGTTGTGAATATTTGCAGTTCTTTATTACAACCTAATTATCAAAACTAATGCAAGGAAAAATTGGAGCCCAAGCAACCAATCACGTTGCCCCTTTCATTTTCCACAATGCCTCTAAAAAAATGAAAGCTGGAATCTGATTGGTTTTTATTGGCCGCTCTCCCCCATTATGCACTTTCTCCCAGACCCAGGCTTCATGATCCCATCAGCGGCCTGTAGTCCTAATGGCGGGATTGTAACTTGTCCCCAAACATCCCCCCCCCCTACGACCGATTCACTAGCCCCACACATTAATGGGCACCCATTGACACAAAGCAATGTAAGGCTATGGGCAGGAGCGAGTCATGTCACGGTGTAGTTTTGGTCTAACGTTAAGCCGCTCGGTCCCTGCGTTCGCGCTGATGCTTTTAATTAGAGTCCGCCGTTTGCCAATTCTGCCCGACGTTGGTCCCTGCATGCTTTGCCTGGAGTTGTACAGGCAATAGACTCCTTCACTATTAGGGCTCGCCCACACGTAGCGGAATTGCGGAAGGAATGTACGCAGCAGAAAACATTAGCAGCAAAGTGGGTGAAATTTAATAAATCTCATCCACACGCTGCGTAAAATTTCCGGCTAGAAATTCACCTGCGGTGGGTCATTTTCGTTTCGCAGCACGTCAATTCCTGCTGCAGAAAGTGGCCAGAATTGCTGCGTTTTTCAGAGGAGACGTCTCCATCCCCCAACATTGAGCAGCAAAATACGCACCGTTATCTGCCGGAAAAAACGCAGGAAATGGTGTGTTTCTGCCGCACCGGAAATTCTGCTGCTTTCAACGGCGTTGCTGCAGAAATTTTCTACAGCAATTCCGTTAACGTGTGGACAAGTCCTTAGAATCTCCGGTCCTGCACGTATCTGTACCCAGAGTCCTTTACTGACAGACTAAAGTTACCCTATAAAGAGCAATTCCACCCAAAACGTAAATCGTGGCATATACCGTAATTGTAACGCTGCAAATGTTTTAGTATTGGCCTATGCATAGGCCGAGGCCATGTGGCCCCTATGGTTCTTACCACGCTGTCGACGCAATCAACAGTCGTATTGGGGCTTTTTTTTTTTTTTTTTGCCAGACGAGTTGTAGTTTTTAATGGCACTATCATATAATGTACTGAGGAACTTTGAAAAATTATTTAGTGAGGCGGAATGAAAAAAACCAAAACGCAATTGTCCTATTGTTTTCTTACGTAGCACGCTGACCCATTCAGTTCTATGGGGCCATGCACACATCCGTTTTTTTTTGTGCAGATCCGTGTAACTCCGAGCGGGTCCTATTCCTGTCTACTTTTGCAGATTGCCCATTCTATTCAATGGTCTGTTAAAAAAAACAAAAAAAAACAGTCCGCACACGGAAGCCATCCGTATGTGGTCTGTTTTTGTTTTTTTTTGTGGATCTGTGTTGTGCGGCCATATAAAGCATATGTAACATATAAAAACGGCCGAAAAATCAGAAGCAGAACGCCTCCAAACATCTGCCCATTGATTTCAATGGGAAAACAGCATTCTGCTCCCGATTTTTCGGGCGTTTACGGCCCAAAAAACTGCCGAAAATAGGTTGTGTGAACATACCCTAATAGTGAGTGCCTGTTTTTATGTTTGCAGCACCACACACAAGCAATAGTGGACATTTATGAGAAGCTGCCGGTTCCCTTTGGCTTGGTCCGCTTTGGTGTGGCACCAGATCATCCTGAAGTAAAAGTAAGTGTTCTTCTAATGATAGTAAGATCTGTTGTAATGGACCGTTCCTATGCAGATCTTATTAGTTATAACGCCAGATGGAAACAACTCTGGCATCAGAAGTTATGATTTTAGGTAAAAATTCCCATAGAAAACGATATATTTTGACTGGAGTTACGATTCAATGTGTTTTGAAGTGTAAAATGTAATGTACAAATTCGCTACCCGTTGCTTTGATAAATCTAAAATGAACAATTACGCAACTTTGCAATAGGTCTTGATTAAATGTTTTCTATCGTTTTTGTTTCTACAGCTCCTGTACAGACCTATGTGTCTCTATGGTAACAGACAACAAGCAAACCAAGTGTAGTCTGATCCTGAAGTCGCTCTCTAAGGCCTTATTCATACAAACGTGTCCGTTTTGCGCGCATAAAAAACGCAGCGTTTTTTCTGTAGCTCCGTATACGGTGCGCGTGTGCGTTTTTACACGCGTATGTCATCCGTATCTCACGCGTTTTTTACGTCAGCGAAAAAACCTGAAGTAGGTGTTTTTCTTACCATTTCTTTAGCAACTGTTGCGTGAATCACGGACAGCGTACGGATGTGCGTCCTTGTGCTGTCTGTGATTTTCACGCACCCATTAACTTCAATGGGTGCATGATGCGCAAAAAACGCACAAGTATAGGACATGCAGTGAGTTTCACGCAGCGGACACACGCTGTGTGAAAAACACTGAATGGCCCCATTGAATTGCATAGGTCCATGTGACGTCCGTTGTTTTAACGCACATAACACGGACGTGAAATACGCTCGTGTGAATAAGGCCTGAGGCACAGATAGGATGACTACTCGGGGTTAGTTTGTAGTCTGTTACCATGGAGACTCAAAGGTATGCATAGAAGCTGTTCAAACAAAGAAATAGATTTTCTTTCATCAAGACGTATTGCAAAGATGTTTAATTTTTGATCTTGGAGCAATAAAGAAAATTGATTGCAAAGGTTAACCTAGCGCTCCCCTTTATAAATCGGATTGATCCAATAAAGTGGATCCAATAAAGTACATAAGTGAGGGGGATTCAAGTTTCCTTAAAGAAGGACTCCCAAGATTTTTTTTTTTTTGATAAGGCTGCCTTTAATGTTAGTGTTTGTATTGCTAGCAATATACATTTTTATCTTACAGTTGTTACTGCATCTTTTTATTTCATTTTCTCCTTCCCTCTGATACTGATATGGCTGCCGCAGCATGAGACTTGCGTCCTCACACGAGTCTCCCTTTCCTACAACTCCCAAAATGCCTCGTACAGAGGCGAGACAGCTAGAGGCATGTCTCTAGCCAAGTTCCTCCTCCCGTTCTTCCAGGGCTGTGACTGCAAGTGAAGCCTTTTAACCCTGCCAAAAAAAAGTAATGGTGCCCATATAGCACCACACATCCCCTGTGGCTAGCACCACACTCCCCCCCCCCCCCCCCCCTGCAGATCGCACCCCTCCTGTAGTTACCGCCATTCAGGACAGTAAAGTCAGTGGCTCCCTCTAGGAGCTCCACGGCCAGAGTATTGCTGAAGCTTATGCTGGGGATTCCCTCCTAGAGGGAGCCCCTGATGGCACTGTCCATATATGGACAGTGAGGTCAGGGGCTCCCTCTAGGAGCGGAATCCCCGGCCAGAGCGTCGGCAGTTGCAATGTGCATATATGGACAGTGAGGTCAGGGGCTCCCTCTAGTAACGGAATCCCCGGCAATGCTCTGACCGGGGATTCCACTCCTGGAGGAGCCATGACGGCAGCGTCAGCACTGGGTGCTGACGCCGGCCCTGCCTGCACTGAAGGGGGTTACTTGCAATCATGAAATGCATTCTGCACATGATTTCAAGTAACCTCTGAGAGGCTATATACTTACCGTGTCGGCTCAGTCACCTGGCAGGAACAAAGCCGGGTGGAGAGCGCTGGTCCAGGTAAGAAGAGTGGGGCGGCCTCTCACCAACGTCACGCTGTAGTTCACATCGGCTCGACGTTGCATGAAACTGGCCTCCGCTGCGGCCATTAGTTGTGGAAGATGTTTGTGAGTCTCATTGTGGTGCTGGACACGCAACAATACAGGGGGAATTACAGAATGAGAGAGGACAAAAGTGGACATAAAAGATATTTTTAACTATGTCTGCACTGTCCTATCTGATAATAGAAGAAAAAAATTTTGGGAGTTCTTCAACGGTCAATTGTGCTGTTTATCTCATGAATGTTTTCTGTCAAAAACATTAGAACGCGTTTAAGAATAATCCTAATGCCGACGGCCAGCTTAATATAGTGACGTTCCAGATCCATTCACATGGATCAAAGTCTAAAGAACTTTACTGGTGATATGATTGTGAAATGCTGCAGAACTAGTGCGGCGCATCACCTTGAGCTGTCCAGAGATCTGTTCTGATTCCTCGGGTGTGTAGGGAGCGCCAGAGGGTTTGAAGCTGATATGAAAGGCTGTGTATGTGAGATAAGAAGAAGATGAGCCCTTGATCAGTCAGGGGAGATAGCCTGGCCTTGCAGATAAGAGACAGACCCTGTGCAAGGACTCACATGTGGGACTGAGGTGTTTGCATAACGTCACACGGGCCACTCATAGGGGCTATTCTCCGAAGGTTGAGCAAATTTCAGGCAGAAATGTCAATGTTAAACATACAAATATTAGACAAGAAGTTTTTCATCGTGCTGATTTAGTTGAGAATTTTAAATTTTTTTTCTGCATTCGTTCTTGAAGCCCTGTATCTTGATACCTCTTACTAAGGCCCTGTTCACATCTGCGTTGGAGGCTCCGTCACGGGCATTCATCACATGCTGCGCTATTGTTTCAGGTAAAACAATGGACTCCCCGACAGAACCCATTAAAGTCGGCCACCGGTGGTATCCGTTGTGCAAGGGAACAGACGCTTCCGGTTTTTCCTTGCTCTGCTCCTCTGATAGAGGAGACTCTTCTATAGAAAGAATTTTAAACCAGTGGCAATTTTTTAAAATTTTTTTTTTTTTCCCCCACTGATCAATATAGTACCAAAGACACAGTTATTCATGTTTCTATTGCAATCTACAAACTAGATCTGATAAAACATTTAATAACCGTTTCTGGTACTGCAATCCACCAATTCCCTTAATTACCTTGGTTTTCACGCTCTGTTCCCGCTCCTGTTCAGCGATGCCCTTCCTATATACAGGTTCCCCAAGCTGTGCACAGTATTCCTTCTGAGCTCTGACTAGTGATTTGTGCAGGGACAAGACTATTTTCTTGTCATGAGCATCTATGGCTCTATTGATGCAGCCCATGATCTTGTATGACTTGGCAGCAGCTGCCTGGCACTGGTTGCAAAAGTTAAGTTTAATATCCTCAAGTCCTTCTCAGTGTGGGTTTTACCAAGTTTTTAACTATTTCAATATATCATTGTCAAAAAAATTCTTGTCCCATTTGCATAACCTTACATTTTACCTGTGTTTGCCACTTCTATGCAAAAGCCTCCAACTTCCCTAAAGCCCTCTAATATTATTTCATCCTCTACAGAGCTTCGTATTGGCTGCGTGTGGGGAAAAAAAACGCAATTCTGCTATTGGTTTTCGGGGTTTTGTTTTTATGGCATTCACCGTGCAGCATAAATTACATCATAATTTCATTCTGCGGGTTGTCATGATTACGGCGATACCAAATTTATGTTGTAGTTTTTTTTTGTTTTGTTCTTTTTTTTTATGTTTTTCTTTTGCACAACAAAAATCTTTTTTTTTATTTTGTTTAAAAAAATTAAATACGTTTTTGTGTCGCTGCATTCCATGACCCTTTTCATCCTGTTTTTCCATCGACGGAGCTGTATGATGGCTTGTTTTTTGTGGGACCACTTTTAGTATTCATTGGTACCATTTTGGGGTACAAACAACTTTTTGATCACTTTCAGTCAATTTTTTTTTTATGGGGGCGGGATGAACAAAAAGAACTCAGCAATTTTTGCAATGATTTTTAGATTTGTTTCTTTAGTTAGCCGTGCAGGATAACTAATGTGTTGCGCTGACATTCAGACGAGCGTGTATCACGTCTGTGTGACGGTCGTTAAAACAACGGCCGTCACATGGACTCATGTATTTCAATGGGGCCGTTCACACGAATTTCAATGGAGCGTGTGAAGGGTCTGTGGAAAAATAGGACAAGTTCTATTTTACTGCGTGTCACACATCTCTCTATAGACTCTCGTCTATAGGGGATCCGTGACAACGCGTCCCGCACTGGTGCACCTTGGAAGTGATAAACTGCAGTTTTTCACGTTCGAAGTAGGCTATGTTGGTCTAAATGTAGCTTTATTAGGTCCTAGACTTATGTACATAGCAGACCTGGCTTATTAGGTCCGTGGCACCCATGGCAGCCCATTGACACCATGTGATCGCATCATGGGGTCCCACAGTGGAGCGTCAGATGGAGCACCACTTAGATACCTTGTTTCAGCTTTGACCATGGCATCTAAAGGGTTAAAAGGCCGGGATTTGTGTTATCTACTATATAAACGTAAGTAACCGTGTTGGTTCCATATTGTGAGGGAGCAATGATCATAATGTACATGTTTGTGGGAAAGCAAGCAGGTTTATTACTGTATAAATAAATACTTTTATAATGTCTCAATACTTTTTATCTCCTTACAGAATGTTATTAATACTTTTACACAAACTGCCCTCTCGGAGCGCTGCAACTTTTTAGGAAATGTGTCCGTCGGGAGAGATGTAACTGTGGAAGAGCTGCAGAAAGCCTATCATGCGGTAGTGCTGGTAAGTGCGGAGAGTCAATTTAAGAGAACCTTTCACCAGCCCATACATGTGCAGCCGAGTGCACCATGTAATAGGCAGGGCTGCACAGACATTGGGTCACTTTAAACTATGTTTCTAGCCTCCTCCATTTTTTTAGATATCGGTGCTGTTCTATTTGGCCCCCGATATGTAAATAACCCCCTGAAATGTCAATGGAGCATTTATTTTCTTGGAAATGGCAGGGGGAGCGCTCTGACACTTTCCAATCCACTACGGACAGTGTCAGATCGGCTTGTGCTGCGTGATTGCTCTCGCGAGACCACAGTCATTCCTTCACTGTCTGACGAGCTGGAGAGAGGAGGGCGCGCGCACGCACGCACAGCTCCGCTGCTGCCGACACGGAACAGAAGAGGAGAAGGAAGAATCTGAATTCTTCTTCTCTGCTGTTCCGTGGTGGCGGGAGTATCGTCGGCAGCGGCGACGTCCGAGCTGTGCGGGCGCGCGCGCACTCTCTCGTTCCCACTTCAGCTCTCGGCAGACAAGGACGACAAGTCTGAGATCACACTGCACAAACAACTGTGATACGGTCCAGGATGGGAAAACCCCTTTAAGTGAACAATCGATGCAGCACTAGCAGCCAGTGTTATGGCTTGGTTTTTACAAGACCAGGGGCACAAGCCTCAAAACATGTTTTTCCACCCCACCCCCCCCCCCTTCCAAAAAAAAAAATACATGTACATATCGGAGACCACATATCTATAAGACAATTTTTATAACAAGGCAAGCATGGTAGTATACCTCTAAATAAGACGGTCACCAAATAATGGGGAAGTACTAGTTCTACATAGTCAAGATATTACAGTACAATTCCATCCAGTAACTCATAGGTGACGTCTCTTATTGTAGTCCTTCATTTTTCCTTTTCTTCTCTATCCGGGCCTAGACTTCCGTGACTAATTTCACTGGCTACGATTCTTCTTCACACAAACTTCCTATCTTGCTTCTACTGCCCCTATCAGTGCCCCTACAAAGTAATAGTCCCCTTTTTGTGCCCCACATAGTACTAGTGCCCATTTTTGTGCCCCTGCACTGTAGTTATTCCCCCTTTTTGCCCGCCACAGAATAAAAATGTCGCCTTTGTGCACCCACAGTATTAGTGCTTTCCTTTTGTGCCACCAAAAATTTATAATACGCCCTGTGTCCACACAAAGTGATAGCTATGTGCTCCTACACCGTAAAATGTACACCTTTGTGCCCCCCAGATATTAATAATGCTGCTTTGTGCCCCCAAAGTAACAGTACCCTTCTTTGTGCCCCCGCACAGTAATAATACCCACTGTGTGCCCCCATAGTAAAACTTCCCCGTTGTGCACCTTTCAGTAACAGTGTGCCCCCCAAAGTAGTTTTTTACCTGCGGCCATTGAAGCTAATGCAAAGACCATGGGGAAAAACCTCTCCGAATTGAAACTGTGTGAACTGACCCTTATAGAGAGAGGACAGGATATTCAAGACCGCTGACAACTAAGCGGTGGTATTTTGTATGCATCTTGTCACTTCACTAGCTAATAAATATATGTAATGTATAGTTTATTTAATATATGCTATTTTATAATCTTTTATGTTGTACATCATCCTTTGTGTTAATTTGTACGCTTTATCCATTTTGCTTCGTTCCACTGTACATCCCACAGAGCTATGGAGCAGAAGATAAGCGGGAACTGGGGATCCCTGGAGAACAACTGCAAGGGGTATACTCCGCCAGAGACTTCGTGGGCTGGTACAATGGACTTCCAGACAATAGACATGTCAGTGATGGGGAGATCAAGCTTGAGAAATATCCCTGTCGGATTTTGTTTCTATTTATTTATTTAATATATTAAAGAATTTTACAAACCTAAATGTAGACAAAAGTATATCAACGTTTCCTTGTATAGGTATTCAGGGGGTAGTGGCCCGATAGAAATCTAAAGCAAAAGTTATTGGGGTACTCCCAGAATAGACATTTATTACCTATCCCACAGGATAGGTGATAAGTCTCTGAACACTGGGACCCCGACCAATCACTAAAACGGGGGTCCCAAGCCTTTCTATAGGGGCGGCGGACGAGCATGCGCAGTGCCACTCTTTCTGTCCATTCTAGGAATACCCCTTTTAAGTTGCTTTTTGTATAGACCTATTTCCTATCAAGTAGTATCGTTCATAGATGTGTGTTCAATATTAACACAGATTTTGGGATGAAAATGCAAGATCCAAGGTCTCCATTTAGAAATTTGCATGGGCCATAAAGGGAGTTTGTAAATAATTCTTAACAGTGCTCTTAATAATTATAATATTCCTATAATGTTAATATAAACTACAATATGTTCGGTCCCAAAGGACTGATCTCAGGGGCCACAGAAGGGGTGCACTATTTCTTTACACCTGTTCTTCTATACAGTGGATCATGTCAGTAGGTATCTACTATTTTTACATATCCTGTTCGTATAGATGAGTGTGGGTAACCAAACAGCCCCAGCCCTGCAGCAGTGGCTCCTGAGATCCATATAACTTATAACCCTTGGCCTTTATGCACATTGTACTTCTATACACAGTCTACACCAAAGCTAATAGGAGGTAATAAGTGATGTTCTCTGTCACAGTTGTCCCCAGATCTGAGCAGCGAGACGGCTGTCATCTTGGGACAAGGAAATGTTGCGCTTGACATTGCAAGAATGCTGCTCTCACCTCTTGAGTTGTTAAAGGTGAGTAAACACTTGAAGAGGACCTGTCATCTGCCCAAAAACCTGCTGTTGACATCTCCGTTAGATTGCTAGCGCCTCACAGATTCTGATGCTTTTTATTTTTTTCTTCTAGCCCCCAGCGTTCCTGAGATATCGGGGCCTTTATTTCTGGTGTCCGATATGTAAATGAGGCCTTTGACTGTCAAGTGGGCGGTTACCCCTTATCTAGTGACAGGTGTTACCCGCCCACTTGACAGTCAAAGGCCTCATTTACATATCGGACACCAGAAATAAAGGCCCCGATATCTCAGGAAAGCTGGGGGCTAGAAGAAAAAAATAAAAAGCAACAAAATCTGCGAGGCGCCTTCAATCTAAGGCCTGATTTACACGAGCGTGTGCGTTTGACAGCTCCGTGTGTCATCCGTGTCTGATGCGCGGCTGCGTGATTTTCGCGCAGCCGCCATCATAGAGATGAGGTAGTCGACGCCCGTCACTGTCCAAGGTGCTGAAAGAGCTAACTGATCGGCAGTAACTCTTTCAGCACCCTCGACAGTGAATGCCGATCACAATATACACCAACCTGTGAATCAAAAAAGACGTTCAAACTTACCATGAACTGCCTGCTTCCTCCAGTCCGGTCTCCCGGCCGTTGCCTTGGTGACGCGTCCCTCTCTTGTCATCCGGCCCCACCTCCCAGGATGACGCGGCAGTCCATGAGACCGCTGCAGCCTGTGATTGGCTGCAGCCTGTGCTTGGCCTGTGATTGGCTGCAGCTGTCACTTGACCTGAATTGTCATCCCGGGAGGTCGGACTGGAGGAAGGAGCCGGGACTTATCGGTAAGTCCGAACTTCTGTTTTTTTTTTACACGTATATGTATATTGTGATCGAAAGTCACTGTCCATGGTGCTGAAACAGTTTTTAAGTCTTTCAGCACCGTGGGCAGTGACTGTCTCCTGACGTCGCGTACCCAAAAATTTTTTGCCGGGTTCGGTCAAAACGAGTTCGGCCGAACCCGGTAAAGTTCGGTGCGCTCATCTCTAATTTGACACTCCGTTTGGATGTTTGTAAACAGAAAAGCACGTGGTGCTTTTCTGTTTACATTCATCCTTTTGACAGCTCTTGCGTGATTTTCGCGCATGCAACGCAGTAGCGTCCGTGTGGCATGCGTTGTTTTCACGCACCCATTGACTTCAATGGGTGCGTGTTGCGTGAAAAACGCACGATTATAGAACATGTCGTGAGTTTTACGCAACGCACTCACGCTGCGCAAAATTCACGCATCGTCTAAACTGCCCCATAGAGTAATATAGGTACGTACGACACGCGTGAAAAGTACTCGCGTCGCACGCGCGTATATTACGCTCGTGTAAATGAGGCCTAACTGAGACGTCGGCTGCAGGTTTTTTGGGCAGGTGACGGGTCCTCTTTAATCTTGTTGTCTCTCCCACCTGTCCAGTGACATGGACTAAACACTGTCTTTTTACAGAAAACTGATGTCACACAGCCTGCCCTTGAAGCCCTATCTCACAGTCGCGTCAAGAGAGTATTGCTGATTGGACGCCGTGGACCCCTGCAGGTGGCATTTACAATAAAGGTGAACTTAACCCCTTCCAGCTACCTGCATCCTAAAATAAAAACCCTAATTAACCTGTTTCAGGACCAGATAAATTTTAGTTTTTATGCTTTTGCTTTTGCTTTTTCCTCCCCGCCTTCAAAAAGTCATAACTCCTTATTTTTTTTGTTGACACAGCCATATGAGGGCTTCTTTTTACGGGACAAGTAGTACTTTCTATTTAATATTATGTGTGGTGTACTGGGAAGCTGGAAAAAAAATCAGAATGGGGTGGAATTGGGGAAAAAAAAAGTTGTTTTTTTTAATGGCTTCCGTGTTTATGGTATTCACTTTATGGTGAAAATGACACGTTACCTTTTATTCAGCGGGTCAGTACGATCACGGTGATACCCAATTTATATAGGTTTTGTTATGGTTTTTTAGTACCATTTTTTTTTTTTTTAATGTACGTTTGAAAGAAACATTTTTTTGTGACCCACATAACATTTCTATATTTCTGTGTACAGAGTTGTGTAAAGCATCTTTTCGTACGTGGAAAGATGTAATTTTTATTAACACCATTTTGGGGAATGTCTGGAATTCCGATCACTTTTTATTTAATTTTTTTTGGGGGGGGGGGGGTTTTTATTTTTTTCCCGCTATGACGTTCACCGTATTGGATAAATATTTTTACAGTTCGGGCATATTTGGACGTGGAGATACCTAATGTGTTTGTTTGTTTATTTATTATATGTGATCTAGGGAAAGGGGGTCATTTTTAGAATTTGTATATTTATTTTAAGTTTTTTTTAGCCTGCCTAGTGGGCTTGAAAAGAGACGACTAAGGGGGGGACATGATTAACTTATATGAATGGCCAATACCAAAAATATAGTGAAATCCTGTTCCATGTAAACCCCCCTCAAAAAACAAGGGGGCACTCGTCTGGAGAAAAAAAGTTCAACCTGTAGAGGCGACAAGTCTTCTGTACTGTGAGAACTGTGAATCTATGGCATAGTCACCGCAGGAGCCGTCACAGCAGGGACAGTAGATGGTTCCCCTCCCTGCATTTCCAAGACCTAAGCACTCAAGTTGCGACACGCACTCGCCTACAATTTTTATGTGTTACTAAAATAGTTTTCTTTTCCTTTTAAGGAATTACGAGAGATGATCAACCTGCCAGAAACTCGCCCTGTCAATGACCCTACTGATTTCCAAGGTTTGGGGGACATTTTAAAAGGTAAAATTAGATCAGCAAAGACTTCTGCCAACTTCTTTAATATGGCACTACAAACATTTCCAGCCATGCGTTAAGGGTAGGTTTACACATGACAGATTTGTTGCAGAAATTCATCTAAATGGGCTTGCAGGTATCCATGCTCCTACTGCAGAAACAACCCCATTTAAATGCATAGAATTGACTTTCAGTTGCAAAAATTTCTGCAACAAATCTGCTGTGTGAACTTACCCTTAAAGAATCACCCCCACACATTTTTCTATTCTCTGGCCCGTTGGAAAGGCACATTAGGTAAATTGTGGTGAAGGTAATCCTCTTACTGGTGGTTGTAAGTTGTTCACTCAGGTTCTCAGCTGTGTCATGTGACCAGCGATAACTGTCAAACAATAGGGTATCACTACATCAGATGCAAAATAATATGGGTGCAAGCCTCAACAGAACCCGATCCAAAGTCCTTTAACCCCTTAGTGACCACCAATACGCCTTTTCACGTTGGTCACTAAGGGGCCTTAGGCTAGGCTGACGCCTTTTCACGTGAGCCTAGTCTAAGTCCTGCACGGGTCTCCCGTGCAGGCTGGAGCCGGGGCTCAGCTGTCTGATGACAGCTGAGCTCCTGCTCCAATGCCCGCGATCGAAGTTTACTTCGATCGCGGCCGTTTAAACCGTTAAATGCTGCCGTCAATAGCGACCGCGGCATTTAACTTTGTTTACAGAGGGAGTGAGCTCCCTCTGTCACCCATCGGCCGCCCGCAAATGCAATCGCGGGTCTCCGATGGGGTGTCATGGCAGCCGGGGGCTTGATAAAAGCCCCCAGGTCTGCCCTGAACATATGCCTGTTAGGACACGCCGGAGGCACGTCCTAACAGATTGCCTGTCAGATTTACACTGACAGGCAATAATGCTCTGGTATACGAAGTATACCAAAGCATTATAGCAGCGATCTGAAGATCGCACAGTTAAGTCCCCTAGTGGGACTAGTGAAATAAATAATAAATGTGAAATAAAGATTATTAATAAAAATGACAGTAAAAAAAACAATTTTTCCATAAAAAGTGGTTTTATTTAGTAAAAGTGTAAAAAATATATAAAAGTACACATATGTGGTATTTCCGCGACCGTAATGACTCCATTAATAAAGTTAATATGTAATTTAAACCGCAAGTTGAACGCAAAAAACAATGGCGAAATTGCAATTTTTTTCCATTGCCCCCCAAAAAAGTAATAATAAAAATGAATCAATAAGTCCCATGCACCCCAAAACAGTACCAATCAAAACTACGTCTCGTCCCGTAGAAAACAAGCCCAAAAAATCACTACATTGATGGAAAAATAAAAAAATTACGGCTCTTGGAAAGCGACGATGCAAAAACAAATAATTTTAGTTCAAAAGTGTTTTTATTGTGCAAAAGTCGTAAAACATAAAAAAACCTCTACATATGTGGTATCGCCGTAATCGTACCGACCCATAGAATAAAGGTAACATGTTATTTACGCCGCACAGTGAACGGCGTCAATTTAAAAACGCATAGAACAATGGCGGAATTTCTGGTTTTTTTTTTATAATCCCCCCCCCCCCCCATAAAAAGTTAATAAAAAAATTGTATGTACCCAAAAATGGTGCTATTAAAAAGTACAACTAATCCCGCAAAAAACAAGTCCTCATACAGCTATGTAGACGAAAAAATAAAGTTATAGCTCTTTGAATGCGACTATAGAAAAACGAATAAAATAGCTTGGTCATTAGGGCCTAAAATGGGCTGGTCACTAAGGGGTTAATGTAGTCCAAATAGGGAGAGACGAGACCGCACATCCAAAAAATGAGGAATTTATTCACCCAAATATGCAACGTTTCAATCCAATAGGGCCTTTCTCAAGCTTGAAAAAGGTCCTATTGGATTGAAACGTTGCATATTTGGGTGCATAAATTCCTAATTTTTTGGATATGCGGTCTCGTCTTTCTCTGTGACCAGCAATAAGGCTCTCCAACTGCCGCAGCGTCTCATGTGTGGATAGGAAATCAATTTCTCCATTCCTTCCTATAAGGGTATATGCACACACACTAATTACGTCCGTAATTGACGGACGTATTTCGGCCGCAAGTACCGGACCGAACACACTGCAGGGAGCCGGGCTCCTAGCATCATACATAAGTATGATGCTAGGAGCCCGGCTCCCTGCAGTGTGTTCGGTCCGGTACTTGCTGCCGAAATACGTCCGTCAATTACGGACGTAATTAGTGTGTGTGCACATACCCTAAGACTCGCATCGAGGCTGTCATAGTAATGAATAGAGAAACTGACTGACTTCCTGTCAACACGTGAGAATCTGTGTCCATGTAGAGTCCTATTGCTGGTCCCATGACACAGCTGAGGACCAGAATGGATAACTCACAAATACAGTCACCGGTAAGAAGATTACCGTCACCACAATTTACATAATGTGCCTCTCTAATGGACTAGAGAAAAAAAAAATGTTGTGGGAGTGCTCCTTTAAGTTCACCACGTGCAGTAGTACAACATGTATGCACTTGGCTGCTAATCGGAAAATCGTGCCATAATCATCATGTCTATGGACAGCTTATTGGGCAATTTGGTAACTCTCATCACATGTTTCTCTTGGTAGAGAGATCCAAATACTCTTCACAACTTTATAAAGTTAAAGCGTACCTTCTACTTATATAACAACTTTCCATGAATCAATAGTACAAGCGAAGATAAGAAACTTTGTAATATATAATTGTAGAGAAATATGCCAGATTCTCGACTTATCAGACACCCCCCACCCCTTGTTTTCTTAGCTGTTCACTCGCTCAGAACTTACTCATAGAATCCCTGGAGCAGAGAGGGGACGGATTCTATGCTTCACTGACCGGTCAGGTTACAGCTGTCCATATAAGACTACGGAGAGGGGAGGAGGAAGCAGAACCTGGAGACTAGCTAACAGTCTTCTATATACAGAATACAGAGAAGATCCATTATACGGCAGTATTAAACAGTGTGACTAAATCTAGCAATGGTATGAGGTAGTAAAAACACTTACTAGAAGCAGCATGGAGGACAGTATACAGCAGTAAGGAGCAGTATAGCCCAGTACTGAGGTGAGACAGTACAATGCTTACCAGAAGCTACAGCATTTTGTCTGTTTCTTTCACTTTGCAGCTCTCCTTCCTCCCCTCCCCATATACTTCTATTGGCATCATGTAACCTGATCTCTTAGTGGAGCTTAGCATCTTGGAATCTTGACTTCTCTGCCACACTGTTTACGTATTCTATGAGTGAATGAACAGTTAAAGAGGATCTGCCACTAGTTTTGTAATGCCCTATCTCCTAACTAATCTAATAGGCGCTGCCACACTGATAACTCCAGTGACAATTGTGTCCCGAAACTTTTATTTTAATAGTTATGAGCTTTTTTCTAAATATGCAAATGAGGCTATACTAGACAAGTAGGTGTCAACAGCAGCGATTCTCCTGAGGTGGAGCTCCTCGCAGCCTCTGATGCCGTCCTATCAGCATGAAGCTGCTTCACACAGTGTGAGAGACTGAGGCTGGAGGGAAGGGGGATCACTTCAAATAGCCATTGGACAGCGTCGTACAGAAAACATTACACCGCCCAGAGTGAAAAGAAAGAGTCACCACTTATTTGGCTGTTAGAGCCACATTAGCATATTTACAAAAATGCTCATAACTTTGCAAATAATGAAACGTTTTTTGAAGAAAAAAAAATTCACACTAGTTATCCGCATCATAATGAATATTCAATTAGTTAGGAAATAGGGAATTGATAAACTGGTGACAGATCCTCTTTAAGAAAAAAGGTGGAGGGGGACAAAAGGAGTCTGATAAGTGGAGAAAGATATACTTTTCTCTGAGATATATGACCAAGTCTCTTATCTTTGCTTGTACTATTGATTTATGGAAAGTTATTTATAATCAAAGGTACACTTTATATGATTCTTTTTTGGGTGCTTGCAGCCGTCACTGAGAGAGCTTGCTACATACAGATTTCTACAATTACTATTGAACGCAGTATAAAGCTCCTAAGCTCCCACTAGTGGTGACTGCTGGCAGCCAGAATTTTATCTTTTAACTTTATGGCTGTGTAAGGGGTAACAAACATAATGATAGGTATGCCTGTCACCATCTGCCTGTTCTGTTTGAATATTCAATAATTCCCACAATAGTATTGTGTTGAGCCTGTCTTATGTGTAGCACAAGATTATTATATTTTATATGACCCATCCATTGGAACTTTTAAATAAATGGTTTTTCAATTTTGTCTTTTTTTCAATGTTTCTCCTTAGACCTCCCTCGGCCGAGGAAACGACTGACAGAACTACTAGTAAAGTTAGCACTGGAGACACCAGGAGAGAAAGAGGCTACTCGCAGGGTCCAGAGTAATAGAGAATGGGGTCTTCGTTTCTTCCGCAGCCCTGTAGCTGTCGTTCCCAGTGAAGATGGAAAAAGAGCAGCCGGTGTCCAACTATCAGTCACTCGACTTGAAGTATGAAATGGCAATTGTGTTACAGGCAGAAGGTTATATTTATTCGTCGTGCATGATTGTAGCTAATCTTTCCTGTTCTTCAGGGATCTGGGGAGAATGCAATAGCTGTTCCTACAGGTGAAATAGAGGATATATCTTGCGGCCTTCTCTTCAGCAGCATTGGTTATAAAAGCGTCCCTATCTCGCCAGGCGTGCCTTTCCTTCCCAAGAAGGGGGTCATTCCAAACAGTATGGGCAGAGTGCAAGGGGCTCCAGGTCCGTGTTCTGCACTTCCCATTACTTTTATTACGGCAACAGCCAATCTCTTGCAATTGACATTGTTTGTTTATATTGGCAGGATTGTACTGCAGTGGTTGGGTGAAAAGAGGTCCTACTGGTGTCATCGCTACTACAATGGCTGACAGTTTTGACACAGCTGAAGCTTTGTTGCAGGACATAAAATCAGGGGCATTAAACTTCTCAGATCCTCGAGCCGGAGCTTCAGCAATTCGAGAGCTTCTCCTTCTCAGAGGTGGGTTTTACATTGTGTCTCCGGCTGCGATGTGTCTTCCGCCATTTTTGTCCTCATCTTGTTCCTTTCTTTTCTGACCTGTCTTCCTAAGGCTCTTTTCACACTGTGTTTTTCAGTGCTAGTCAGGTTTCCGTCAGAAGGATTTCCTGACTAGACCTATGGATCATACATAGGTTCCCATGTTTAGAAAAAAAACCACATAGTCGTATGTTTCTTTACCAAATTCCTCTGTATGGGATAGCGCAGCGTGCTGTTCTATTCCATGCAGCAAAAAACGGTATGTCTGGTATATACCCGCCCGACGGAGGCCGAAAATACTATTTTTTTTTTTTAGTAGCCTATGTGTTTGTTTGATCTATGCTCCCGGTGCTTTTGCAGCGCATACGGCTACCAGCGCGGCAAACTCAGTGTGAAAGAGGCCCGACTGATCTTTCATTTCTTTTTCAAACCTTCAGAAAATTTTGTTTTCCAACACAGGAATTCAAGCCGTCTCATTCTCTGACTGGGAAAAGATTAACGCGGTTGAGACGGCACAAGGTTTGGAAGTTGGAAAACCTCGAGAAAAGATTTTAGACACAGAAGAGATGCTGCAGTTAGTTTCTCGATGATGAGTTCAGGTGCATTAAACATTTTCTACTTAAATACGAGGAACAGTAATTCTTCTTCTTCATACAACTGCCTAAAAGGACTCTCTATACTTGTAAATAGTATTTTAGCTATTAAATATATATTTAAATATTTTTATTATATCACCATTTTATTTCAAAAAGAAAAAACTTTGAGCTTTTGTGTTTACTTTGTAAAATCCTAGGAAACTAAATATTTTTTCCAGAATGAAGAAAACTATCTCTAGTGTCGCCTATAGGTGAAACCCGATTAGGTCAATATAAAGAGCTTTGAAAGATCACTTGGGTTATCAGCCAAACCAGGGACACTCCTCTGTAGACAGCACTCTATTGGAGTTTTTGCTCCTCGTCAGCCCAGAATAGGACTCTAGTTGGCTGTGTGAGATGCCCTTTGTGCAAACCCTTGGTAAGTACCGATTTCCCCTTGCACACATCGAGCTACTAGGGAGACTTTAAAGTGATGCTCCGTGGAAAAAAAAAAAAAAGAATTTAATTCCTTAAGGACAGAACTATTTTTTTATATATTCCTCTTTGCATCCCGGCGCTCATAACTTTATTTTTTATTTTTTTTTGTATTTTGCGGGACAAGTTGTACTTTTATGTAGGTACCAGTTTTTAGTACAAATACATTATCGTTTAATTGATATAATTTTTTGTTTTGGTAAAAAAGCAGTTCCGCTGCATTTTTAATTTTTCTTTTTTTTTCTTTGACACCATATACCGATCGTAAATAATGTTATATATTTGTTGTACAGCTTGTTACGGTCATGGCGATACCAAGTTTCTGCGTGTGTGTGTGTGTAGGGGGGGGTTCTTTACGAATTTTTTATTTATTTAACATTACGTTTTTGTTTTTTTATAATCCCATAGAGGGACTTTTTATTTTTTAACTGTAATGTACTGGCATATATCTATATGCCAGTACGTTAGCCTGTGTACTTCTTGCACACCGGCAGTTGTTAGGACATACCTAAGTATGACCTAATTGGGAATATAGTCAGACAGCCCTGGCGTCCTTCAATGGACCCTAGGCTGTCTGGCCATACAAGTTATGCGCCTCGTTTGCGTCACAGGGATTTTCTTTGACACGATCAAAGGGCAGTCTCCCCTTCTCCTATTCACTTTGAATGCCGTGATCAGCTTTGATCGTGGCATTCAATGGGTTAACGGTGGAGAGAAGCGGTTTCTCTTCTCTCCACCGTTAGAGCGTGGCTGTGGCGATGTATTACAGCCGTTGCCCCGCTCCTGATCGCGAACGCACACTGGCTGTCACACAGGAGGAAAATGCTCATCCTAATGCAGCCAGCAGCCACCACTCAGAACGAGTACTCTCATCCTGTGTCGGCAACCAGTTAAAGGTACATTCTCAAGGTTTCCTTTAGACATCCTCAGGAACCTATGCTAAAATATGTTTAATTTATTAGAAGCTAAAGTCCGCTTCATGTCTAAAAGGGGCATTAAACCCAAAAGTCTAATATACGTCAGAACACTAGGGGGAGCTTCAGTTTAACAGGAGCTGGATAAATCTGTCTTCAGTGAGCTCCACCTAGTGGTGACTGCGGGCAGACAGAATTTTAGCATTCAAACATATGTCTGTGTGATGTAAGCAGGAGATTTGGAGGTCTGTAACATAAAAATTGAGCTCTAACGACTGGAAAGATTTATTATGAAATTAATTAGAACAGCCGTTTGGTGCCTATTTACAAGAAATCAAAAGCTAAATTATAGGTACCCTGAGGTATTATCTTGTTCTGTCTGTGTTTAGCAGAATTCACTGCTTCATTTCCAGATCTATTGTCTGTTACATTATTATGCAGCAGCTATTCTGTCCTAGATCTTAGTCTTGGCTGACCTGATCAGTCCCTTTTTTATAGCCCTGTTAAATGACAGCCCAGGCACATGTAGGATCTGACTTATTAAGGGATTCTCAATGAGATTATGAATTAACATAATAAGGTATAGGGCAATCGTCGGGACTGGTGATAGAAAAAAAACAACCTTTTTAGTAAGTCATTTACAGTTCTACTCTTTACTTAGAAGTGATGTAGAAGTCATATAATGCTAATATGCTGGGGAAATACGACGTAGGGAGCAGCAGAGAATTGGGATGAGTCGTCTAATGATATGCAGATACGTGTAGTCACTGACTCTGATGACATACAGGCTGTCAAGTAGAGCAACGCAATGATATACAGATCGTCCTCATTATAATACAGCATCGCTCACGTTTATTGCTGTAGGTCAAAGGGACAAGATCTGTTACAGTTAACCAAGAAAATAGTGCACACTGTATGACACTTGTGTTCCAGGAAAATTATCTTTGTTTTCTACGGGGAGATACTTTTGGCCGTAGGGTGGACACCCCTTCTAATTTCTGAGTTTAGGGGTTTCAGCCACACACATTGCAAACATGTGCATACAATTAAAGAGAAACTGTCCCCAGCATTTCACCTATTAAACCAGCGATACCTGGTGGTAGTGGGTGAAAAATCATTTCTATATAACCTATAATTGTCTTCTAAGCAGTCTTTGTACTTTGTGTTCCCGTGCCGTATGCTACTGAGCATAAGAGTCAGATCTTCATTCCTCAAGCTTTTCTGAGTTTACCCCGCTTTCTTACTTTTGATTGACCGCTCCTCACCTCCCTCCAGCGCACACGAAATCGTGTGCTTGCGCATCGATGTTCTGGTGTGTGCGCACAACGGGACGCTGTAGCGTTGCATGCGCAGAAACTAAATTTGAGGCCCAGGCGAAGCAGGGAAGGGTGTCGAACCATTCATGACGGGCGCATGCGCACGAATCTCCGGCACTATTTTGGCATTCAAGGTGTGCCAGTTTTCGGTGGTGGGTGGGCACAAGAAGAGGAACGAATGAGACTGCCGAATTATTACCATAAAAGGCGCAAAATGTTTGCACACCGTTCTTTACGGTCGGAGGAGGAATTTAGGAGCGGTCATAACTGTAATGAGCTTTTGACAGCAGCGGCCAGCGAGGGGTTAGGAGAGTTCAATAGGTGAAATGCTGGTGACAGGTTAAGCACGTAGCCATGCTATCTTCACAGACAAATGTTGGTGGTAGTTGGGTTGTACTGACCCACTATAAATGACACTGGCACATGCCTCTTACATGGCACTGTCAATGTGCTGCATGCTACATTTGTCACAACGTTGACTAGTGTGATGCAGAGCACGCTGTCACTGGCAATGTGTTCTCTGGAGTGATAAATCATGTATCGCCAGCTGGTGGTCTGACCGATGGATCCAGGTTGGGAGAACTGCTATCTGCATGGTGCCTACTGCAAAATTTGGTGGAGGAGGGATAATGGTCTGGAGCGGTCTTTCAGGATTTGGGTTATGCCCCTTCTTTCCAGTGAAGGGTAATGTTAATCCTACAGCATACATAGACAACTATCTGCTTCCATCT
Source organism: Rhinoderma darwinii (assembly GCF_050947455.1). Taxonomy (NCBI): domain Eukaryota; kingdom Metazoa; phylum Chordata; class Amphibia; order Anura; family Rhinodermatidae; genus Rhinoderma; species Rhinoderma darwinii. The sequence goes on from NC_134699.1 coordinate 49,998,569, forward strand.
TTGTGGCAACAGTTTGTGGTAAGTGTTTCCCCGGTTCATCATGACTGTGCCCCTATGCACAAAGCGAGGCCCATAAATACATGGTTTGGTGTTAAAGTACTTGGGTGGTCTGCACAGAGCCCTACCCTCAACACCATCAAACACCTTTGGGATGAATTGTAATGCCAATGCAAGCTAGACCTTCTCGTCTAACGTCAATTCCTGTGCTCACAAACGCTCTTCTGGCTGAATGGGAAAAATTACCCAGACACGGCTCTCACACGTAGCAAAATTGTAAAAAGCCTTCCCAGAAAAGTGGATGCTGTTATAGCCGCCAAAGGGGCCCCAACTCTATTTTCTTTTGGAATGGGATGGTCCGATGTCCACATACCTTTGGTCACATTGTATATTAGATGCTTTCCATGTGCTTGACTTAGACCACAGGAGGTTTGCAAGACCCTCCATTGTGATCTCTCCTTGAGCCTAACAAAAATCCACCAATCAATACTGATCTTCTTGGAACAATAAGGTTTTTTTAAATTCATATTATACACTGATAGGTGTTTACTCATTGTATAACATTAAAACCATCGGTCTAATAATGTGTTAGTCTCCCTCGTGTCCCAAAACCGCTCTGACCCATTGAGGCGTGGACTCTATAAGACCTCAGAAGGTGTCCTGTGGTATCGGGCACCAAGACGTTGGCAGCTAATCCTTTAAGTCCCGTAAATTGCGAGGTAGGTGCTTTCCTGGACCGGACTTGGTTTTCCAACACATCCCACAAATGCTTGATCGCATTGAGATCTAGGGAATTAGGAGGGAAAGTGAACTCCTTGAACTCTTTGTAATTTTCCTCAAACCAATCTTGAACAATTTTTGTAGTATGGTAGGGTGCATTATCCTGCTGAAGAGGCCAATACCTTTGTCAAATACCGTTTCCATGAAGGGGTGTATTTGCACCAATGTTAAGGTGGGAGTACGTGTCAAAGTACCATCTACATGAAGGCCGCAACTGAAAGTTTCCCAATAGAACATTGTCCAGAGCATCTCCCTGCCTCCGCTGGCTTGCGTTCTTCTTGTAGTACATCCTGGTGCCATCTGTTTCCCAGGTTAACGATGCACACATACACATGGCCGTCCACGTGATTCCTATGACCATGTCATCTTTTATTGCTCCATGGTCCAGTTCTGATGCTAATGTGCCCATTGTGGCTGCCTTCGGTGGATAGGAGTCAGCATGGGCTCTCTGACTACTCAGCCCCATATACAGCAATCTACAATGTACTGTGTATTCTGACATCTTTCTATCACAGCTAGCATTATTTTTTTTGGTGTACAAATAACCATACCAAACAGTGTCTCGTTGAAAGTGCCAAACGTTGGCCAAATAACAAACCGTTCCCTAAATAACAATGTTCTATAGTCCCACCACTGTACACTATAAAAAAAGAATATACTGCACAGTAGCTAAGTAACAGTGCCACTCAATGCCTATGTGTAAATACCACCCGGACAATGGCTGAATAACTCCAGGGCATCTGAGCATTCCTTCAACAGGGATGACAAATGCCCTAAATCCAGTATGTACTCTACTACATCTTCGCCAATTGAATCACCCAACTAGAACCACCGGATTAGAGCGGGAAAAAAGAATCCGGATGGAGGTATGTTACAAAGTTGGAGCCAGATCTCCTCTTAATCAAACCAATTGTCCAGACAAACATTGTAGTTTTGCCTCATGGCCCTATTTTTTTTATTTTTTTTTTACCTATTCTATTTGTTTATCTAATTGAATTGGCCTTATGAAAGTCATCCTATACCTATCATCAACTTCCTATTTTATTGTTGAAAATAGTTCCAGAGTGTAGGGTCTGCGCGCGTTCTTTTGCCATATTGATATGAAAGTTGGTTGCAAAATTATGTTTTTGTTTTGTTATTTCATCTATATAGTAAAAAAAAAAATTCCCATAAAAGTGATGCTTTATTAATATTCATTAGGGGTTCTGCTACTAAAACAAATGAAGAAAATGCAACTAGTGTGAATGCGTCCCAATACATTGTGAAGATGATACCATTCTGCAATCGGGCAGCAGAACCTGATGGGACTGACTAGGATTTTAGGACGGCATTGTACAGTCTGGAGGAAGTTAATTATATTTCATTGCAGTATACCTCTTATCCACTGAATGTTGACTGATTGCAATGAGAACCTCAAGTGCTACTGGAAAACTTGAGGATTTTCTTCACTTTATATATTTTAGTTTGCATTTTCAAGTTAAACAATTAACCTTTGCATGACTGTCTGTGTCCCTTCATGACCAAGCTCATTTTCATAGCAACAAAGTGATGCACAAACACCAGTAAAACTCTTTTAATCTGTCATCCATGGACCTCATGAGCATTGGCTTACAAACTGGGCCATAGCAAAGATAAAATGAGGCCCCTTTCTACAAAAGTATTGGGACACATTACACCTACAGGAGCTTTTATGACATCCCATTCTAAATCCATAGGCATTAATATGGAGTTGGTCCCCCCTCTGCAGCTAAAACAGCTTTCACTCTCTTGGGAAGACTTTCTACAAGGTTTTGGAGTGTGTCTGTGGGAATTTTTTCCCATTCATCCAGAAGAGCATTTGTGAGGTCAGACACCGATGTTGGAGGAGAGGGCCTGGCTTGCAATCTCCGTTCTAGTTCATCCCAAAGGTGTTGGATGGGGTAGGGGTCTGGGCTCTGTGCGGCCAGTCATGTTCTTCCACACCAAACTCACCCGACCATGCCTTTATGGACCTTGCTTTGTGCACTGGGGCACAGTCATGCTGAAACAGAAGCGAGCCGAACCCCAAACTCTTCCCACAAAGTTAGAAGTATACAATTCTCCACGATGTCTTGGTATTCTGAAGAATGTTGCAGTCAGGAGGGTAACGCTCTCTTGGCATTGGCTAGTGTGATTAGTCACTCCACAGAACACGTTTCTACTGAGTCTAGTGGCAGCGTGCGTTAAGAGGTGTGTCCTAATACTTTTGTCCATATAGTGTCGGTGTATGTACGTGTGATACATACATGCGCACACACACATCATTATTTGGTTTTTAACCCGTTAGTGACCGGCCCATCGTGTTTCTACGTCGGTCACTAACGGGCCTTATTCCGATGCCATAGACTTTTTACGTCGCGGCATCGGAATAAGTAAACAGAGCAGGGAGCTGTCAAATCTCCCTGCTCTCAGCTGCCAGAGGTAGCTGAGGGCTGGGAGCGTCCCTGCTCTGCCGGGTGAGATCGATATTAGTATCGATCTCACCCGTTTAACCCCTCAGATGCGGTGCACAATAGCGTGCACCGCATCTGAGTGGTTTTGGAGAGAGGGAGGGAGCTCCCTCTCTCTCCCACCGACACCCGGCGATACGATTGCCGAGTGTCTGTGTCTCCAATGGCAGCCGGGGGCCTAATAAAGGCTCCCAGGTCTGCCTGGAGCGAATGCTTGCTAGATCATGCCTCTGGCATGACCTAGCAGATGCCTGTCCGTGTTAAACGGACAGGCAGTAATACACTGCAATACAAAAGTATTGCAGTGTATTATAAATGCGATCGCAGAATCGCATATTATAGTCCCCTAGTGGGACAAGTGAAAAAAAAGTTGAATAAAGTTAATTTTAAAAAAAATGTGAAAAAAATGAAAAACCCAGCTTTTCCCCTTACAAAATGCTTTACTATTAAAAAAACTAAATAAAGTTACAAAGTTACACATATTTGGTATCGCCGCGTCCGTAACGACCCCGACTATAAATCTATTACATTATTTAACCCGCACGGTGAACGCCATAAAAAATGTAATAAAAAACTATGGAAAAATTGCTGTTTTCTGTGAATACTGACTTTAAAAAAAATGTGATAAAAAGTGATCAAAAAGTCGCATCTACTCAAAAATGGTACCAATAAAAACTACAAGTCTTCCCGCAAAAAAAAAGCCTTCATACAACTGCATCGGCGGAACAATAAAAACGTTACGGCTCTTCAAATATGGAGACACAAAAACAAATAATTTTGAAAAAAAAGCGTTTTTACTGTGTAAAAGTAGTAAAACATACAAAAACTATACAAATTTGGTATCGTTGCAATCGTAACAACCCGCTGAATAAAGTTATTGTGTTATTTATATCACACGGTAAACGGCGTAGATTTAAGACGCGAAAAAGAGTGGCAAAATGTCAGGTTTTTTTCTATTTCCCCCCCAAATAAAAGTTAATAAAAGTTAATCAATAAATAATATGTCCCCCAAAATGGTGCTATTAAAAAATACAACTTGTCCCGCAAAAAAGAAGACCTTATACAGCTATGTCGACGCAAAAATAAAAACGTTATAGCTCTTGGAATGCGACGATGGAAAAACGTAAAAAATGGCTTGGTCATTAAGGTTTAAAATAGGCTGGTCATTAAGGGGTTAAAGCGACCATTCGGCACACACCCAACTGGCAAACTATAACTGATGACTGAACATCCGTTAGTCCATGTGTAGATATTCGTATCCATGTATAGTTCATGGAAAGCGCATATTTGAATGAACAGACATCTAAATCAGATCAAAATGGCAACATCTTTATCTTTTACTGAATCTATGTTTACATATGTAGTTTCCCTTTAAATATTAAATCGATCGTTTAACCTTGTGAGCAGTATGACTCATTGCGTATATGAAGCTGAAAATCTTCATTTATAAAGTCGCTACAGTCATCTGGAAAATTCTGCTTGGAACGGTACTTCAACCAAAAGATAAATGACTGTTTACAGTGTGTAGATGGAGGCTGCATAAACAATGCCAGGAGACAATGGGTTATCAAGACATTGCTATGAAGTGTCATATTGATGAGATTCTATATTCATACAGATGCTTATTTCCATGAAATGTGTAGATCCCGTGACCTTATCCCAAGGGACACGAATCAATAACTTACTGAAAAGCAAGAGAGGCCTGATGGAAACTGCAAGGTGGAGCACAAAGTGGAATGACGTTAGTCCTTTCTAGTCGACGAGGCAGGAAAACAATCCAACCCATTATAACTGGAGGTTTATTTCTATTAAACATACAGGGATTCTCCTTTTCTCTGTATAGACATTTTGTGGACATTACAATTTGATTGTGTCACTATAATAGAGCCTTAAATTCCTCTTACACGGCCCGACGAAGCCATATAAACGAGCGCCGATCAATGAGACAGCTCGTTGATCGGCGCTCGTTTGCTCCTTTCACAAGGAGCTAGTATGGGGACGAGCGCTCGTTACTCCAATCTCTCATCCCCTTACATTTCTATCATGTCGGCAGCGCGTCTCCCTGTTTACACAGGGAGATGTGCCAACATCGATAATATTTTATGCTGCCTAAATGATACAACCAGCCGATGAACAAGCGTTTTGTGAACGGTCCTTTCGCCGATAATTGGCCGGTGTAAAATCTGAGGGAGTTTACATTTGTAGATGCGGAGTGCATGTGGGCTGTCATGTGGTTCTTCCTACAGTGTAGGATACCTTCTATTTTGTGTATTAATAGAAGTAGGCACAGGAGACATATAGGAATGACTTTAAGAGTGACATATGTAAGATAGACAAAATGCGAAAAGTGAGAGTAAAGGCTCAGTGACCGTGTGACCAAAACCAACTCTCCATGCACTCCAAAATGGTTGACAGTAGTAATAATAGCAGCTCTAAATAACAAATTCCTGTTCTAAAAATATAAATGTACGACACGTTGGAGAAAGAAATGGATGAGCACATGCATGTTTTATTATTTAGGCAGAAAGGTATATTAAAGAGTTTTTCTGCGCCACATCCTCTTCATTCTAGTGCAGTACATACAGTTGTAGCTGGGTCTCACTTAGGCCTTTTTCATTCTGCTGATCGGCAAAGGTTACAGGAGTTGGACCCTCACCAATCAGGTTAAAAAACCCAGTAAACCCCTCTCATTTAAATGTCCTTTTAATGGCTAAATGCCCCCTTCTCCATTTGTACCATTTTCTCTGGTGTGGGTGACAGAGCCTTTTATTTAAGTCTTTGGTGTCCAAGTCGTTGTTATCCTGGAATTAATGGCCCAGTCCCTGATTTTCTGTTTAGTCCTTTCTGATAGAAAGCTCTATGCAGTCTATTCAAGGGGTTTTCCGAGATCTGGTCATGTGACCCTCGTTTGCCTATGCACGGCTGCCGCAGTCCCCATAGAATTGAATGGAGAGGCTCTGCAAGCCTGACCACCTCTCCCTTTCTACAGAGACTGCAGCTGCTGTGAATCAGCCAGATATGTTTAAGATGGGTATACCCCTTTAAATGATTACATTTTATCTGCCTGCAGCTGCCATAACGGGGAGCTCACTATGAATTTATGCAGCTCCCTTTTATAATAACATCATAAATGTGTATGGAGCAAACTCCCCCTAGTGGAGATTATGAGCAAAAAGTACTTGATCTTTTAATTCAATAATGGCGGGCTGCACCTCAATCGGGGCAGAGCTATGATGAGTGTTTACAATTTAGTAACATTGTCTGATGCCACTACTTTGTCCGTTCCCATACTTTACACTGCAGCTCTGATTGCTGACTGGCTGCTCTGTGTTCGCACATGCTCACAAGGAAGTCCGTGCATGTGGAGCTAATTCCATTACAGCAAGGTCAAAATGATTCTAAACTAAAAGCTACTAGACCCACAGTGAGAAAAAGATTATTAGATAACTAACGATATCAGTGCATATATTATTTTCTAGCATATATAATTTTGGGGTACTGGATTAACACAAAGTACTGTAATGATACACTGCATTTGACTATATACCTCATGTCATGATATTATTTCATTAAATTATTTGAATGAAACATTAAAATTTTGATTGAGATCCGCAATATTTGGAAATATCTACATTATTCACACGTGGGTGAGTTAGTTGCATACTTCTGCAAACCTCATAACCACAATGCCCCAGTGATCATTGGCAGCTGCAGGTTGCTGTCACTATGCTTGGATGGCGTCTAGTGACACATTTTCCAGCAGGTCCCAGGTATCCAGATGAAGCCGGCTGGAATATCTGTTCCATTTTTATTTTTTTTAATTGGCTCCGTAGAATTCAACACTTGGATTTGTAAGGAGATGGGGAAAGGATATACTGTATAACGAATGGGCAGCATGGGAGTTATAATATTAAGACAGATTTGTGTTACATCTATAGACAGGTCGATAAGACAGAGAAAGGGACTTGACACCAGACAAGGCTGAGCAGAACGGGATGGGTCAGGAAGAGCAGAGCTGTCTGTCTTGCAGAACTGATAACAAAAAGCAATTTATCAGACAAAGGATGACCCGCTCCAGACCCCCCTCCTCATTCTTTATTCCCAGCGCTGCCAGCTCATCCGTTTCACATCCTACAAACTAGCATTACACTGTGCCGGGCAGATCTAGGACATCATGCGGACTTGTCCCAAGTGCTGCCCAGTCTTTTTATGGCCAAAAGATGGATGGCATATATAAAAGGCTTGAAAATTTCTTATAAACCGGCATTTCTCAAAAAATGAAATAATCGCCAGTAAATCTAAGTCATTGAGTGGCCCTCTTCTAGTAAGCCGTGTTGATTCTATAGAGCCGTGTCTTAATAATACAGGGTGATTCAAAAAGGATGGTGCCGAAGTAAAGGCCTGTAGTTAAAGTAACACTAGTGGTTTATGGCTGGTGACGGAAAATCAAAGCAAAACTGGCTTAGTGCCCATAGCAACCAATCACAGCACAGCTTTAATTTTCAAGAACCAAATTTGAAATGTTCTTCCATAGTGTGATGTAATATGGCGACATCGAAGCAAGAAAAAGATTTTTACGAGTTGGACTTTGCAAGAACGGGGTCTGGTAATTTGGTAAATGTGCTCCGCATAGAAACTGCAATTGGCGTTGAAACCGAAAACGCTGTGACTTTTATATGTTAAAGGAATGCCACAGATAAAGAAAGACTACGTTTGGCCGATCTATCAGCAGGATGGTGCACCTCCACATTTCCATTTGGATATTCGCTGATACCTGAATGAAACTCTACCGGAACGTTGGATCGGCCGCGCCGGAAACAACGATTCACTAATGTTGCGCTGGCCTCCACGATCGCCAGATCTAACACCCTGCATATTTTTTCTGTGGGGCTACATCAAGGACTCTGTGTATCTGCCCCCCCCCCTCAGCCACAGGATCTGAACGACCAGTGGCGTAACTACTGCGGTAGCAGCTGCTACGGGGCCCGCGGATTGAGGGGGCCCGTGCCGCCAGCCGACACACCACCCCCATATGCCCAGTGGCGCCGCTAGCAGCCGATATGGCTGCTACAGCGGTAGCACCGCTACTACGGGGCCCGCGCCGTCGACCTCTCTCATGCCAGTAGGCGTCGCTAGCACCGGAGGGGGCCCCGGTGCTAGCGACGGCCAAATACATGCATTAGCGCTGAATGGCCGGGCATGTTCCGACCATTCAGCGCCTTACAATGACACTGATTCAGCGCTTTTCAACTACGCTAGCAGCGCGATGACGTCATCGCGTCGCTTCCGTGCTTGAATGGCGCTGATTGACGGGGAAAGTCATTCTGCCCCGCCAATCAGCGTCATTGAACGACAAGAGTCACAGAAGAGAGCAGGTCTGCATTGCCATCGGACTGCGCGAGAACGGGATCATGTGAGTACGTAAAGTTTTTTGTTTTTTTCCTAATAAAACTGTGAGTGGCATTCTCTATAGTGGGGGCTCTATCTACAGGGGGGTCGTCTATATGTGGGCCACTATATACAGGGGGGTCTATATGTGGGGATGTGGGCCACTATATACAGGGGGGTCTATATGTGGGGATGTGGGCCACTATATACAAGGGGGTCTATATGTGGGCCACTATATACAGGGGTGGTCTATATGTGGGCCACTATATACAGGGGTGGTCTATATGTGGGCCACTATATACAGGGGTGGTCTATATGTGGGCCACTATATACAGGGGTGGTCTATATGTGGGCCATTATATACAGGGGTCGTCTATATGTGGGGCACTATCTACAGGGGGTTCTATATGTGGGGCACTATATACAGGGGGAGCTACAGTGAAGGAAATAAGTATTTGATCCCTTGCTGATTTTGTAAGTTTGCCCACTGTCAAAGATATGAACAGTCTAGAATTTTTAGGCTAGGTTAATTTTACCAGTGAGAGATCGATTATATTTAAAAAAAAACAGAAAATCACATTGTCAAAATTATATATATTTATTTTCATTGTGCACAGAGAAATAAGTATTTGATCCCTTTGGCAAACAAGACTTAATACTTGGTGGCAAAACCCTTGTTGGCAAGCACAGCAGTCAGACGGTTTTTGTAGTTGATAATGAGGTTTGCACACATGTTAGATGGAATTTTGGACCACTCCTCTTTGCAGATCATCTGTAAATCATTAAGATTTCGAGGCTGTCACTTGGCAACTCGGATCTTCAGCTCCCTCCATAGGTTTTCGATGGGATTAAGGTCTGGAGACTGGCTAGGCCACTCCATGACCTTAATGTGCATCTTTTTGAGCCACTCCTTTGTTGCCTTGGCTGTATGTTTCGGGTCATTGTCGTGCTGGAAGACCCAGCCACGAGCCATTTTTAATGTCCTGGTGGAGGGAAGGAGGTTGTCACTCAGGATTTGACAGTACATGGCTCCATCCATTCCCCCATTGATGCGGTGAAGCAGTCCAGTGCCCTTAGCAGAGAAACACCCCCAAAACATAATGTTTCCACCTCCATGCTTGACAGTGGGGATGGTGTTCTTTGGGTCATAGGCAGCATTTCTCTTCCTCCAAACACGGCAAGTTGAGTTAATGCCAAAGAGCTCAATTTTAGTCTCATCTGACCACAGCACCTTCTCCCAATCACTCTCAGAATCATCCAGATGTTCATTTTCAAACTTCAGACGGGCCTGTACATGTGCCTTCTTCAGCAGGGGGACCTTGGGGGCACTGCAGGATTTTAATCCATTACGGCGTAATGTGTTACCAATGGTTTTCTTGGTGACTGTGGTCCCAGCTGCCTTGAGATCATTAACAAGTTCCCCCATGTAGTTTTCGGCTGAGCTCTCACCTTCCTCAGGATCAAGGATACCCCACGAGGTGAGATTTTGCATGGAGCCCCAGATCGATGTCGATTGACAGTCATTTTGTATGTCTTCCATTTTCTTACTATTGCACCAACAGTTGTCTCCTTCTCACCCAGCGTCTTACTTATGGTTTTGTAGCCCATTCCAGCCTTGTGCAGGTCTATGATCTTGTCCCTGACATCCTTAGAAAGCTCTTTGGTCTTGCCCATGCTGTAGAGGTTAGAGTCAGACTAATTAATTGAGTCTGTGTACAGGAGTCTTTTATACAGGTGACCATGTAAGACAGCTGTCTTTAATGCAGGCACCAAGTTGATTTGGAGCGTGTAACTGGTCTGGAGGAGGCTGAACTCTTAATGGTTGGTAGGGGATCAAATACTTATTTCTCTGTGCACAATGCAAATAAATATATATAATTTTGACTATGTTATTTTTTTTTATTTTTTTTTATATAATCTATCTCTCACTGGTAAAATTAACCTAGCCTAAAAATTCTAGACTGTTCATGACTTTGACAGTGGGCAAACTTACAAAATCAGCAAGGGATCAAATACTTATTTCCTTCACTGTATATGTGAGACACTATACAGGGGTGGGCTATATGTAGAGCACTATCTATAGAGGAGCTATTTTTTTAGGGCACTTTCTATAGGGGTGGGCTATATGTGGGACACTTGATACAGGGGTGGGTTACCTGTGGGGCACTAGCTACAGGGTGGCTATATGTAGGGCACTGTCTACAGGGGTGGGCTGTATGTGGGACACTATATACAGGGGGAGCTATATGTGAGACACTACAGAGGTGGGCTATACGTGGAGCACTATCTATAGGGGAAGCTATATGTAGGGCATCATGGTGGCTCAGTGGTTAGCACTATTGCCTTGCAGCTCTGGAGTCCATATGTGGGCACTATCTACAGAGGGCTGTATGTAGGGCACTATCTACAGAGGCTCTATGGGGGTCACTATCTACAGGGGGCTATGGGGGCACTATCTACAGGGGGCACTGATTGTGTGTGTGTGTGTGACCGTGTATGGTACAATTATAATCAGGGACACCGTGTATAGTGCTATTATATTTAGAGGTGTTGAGAATTTTAACTTCGTTTATAGGTGAAGAAATGTTTTAAAAGTGAGAAGCTGAAGACATCTGAGCGGAAAACTGCAGAAATGGGTCATGGAATCCATCATAGAGGTCTTGACCGGTGGGTCAAGAAAAGAACTAGAATCTGAGACGTCACCGGTGAGTCACTTAATGTAAATATTTATTCTGCCTCTAATCCGTAATGTTGTCACTGTATGATCTGCAGCGAGATGATGGGTGGTATGATATTTTTTTTATGAAACGGCATCACCCAGCATATCCTTACCATTGTAAGGGCCATGCTGGGAGCTGTAGTTTTACGCCGTAGAAACCTATACGGTAGGGGTTGCACTAAATTGAGCTGTATTTGTTCTGGTGCTGTATATATGTACTGATCTTGGTTCTGATGCTGTATGTAAGTACTGAGCTTTGTTCTGGTGCTGTATATACGTATGAGATTGGTTCTGGTGCTGTATTTATGTACTGAACTTGGTTCTGGGGATGTATATATGTATGAGCTTGGTTCTGGTGCAGTATTTTATGTACTGATCTTGGTTCTAGTGCTGTATTTATGTACTGAGCTTGGTTCTGGGGATGTATATATGTATGAGCCTTGTTCTGGTGCAGTATTTATGTACTGAGCTTGGTTCTAGTGCTGTATTTATGTACTGAGCTTGGTTCTGGATCTGTAATTATATAGGATATATTTATAATAACAAAATTGCAGGGCAGAAGGAATTGTTCTCAATTCATTGTATATTTAATGGGAATCTGTCTGGTAGTTTTAACCTCTTGAACCGCCACCAGGCGGTGGTACATGACCTGACAATATTTCCAAACATTCCCTTGTGTGTTTTTTTCAGATGCAGCAAAATCTTTCAAATCCACTTTTAAAACGACACACACTATATGCCAATTACTCATTAGAGGGTCAAGGGGCGGTGCCGCTATCCTGAAGAGTCACATAGTCCTGCCTCCAAACCAAACTTTCCATGTCTGAGTAACATCTGAGTAACATGCACCATTGCCTTGTGGCACTATACACAAGGGGGAGATGTGTGGCACTATACACAAGGGGGAGATGTGTGGCACTATACACAAGGGGGGGGGGCTTGTGTGGCACTATACACAAGGTGGGGCTGTGTGACACTATACACAAGGGGGGGGGGTTGTGTGGCACTATACACAAGGTGGGGCTGTGTGACACTATACACAAGGGGGGGGGGTTGTGTGGCACTATACGCAAGGGGGAGCTGTGTGGCACTATACACAAGGGGGAGCTGTGTGGCACTATACACATGGGGGAACTGTATAGCACTATTTACAAGGGGGAGGGCTGTGGCTCTATCTACAGGGGTTGAGTGTGGCGCAATCTACAGGGGTCTGTGTGTGGCACTATCTACTAAGGGGGGGGGCAGTGTAGCCCTATATACAAGGAAGGGAGCTGTGTGGCACTATATCCCTCGGGGGCTTTATGGCGCTATCTACAGGGGGCTGTATGGCATTATCTACAAGGGGGAGGTGGGGGCGCTATCTATAAATGGGGTGTGACACTGTCTATAGGCGGGGCTATATAGCACTGTCTACAGGGGGGCTGTATGGCACATTCTACAGGGGGAACTATTTATAAGGGGGGCCCCGGTCTAGAGTTTGCTATGTGGTCTTTCCTAGTTACGCCCCCTGTGAATGACCTTAGATAACGCAGCACTGAAACAGTGGAGTCCATATCCGATGATATGCTGGCACGCATCTGTGCAGAACTGGACTACCGCCTAGACATCTGCCTTGTCACCAATGGAAATCACTTTGAACATTTGTAGTGTATAGATAAAACTTGGATAGTGTGTATTTTCATGATAATACATTTGTGTTCTGTCCTCTTGGTTATGAATACCGAGGCTAGAATTTTGCAACATCCTTTTTGAATCACTCTGTATCTGTTCCTGGGAAAGCTAGGTGACCACCGGTATGACAAATATTGTAGCTCCCAGGTTGTTACACAGCTCTCCTAGAGTCTGAAACTACAAATCTGTTTACTTATGCAGTAACATGGAAATAAGAGATTTTTTACTGCAAATCTCAGGATTCTGGGAAAGCTGGTTGATAGTGCTATATTGGTGTCACCTAGCTTTCTCAGAAGCCGCACTTCATGGTATTTAACAGGGTTGTTAAATCAGAACCCCTTTCCCGCCAAGGGAAGCTGTGGCCAGCTAGAGGAGACCACCCTCAATGACGTCCATATGCTTTAGGCTCTGTTCGCATCTGCGTCATGGCATCTTTCTATAACAGAAGCCACAACATAGTGCCATATTCATCGCACGATGAATAATGGAGGCGCTCCACAGACCCATTGACTTGTAATGGGGTCTGTCTGGTTCCACTAAGGTGCCCTTCATGCATGCAGCACTATTTTTCCCGTCAATGATGGAATTTGCAACCGGCTCCGAACAAAGCCTCCGAGGCAGATGTGAATATAGCCTTAAAGGGGTTTTCCCCAAAACACATGTATCCCTTATTCACCGGATAGGGGCTACATATGTGATCGCTGGGGGTCTGACCTCTGGGACCTGCAGTAATGAGGAGAACCGGGGACCAAAAGTCCCCCGAAGTGCTCCATGAGTATAGAGCGCTGGTGTGCATGCTCGACAAGAGCTCCATTTATTTCTATGAAATTAATGGAGAGCTGGCCGGCCAAGCATGCGCATCAGTGCTCCATTCTCATGGGACACTTCGGGGGACTTTTGATCCCCCATTCTCCTCATCGCTGGGGGTCCCAGCGGTCGAATCCCAAGCGATCACACATGTATCCCCTATACTGTGGATAGGGGATACATGTGTTTTGTGGGAAAACTCCTATAAATGGGCATACTAACAGGTTGCCTTCACGAGGCAACCCTTTTAACATACCAAATGTGTCCGGAAAAGGGATCATTTGTATGGCAACATGGTCAATAAAGATCATTGACCAACAATAGTTTTTATGGTTTAACCTTGACCAATTAACACTACAATTTGTAACAATAACTGGCCCGTGGAAAACCAACGTCCTTCATTTGTCCTCTCCTGTCAGAAATCCTGTTCTCAGTTATATCTTTTTCTGGGAATTGCTACTGCTCTTTTTATATTTGTCTAGTTTACTTATAATTTACTATGGCCCGAGGTGACCTATTCCTCCTTCGCTGTCCTTGTTGTGCTTTCTTGAGCTTTTGTGTTGTTTGAAAACCACTACTTAGCTGTGCCGAGAATATGTATTGTTCCCTTACAGTGTGTTCTGAGTTTTCATCCTGTACCAGCTAGGTATGACCTCTTCTTCTTCCTCTTGTAGATGATTCAGGAAAGTGGCTGAGTAGCAACCGCAATCTTAGCAGCCATCAATCTATCGCTTAAGCTCCTCTTACGTTGGCCAATTTTGGTCGGTTTCATCGATCACGATCAACGAGACAGCTCGTTAATCGGCGCTCGTTTGCTCCAGTCACAAGGAGCTACGTATTGGGACAAGCGCTCGTTATTCTGATCGCTCGTCCCCATACATTATTATCATGTCGCCAGCGCCGACACGGGGAGATGTTCACACCGAGAGATGAGCTGCCGACAATGATAATATTTCAGTTTTTTAAAATGATACGATCAGCAGATGAATGAGCGTTTGCTCGTTCATCTGTTGATCGCTGCCCCGTTTACACAGGGCAAATATCGGAAACGAGCATTCTATGAACAATCGTTTGCCCAATAATTGGCCCGTGTAAAAGGGCCTTTAGTCATAGTCAACCAGGCTTCAAACTTATGCATAGCCCCTGAACTATGCTCTCCCTCACTTCTATTCTATGGGAAGTACAATACAAGTAAATGGGGTTTTACAAACCTCCATTCGCATTAAGTAGGAAAAAAAGGCCATGCAGCGGATGTACAGTAGTCCGGAGGAATGATTTTAGTTACATGCAGCCCCATGCAGTACTGTGGACTGCAGCAATCACTCGATAGTTAAAAAGTCTCTATATAACCCAAGCCTAGGGAAAAGAAGATTAAAAGTAAAGTGAATCACATACACAGACCAAAAAGGCCTTCGTAAGAAGGGAGCCTGGAAAACCTTTCTAAGTGCTTATTCCGACTAACGTATAAATAGTCCGTGTGATGGCCTGTTTTTTTTTGTTAACGGCTGTCACACAGCTGCATGTATTTCTATGGGGCTGTTCACACAGCTGTTGTTTTAACGGACATTGTGAAGGGCCCGTGGAAAAATAGACATAGGACATAGACTCAAGTCTATGAGGGATCCTTGAAAACAGGTCCCACACCGGCACGAATCGGGTGTGAAAGACTGCAGTTTTTCACGGCCGATTTTGCACACGTTCGTCTGAATATAGCCTTAATGTTATAATTCATATACGTCATATAATTCATATTTCTAGGGACTTCTGTAACTGTATATATATTAATCATGAAAAAATGAAATGAATATGGCACACTGTTAATTTGCCTAGAGCAGGCCATCCTCGGAAAACTTTGTGAATGTGCAAGAAGATTTGACTTACGTTCACACCACGTTTTAGGTGAATATTCGGTGTATATGCCAGGAAATTGAAAAAAAGTTCATTTTGGTATACGGTTGCATGAATGTATTGAGCACAGTAAAATGCGCTTTTAAATAGCACTATACAACTGTATGAAAATACCACGCGGTATATGTTTTGTTTTTTTTGCTTTTTTAATGGGTGTTAATTACAATTCTAGAGGAGCTTCAAACTTCTATTGCCAATTTAGGAGAGACTGTGCATTAAACAAACACTGCAGACCACCAAAAACACAGTCCCCACCAAACTGCTTCCTTCTCTGCAGTAGGATCTAGAAGGCTTGTAAAAAAAAGGTAGAGGATAAATTGAATGTATCAGAACTTAGGAAAATCCTGGAAGAAAACCTGCTGCAGGCTGCAAGAGAAGTGCAAGAGTTTTAACATCCAGCAAAACAATGTCATAAAGTTAACAATTTACGAAATTTTGGCTGGACTCGAAAATAATTGTTATCTCACAGTCCTCATATTACTTGATTGAAACTAAACCATTTTACAAAGAAGAATGTCGAAAAGCTGCAATGTCAACTCGTGCAAAGCTGATATAGGCCTAACCATAAAGAGTCAAGACTAGTTGCTGCCAAAGGTGACTTGAAGGGCATATGGCCTTGCAAATTAGATCAAAATAAAAATGTAAAAACGCCAAGTGTTGTGCATACTGATAGTCAGTCCATACATACATACATATATACATACATACATACATACATATATATATATACATACATCCATACAATCATAAATAATATATACAGTACAGAAAAATCCCAAATATGTTACATAAGAATGCATTAAGCTGAAATTAGTCGGAAACACCGGAATATATGGACACTACAACACAGACTTGTATGACAATTGGGGCTCCTCGAGGTTTTCAGAATTCGCATTTGAGCCTTTAAGGAAGAACTGTCATCCCCTTCAAGGACTGATGGTAATAAGAGGAGAACAGTGATTTTGCTGAAAGGCCGTGGGCAAGAACCTCCGCTAACCTAAGAAGAAGGATGAGATTAAGTAAGAGCCTTGTTAACCTAACTAAGGCTGCAGGAGGGAGAGCGTAGTCCTTATTAACACCCCACAATCTTTTCTATTTATTCTTATATGACAAAGAAATCCAATTACAGTCATGTGATACAGGAGGCAAAGCTTATGTTGTAGTATAATTCTAATAGTCATTCATATTTATTGCTATTATTAGGAAGGATTCATATTTCCTGTAGACCAGCACAGTGTCAAAGGTTACGATACAAAGCCAATGCCATAGAACAATTTAATGTATGTATAAATCTCCACTGACAGAGCTTGATTTCATATTAATGGTCTTCCCCATTTTTAAGAAGGAGATTCTAAGGGCTAGTTGATACAGTGTTTTTTGGCGCTGCTTTTGTCGTGGAAACCATGCCAAAAATCGGCCGAAATCGCCTTACATTGTTTTCTACGGAAGGTGGAGCAATTTTTCCAGCGAGCAGAAAAAAACACTGAAGGGGGAAAAAAGCGACATGCTTTCTTCCCGCGGTTCCCTCTTTGACCTCCCATTGAAATCAACTGTTTGAAAGGAAATTTGGAGCCGAATCCTGAAGGGAGTTTTATTATTTAGAATGCATGCACCATAAAAAGCCCCTTTTTTTTTTCCTAAATTTTTTTTTATTAGTTCTATTTTGCTAATATTTTTTGGGAGAGCTAGCAATTTTTCAAATAAAATCCCTTTAGTTCCCCCATGATAGGTTCTTTTTAACCTTTTTCTACTGGAGCTTCGCCATCTAGCAGATGGTGACTCCTGGGCCTCACCATTGCATATCTCCCAACTTTCAAGTATCACAAAGAGGGACAACCGATGCGGCACCTCTAATCCCACCCAATCCCCACCCATACACAACCGGTTCAGCCCACACTATCATGCTCCCATGGTGCCTCCTGTCATGTCCGTGGCTGCGGGCCGTCAGGTTCAATCTCCTCCTGACGGCCGCAGCCATGGGTCTGCGAGCAATGGCCCCAGTCTCCTCCTCAGGAGACGCCAGCGCTCACTTCCACTCACCTCGTCCGGGTCCCGTAGCGTGCGCGCGCACGCTTGTGCCTGCTTTTAAAGGGGCAGCGTGTGCACACCGTTCTTTAATGTGTAATCAGCCCATGAGTGCCCTGGACTATAAGAAGGGTCCAGCCCCTTGCTTCAATGCTTGAGCGTTTGTCGTATCCTAGTTTGTCTAAGAAAATGGTCTCCTCGTGTCTTCCAGTTCCCAGTGTTCCCTGTTCCTGTATCCTGTATCCCGTGCTATCCTGGTCAAGTGCCATGCTGTGCTGTAGTCGTGCTGTGCTGTATTCCAGGCCTGTCCTGCTACTCCACGCCTGTCCTGCTACTCCACTCCTGACGTCTACCCGCTTCCTAGTCCCAGCCGAGCCTGCCTTGCTACTGTCCGAGCTGCCACAGGTACCCTATACGAACTATAGACTGTGACATGCGCCCTGTTGGCCAGCTGCCATACCGCCAAGGCGGTACGGCCCAGTGGCTAAAGGAACCCTACGTGACACCTCCCGCACAGTATAATACTAAATACCTGCCCCCACACAGTATAATGCCCCCAAAGCTGCCACCATACAGTATAATGCCCCCCCATAGCTGCACCCATACAGTATAATGCCCCCATAGCTGCCACTATACAGTACAGTGCCCCACAGCTGCCACCATACAGTATACTGCCGCATAGATGCACCCCTCCCAGGTAGTGCCACATAACCCCCCTCCCTGGTAGTGCCACAGAGCCCCTCCCCCTGTAGATAACACCATTGGGACTCCCTCTAGGAGTAGAATCCCCAGCTAGAGTGTAAAAGATCTGCCAGGCACAGCTTCGGGGTTAACTCCCTTAATTAATCAGTCAGCACCTGAATCTACATCCCTGAGACTGACTCCAGCTTCCACCACTCAGGCTGGCAGGCTTAGGAGTGGGAGAGCCTATCGCAGCCTGGCCAGACTCAGCTAGCTCCCGCCCTCTGTCTATTTATACCTGCATTTCCTGTTCCTCCTTGCTTGTTATTCTTTTTCGTGTGGTTTCCTGGCCCAGCTACAGCTCCTTCTATTTTGTTCCTGCTCCATACAGACCCTGGCTTACTGACTACTCTTCTGCTCTTCGTTTGGTACCTCGCACACTCCTGGCTTGACTCGGCTCGTTCACCACTCTGGTTGCTCACGGTGTTGCCGTGGGCAACTGCCCCTTTCCCTTGCTTGTATTCCCTTGTATGTTTGTCGTGTTTGTCGTGCACTTACTGAGTGCAGGGACCGCCGCCCAGTTGTACCCCGTCGCCTAGGGTGGGTCGTTGCAAGTAGGCAGGGACAGAGTGGCGGGTAGATTAGGGCTCACTTGTCCGTTTCCCTACCCCCCGGTCACTACATAATAACAAGCCCATACCTAGTCTACCCTGGTCCCTGACACCACTATGGACCCCCGTGAGACCCTGGCTCAGCAAATGCAGGGTCTCTCCCTACAGGTCCAGGCCCTGGCTCAGAGGGTCAACCAGCCTGATGCTACCTTGGTAGTTCCCCTCACCGCACCTCTTGAACCCCACCTCAAGTTGCCCGACCGGTTCTCAGGGGACCGGAGGGCTTTTCTCTCCTTTCGGGAGAGTTGTAGGCTTTACTTTCATTTAAAGCCTCATTCCTCAGGTTCTGAGAGCCAGCGGGTGGGTATAATTATGTCCCGGCTCCAGGAAGGGCCCCAAGAGTGGGCCTTCTCCTTGGCTCCTGACGCCCCTGAACTTTCCTCCGTTGATTGTTTCTTTTCTGCTCTCGGACTTATTTATGACGAGACTGCCTTTGCCGAGAGTCAGCTGGTGACCTTACGTCAGGGTAAGAGACCTGTTGAGGAGTATTGCTCTGACTTTAGGAAGTGGTGCGTAGCTTCTCGGTGGAATGACCCTGCCTTAAGGTGCCAGTTTAGGTTGGGTCTGTCGAATGCCCTGAAAGACCTGCTAGTTAGCTATCCCTCTTCTGACTCCCTAGACCAGGCTATGGCTTTAGCGGTACGACTTGACCGACGTCTCAGGGAACGACAACATGAACGTTTATGTGTTTTCTCCTCCGACTCCCCCATGATGCCTCCCGAAGTTCCGTTGCTTCGTTCCTCCAGGAAAGACTCAGAGATACCTATGCAACTCGGGCCCTCCGTGTCCCCCCAACAACGTAGAGAATTCCGCAGGAAGAATGGTCTCTGCTTCTACTGTGGGGATGACAAGCATCAAGTGAACAACTGTCCTAAGCGTAAGAATGCAGCCTGAGAACTTCCGCGCCTAAGTGATCATCGGGGAGGTCACTTGGGCGCACAGGTATTTCCAGTAAATAGGAAACGTACTAAGATCTTGCTTCCCTTTCAGGTCTCTTTTGGTGGTAGGTCTGCTACCGGCAGTGCCTTCGTGGATTCAGGGTCCTCTACTAATATTATGTCTGTGGAATTTGCTATGTCTCTTGCTATGCCTCTGATTGATTTGCCTAAACTTGTCCCGGTAGTGGGTATCGACTCCACTCCTCTTGCTAATGGTTATTTTACACAGCATACCCCTGTTTTTGAACTCCTTGTTGGCTCCATGCATTTGGAGCAATGCTCTGTACTGTTGATGCAGGGATTATCGTACGATTTGGTTCTAGGCCTTCCCTGGTTGCAGTTGCATAATCCCACGTTTGACTGGAATACTGGGGAGCTAACCAAATGGGGTAATGAATGTTGTACGTCATGTTTTTCTGTTAATTCTATTTCTCCCCCTGAGGAGGCGAATACGCTACCAGAGTTTGTTCAGGACTTCGCTGATGTTTTCTCTAGGGAGGCCTCCGAAGTGTTACCTCCTCATAGAGAATACGATTGCGCTATCGAATTGGTACCAGGAGCTAAGCTTCCTAAGGGTAGGATATTTAATCTTTCTTGTCCCGAAGGTGAAGCCATGAGAGAGTATATCCAGGAATCCCTGGCCAAGGGTTACATTCGTCCCTCTTCTTCTCCGGTAGGTGCTGGCTTCTTCTTCGTGGGGAAGAAGGATGGTGGTCTTAGGCCATGCATTGACTACCGTAGCCTGAATAAGGTCACGGTAAGGAACCAGTATCCCCTTCCTTTGATTCCTGATCTCTTTAATCAGGTTCAGGGGGCCCAATGGTTCTCTAAATTGGATCTACGGGGGGCGTATAACCTTATTCGCATCAAAGAGGGGGATGAGTGGAAGACTGCGTTTAACACGCCCGAAGGCCATTTCGAATACCTCGTCATGCCTTTTGGGTTGTGTAATGCCCCTGCGGTCTTCCAGAATTTCATAAATGAGATTTTGAGAAATTACCTGGGGATATTTCTTGTAGTGTACCTTGATGACATACTGGTGTTTTCCAAGGACTGGTCCTCCCACATTGAGCATGTCAGGAAGGTGCTCCAGGTCCTTCGGGAAAACAAACTGTTTGCCAAAACCGAAAAATGTGTGTTTGGGGTACAGGAGATACCATTTTTGGGTCAAATCCTCACTCCTCATGAATTCCGCATGGACCCCGCCAAGGTTCAGGCTGTGGCGGAATGGGTCCAACCTGCCTCCCTGAAGGCGTTACAGTGTTTTTTGGGGTTCGCTAATTATTACAGGAGATTTATTGCTAACTTCTCGTCATCGCTAAGCCTCTTACGGACCTCACTCGCAAAGGTGCTGATCTCCTCCACTGGCCTCCTGAGGCTGTCCAGGCTTTTGAGGTCCTTAAGAAGTGCTTTATCTCGGCCCCGGTGCTGGTTCAGCCCAACCAAATGGAGCCATTTATCGTGGAAGTTGACGCATCTGAGGTGGGAGTGGGGGCTGTCTTGTCCCAGGGTACCAGGTCCCTCACCCATCTCCGCCCCTGTGCCTACTTCTCCAGGAAGTTTTCGCCAACTGAGAGTAACTATGATATTGGCAACCGCGAACTCTTAGCCATTAAATGGGCATTTGAAGAGTGGCGCCACTTCCTGGAGGGGGCTAGACACCAGGTAACGGTCCTTACCGACCACAAGAATCTGGTTTTCCTAGAATCTGCCCGGAGGCTAAACCCGAGACAAGCTCGATGGGCGTTATTTTTTACCAGATTCAATTTTTTGGTTACCTATAGGGCTGGGTCTAAAAATATTAAGGCTGATGCACTGTCGCGTAGCTTCATGGCCAGCCCTCCTTCGGAGGAAGATCCTGCTTGTATTTTGCCTCCAGGTATAATCATTTCCTCGATCGATTCTGATTTAGTCTCTGAAATTGCTGCTGATCAAGGTTCAGCTCCCGGGAACCTTCCTGAGAACAAGCTGTTTGTTCCCCTGCAATTCCGGCTAAGGGTACTTAGGGAAAATCATGACTCCGCACTATCTGGTCATCCAGGCATCCTGGGTACCAAACACCTCATTACCAGAAATTATTGGTGGCCTGGGTTGCCTAAAGACGTTAAGGCCTACGTCGCCGCTTGTGAGGTTTGTGCTAGGTCCAAGACTCCCAGGTCCCGACCAGCGGGCTTACTGCGTTCGTTGCCCATTCCCTAGAGACCTTGGACACATATCTCCATGGATTTTATCACCGATTTGCCTCCAGCCCAAGGCAAGTCGGTGGTGTGGGTCGTGGTAGACCGCTTCAGTAAGATGTGCCACTTTGTGCCCCTCAAGAAACTACCCAACGCCAAGACGTTGGCTACCTTGTTTGTCAAACACATCCTGCGTCTCCATGGGGTCCCTGTCAATATTGTTTCGGACAGAGGGGTACAATTTGTTTCATTGTTTTGGAGAGCCTTCTGTATGAAGTTGGGGATTGATCTGTCCTTCTCCTCTGCCTTCCATCCTGAAACCAATGGTCAAACGGAGAGGACTAATCAATCTCTAGAACAATACTTAAGGTGTTTTGTCTCTGACTGTCAATATGATTGGGTCTCATTCATTCCCCTCGCCGAATTTTCCCTAAATAACCGGGTCAGTAACTCGTCAGGGGTCTCTCCCTTTTTCTGTAATTTTGGGTTTAATCCACGGTTCTCCTCCGTTTCACCTGGTAGTTCCAACAATCCCGAGGTAGAGGTCGTTCATCGGGAACTGTGCACAGTCTGGGCCCAGGTTCAGAAGAACCTAGAGGCGTCCCAGAGCGTACAAAAAACTCAGGCTGATAGAAAACGTTCTGCTAACCCCCTGTTTATGGTCGGGGATCTGGTGTGGTTGTCGTCTAGGAACTTGCGTCTCAAGGTTCCGTCCAAGAAGTTTGCTCCCCGGTTTATTGGGCCGTATAAGGTCATTGAGGTCCTCAATCCTGTCTCCTTCCGGCTGGAGTTACCCCCGTCTTTTCGTATACACAACGTGTTTCATGCCTCCCTCCTTAAACGCTGCTCCCCATCCTTGGCTCCCTCGAGGAGACCTCCTGTTCCCGTCCTCACCCCTGAGGGGGTGGAATTCGAGGTGGCCAGGATTGTGGACAGCAAGATGGTCCAAGGCTCCCTCCAGTACCTGGTCCATTGGAGAGGTTACGGGCCCGAGGAGAGGACTTGGGTACCCGCCCGGGATGTTCACGCTGGGGTATTGGTCAGGAGGTTCCACCTGCGTTTCCCCAGTAAGCCAGGTCCACTTAGAAAGGGTCCGGTGGCCCCTCATAAAAGGGGGGGTACTGTAAAGGATCTTCCAGGCACAGCTTCGGGGTTAACTCCCAGAACTAATCAGTCAGCACCTGAATCTACATCCCTGAGACTGACTCCAGCTTCCACCACTCAGGCTGGCAGGCTTAGGAGTGGGAGAGCCTATCGCAGCCTGGCCAGACTCAGCTAGCTCCCGCCCTCTGTCTATTTATACCTGTATTTCCTGTTCCTCCTTGCTTGTTATTCTTTTTCGTGTGGTTTCCTGGCCCAGCTACAGCTCCTTCTATTTTGTTCCAGCTCCATACAGACCCTGGCTTACTGACTACTCTTCTGCTCTTCGTTTGGTACCTCGCACACTCCTGGCTTGACTCGGCTCGTTCACCACTCTGGTTGCTCACGGTGTTGCCGTGGGCAACTGCCCCTTTCCCTTGCTTGTATTCCCTTGTATGTTTGTCGTGTTTGTCGTGCACTTACTGAGTGCAGGGACCGCCGCCCAGTTGTACCCCGTCGCCTAGGGCGGGTCGTTGCAAGTAGGCAGGGACAGAGTGGCGGGTAGATTAGGGCTCACTTGTCCGTTTCCCTACCCCCCGGTCACTACATAGAGCATAGGCTGGGGATTCCGCTCCTAGTGGGAAGCCCTGGTATCACTGTCCATATATGGACAGTGATGTCAGTGGCTACTCCTTGAGCGGAATTCCTGTTGCCGACTCTGGTCGGCGATCTGGCCAGATCATTCGCAACGGGGATTGCGATCAAGAAGTAGCCACTAATTCTGAAGCAGGGAACCATCAGCTCCCTGCTTCAGAATTAGTTCAGAGCAGAGGGAGCTCTTCCACTTGCCACGCACTCTCCACTTAAAGTAGCGATGTTCTCGGGGGAAGCCCTTGACGTTACTGTCAATATAGGGACATTGACGTCAGGGGCTCCTCCTGGAGCAGAATCCCTGGCCTGAGTCTGCAATGGGGATTCCGCTCAAGGAGTAGCCACTGACATCACTGTCCATGTCTCACGCACCGGTACGTCCTGGTGCAGGGAGAGAAGTATGGAGCGCGCTGAGCACGCTCCATACGCTGCGAGTGTCGGCTGTGTTCTACAACTGACATATGGGACTAACTGCCAGGAACAGCGATCGTGCTGTTCTTGGCCGTTTAACTTAAAAAATGCTGTGGTTAATCGTGACCGCAGCATCTGAGGCTTTAGAGAGGGCACGCCCCTCTGACAGCTCATCACCCCCCACCCCCACAACGAGATCGGGGGGTGACGATGGTTGTCATAGCAGTCCAGGGGCCTAATGGAGGCCCCCAGGACTGCCTTCACAACACAGCGATCTAATGATTGCTGGTTTAAGTCCCCTAGAGGGTTTAATAAAATGTGTAAAAAAAAGTGAAATAACGTTTTTAGTAGTTAAAAAAAAACCAACCTTTTTCCCATTTTTCCTCTAAAGTAATGTAAAAAATAAAATAAGTAAACAAAATTGGTATTGCTGCGTCCGTAAAAGTCTGAACTATTACAATATAGTGTTATTTAATGCACACAGTGAATGGTGTAAAAAATAAAAATGGAAACTGCCAAAATCGCTGTTTTTTGGTCAACTTAACTCTAAAAAAATGTTAATAAAAAGTTGTATGTACCACAAAATGGTACCGATAAAAACTACAGCTCGTGCCTCAAAAAATAAGCCTTCCTACCGCTCAATGGACGGAAAAATAAAAACGTTATGGGTCTCAGAATTTGGTGAAACAAAACGATTTATTTTTTTAACAAAAAGTTGTTTTTTAAAAGTAGTAAAATATAAAAAAATCTATATAAATTTCATATCACCGTAATCGTATTGAGCCACAGAATAAAGTTAAGTTGTTTTTTCCAATTTTAGCCCGCAAATAATTTTTTTCCGTTTCCCAGTACATTATATGGTACTTTAAATGCTACCGATAGAAACTACAACTCCTCCTGC
Organism: Rhinoderma darwinii; assembly: GCF_050947455.1. Classification (NCBI taxonomy): domain Eukaryota; kingdom Metazoa; phylum Chordata; class Amphibia; order Anura; family Rhinodermatidae; genus Rhinoderma; species Rhinoderma darwinii. The sequence continues at coordinate 50,023,842 of NC_134699.1, forward strand.
GAAGCATAAGCCCTCACACCGCTCTGACGGAAAAATAAAAACTTTATGGCTCTTGGAAGGCGGGGAATAAAAAATCAAAAAATTGCTGTGTCCATAAGGTTAAACTTCTAACACTGCTCCTAAAAATTGCCACCAATAGTCTTTACTGGGTGAATGTTTCCGTTAACCTGTTTGCGTACTACTTCAATTACATTTATTGTCACAGCATGGAGTAGAAGTACAGAACGTTGAAAATTTTATCACCTTCACAGTCACCTTTTTTATTCTCTAATAATGTGAAAATTATAGAAACCTGCAATGATATTCCCATTCTCATGAGACATAGTCACTAGAAAAAGCCTCAGTATTTTTCATGGGAGTACCTACCATAGAGAATGACAATCAGAATGGCCCATTTCCCCTTTCCAATGGCCCGTGTGAACTTGCTCTGAACTTTGTCCTCAATCGCAGCAATCCTATCAAACCAGTGACGGAGAAATGGCCAAAGGATTTATGCTGCCCATTTGTACCAGGGGAAAAGAAGGAGGTGGAGGAATGCAACACGTCTGATCCAGATTGATGGAGTGTGATGATGTGTACCAACAGGGGGGCACCTCTACCCTGTGCACCCACTTGGCTCTAGATAGATTTAAAACGAGAACAGAAGAAGCAATATTGGTACATACTGCCTCATGTCCTGTCACAATATAATCTTACCTGTCAGACCAAAATGTAGGTGGGCAAGCGAAAACAAGCAGTGCAACGTCCTGCCATTGACATAGCCACGTGCCACGTTGATTTTTTGCTACAGGCAGAGCTGCAGTTGTTTTCTTGTAGCCATAGGCATAACTATAGCGGTGGCAGCTATATCAGAAACTATGGGTCCAAGTGGGCTAAGGGGTATAGCTATCTAGCGCTTTAATATGGGTTTTTCCTTTGATCATTAGGTCTGCTATAGGACTGCATTACTTTTGCACTCCATAAGTTGGTTAGGGCCCATTCCAGGCTTTGCTATTGTGGCCCTTTGAATTCTTGTTATGCCCCTGTTTGCAATCCCAGCTTTAATCTGTTAATTTATATGACTTTTAAGATATTGACAGCTCCTTATGTTCTTTACCTTTCGCCAACATTTTGAGTATCAAGAGTAGGATTTATGTACATGGACAAATTTAGGGTCAGGATCCATCCTTTACTGGGATCTCTTCCCAGTTTTAAATGTACAGAATGGAGTGCAGACACTGAGGGTATGTTCACACGGAAAACCAAAAACGGCTGTAAAATATGGAGCCTCTGATTTTCAGCCGTTTTTTATGCATCAAGCGTCTTTGGAGTAGTTTTTCTATTGAGACAATGGCCGTAAACAAAGCTCCGTGCACTTCTTTTTTACGGAGCGTTTTTTTACGCGCCTTTTTTTACAAACAGCCGGGTAAAAAACCGCCCCATGGGAACGAAACGCAGTTTTTGCCATTGAAATCAATGGCAGATATTTGGAGGCGTTCAGCCCCGTATTTTCAGCTGTTTTTCGGGGCGTTTACAGCCCGAAAAAACGTCTGAAAATAAGCCGTGTGAACATGCCCAAAGGGTATGTTCACACGCTTAACAAAAAACGTCTGAAAATACGGAGCTGTTTTCAAGGGAAAACAGCTCCTGACTTTCAGAAGCTTTTTTTTAACAACTCACGTTTTTCGCAGCGTTTTTTACGGACGTTTTTGGAGCTATTTTTCTATAGAGTCCATGAAAAACGGCTCCAAAAAAGGCTAAAGAAGTGACATGCACTTCTTTTTTGCGGCCCTTTTTTTTACGCAGCTGTTTTTCAAATCGGCCGCTTAAAAAAACGTCCCATCGGAACAGCACCCCGTTTTCCCATTGAAATCAATGGGCAGATATTTGGAGGCGTTCTGCTCCCGATTTTTCAGCCTTTTACGGCCTGAAAAATGGACAAAAATAAGCCATGTGAACAGACCCTAAAGATTCTTCCCAATAGTGTGAGCACAAGATTGAACTCAATTCTACAGAACACACTCACCTGATCATTAGCCTGTGGACAGAAAGACGTCAACTCTACATTGCACTGAGCTGAGAAGCAGAGCAAGGAGGGAGGGGGAGATTTGCAGACTGTCAGGGAAAGAGAGGAACATTTAATGTGTCTTCTGTGCCCGGGGCAGGAGATGTCCACATGAGGAATAAAAGAAGAGGCAGAAATAGTAGAGACAGAACACGATGTGTATACACATCACACACTTCATTATACGGCCATTTACCAAAGGCTGGGCCACCCGTTCTTTGGAATGAGCGTTTCTGACACACTGATTTCTAAGGAAAGGCTTTATAGATGAGGAGGTTATCCTAGTGTGCACTTCTTATTAAAGATCAACATTTCTCGCAATACTAAAATGGATTTAGAACAGTGTTTCTCGAATCCATCCCTCAAGAACCCCAACGGGTCATTTCACTAGTTACAAGATATTTAATTACTTTAAATGCATGAATAATTACAGCAAGACAAACCTAGCATGACTTGTTGAGGTTTCGTGTGGTCTGTAGTTGCGAAACATTGATTTAGATTATTCTAGCTGCCCATAGCCTACAACCACCACTAGGGCGCTTACCACATACGCATCTCTACAGCTCCCACTGAGTTCAATGGGAGCTGAGTAAATGCATATGCAGTGAGCGCCCCCTAGTTGCAGCTACAAGCAGACGGAATTGTATTACATAACTCTATGTCTGTGTGAAGAAAAGCAGGGGCTTTGAAGCTCTGTCCAAGCCACTCTGATGGCATAATGGTTTATGGAGGCCACTCTACTGGCTATGATGTTGCAAATAAATGGTGCACTCTGATGGTGTTGTTAGTGGGGGCACTCTGGCTTGTAACGACCAGCAGGTTTGTGGACCAACTGGGGTACTCCGCCGGATAGGCATAGGGCCGCCTCTAAGGGCGTTGTCTAAGCAGCCTCCCCAGTCTTCTGTATTTAACCCCTATACAGGGATCTGGTCTTCGCTGCGGGGAGACTGAAAGGTCGCTACCTCTCGAGGTGGTCCCAGCGGAGTAGCTGCTGGCCAAACAGAAGCTAGGTGGATGGTACCTTGGTGGTAATAGACAGGAGCCAGATTACTGGAAGCAGGCTGGTGCCGGATTACTGGAAGCACGCTGGTTCCGGATTACTGGATGCAGGCTGGTGCCGGATTGCTGGAATCACGCTGGTGCCGGATTGCTGGAAGCAACCAGAGGACAAGGGATACCAACAGGTAATGGACTCAGGATACGGAACCTTCGAGGGATAACACTGGGTATGTCCAACTTTGCTCAGGCACTGGGGAAAGGGGCAGAGTCACTTATAAAGACCAGGGTGTGCAAGGATAGGCTTGGGAGGCAGAGAGCAGAGCGCTGCATTGTTAGACTGTATATTATATGTGTACTCTATGGTGCCATTCTTTATGCGTACAGTATGGCAGCATTGTCTATGCACACTGTATGGTACTTATATTGAGTGTCTGACTGTATCAAGTGCATGGGTGTGTGTGTGTGTGTGTGTACATAGAATTACCCCTTCACTCTCCTTTTGACAAAATTCTGTGTACACCCTTGTCCCCTGCCATAGTTGCCAACAGCAAACCCCGCCCCCTGTGACCAGGGCCAAAAGGCCCTCACATACTAGTGACATTGCTAGCACCAGACATTGGCCCAGTGCCCTGGGCGACTGACGCTTTTTAGGACGCAGATACAATTGAATACTATGGCTGAGCTGCAAAGTATCTGCTCCCTGCTCTGCCATTCAGTAGGCTACATGACATGTTATGCCTATAAGATGTTGGGACAGGATCCATGCACATGCCGGCGCGATGACGTCACTAGATCGTGCCGGCCTATACAAGGATCCCGTTTTGGTGTGTCATAGGCGGCAGGACTGAGGAGGCTGTGGAGCTCCGTTCTCCGTGGGAACAGGGCTAGGTGAGTATACGTTCTTTTTATTTGTTTGGGGGGCACCCGGCACTATCTCCAGGGGGTGTGTGCTACTATCTACAAAGGGGGAGTGTGGCACTATCTACAGGGGGCTGTAAGGCACTATCCTATCTACAGAGGGTGTGTGTGTGGCACTATCTACAGGGGGTGTGTGGTACTATCTACAGGGGGCTGTAAGGCACTATCTACAGAGGGTTTGTGGCACTATCTACAGGTGGTGTGTGACACAATCTACAGGGGTGTGGGTCACTATCTAGTGTGTGTATGGCACTATCTACAGGGAGGCCATTTGGCACTATCTCCAGTGGGTTGTGTGTGGCATTATCTACAGAGGCACTGTGGCATTATCTACAGGGGGCACTGTAGCATTATCTACAAGAAAAAATGTGTGGCAATATCTACAGGGAGCAGTGTTTGGCTCTATCTACTGGGGGCACTGTGGCACTATCTACATGGACTGTGTGTGGCACTATCTACAGGTGGCAGTGTGGGACACCACCTACAAGGGGCACTTAGTGTGGCACGATCTACGCTGTTTTTTATGCTACTAGTAGTGGTCATCACATATCGCCTAGCCCTTTTTTTTATTAGAGCTTGTAATAGAAAGGGCTCGGCTGGTGGATACGTGCAGAACAATACTTATAGCGTAAAAACCAGGGGATAGCGGGAGCGTGGCTAAAATAACTTGGTTTGAAAAGTATGCGTTTGAAAACACCCCTTTAAAAATTCTGCGTTTGCCCCTGGTTGGGGAATAGTTGCTAGGGCAGACTTCAGTAACAGCCGCTCAGAAGCAAGGCAAAGCCTAAGTAAAATAGACCTCTGCATTCCCCGGTGTATGGTTAGCTGCCTGAATGGAGACAGCAGCAGACGATATGGAGGTGAAGGAGTCCCGGTGATATATATCAACCAGTAAATATAACGATATTGACTTATTTAACAGCCTCCAAGCGGTGTTCTTCTTGGTGTGTGGTAAATGTGAGAAATGACGTGAATTATGTGTCTCCTCACAGATGGGACGTGTCGTTCTTAGCATATGTGTCATAACTAAAAAAAAAAAAAAACGAAAAAGGCCATACTTACAAATGGACACAGCCAGGTCAGAAATGCTGATGAAAGGGCGAGCAGGTGCTTTAAATAATAATAGCCACTCCCACTAGTCTTGAGGGGAGTGGTGTGTGGTGCATGGGATGTGTAGTAAGAAATAATAAATGAATAGTGTGTGTGCAAGTGTAATACTATAAGTGAAATATAGGGGGCAGTAATAAATGAAGTGCCTCAATAGAAATAAATGGATAATGGGGTGCAAGTGAGTGAAACATGGAGGGATAGTGTGTACGTCATGAGGCACAACGTGTATAGCCAGGTAGAAGCCTATTTGTGACGCCTTGATAATTCATAGAGCGGGCTACCCTGCTTGCTATGCCAAACAACAACACACCAAGCTCTCCCAGCATCAAAGACCCGGCTGTGTCCAAGAGAAGCGAATATACATAATAATGAAAAATACCTGGGGTATTGGTAATCATTTTGGCCAAAAGGACGCAAGCTCGCAATCCACGACAATTTGACAGCTGTCAAACGACGACGCGTAAATTACTGGTCGTCGGCACAGTACGTCGGCAAACCCATTCAAATGAATGGGCAGATGTTTGCCGACGTATTTTAGCCGTATTTTCAGGCGTAAATAGAGGCATAATACGCCTCGTTTACGCCTGAAAATAGGTCGTGTGAACCCAGCCTTAGATTAGCTAGGAGATTGGGCATTACTAAACTAGTAACAGATCCTCTTTAAATCAGCACAACTCCATACGCAGTGCAATATATACAGCGTAATATACACGTACATAATAAAAATACAATAAAACATAAATGTTATGCAATGTATAAATAGAAGTTGTATTTCAAGTCATCACCATTTTTAGGATCTCTTTTTCCTGTCAATATATGGGAATACTTCTGTTTACACTCAGAGGCTGGAATCCTGTAAGACCTAAGACCATGTTCACCCAATAAAGAATCCACCCACATTTATTTTATATCCTATTTACACACGCAGGAAAATATCCATGTAGAATAATGAATGCGCTGCGCATTCGGTTCATTTAAATACAATGGGGCTAATCTGCGTGCGGATCCGTAGGTCAATCCACGGAAAAAAACTGAATTTATTATCTAAAAAATCCAGTGGATTGTTTTGAGTCTAGGCAAGCCTCTGTGATCCAGTCTGGACTCCGTACACTGGTACATTGTAACAAACTATCAGAACAGAAGGAACTTAAATTGGAAGTATTTTAGATTTTATTATACAAAGATTAAGCATTTTTTACATAAATTCTGACAAAGGGCTAATTCAGAGGAACGTTTAATACGTCCGTTTGACGGCCGTTAAAACAACGGCCGTCACACGGACGCATGTATTTCAGTGGGGCCGTTCACACGGCCGTTGTTTTAACAGACCGTGTGAAAGACCCATTGAAAAATTGAACATGTCCTATTTTCTTCAGTTTTCACGGAACTCTCGATAGACTCAAGTCTATGGGGATTCTTGAAAATCGCACGGGGCAACGCGATCGTGAAAAACAGCCTTTTTTCACGTCCAAGTTTCCCGATATTCGTCTGAATAAGCTCTTAAGCGTGTGGTTTTTTTTCCCACAGTTTAACCCTTTCAGGACCAAGGCCTTCAGATGCCTGAATGTCTACAATAAATTCACCTTTTGGAATGCCACACATATATATTTTATACTTTCGCTAAATATTATTTTTCCTTTCTTGCAGCACAGGTAAAGGTTTAATATGGCACCAAAACAAAACCAGTATCTTTTTTTTTAATATTTTTAGCTAAAGAAAAAAATGGGGGAAAAATTCACATTCCCATCTTTTTTTCTTTTTAGAATTTAATAAAATGACTTTAACCAAAAAACAATATAATCCTCTCTCACCTTTATGGCTATACCAAATATGTTTACTTTACACACAGACATAATTTAGTTGCTATAATGCCCGAGAACAACGGTCCCCATATTTATTCCAGCTTACCCACCAGCGTTAGCAGGTATATAGCAATGGTATATAGAAAATAGGTGCAAAGTACCTATGTACAAATATTTGTATTTAAGCTGTTAAGAGCAGATACAGCAGGGCTGGGAAGAAAAAAATAGTGACTTTTAATTGGTAGATTTGGGGTAACATTTTGCTTGATATGGAAACATTATTATAAGGCTGATCCTGATTACTTTTTTTATTTATTTATATATTTTTATTTTTTACTTATTAATGCCTAATGCACAGGATCGTGCAGTATTTCCGGTCAGTAAATACTGCATGAACGGGCCACGGAGTGTCATCGTCATTTGCGGGCCATGCTTACAGTAATAAGTATAGGATCGCGGTAAATGCGAAAAATAGGACATGTCCTATTTTTTTGCAGATCATTCCTACGGCCTGGAAACCCCCCCCATAAATACACGGGAAGGTGTCCGTGGCTGGATCTGTAATTGCGGATAAAAAGTACGGTCGTATGCATTAGGTCTTTTTCACACTTTTTGGCCTGGTGCTGGAGAAAGCTAAAATGGCATGATCTGTTTCCTCCCAGCATCCCTCTATATGTAGATCACAGATAATGGTAATCTAAGGAATAGCTCCCAACCGTCCCGGATCCGGCGGTACAGTCACGTTTTTTTGCCGCTGTCCCGCCGTCCCAAGAGCTCTGAATAATGTCCCGCTATGGCCCGTTGAGTCACGGACTCCGACTCCCTGTAGCCAGCAACGCCCCCTCCCACCCTGTAAGGTTAACGTAAAGCAAATTGACTTTGCTTACGTTGACCTCACTCACTGCAGGCAGGTCACAAGTCACGATCTGACACGTGAACTGCCTGCGCCCAGCATGAGTACGTCACTCGGATGCTCGGCGCAACAGCTTTCCCCGGGTGAGGGAGCAGGACGCGTGCTCAGCGTTTATAGGTGGCACTGTGAGTAAAGAAAAGTGTTGCAATTGTATTAAAAACAGTACCTAGAGACATTTATTTTATGATTTTAGAAACGCTGATGTCTCATGCCCCATATGAAGTTAAAGGGGTTTTCTCAAAAACATGTATCCCTAATCCACAGAATAGGGGATACATGTGTGATCACTGGGGTCTGCCACTGTGACCCCCAGCGATGAGGAGAATGGGGGACCGAAAGTCCCCCAAAGTGCTCAATAGTAATGGTGCGCATTCTCGTCCATAGCTCCATTCATTTTAATGGAGCTGAAGGAGACAGCAATCCCGGATGTCCTATAGAAATGACTGGAGTGCTGGCCGAGCATGAGCACCAGCGCTCCATTCTTATGGAGTACTTCGAGGGACTTTCAGTCCCCCATTCTTCTCATTACTAGGGGCCCCAGTGGTTGGACCCCCAATGATCACACATTTAACCCCTTTTCCTGTGGATTAGGGATACATGTGTTTGTGGGAAAACCCCATTAATTTGTAATATATGATGTTTTAGATCCTGAAGCGGTCACGTACCGCTGCAGCCAATCGCTGGCCTCAGCAGTGATGTTGCCATGACTACTGAGGCCAGCGATTCACTGCAGCTATGGCATTATACTGTATGGGAGATACTATGGGGGCATTAAACTGTGGGAGGCATATGGGGACATTATGCTGTGTGGGGCCAGCTATGGGGGACATTATACTGTGTGGGGGCAGCTATGGGGGACATTATACTGTGGGGGCAGCTATGGGGGACATTATACTGTGTGGGGGCAACTATGGGGGACATTATACTGTGTGGGGGCAGCTATGGGGGACATTATACTGTGTGGGAGCAGCTATGGGGGACATTATACTGTGTGGGGGCAGCTATGGGCGAAATTATGCTGTGTGGGGGCAGCTATGGGGCACATTATACTGTGTGGGGGCAGCTATGGGGCACATTATACTGTGTGGGGACAGCTATGGGGATATTATACTGTGTGGAGGCAACTATGGGGATATTATACTGTGTGGAGGCAGCTATGGGGATATTATACTGTGTGGGGCCAGCTATGGGGATATTATACTGTCTGGGGGCAGCTATGGGGTACATTATACTGTGTGGGGGCAGCTATGGGGGACATTATACTGTGTGGGGGCAGCTTTGGAAATATACTGTCTAGGGGCAGCTATGGGGGCATTATGCTGTGTGGATGGCAGCTATAGGGTATTATACTGTGTGGGCGTCAGTTATAGGGGCATTCTACTGTGTAGTGGGTTCTATGGGAGCATTGTACTGTGTGGGCTGAACCGGGTGTGTATGTGCGGGGCAATGGGCGGGGTTAGAGGCGTGGCTTAACAGAGGAGAAATGTGTTCCTCTTTACAAAACTACAGGTTGGGAGGTATGATCTAAGGCCTGATCTGTATATAGAGGAATTATGGAAGGACACAGATCATGTCCTCCCAGCATGCTCCTCTCTTCCATGTCACAGTTGGTAGCCACGGGTTTCCCTGGCCACGGCCCAATTCCAGAAAAGACGTTTCCTGCAATCGGGTCCCAGTAGTAAACGGCACTCAATTTTAGCGCTGTGTTTAGCACTTTTGTGAGAGGGAGCTGATTATTTTAGCTATCTGCACCTCAGGAGAGTTAGGCTGACTCTCTGTCAGGCCGATCTCTGTAATGGCAGGGCGCTATGCAACGCGATCTGTCATTAAAGTTAAGACTGTAGATATGACATGGCTGCACAGGGCAGCCGCAACTAGGACGTATATCTACAGATTGGCGAGGGGAAGGGGTTAAACCCCACAGTGTTCACATGTGTGAATTGGATTTTATGAAATTTTATTCACACACAGGAAGAGATTTATTAAAACTATTGCAAAGGGAAAAGAAGAGCAGTTACCCATAGCAACCTATCAGATTCTAGCTCTCATTTCTCAGGGGCCCTCTGAAAGATTAAAGCAGCATCCTGATTGGTTTCTTTGGACAATGGCCCCACTGTGTTTTAACCAAGCCCAAGGCATAAGAGCATATCACCTGAGCTGGAGATGTCGCCCTGTAGACCCAAGGTCCTAGGCAGCCCAACCTTATGCATTCAGACACACTGCACCATCTAGATGTCATGAAATATACACACCTAGGCATTTTACTAATCTATACATATCATATAGAAATTATTGCATTTCCCAATTTTCATGTAAATGTTGTGAAAAGGAGGATGACACTGATAGAACTAATTATATGGCCAAAAATTAATACAAAAATGTCACCCTGGGGACAGGTAAAACGAAAGCTGGCCATACACATGAGATAGCTATGGGCTCAGCGCTTTTCTTCCTTTCCCAAAAATAAACATGCAGACTGAACTTCGCCAAGCGAGCATGTATTTTTCAATGTAGAGGGGGAAAAATATTTCCCACACAGAGGCGTAGTTATAGGGGTGCAGAGGTAGCAGTCATACCCAGGCCCAGTCGTACGCAGCCACCTAAGAAGACACTAGTATTATAAATGAAATATGGTAGGTGGGGGCCCTGTTATAGATTTTGCATTGGGGCCGAGGAGCTTCAAGTTACGCCTTTGCTCCCACAGGAACAAAGGATTTCAGGCATGTTGAAATCTAATGTCTGATTGCTCTTTCCCCCAACATCTAAGTTAGGAGGCCCCACATAAGCTAGTTCCAAGACCAATCTCCCCACAATTGGTGGGTTCAGGTGACTTTCGTCTCATGTGTATAGCTAGCTTTGTAAGACTAAGTTCACAAGGGGCAGATACGTAAAAGCACGCAGCGTATCCACCACGGTGCAGTTTTTTGCCGTACTTAACCGGCCTGCCAGCAGGCCAGCCTCCTGGGGTGACGTTTCATCCCTGGAGATCGCTGCAGCCTGTGATTGGCTGCAGTGGCGATCACATGGGATGAAACGTCATTCCCGGAGGCCGGCCTGGAGGAAGAAACACAGACTCCTGGGTAAGTATATGATTTCTTTTTTTTTTTGCAGAGTTGCGTTTTTTGCGGTGGAATCGCTGCAAACCCGCCGCAAAAACACAACAACTGCTATTTGTTGCGGGTTGATTTCTATGGGGAAAACCGGCAACAAATAAGCAACGTTTCCGCAAATACAATTGACATGCTGCAGAATAAAATTCAGCACCGCAGGTCAATTTCTGAGTGTTTTTTCCGCTCTGTATTTACGCAGCGTGGATGAGATTTGTTTTATCTCATCCGCTTTGCTGCTACTGTATTTGCTGCGGATTTTCCGTAACTAATTCCGTTTTGGAAAATCCGCAGTATTTGCACAATGTGTGAACTCGCCCTAATAGCTAGATATTGCATTGAACATAAATACATTACATTTATTTGCTCAGCACAAATGGAAAAGAGAAATTAAAGAATGAATACACTTCATGGTTTCCACTATGATAATATTATAGTACATATAAGATTTCTAATAGGTCATTCATACTAATACATCAATTACCGGCAGTAGATCCGTGATAATGATAAATAATAGGTGGTGGAGATACAGTTTAATAAATGGGAGAGGAAGAAATAGAATATCAATATTTCCTACACAGTAGGCGAGCTGGAGGTGCATCTACTCTTTGGTTACTTATTGGAAGTAGATTAAATCGGACTGGTCCAGATGACAAGACATAATTCATATCCTCATATCCCGGCATCATTTCAGACTTGTGTAATGAAGTGTTAATAGAAAACATCTGGAGAAAATCTATTTACTTATAAATGGTTTGAAGGATTTGTTTTCTATGGTATCTGAAATTGTGATTGTCCAATTTTTCAAGCCCTTGGTTCTTTCTTTACAATATATCCATCTCTGTGTACAGTCCGTAGTTACATAGTTACATAGTTAGCACGGTTAAAAAAAGACACATGTCCATCAAGTTCTACCAAGGGAAGGGAAAGGGGAAGGGATGAAACAAAATTTCTACACATAGGAGCTAATATTTTTTTGTTCTAGGAAATGATCTAAGCCTTTTTTGCAGCACCTACTGTCCCTGCTGTGACGGCTCCTGCGGTGACTATTCCATAGATTCACAGTTCTCACAGTAAAGAAGACTTGTCGCCTCCGCAGGTTGAACATTTTTTTCTCCAGACGGAGGGAGCGCCCCCTTGTTTTTTGAGGGTGTTTTACATGGAACAGGATTTCACCATATTTTTTGTATGTGCCATTCATATATTTATATAAATTAATCATGTCCCTAAATAGGTTTAATTATTTTTATCTTTCCTCATAACTTAGATTCTCCATGCCCCTTATTAGCTTTGTTGCTCTTCTTTGTATTTTTTCTAACTCCAGGGCATCCTTTCTATGAACTGGAGCCCAGAACTGAACTGCATATTCTAGAGGAGGCCTCACTAATGCTTTGTAAAGTGGTAATTTTACATCCCTGTCCCGCAAGTCCATGCCTCTTTTAATACACGACAATATCCTGCTGGCCTTTGAAGCAGCTGATTGACACTGCATGCTGTTATTTAGTTTATGATTTACAAGTACACCCAGATCCTTCTCAACAAGTGACTCCCCCAGTCTAGCGCTCCCTAGGACATATGATGAATGCAGGTTGTTTGTACCCAGATGCATAACTTTACATTTATCTACATTAAACTTAATTTGCCAAGTGGACACCCAAACACTTAGTTTGTTTAAATCCGCTTGTAATTCACAAACATCTTCCATAGACTGAACATTACTACATCCCTCAATAGCCCCTCAAACATTTTCCCCACAATTGATGTTAAGCTTACTGGTCTATAATTACCCAGGGAAGACCTAGAGCCCTTTTTGAAAATAGGCACCAGATTTGCCCTGTTCCAATCCCTTGGCACTATACCAGTCACTAGAGAATCTCTGAATATTATGAAGAGGGGGGCAGAAATAACTGAACTAAGCTCCTTTAGTAAGTCCCTAAAACATATTTTATATAATTAGAGATAGATATTACACTACAACTGGACACCAGGTATGAAATGAGTAGGTATATTGACTATTAACCCCTTCAACAACCTAGACTAGCATTACCCCTAACATCAATTGAGACCAGTAAGGGTGCAGCTACATATGGCAAATTTTGTTGCAGAAATGTTTGCAACTGAAAATCAGTTCCATTCATCTTCATTGGGTTGTTTCTGCAGCAAGTACATGGATTTCTGTAAGTTTCATTCAGACGAATGGAACAGATTTTCAGTCGCAGACGATTTCTGCAACAAAATCTTCCATGTGTAACTGCGCCCTAAAAAATATTACAATTAACGCATACACCACCCTAGATCAGCATAGATGTTACCAATAACTCCGTTGCCACCTTAGAACACTAGAAATAAAATGCATTAAAGCGACCCGCCGATCCTGGGACAACATTTTAAATATGATGGTAATTTTACCTGGTGTCCTCTAGTTGTGCCCCTCTGCCATGGATCCGCCCTTTTAGGCTCCCCTCTGTGCTATCCCAATATGGCTGCAGCGCTTCTTAGTCTATGAGTCTGAGACACTCCCACTGTACTCGGATTGGCCAAATCTGCTCACCTGAGCAGTTCTATCCAATCCGTGAACAGAGGGGTTGTCTTAGACTGTGGCCATTTTAAGACAACACAGAGGGGACCCTAAAACGGTGGATCTATGGCATATTGGCACAACTCGAGTGGCACCAGCTGATATTACTTCCATGTACCCCATCACATTTATAATTTTCTCTCGACCGGAGGGTCGTTTTAAACTCTAAATCACTGTAGACTACCAGAAATTACATTAATTCATAGACCACCCTGGACCACCATGGATATAATACCACATGGGCAAATTAGCAATGTATGTTGCGATTATGTGGGCAGTAAACTGTATAGTGGTATTAGGTGTGCAGGCTGTGACAGATTGTTTTGGGCACAGCATGGTGCTATTGTCTTTATATATAAATGGAGTAGTTTAAGAAGTATCATTAATTTGCCTAGGCTATCCTGAAAAATTAGCTGCGTGTGCCTCGTGTGAGCTGTTTTCTGTAGGGTTCCTGTACTATCCTAGGTTAAATGTCTCGGTATGCCCCTGCCTTGACTACAGAAGGGAAAGGGGGGGCAAAATTGTTTTCTCATGGGGCCCAGAAACTCTATTGATGGCAAATTGTCTTTTATATAATAAAAGATGTAGGGAAAATATTACATAGTAGCGTCCCAGCGCATGAACAGTCAATGAAAAGGCATTGTACATAGAGAGGGGACCCGAACTGCTGTTAATTCTCTTCTGATTGTTTCGTCCTTCAATAATATTAACATAAGGAGAAATGATTAAATAATAAATTAAACATTCATGATATCAGTACTACAATTTCCAAAATCCGATAGATGCCTCTTATTTTGCATAAAATCAGGAAAAAATTATGGTGATTTTCTATTTTCTTGTTGCGATTAAGATTGATGTGTACTTGTGACTAATGATGTACTAAAAGCAGTGGTGGGATAATAATGAGTCAACCTGACGCAGGTGTCTCAGGCAAAAAAAAACTTGAGAGAAGAGTTAATTTAGGAAGAGCATGACTATTGCTTAATGAAAAGTTATGAACTGGTAGTAGTACCTTCAGGTGCATTTATCGCTTAAAGAGGACCTGCCAGCTCTCCCCCGTGAAATCTAATCCTGGAACACCCCCCTTATCAAAGAAATGTGTCCCTAAACACTGACCTTGTCCAATAACTGCTGACCGTGCCAGACTGCTTTATGTCAACACCCAATTGTCAATTTATGCATGCATTTACAGGAGGAATAACAGAGGAACAGCACAATGCAGAGTTCTAAGAAAAGGTGCTCCAGAATTGTTATTTCATGGGAAATTTGTATTATATTACTCCGATGCATCTAAAATTAAAAATAAAGGAACTATGACAAATAGTGTTGATTAAAAATGTACTACAATTTTGTGTATACAGTTCAAGATCATGTGTCTCCATGGCAACAGACTACAAACTTTTAGGAGTCTGATCCTGCAATTATACTTTCTTCCATCTATTCCCTACTTCTTGTTAACATGCATATGTTTGGTTAGCAAGACGTACGGGACAGATGGAAAAGAGTATGAGTGCAGAATCAGACTACAAAGGGTTTGTTTGTAGTCTGTTGCCATGTGACGCATAGGTCTGCATAGGAGCTGTAGACACAAAATGATAGGACATTTTTAAACAAGACCGGTTGCAAAGTTGCTAAATTTTTACATTTAAACACACTGGAGCAATAGACAAAGTTTACATAGCCTTTAAAAAGCATTTTTCAATAAAAAATAAGCTCTAAAGAGTCTACGGTTTGTCCTCTTCCATAGGAAATTCTACTTAGTCTTCTTGGTAGTAGCTGTTTCTGGATAAACAGAATGGCTAATAGTATATTTTCCCCAGTTGTTACACCTCTTTCCATGAGTCCTGACAAATTTCCAGCTAAACTAGGCAGATTTGCTGTTCACAACCAAGGTGGAGGACAACCTGAATTCCCCTAAATTATATCCATAAGTGGTATCATGTATAGTGAGGAAAAAAGGGGCATACAATAGTGCCTATGACTATATATACAAATAGCTATGACTCCTAGAATATCTAGAACAACAACCTAAAAAATGGAGTCAATACACAGCTTTGACTAATAAAAAATAACTTTTATTGATACAAAACATAAAACATGGAGACAATTCACATGTTAAAATCAAGGATGACTACCACAGTGTGGAAAAATTGGAAGCCAGACAGGAAATATAAACAACAATGTGTAAATATAGGAGTGTAATACTCTGTAGGATAGCACCAAAGGGGGACTAGATAAACCAATCTAAATAGATATATAGGGTCTTTAAACATAGTGCATGGTTGTAAACATGAAGGAGTAAAGAAATGCCTAACCAATCCACACCTCAGTGTGGGAGAAGGCATGTAAATAAATGTTTAGAACCTTACCCATAGTGTGCTATCCTGCTGTCTGGCGTCACACCCGACGCGCGTTTCGGCGGAGGAGCCTTCGTCCGGGGGTGAATTGTCTCCATGTTTTATGTTTTGTATCAATAAAAGTTATTTTTTATTAGTCAAAGCTGTGTATTGACTCCATTTTTTAGGTTGTTGTTCTAGATTTGCTGTTCAGCACTCTTTTCGGGCTGGGTGTAAGAGCTGTAATGGCGGCCATGTTGATACTCTCCGCTGTTTCAGGAAAGTCCCATAGAACTGAATGGTAAGTATGGAAACAGCGTAGCTCGCATGCTACGCTGCTTCCGTAACTGCCATTCACTACTATGGGAGTTACGGAAACAGTGCAGCTCAGCGACCTACGTTGTTTTTATAACTTCCGCCCGTATAATTAGAAAGTGGTCGGGAGGCAGAGGGAGCGAAAAAAGGTAGAACAGGGTTTAGGGGGCCCCGTTCTATATATAGGGTCTCAGAGGTGGGACATATTCTATGGATATGTCATAAATGTCCCTGATGGGAAAACCCCTTTAAGAGCAGACGTTTGTGGATGGCATCTTCCGACCGTATACCACATTTCAGAATTTAGCAGGGCACAGTTTAGGGTTGAGATTATACTGTATTTGTGAGACAAATCTTTACAAACTGTTGAACTGTTGAACAAAACCAAATGCATCTGTTTAGTTACATATCATCGGGTAACAGAGAAATAAACCGCAATGGAATCAATATGCGCAAACATTCATTATTACCTCCATTTTCTTATTGAATACTTGTGGGAACTGCAAAATTGAAATGCAGACTAGAAAAAATGTTGTAATAGTCATTTAGTTTATTGCTATAACCTTGTGAATCACAGAGGACATATTAATATGTCTGAGGACCTGCATTCAAAAATATCACCTGTAAATATCTGTCCTTGTGTTGTCCTCTCCTGGTGAGCTGATGAGAATTCTATTTTGCCGTTCCTTTGTTATAGCTGGTTTTTTACCGCTCATACGGCTCATGCTGTTTCAACGGACCGTGTAAAGGGTTCGTGGAAAAATAGGACATGTCCTATTTTCCTGCGTTTTCACACGTCCCTCCATAGACTCAAGTCTATGAGGGATCCGTGATAACGCGTTCCGCATGGGTGCACCTCGGACGTGAAAAATGGCAGTTTTTCACGTCCGAGGTGCACCACGGTCATCTGAATGTAGCCTTATATGATGTCCAAACAAAGTGTAATTGGAAATAGTATACAATAATAGCTTCTGCTGTGGGTAGAGGCAAACTGTTAAAGACGCCTTGACATGGCTTCCCCATTACGACGCAGGCTTCTTAAAGGGTAACTAAACGTTTGAAAAACTTCTGACATGTCATAGAGACATGTCAGAAGTTTTGATTGCTGGGGGTCCGAGCACCGAGACCCCCACCAATCGCTAAAACGAGGCTGCAGAAGCGCTCATTTCCGTTCGGCTTTTTCCGGAAAGCCGATGTATCGGAGTACGGGCTCATAGACTTTCTATTGAGCGCGTACTTCGATACACTGATTTCCAGAAAAAGCCGAACAGAAACTAAGCGGCTCAGCGGTCACCTGTGCGCTTCTGCCACTTAGTTTTAGCGATTGGTGGGGGTCTCAGTGTTCGGACCCCCACCAATCAAAACTTCTGACATGTCAGAAGTTTGTCTAACGTTTCGTTACACCTTTAAAACTCTTCTAAGGCTCTGTAAAGAAATGACTAAGAGGCGACTGTTCCCATAAAGTGGGCTCTATAAATACGTTGTACAAAAAGTAGCATCTACACTTCTACTACAATCATTGAAAGCTATGGATAATAAACTCTTATCAGTCAGCCGTACTATGTAAACACACCAAATAGTCCATGTTATAGGACTATTACAACAATTGTGATGACTGAAGTGAGGCCAGAAATAAGCAGCAGCTGCCATTTGGGGGTATACTATGCAGTCTGCTAGTTCACTGACATTGTCTGTATAGTAAAATCTGCACGGATGATATAAATATACAGAATAACCATACAGGATTAGACCGTGCCATCTGTCCTACTCCTGTTGTTTTTTTTATTTTCTCTAAAATATGAAAATACAATGCAAAATTGAAAACTGTCAGTAAAACATACCAAAGTGACAGATTCTCATGTACAATAATAAAAGACAGTGAACTACATTATACAGCTATATTGTACATACAGGTGCAGTCAATGAGGCGTATTATCCATCAGTCTATATTATAGGGTGGGTAATAATTTATTAACTGGAGCGAGAAGCTGTAAATAATGGCACCAATAGCACAGTTATATACTGTATGTTAATTGACACATAGTAAAACATATAGAGCATATTATATGTAGATGTAGCAGGACTGTAGAGCCTCGGAGGAACGTTCACGTCTATGTTGGATAAATGCATGTACAGCTATTCCCTAATATACTCCTATTTTTCAAACCAGTCCATATGGCTTGTGATTTGGGTAATAGGGGTGAGCAGAAGTGGCCAAATTATATTCCAAGTGGTTGCTTCTACTGGTGCAAGTGCCATTTACTAGCTATTCTGGTGTATTAGGGAATTGCTTTATAACCAATTTCCTAATATACAATTGAAGGTTCATTTAAGGCAAACGTTTCTTTTTTACGGGGCTTTGTGTATTGTGCACTGTAGTCGAATGTAAATGAACACATCATGATATCATGCCCAACTGTGCCAAATGACTAACTTAGCACTGCTACATCTGTGTATATATATATATATATATATAGATATATATAATAAAACAGACACTAAGCTACTTATATACATGCCCACACACATATATAATGACTGTCAGAAAATACCTGTTTTTAAAAAAGTTGGAAAAAAGGAAAATGGAAAGAGAAGGAAAGCACAAATCCCGAGTAGTGACCTATAATGGTGCAGTCAATAAAGAGACAGTCCTGAGTCACGGAGTGCCAGACCCGAGAAATAAAACACGCTCTTCACAAAACATGAAGAATATTGACAGAAATTATTGAAATAAAATGTTGGTCAAAAAGAAATGGCCATGAAAGCGAAAAGAAGTCAGTGCTATAAATCCCAGCAAGAGACATGGCAAAGATGAGATGGGTCAGGGGAGAATCACTGGCAGAAGAAGACCACACGGTGCCCCCATATATAATACAAAAGGTAAGGAGCATAATATGTCAAAAAAGCCTTCCGAGATCAGAAGGATGAGATGTTTGGATGAGCAGAGACTGCGAGTAGACTAGCTGTGACACCCAGCCAGGGACAGGCAGTGCTCATGTGAGTGATATAGAGCTCCCCTCTCTGGCTCTGTCCTTGATTCTGTCCTTTCTTTCATGCCTCTCTTCATACTCTTGATACCTGTCTCTTTTCTCCTCCCCACTGACTCTTTCCTTGCTCTCCCATCTTACCTTCCTCCCCTATCTACTCTCTCTCTCTCTCTCTCTCTCTTCGTTCTCCCCATCACTGTATCCCTGTCTTCTCACTCCTTCTCTCATCCTTATTCCCCCTCCTCTCGCTCTTCCCTCACCCTGTCCCACCTCCTCCCTCTCGGCATTTTCCTTGTTGCGCTGATCCTTCTTTCTCCTTATAGTTTTTCAGTTGTCTTTTCTGTAGTTCTGTTTGTCTTCTTCCCCTTCCCTGTGTTTAGATGTGTCTCGTGTGCTCCGTTATCTTTGCAGTTGGCTCTGCGAGCTCCGCTCTATATAACATTCTTCTGGCATCATCCTGTGCGGCTCCTGGCACAGGGCAGGTGAGGGATGAACATTACCTGGCTGGGACAGATGTTCCTGATGATTGAGCTATTACTGTCTTCCATTACCTATTCCTTCTCCCATTCTCTACCCACCCTTGTCATTCCCTTACCCATATTCCATTTTTTTCCCCAACCTTTTGTCTATGGGACATACTGGCAGCAGGTTGCTTAGAAAGAGGAAAGCGTTAAAGCAGCTGTGCATCTTAAGACTGGTGAAGACAAATCATTGAATTTGCCAATGTTTCTGTGCAATGTTTGCCATATTTCTGCTGTGCCCACCGCATTGTGCCATGCCCTCAAGCCCGTGCATGGCACTTTGCCACATTCCTGCAGAATCAACATCATTTCTACCACATTCGAGTGGAGTCCGTATAATTGAGCTGTGCATCTGAGGCACCTAGATTATTATGCCAGGATCCAAAGTAGCTTCAAGCGCTGTGTCACCTGCAGAGAAGCTGACATTGTGCCATAGTCCTCTAAAGATATTCTGCGGGTAGATGCCATGCTGTGGTCAAAAGCTTATGGACTGGACTTGGTCCTCAACCATTTTCACTTGATGCTTAGCTATAATGCTTTGTAAAAATAATGATGACTTATTTGAGTTGATGTATTGATAGAGAAGGCCTACTTCAGGGTCATGATATTTCTGGGTCCTTTCGAAAGTTCCTCTACAGTTTATCCTTCTTCTCGTCTTGGTAGAGATAGTTCCATCCTTCACAGATCTTGTTGTGGTGGACGGCCATAGGTCAGATGTAAACTCGACGAGGCCCGTATATTAGACATGGTACACGATCCAGCTGGAAGTTGAGCATTAAGAAGTATGTAGTTGTCTTCCATGCTTCTCAAGAAAGAGTTCCTGTAAATAGGGTGTCCAGTATGTGCGGTTCAGGTTTCGGCTCAATTCTATTTGAGTTTAGGATCTAGATCTGATTTTGTGGCACGATCTCAATATGACGTCTGCTACTTAGACAGGAGTCACAGGATCAGCTGCCACATCCACCCATGAATAATTCAAGGGATAACTAAAAATACATCGTAGTGCTTTCTGTGTGTCCCAATGTCCTCCCTCATCCTGTCTCACATCATGCCCCCTCCCTTATTAGACTACATTCCTACAACCTTCTCTCACGTACCCACCTGGCCTACAGCCTCTTCTTCTACATGATGCTGCCTTACGCTTTGGTATTGTTACTCTATGTATAGCACATAAAACTTCCATATAACTAATACAACTCCACAATTGGATTATTTTGCTATTTTACAATGTTTATTCATCCTTTTTTATTGTATGTCCCATAAAACCCCCATCACGTATACAGGGTTTCTATACTACACTATACAGATTTTAAGCCACATCCTGATCCCCTATAACCTAGCAAACCCTTCCAGACTATTGTGTCCTGGGGTTAACCCTACAACTACAATTTTAAGTACTATTCCATTTTCCATTAAAATGTATAAATACCACATATCTATCTTGTTACCTGCAGGTTCCACCATTGCCATGTCCGTGGCCCAGTCGCTTGGATGGCTTTTTCTTGGCGCTCTTGGTTGTGGTGCTGTAGTAATGGAAACATTGCTTCCCCGAGCTGGAGGACCTGTGGTGAATGTTGCTTTGGTATTTGGTGGGTCATTTCCACAGATGGAGTTGGTAGGACCCCTGATTCCAGATGGGTCTTTAACTCTTCCTCTTGACATTCACACAGTTAATGTGCTTGTTAATGATAGCGGCCCTGGACCACTCTTGCGCCAACTGTGCCTGGCATTAAAAGGAGCCCATGCAGTTGTGTTTCAGGATAAAATTGGAACAGAGGCTGTGGCCCAAATCCTAGATTTCATCTCTTCTCAGACACTTGTGCCAATCATTAGCATCAGCGGAGGATCTGCTGTGGTATTGAGTACAAAGGTAAGCTCATAGGATGTTGGCATTCCCCAAAGCAATTTGTGGGAAAGGATATTGTCCATATTATATTTATCAGTTTCTGGTTATTGCTTGCAATACTTTACCACCGATTGTTGTTGTAAAAACTATCTTTACCCTTTCTAGCGTAATTTGTGGCTTTCGTGGTTTTACATAGGACTGCAGGTTAAATTACTGATTTATTATAGTGCACTGAAATAAAAAAACGTTCAACAACAAGGTTCTAGGGATAACCAAATGTATGACATGCTCAATAGTTGTTATTCATCAGTTCTGTATTGATCCAATAATTCGCAGTAGCACGGTGCTTCTCCTTTATATCTGAGCGGTGGTATAACAGGGGGGGTTATACTGTAACATTCTGGTATGTACTGTTGTGCGACGTCGGCAACAGGTTATAGTGTAGCAATGGTGGGACAACATTTCAGCCCATCCTTGACATTTGCAGCAAGCTGTGCTGCCTTGCGGATATTATATCATGGTCACATCAAGTTAATGGACACAATAAAATTCTATTGTCGGAATTTGAACAGATTTAATTGATCATCTAGGCTAAAACTGTAGCTCTTGTTCTGGCGTCTCCAACTGGAAATATCAGAAATGATAATGTTTGCATTTTTCTATTGCACCACATGGCCTATACATTGGTCCAAAATAATTGGATCATTACCGTAAACCCAAAGATTATTACTGTAGGATTGATCAAATTGCCACCTTTTTAAAAGGAAAATGTTAGTGCTTTTTGGATTGTGGTATGTGGTAAATGGTACCTCGGAGGATGTCACTGGCTGCGTCTTGCTGCAGAAGAGTAAAAGTATAGCAGGAGACCGGTCCAGTAAACAGACCGCTCACGGGCAATAATAATGTTTGAAGTACTTTTTAGTGGTGTGAATTCACAATATAAAACCTAGACTGTGGGCATTGGGCTAAGAGTAAGTGAATGTGCATTTATAGACTAGCATTCAAGGACTTAAATACCATAAGGTTGCTATGGGGTGCTTGGAGAGAGGGGACCCAGTCATGTTGCTCACTTCCCTTTGCCATTGGGTAAAAAGGTCTAGGCAGGAATTCTATTTCTAGAGAAAATGCATTGTTAGCCAAAAATTGGGGTGGGGATCCGCCACAGCGTCATAGAAAGGTTGTCTAAAGTGTGTGTGGGGGGGGGGGGGGGGGCGAAACCTGGACCTTCCATCCTGGGCGGCAATAAAAGCTGCACCATAGGGAGGGCCCTGTTTGATCTTTGCCATGGGTCCCCTCTCTTGTGTTTTTGTGTATGCCACTGCTAGCATGGGTCTTGGCTGGTGGGCCACCACTATGACTTAAACATCATTATGCCTGATCACCCACTTGTTAATGGGGTTGTTCAGAATAAGAAAAACATGGCTGCCTTCTTCCAAAAGCAGTGCCACGCCTGTCTACAAGTTGTATGCAATATTGAAGCTCAGCCACATTCACTTAAATGGAGCTAAATTATAATGCCAGACACAAACCATGGACAGGTGTGTTTCTTGAAGAAAGCAGCTATATTTTTCCAATCTTGTACAACCCCTTTTAAAGGGGTTGTCCACTACCGGACAACTGATGACCTATCCACAGGATAGATCTTCAGTATATCATCGGTTCGGGTCCGACACCTGGACCCCACACTGATCAGACGCTCCGGTGGCCTGCGGGCATCGAATGTTATGGCACGTTATGCTGTGTACGGAGCCGGAAGCAGTTGGCTCCGTACATAGCATAGCAGGCGTGCTGCCGAACTGCAGCTCTGTTCCTATCCACTTGAATACTGCAGTACTGCAGCTCGGCCGCTATTCCGTGGCCGGAGCCAACTGCTTCCGGCATGTACATCTGGTGCAGAGAGGCCACCGGAGCAGTTGATCGGTGTGGGGTCCGGGTGTCGGACCCCCACAGATCATGTACTGATGACCTATCCAGTGGATAGGTCATCAGTTGTCCGGTGGTGGACAACCCCTTTAACTATTTTAATACTTCCCATAAAACAGCATCGCCTCCCCACTTTTACATGAAACAAACTCTCGTCAATGTCCTCTTCATGGATATTTTGGATGTTTGGATTCAATGATGTGATTCTTCTTCCTGCACTACGCCCTAGTCCCCACCATCCTAACAGACACTTATAATGAATCTTCTGTTTTTGGACGCCTGCACTAAATATCTTTTTACCTGTGCTTTAATGTTGTTTCTGATTCTGAATTTCATTTTAGTTTGTTTTTAATTAGTGAGTTTATTTTTGCATACGACAGAGCATCAGCTTTGAAGAAATGAAAGGAAACAAGTAGTTTCACAGTTGATGACGCATCTGCTTCTATATTTCTCTCTCCAGATCACAGTACATGGAAATAAGGGTTACTTCATGGCAAAAGTTATAGAATTGTTTCATTAACTTTGACTAACGTCCGCTATATTTCTGTATATAACTTTCATTGTTCCTTTTTATAAGTTTTTCCTTAAAATAATGGATGTCACAATATGACCACTTTTATTACTTCTTTTTTTTGCATTAATGTCACCATTCAAAAATAAAACTATATTTTCATTATTTCCCCAGGAGCCAAGATCTTCCTTCCTGCAGATGGCGGCCTCATTGGACCAGCAGCTCATTGTTATATTCAAAGTGTTGGAGGAATATGACCTTGGTCCATTCTCTGTTATTACCAGTCATTATCCTGGTCACCGGTTATTCCTGAAGACAGTCAGAGCTTTGTGTGAAGCTATTCAACCAGGTTGGGGTCCTCAAGATGAACTGATACTAGAGCCGGGAACGGGCCCAAGAGGGACCCAGAGAGTTCTCAGACAAATTTCAGCCCCTGTGCTCCTACTGTTTTGCTCCAGAGAGGAGGCTGAGGAGTTGTTCCTGATGGCTGGTGAAGCTGGACTACTTGGACCAGACTTTATCTGGATTGTACCAAGTTTCACAATTGGATCTCCAGAACGCCCTGCTGACTTCTTCCCTGTTGGACTTGTTAGCGTGGTGACTGATGGTTGGCAGAGGAGTCTACGGCAAAAGGTTCAGGATGGAATTGCAGTAATTTCCGCAGCAGCAAGGAACTATTTGCAGAAACATGGTGAGCTGCCCGATCCTGGAGGAACCTGTTTGACACCAGGACAAATGCAAGGAAATGACACTTTGTATAGGTACATGTTAAAAAAAAAAAATAGTTAGCATGACAAGTTCAATTTTATATTTTATGATATTTTATTAGAATTCTTTGATCTGTCAGGTGGTCCTTTTTTATTTCTTGCCCTTTATTGTCCGCAATCTCTTGATATGTGTGTTCTTTCTGTTCTCATTTTGCTTTACTACAAATTGTTTTAATCTCTTAGACATATGCTGAATATAATGTGGCAGGAGAGGGACCTATCCTTCAATACCCAGGGATATCTACTAAATCCATCTATGCTGGTCATTACGTTGACACCACAACGGGTATGGGAGGAGGTAAGCACTTTTCTACATTTCCCTAGCATTACCTGGGTAGTGGTTGCTAGAACTGTGAACAGCCAAATAAATCTGTCCGTCCCCCCCTTTCTAGGTTGGCAGGTGGGAACGTGGTATAATACGTATGAAGTACCCAGTATGGCCACGATATGGCCGTGGTCAACAACTTGTGTCAGATACTCGTCACCTAACTGTGGCCACCTTAGAGGAGAGACCATTTGTTATCGTTGAGAACACAGATCCAGTCACAGGAGACTGCATACGGAATACAGTACCTTGCCGCAAGCAGAGCAACTTGACCTTAAGGTACAGAGGATCAGTCAACAGCAAACCATACAGAGGAAGGGAAGAATAGTGATGTCATGGGATAATTATTCATAAAACAGACTTTTTACCTTACTACCTTTTATGTTTGTCCTTTTGTAAAACTTTACTTACATAGTTCTTATATTTTATACCCCAGCAGTTCAGGTGAACCTTACTCTAAGCTGTGCTGTAAAGGCTTCTGTATTGACATCTTGAAGAAGTTGGCTCGTACAGTTAAGTTCTCGTATGACCTTTACCTTGTGACAAATGGCAAGCATGGGAAAATGGTGCGAGGGGTGTGGAATGGAATGATAGGAGAGGTGAGTAGGCTGGCATACATACTACTTGTATTCTCCTCACCAACTATATACTATCCTATTTCCCCTCTTTACCACCAGCTGACTATTCCTTTATTCCATGCCCTCTCAGGTTTATTACCAGCGTGCTCACCTTGCTATTGGGTCTCTCACTATAAATGAGGAGCGTTCAGAGATTGTGGATTTCTCAGTCCCCTTCGTAGAGACTGGAATCAGTGTCATGGTGTCACGTAGCAATGGAACTGTGTCCCCCTCCGCTTTCCTAGGTGAGATCTATAGACCACCACTCCATAATCTTTCTTCATAAATCATGATTACAAAAATATTTATTGTAGAAAGTCATTTCAAGCAAAATGTTAGAATTTCCACAACTCGTCTAAGCCCCGGATCTAAAAAAAAAAAAAAGTTGAACCGTTGTTATTCTATTATCTATGGTTCAAAAATATAATACAATTTTCATAATGATTGTACATCGGACTCTTGGAAGAGGAAATGAGTAAGAAAAAGAAAACCCAACAGATTTAAGATGTCTTCTTTACTTATTTGCAACTTCCACAACCTCTTGTTATCCTTTTCTTGACACTACAAATGGAAAGTGTGTATTATGGACCCTTATATTGACCTTGTGATGCTAGGATTTCTGCTTATTGAGCCTTGTTAGGTCTCTCATCGAGATTCTGTAAGGTTGGACTTGTGGACAAATATTTTCGTTTTTTAAATAAGGTATTTATTGTTCTTGTGTTGGGATATTGAATGGTGGACTAGCCATAAATTCTTACTTCTCTCTACAGAGCCATACAGCCCAGCGGTCTGGATGATGATGTTTGTCATGTGTCTATCTGTTGTAGCAGTGACTGTATTCATCTTTGAGTATTTCAGCCCAATGGGATATGATCAAGATCTAAACAATGGAAAACGTGAGAGGATAACTATTTTCTGTAATAATTGTTGATCATAGAGGTTTAAAAGTTACATCAAAAACAGCAAAAGAAAATGTATATTTTGCCTCGGAAGTATGAATGGAAAGTATAAGGGCTCATTCAGACGAGCGTATCTGTAGTCCGTGTGACGGCCATTAAAACAATTGCCGTCACACGGACTCATGTATTTCAATGGGCCGTTCACATGACCGTCGTTTCAACGGAGTGTGTGAAGAGTTCGTGAAAAATAGGACATGTCCTATTTTACTGCGTGTCACACATCCCTTCATAGACTCTAGTCTATAGGGGATCTGTGACAACTCGCCCCGCACTGGTGCACCTCGGACGTGAAGAAGTGCAGTTTTTCACGTCCTACGCTCGTCTGAATGTAGCCTAAGGGTCTGATCATAAAGACTGATTGTTTTGTATTGCCAACCAGTAGCACTTACAGTAGTGTTTTAGATCGGTAGTTTTCTCTTCCGAAAGAAGGTTATTTTCAGGCATATGTTTGTTATGTTCTTGGCCTTCCAAGTATAAATAGCTTCATAACTAATATGAATAATTAAGCCGAGGCTCATTTGAATAGTCACTGAGCCTCATTTGAATACACTGCAAACCTTGCTAAGGATGACTACATTTCTCACAGTCACGCAAGATTGTCTTTATGAAAATTAGAATTTTAGGCATGCAATTGAACCATCCTGATTCTCACATAATCTGGTGTAAATCTATGTGTGCTGAAAGTAATATCATTAATTACTATGTATGAATATATATACATATATATACATTATATATATATATGTACGTACGTACGTACGTACGTACGTACGTACGTACGTACATATATATATATACACACACATATATATATATATATGTACATATATATATATATATATATATATATATATATACAATATATATATATATATATATATATATGTACATATATATATATATATATATATATATATAAATATATATGTACGTACATATATATATATATATATATATATATACGTACATATATATATATATATACGTATATATATATATATATATACACGTACATACATATATATATATAGATATATATGTATATATATTTATATATATATATATATACGTACATATATATGTATATATATATATATACACATATATATATGTATGTATGTACGTACGTACGTACATATATATATGTATACATATATACACGTATATAAATATAACGAGATTGAAGGTTTAAGGCATTGAATGGAAAGATCACCGGTGTGAGTAATGATGGCTACAAAGATCAATGATTCTGAAGTGCAGCAAAGGACAGGAGCTGATGTGAGAAAATGATAAGAGATGGACGGGAATAAGAGATAACGTTCTTACTTGTCTTTTCAGGTTTAGGAGGTCCAAGCTTCACCATAGGGAAATCCTTATGGCTGCTGTGGGCACTAGTCTTCAATAATTCAGTTCCTATACAGAATCCCCGTGGGACTACCAGCAAAATCATGGTGCTGGTCTGGGCATTCTTTGCTGTAATTTTTTTGGCTAGTTACACAGCCAATCTTGCTGCATTTATGATTCAGGAGCAATATATAGACACGGTGTCTGGCTTGAGTGACAGGAAGGTGAGTGGTGTCTAAACATGCTTCTCGCTTCCTTAAAGTCGTTCAATTGTTTAATTATTTTGCCCAGATAAGTGCAAAATTCCGTGCTGATTAATTTCCTAATTTAAATTAATAAGCGTTAAATCTCTGTTTTTATGATATTGAGCTCCAAATCCTCCACAGATTTGAATGATGAAATTCGGGCTGCGTGGAACCACCAGTATGGTGAGCTTACTGAATAAAGATTTACAAAACTCCTATTGAACTCAATAAATCCGTCTTCATTAAAGGGGTTGTCCACTACCGGACAACTGATGACCTATCCACCAAATAGGTCATCGGAATATCATTGATGCAGGTCCGACACCCGTACCCTGCACCGATCAGCTGCCCCGGTGGTCTGTGGGCAGCAGATGTTATGGCACATTATGCAATGTACGGAGCCGGAAACAGTTGGCTCCATACATTGCATAGCAGCTGTGCTGCCGAACTGCATAAGGATTTACAAAACTCCTATTGAACTCAATAAATCTGTCTTTATTAAAGGGGTTGTCCACTTCCCTTCTCCTATCCCTTAATTGAACTTGATGGACATTTGTCTTGTTTCCACTGTACTATGATGACCTATCCCCCGGATAGGTCATCAGTATATCATCGGTGCGGGTCTGACACCCGAACCCCGCACCGATCAGCTGCTTCGGTGACCTTCGGGCACCAAATGTTATGGCACATTATTCGGAAGCAGTTGGCTCTGTACATTGCAAAGCGGCCATGCTGCCGAACTGCAGCTCTGCTTCTATTCACTTAAATACTTCAGTACTGCAGCTCGGCCACTATTCCGTGAACAGAGCCATCTGCTTCCAGCAGCGTATACGTCAGGTGCCGGAGGCAGCCAGAGCGGCTTAACGGTTCGGGGTCCGGGTGTCAGACCCCCACAGATCATTTACTGATGACCTATCCGATGAATAGGTCATCAGTTGTCCGGTCGTGGACAACCCCTTTAAGGTCCACGCGGGGTGGCTGGAGACACCCATAGTGATATGATTTGTGAAGAGAAACAGGGGATTTGGAGCTCTCTCACATTTTTACTAAGAAGGTCAAACCTGGATGCTGGTGATGCTTTTTATATAGCACTTCGCAAAAGCTTTTGATACTGAATTATTACAGAAAGACCTTGATAAGCTGGCAGCCTGTGCAGGTAAATGGCAGATGAAATTTAATGTTGATAAATGGAAAGTAATGCACGAATGCCACAGTAATAGTAACACTGTATAACTGGAATTCAAAATAACAAAGCATAGGAAGGGCTTAACCCGTTAGTGACCGCCCCATAGTGTTTTAACGGCGGCCACTAATAGGCTTTATTCCGATGCAGTAGACTTTTTACGGCGCTGCATCGGAATAAATAAACAGAGCAGGGAGCCGTTAAATCTACCAGAGGTAGCTGAAGGCTGGGAGCATCCCTGCTCGAACGGGTGAGATCGATATTAGTATCGATCTCACCCGTTTAACCCCTCAGATGCGGCGCTCAATAGCGAGCGCCGCATCTGAGTGGTTTTGGAGAGAGGGAGGGAGCTCCCTCTCATCCCACTGACACCCGGCGATAAGATCACCGAGTGTCTGTCTTCTATGGCAGCTGGGGGGCCTAATGAAGGCCCCCAGGTCTTCCTGTAGTGTATGCCTGCTAGGTCATGCTTCTGGACACAATTCCGGATGGAAAATACGCAGCAATTCCACTACGTGCGGACGAGCCCTTACACAAATGCGTATTTTGCTGCGGAAATTCTGCAACAAATGTGTTGCGTGTTGGTACCCTTATTGAAATATTTGAATGTACAGTAAATGATTAAAATGGCAAATATACTTGCTTATAGGCAGTTTAAAACATAGTGACATTCGTAAATGCCACAGAGTTGGCAACATTCCAAATACATTGTGGCAAATATATAAACCGGTTTATGCCAGTTTTCTGTTTTCAGTAAAAAAGTCCACATTTTGGCACACTTTCTGGAAGTAGTCTAGAAAATGGTGCGGGGCTTAGATAAGGGGGTGGGCTCCCCATTGGAACGACAGATTTATCAGAACTTATGCCAGAAACTGGTGTAAGTTATGGCGCAAATCTACATTTGCTCATAGAAGGCATAGATTTTCATTTCTGTCACAGGGACAGCCAAAGATATGCCAAATACACAGTCGAGTCACATTATTATGACCACCTCTTACTTTCGAGGTCAGCAGTGCGTAGCCAATGAAGGAAGTGATGTGTCGTGGGCTGGCTTGGTGGGTATATAAGGTGTGCGATAGGCTGTCTGAACACATATCACTCATTGTTGCCATGGTTTTCGGGCCAAGGGTGGCAGTATTTTTCAAACAGCGCAGTTTGTGAACTGTTCGGATTCTGCTGTGGTGTATTGTGAGTGGACAACTGGCATCATTGGGAATAACCCGACAAGGAAACTGCGGAGCACCACGGTCATCGATGCGAGAGGTGAACGACCGCTACGAAGGTGCGCGAGGGCCGAACAACACGCTAAAGTGGAGCAGCTCACCGTGAAAATCAACCAGGGGGCTACCAGACGTGTCTCTAAAACAACAGTGTATGGGGCTCCGAAGCAGACGGATGGTCACTGCTCTTATGCATCAGAAAATAAGGCTACGATTTGCACAGCAGTATCTAAATTGGACCACCGATGATTGGCAAAGGGTTGACTTCTACTGTCACGATGCGGGTGTGGACCCACTGGGCCGTACCGCGTAGCGGGATGGCAGCTGGCCAAACAGGTATAGTACAGAGTCTATAGTCCAGAAAGGGCACCTGTGGCAACTCGGACAGTAGCAAGGCAGGCTCGGCTGGGACGAGGCAGCAGGCAGACGTCAGGCGTGGCGTAGCAGAACAGTCGTGGAATACAGCACAACATGACAACAGCTCGGCACAGCACTTGACCAGGATAGCACGGGATACAGGACACAGGATACAGGAACAGGGAACAGTTGGAAACTGGAAGACACTAGGAGACCATTTGCAAGACAAACTTTGGGTAACGAACAACGCTCAGTCAAAGAACAAGAGGGCAGAGCCCTTTTTATAGACCAGTAGCATTCAGACTTCCTGCAATTATGCGCGCACTGGCCCTTTAAGACGGTGCGCGCGCCCTCCGGGAGATAGTCTCGATACCAGGAAGTGAGTGCCGGCGCCTCACAGGGGTACGACGCTGCAGGGAACTCACATGTCCATGGCCGTGGCCGTCGAGGGGTAAGTCAGAACGACTGGCCGCGGCCATAGACGTTCCATCTACAATGAGTAACGTTTTCTGCTTTATCGAAACAATGGACGTTGGCGTGTCAGATGAGAAACATCAGAGGACAAACACCCTGCAACCATTGCTGGAAGAACACAAGCTGGTAGCGGCAGTGTTATGGTCTGGGGAACTTTTTCATGCCATTCTCTGGGCCCACTCATCCATGTGGAAGGCACTCTGGACTGATTTGGATATTAATCCATCGTTGCAGTTCACGTCCACCCATACATGCCGTTTGTCTTCCTGGGGCAGATGGAATCTTCCAGCAAGACGATGCGACATGTCACACGGCCAGAAATGTTCCGACAGTGGTTGTAAGAGCACGACCAAGACTTCCAAGTACTTCCCTGGCCTCCTTATTTGCCAGACTTGAACCCAATTGTGCATCTGTGGGACCTCCTCGATTGTCTTGTTCGCTCTATGAAAAAAATAAAAACATTTTTGCTGCGACGTGTGAACCCAGCCTAATGTTGCCAGTTATATTTACTAGGTCCAGAAAAACAGCTGTGAAACCTCATATGCTGGCTTTGATCATGCTGCCGGAAAGCTTTCTACATTCAACTTTATGCAAAGCCTACATCCTTAGGGTATACTTACATTAGACTTTTTTCTTCACAGTTTGCCACGACATGATTTTCATAATTACGGCATAACTGCAACATTTTTGTAAAAACCGATGTGGTTTGCACACATTGTCCAGAGAGTGCCTTACATTACCAAAGTAAATAATACATACATTGTCCAGATAGTGCCATACAGTGCCTAGATAAATAGCACCTTGTGAAAGGAGGAAACGAGCGCCGATCAACGAGCTGTCTCCATCGGCGCTCGTTTACACAGCCCAGGTCGGGACGTGTAAAAGTACCTTTACAGACAGTGCCCAATGTAGTCCATACCATATTCCTTTAGTGCAATACATCGTTCAGAGGTAGCTGAACAATGTATAGGAGATCAATAGGAAAAGAGAGGCAGAAGATAATAAACACAGGGTAAACATAAATTAAAACGCAAAAGAAATTGATATAGAAAGCTAATTGAAGCTTAAACGAAGGAGACAAAGAGAAGCATTAGCAGGATGGAAATAAAAGGCAGGTTGCAACGTTCCTGGGAGGGGTGAAAAACCCCAACATTCCTCATTATGTTTGTGATTAAGCTCTCATTAACACTCGTTGTTAATCGTCCAGACTTATTATCCTGCCTGCTGCTGCAGGATCGTGAACATTGATATAGCAACGTACACATTGTGTATGGGAATCTAATGATGGAATTAGAAATGCAATACAGGTTGCATGTATCGTTATTAAGGGGGCTTCAACGGGTAAATGTTCCCAGAGAAGCACGGTAAGTTTAGCTTTCTGGATTCAAGAACATGATATGACATAGTAAGATGGTATTACAGTAGTGTGCGGCAAGGTAATGTTACGGTTAGGCCTGATTCACACGAACGTGTCCATTTGGCCTCCGCAAAAAGCGGACCGTATTTAATGCATTTTAGTTCCGTGTGCTTTCCATGGGGCATCAGTGTTTCTATTTTTTTTCCCCATTGTTTTTTTAGCAACTGGCGCGTGAAAAACACGGACAGCACACAGATGTTGTCTGTGTGCAGTCTGTGTTTTTCACGCACCCATTGACTTCAATGGGCGACATGGTCCGCAAAATCGGACCAAAATAGGACATGCAGTGAGTTTCACGCAACGGAAACACGCTGTGTGGAAAATCACGGACGTCTGAATAGCCCCATTGAATTGCATAGGTCCGTGCGATGTCCGTTTTTTTTTAATGGACAGAACACGGACATATACAACGTTTGTCTGAATAAGGCCTTAAACACAGCACATGACTAAGCTGGGACAAGCACACTTGTTGCCCAACATAAGGTTTCAGAGTTTGCCATTTCCCCCACCCTTAGTCCCGTATTCCTATTAAAAACATCATTTCTCCATATCCCTCAATCTCCACCCTCTCCACACAACTCTCAATGTAGGGTCGGCTGGCCACCCTTCTATGGTCCTGCAGCTCCTCTCCAAGGTCCGAAGACCTAGAGCTCCTCTCCTAGCTCCACATCTCACTATCTTATATGGCATTCATATGTTCTCCCTGTGTTTGTGCGGGTTTCTTCGGGGTACTCCAGTTTCCTCCCACATACCGCTTCCTATGAAATTGACCCTCGTGTGCTAGTTTGTCTCAGGAAATTAGATTGTGAGCTACATTAGGGACAGGGACTGATGTGAATGACGACAATCTCTGTACAGCGCGGCGGAATATGTTGGCGCTATATAAACAACAGGAAAGAAATAAAATAAGGAAGCGCTGATTGTCTCACTGTGTGACTGGAGCCTACTGTAAAGTATTTTCTTATGTGACAGGTACCATTTCCTTACAAATGTATTAAAGGTAAGCCCTTAACGTACCCGGGCAGCATCAGTATTATCAGAAGCTCAAACACAGCTTCCAATTGGTTGTACACAGAAATTTAAAGGTGGAGCATTGTTTTTTTCCCCTTAAAGCGCAACCAAACATTCAACAAACTTCTGACATGTCAAAGTGACATGCCAGAAGTTTTGATTGGTGGGAGTTCGAGCACTGAGACCCCCACCAATCGCTAAAACGAAGTGGCAGAAGCACCAGTGTGAGCGCTAAGCCGCTTCAATTCTGTTCTGCTTTTTCCAGAAAGCCGGTGTAGCGGTGTATGGGCTCATAGACTTTCTATTGAGCCTGTACTCCGATATATTGATTTCCGGAAGAAGGCGGACAGACACGAAGAGGCTGAGTGCTCACACGAGCGCTTCTGCCGCTTCGTTTAAGCAAATGGTGGGGGTCTCGGACCACCAAACAATCAAAACTTCTGACGTGTCACTAAGACACGTCAGAAGTTTGTCAAACGTTTAGTTACACTTTAACATGTTACCGGTTGCTTTTCTTGCCTAAAATGTTTAATTTCGGTTTGGTTAAAAAAAATTATATTTATTTTTAACAGCCATATAATCTTGTCTGTGTCTGCAGTTCCAGAAGCCTCAAGAGCATTACCCACCTTTCCGATTTGGCACAGTCCCAAACGGGAGCACTGAGCGCAACATCCGCACGAACTATCCTGACATGCACAGTTACATGGTGAGATACAACCAGCGATCAGTGGAAGATGCTCTTGCCAGTTTAAAGTTTGGGTGAGAACTATATTATACATTGTAATGAATTATCAATCCAATTTGAATTCATTGTTGAAGTGGAAATAATATTTTAGTTCAATCTTGAGATAAAAGGTTATTTGTCTTTTTTATAACTTACTCACCCTATCCTCCCCAAGCCCTACATGACAGATGGCATGGTTTCAATATTTTGCACAGGGGAGGGCTAACAATTCTGAAACCGCTGTCCACCTATTGTAGTAACTGGCTATATACTGCACCGGTTTGGCTCTGGATAGTGCTATGTTCTACCTTCTCTCCTCTCTCGGCCAGCTTTTTTTTTATTATTATTTTCTTGTAACACACTGTATTGCCAGTTGTCATCTTAGGACTTGTGTTTTTTTACACAGGAAGTTGGATGCCTTCATCTACGATGCAGCTGTGTTGAATTACATGGCGGGTAAGGATGAAGGGTGCAAGCTGGTGACCATTGGAAGTGGGAAAGTCTTTGCTACAACAGGATATGGTATTGCTCTACAGAAGAACTCACGGTGGAAGCGTCCCATTGACCTGGCACTTCTACAGTTTCTAGGAGATGGTATGTGTCCGCCTCTATGATGTCCCTTCTAGATGTTTCTTACATAATCATCCCATTGGCGGTTAACAGTTTTAAAGGGGGAATCTATTTACTAAGAAGTAACAATTCTTATGCCAGTTCTGTGCCATTCGGGACGTTTTTAGTCTTCGCGAACCCATTCATTTTAGCCGGTGAATTGGGTCTGTGAAAAGTGATTCTCCGATTTGTGGAAAAATAGGACATGTCCTATCTTACCACAGATCACTGACGTGACTCGGCCGGCGCACACTATCGAGTGCATGAAGCATTAGAGTCTGAGATTTATCAATGTGCTACAAGTTAACAGTTAGAGATCTTGAGTTCTGTCTTGCAAAAGTGGAGCCCATGTAAGACAAGTCCGATACGGTGCACCGCATGTGCCTTTTAGTGTAGGCTGAGTCGAGTATTGCAACATTTTAAAGAACCATTCTGTACCTAGTGCAGGGCCTGTGGGATGCAGCATGCCACAGATAGTCTCTCTTGTTTTTTTAGTCCTTGTGTCATGCTCCGCCCCTTCAGGCCCTGCACTAAGTATAATAAAGTGTATCCGTTTTACATGGATTGTTCCTTTAAAATGTATCACACAGACATTGCTTAAGAGAACTTATTAGTTCTCCTTACATATGTTTTACCGAGAAATGTATGAATAAATTATCAACTTTGCGTTACCATTCCCCTTGGAAGTTTGATTGACCATTGATTACACATCATGGTCAAGACACGGCAAAAAAAAACGCATTTTGAACGGGACATGTGAACCCAGCCTAAAGGCTATGTTCTATCAAATGTATGTTTGCAAGAAGAAGGGGACAGATGGAAGGGAGTATGAATGTAGGATCAGACTACACAGGTTTGTTTGTAGTCTGTTATCTTGGAGACACATTGATCTGCATAGGAGCTGCAGACTGTGAACAATAGGAGATTTTTAAATAAGACTATTTACTTAGTTGTTTCATCTTTTTTTAGATACATCGAAAAAAAAATTGGTTGTGAATGTGGACCTGCCACTTAAAATAATACTTAGGGCAAAAGCTGAAAATACAGCTATTGGCCAAAGCGGTGCCGCCCGCCCCAGAAGCTAAGTCTCACCTACTATATGTATTCCCATCGATCAGAAGATCCAAGCTGCTCCTTACAGCCTTATTCCATACACGGGTCCTGAGCAGCTAGTGACATGACTCACCTGGAATTCTGTCCAAGGAATGACTCATTGAAGGTCATGAAAACCTGTGCTCAGGACCTGTACTTGCAAAAAGACTATAGGAGGAGCCCGAAACTCATGGATCTCCTGATCGGCAGGGACCACAGAGATTAAACTCCACCTGGGGTGGGCAGCTCCACTGTGGCCAATCAGAAGACATCTTTGGATCTGCTAATCTGTAAAAGTTTGGGGCTAGGGGCTTCCACTCTGGGCAATGCAAAGGTTGAAATCTGTGGGAAAATCCAGAACACATGCAGATACATATTCAATCTCCAACTTTCTCTTTCCCTGAGGGTATGTTCACACGGCAGCGTCCGTAACGGCCGAAATTACGGGGCTGTTTCCAGGAGAAAACAGCCCCGTCATTTCAGCCGTAACGGCATGTGCAGGCGCTTGAACGCCGCGTCCATTACGTACGTAACTGGAGCTGGTTTTCCATGGAGTCCATGGAAAACTGCTCCATTTACGTCTGAAGAAGTGACATGACACTTCTTTGGCGCGGGCGTCTATTTACGCGCCGTCTTTTGACAGTGACTAGTAAATATACGCCTCGTGTGAACAGACAAACGTCAGCCCACTGCTTTCAATGGGCAGATGTTTGCCAACGCTATCGAGGCGCATTTTCGGACGTAATTCGAGGCGTAAAACGCCCGAATTACGTCCGTAATTTGGCCGTGTGAACATACCCTTATACTTGTCCTTCTTTTTGGATCCACTGCTGGCTTTGGCTAAAAAAACAAACTGTACCAAAACTGCATCTGTAAAGAAAGCCTAAGGGCACTAGTGACTCTAACTGTATTATGCAATAGACACTAGTATGAGGCGGAATCATAAAATGTGCTATTTGATACTCATACATGAGAACACTCATTTAAGCGCATTGTCTCACCTGTGTAAGTGCATTGCCAGGTATACTGGCTGTATGGTGGCAGGTGAAGTTATAAGGACATGCATTGGCTATGTCGTGGCATTTTCATAAGATTTTTGTTGTTCATTTTAGTGAAGCTGATGCATTGTATGAATTCCTGGTATCTTATATAGTTTGTTTTGCACATATACTTCTCTCATAGTTAAAAGGTGTTGTCCGCGTTAGACAATCTCTGCTTCTTAGAAGATTCCCCTGGCAATCAGCAGATCACGAAGTGTTCCCCTGCTGGGACCCCCAGCGATCAGCTCTTATCTGTGGGGAAATCTGACAGCAAGGGTCCTATTACACAGCCTTGTAAACGAGTGCCGATCGACGAGAGAAAAGCACTCCTTTTCTTCTTTCACAATCAGTAATGTATGGGGACGAGCGCTCGTTACTCAGATCGATCGTCCCCAAACATTTCTATTATGTCGGCAGCAATAATATTTGCCGTCAATATTATCGGGAACAAGTGTTTTGTGAACGCTCATTTTCCCAATAATTGGCCGGTGTAAAAGGGCCCTAAGGCTGGGTTCCCAGGTAGCATACGGAATTGTGCGCGGAAAATCAGCAGCATTTACAGTAGCAGCAAAGTGGATGAGAGTGGAACACATCTCATCCACACAGTGCGGAAAATAATTGCTGAGAAAAAGTTAATAAATTGACTTGCAATGCAGTTTTTTCATCCACATCATGTCCGTTTACTCCTTTGGTCCTACTTGATACTGACGCTGAAAAAGCCTTCCACAGAGTAGACTTGGACTTCATGGCCTTCAATTTTAAGAAATTTGTCTTTCACTGACAAGTCATAGATGCTATTCTTATCCTATATACCTCTCCATCTGCTAGAGTCTCTGTAAGGGTATGTTCACACGGAGTGTTTTCGGGCCGTAAACGTCCAGAAAAACGGCTGAAAAATCAGAAGCAGAACGCCTCCAAACATCTGCCCATTTTCAAAACGGCCGCGTAAAAAAACGGCCACAAAAAAAAGTGCTTTTGGAGCCGTTTTTCATAGACTCTCTAGAAAAACAGCTTCAAAAATGGCCATTAAAAATGCAGCAGAAAACGTGAGTTTGATTAAAAAAAAGTCTGAAAATCAGGAGCTGTTTGCCCTTGAAAACTGCTCCGTATTTTGAGACGTTTTATATTTCGTGTGTGCACATACCCTTAACGGTGGTGCTTTCCTCTCCATTTCACCTAGTGAATTGTACCTGTCAAGGTTGCCCTCTATCTACCCGCACTTTTTTTTCTTACTTTAGAAACGGTTATATAAGATATTCGCCAGCACCCAGACATAAGGGGCTGCAAGCAAGTGGTATTGAACACCAGGTTGCAGCTTTCACAGATGATACGCTGCTATTCATCACCGATCCTCATACAGCATTCCCAGCCCTTCTCAACTTATGTCAGATATTTGGAGACTCTATATATATGACTTATCTAGACATGAAACTCTCCAGCGACATCTCAGGGGTCTTTGCGTTAAATTACCTACCCCTACTCAAATCAGTTTATACCCAACTCAAGGATTTGAATATTCCTATGGTTTCATGGATGGGGTGTAAGAACCTTTTAAAATCCTATATAATGCTCAAATTTCTCTACCTTCTTCAAACTGCGCCCATATTTCTCCCCCCCCCCCATCCTTATTCACTCAGGTGCGTCACTTATTCACTCAGTTCATTTAAAGAAAATAATCCAAATCCTGCCTAGCCTTAGACAATTGGCGCTACCGAAAGAATTGGGTGGATTTGGGCTACCTGATATTATCCTATACTACCATGCTGTGCAACTTCGCACGCATTTGGAACAAGCACTGTCCCGGTTAATAGCATTACAAACTTCTAACTCCTGCTTTACGGGGAGCTCGACACTAAAGCGGAGGTCATCAAATGACTCCTTACTAAAGGAATTAGCTGGAATTTTGTTTGTTCTCATACAATGATGATATAGTTCCAATCCCCATTACTCCTGCTAACCTATTACCTTATTTAATGGATCATCAATTAGACGATCCTTTGGGTTTATGGCAAGTTCCTATCGGCGACCTCTTGGCTAAGCATCCAGTCCCCCCACAAGACTCAGTCTATCCTGCTCTCACAACTTAAGATGTGGTCCACTACGCAGTACAACCACTTTGCTAAAATTTGTAGTAGTTTCCTTGCGGCTCGGTATGAGACATTTCTATGACTGCCTAAACACCCCAAGCGTATGCTATCCATGCTATATGGCAAATTACTCGCTGCAAATGCTTTGAAAAAAATGTCGTTCCTATTATCCTTGGAGAAAGATGTAAAAAATCTCCCTCTCTGCTGGGGAGGTCAGACAGATCATATCCCGTTCATATGGTGTTCGCACTATATCCAAACGTAGGAAAACTCCTACAAAGTTATGACTAGGTGGTATCGAAGTCCAGATGTTTTATCCAAAATGTTTCCATATGTATGTTGGAGATTTGGTTTCTCTCCAGGGTCCCTTTATCATATTTGGTGGGAATGTCACTCTTTATCTTTATTATGGGCCTCCCTTGCTGATCACATCAAGCGTATATGTTCCACAAATATTACCCTTACCCCTACTTTCATCCTTCCTAACTTAGACTGCATCCTTTGCAAACACACTTTACCCACACTCATAATTATGATGGCTAAGTTACTTATTCCGCTTCACTGGCTTAATAAGGACCCCCTGACTATCCATATGTGGATATGAGGAAATGTATTGGTTGGGGGAACTCTCCAGTTGGGATACTAAACAGTCACATGAACAGTTCCTTAAACTTTGGTCTTCTCGGACCATCTCCGTATTGTCTACGTCTCTGAACCTTTTCTGATCTGGTTGCCTTGCCCTGTATTGTACTCTTTTCACTTGTAATATCAATAATCTGTTCTTGATGCTTTTCTGTGTATACCCTTTTATGTTACCTTTCATATGTTTTTGGTTTACACTTATAATTGTTATTTATATTGCTGGCTTTTACTCTTTTATATATACTTAGATTTTGCTATTTCCATTGCAAAGTACTTGTAATTTCACAACTGTACTGTATCTTATTGACATGCCTTCGTATCCTGAAGAATTTACTTCACTTAATCTGACGCCTTATATTAAGAAGTTAAAAACTAAAATTAACTTTTGGAAGCATCTTTCATTTTTTTCTATGGGATAAGTATGCTTATTAAACATGGTTGTTTTACCTCAACTTTTGTATTTTCTTTTTTTCTCAAAACTCCCCGATACGGTTACCTGATTCTTGGATCAAAATTCTTACACGTATTTCTATTTAACTTATATGGCCTAACCATAGAATAAGAATACAAATTGATTAGCGTTATTCTAGATTGGACTGGGGTGGTTTGTCGTACCTCATTTCAAGTATTATTTCTATGTCACCCAACTATGCCAGATTAACGATCATGGGGAAGGTAGGAAAGTGGGTGGTTGGGGTCTGTTTTTAAAGGAGAGGATCCTGGGGGGGAGGGCAATTCCTGGCTAACTGCATTAGAAGCTAATTTATTCTCCTCAATGCAAATGTTGTCTGCAACACTTTATCTATTTTAGAGGGTGTGGGATGAAATTAGGAGGATTACTGGCCTAAAAGGATTTTCAAAGTTCTCCCCAATTTTATAAACTTAGTCGATGGGTAATTAATGGGCTCCAATAAATTCATCAGATATTTTCCTCCACTGGGATGAAGGACTTTGAGAGCACCCAGAAGGAATTTAATATTCCCAAAAGGGATTTCTATAAATATGTACAATTTAGACATGCACTGCAGTGTGAATCTCAAGATCTTATACGACGGTGTACCTCTAGGGACCGGTCAATTCTTGAGAATAGTCTTGCAACTCCATCATCTAAGAAATGTATATATAGAATTTATGATGTTTTGTTGTGGCCTTTAGAGAAAACCTACACTAACTATCGCCATGATAAGTGGTCTGAACAAGATATCGATCTGTCTTTTGATGAGTGGACTGAAGTTGAGAATAATACTAGGCCTATGCAACATTGATTTATTGACAACAAACCGGATTCAGGAATGGATAAGCAGATTTCAGGATAAATCAACGTAAACTTGGGTAGTTGTACTATGTATAGCATAGTTAAGGTTTTTTACTTCTTTGTAAAATTTTAAATGGCACTGTGTAAATATTTGAATATGTTTTATATTTTCAATAAAAAAAAAATAAAGTGTCTAGAGCCGGTTCTGCAATTTAGATTCTAAATTTAAATTCTACATTTGGGGCCACCTTAAATGATATTTTATGGAACTTAAGCAATTCTCTAATACTGTACATTGTTTTGATTCTTGTTCTCTGATAATAATCAAATAGGCCTGAGGGGAATTCTAATTCTTGGCAGTTGTCCTGCAGGCGCCATCAGCAGAATACAGGTGCTCAGTACTGCAGCCATCTGTTAATAGGGCACTCAAACAAGTTGCTGAGATGCGCTGACTGGAATATAAATTTCCTGCAACCTTATAATCAGAATGACCCTACTTGTAAAAAACTAAATTATGGAAATTACTCAGGTAATGTTTAAAGTCATTCTACTTTATGACACTAACCACTATGGCTATGATTTCTAAGCCTAGGTCGTATAATGTTGCTCATTCTGACAAAAACTTAGTGTAAAACTAAAGTTATATTGTTAATATCTATTTCTAGTCAAAAGGCCTTATGAGCATGGGTGTATTATAGATCGGTGTTGAACAGATCCGTAATATGGCATTCATACCCTCATAGGGCTGTCGGCCCATACTGTTCCTTTGTGTATTGTATAAAATGTAAAAAAAATGGTGGCATGTTCCAATGCATGGCATTTTACACAGGTATTCTTTCCTAAAGGCCCTTTTACACCGGCTGATAAGCGGCCGGTGCAGCAAGCACTGATCAACGGGACATCGTTGATCGGCGCTCGCTTGCTCCTCTCATACGGAGCTATGTATGGGACGAGCGGTCGTTACTCCGATCGTTCGTCTCCATACATTATTATCATGTCGGCAGCCGTCCCCCTGTTTACATTGGGAGATGCGCTGCCGCCGACGATTTCACTTTTTTAAAACTATACGACCAGCAGATGATCGGGCATTTGCTCGTTCATCTGCTG
Source organism: Rhinoderma darwinii (assembly GCF_050947455.1). NCBI lineage: Eukaryota > Metazoa > Chordata > Amphibia > Anura > Rhinodermatidae > Rhinoderma > Rhinoderma darwinii. The sequence goes on from NC_134699.1 coordinate 50,066,227, forward strand.
ATAATTGCGCTGTGTAAACAGGGAAACTATCGTCAACAAGAGTTATATTAACGCTCGTCTGCACGATAATTGTCCTGTATAAAACTCCCTTAAAACCATTATTTTTAGGTTCCTAGTAGAGGTGCCATATGGCAGCACACAAAGTGCCTACGGTTCCATAATAAGGAAACATGTGCCTTCATACAGGGTTTTTGCACACAGCCTTTGTATACAATCAGCAGGATTCGTAGTAGTGAATAGTGTACTGTCCTGTAATTTCCATTTCTATGCATAGGAAATATCTAGGATTACGTTTAATAAAAAGAGACTGCAATAAAAAAAGGGTTACACTATTTTACAAGTTGAATTGCTTTTACATCCTACATATAGATCTTGAAGCTCTGGCTATCAATCACGGGTCCAGACGAAAATTCATTTGTATAGTAGACGGCACATGGAACTTTCTTTCAGTAGAGTCATTTTTAAGAGCTTTTTGACAAACTGCACAAGATCAATCTAGTATAAATAGGCCAATTCTTTAAAATTGCAAAATGAAGGTGCTTGTAATTCAACCTCGTTCTTAAAAAAGTCGGATCAATTTGTCACTTTTTATTGGAAGTTTGCATCTCTCAGACCTTCATTTTGAAGTTTCCAGGAAACGTAATGCCCTTCCATGGTGCCTCTTAGGCTACATTCAGACGATGTGCGCGCGTAAACAAATCTGCAGCGTTTTTCCTACATGTCGTGTCTGTGTGTCTTTGCGTGTAGCATGCGTTTTTCACATCCGTGCAAGCACTTTTTTTTTTCTCTGCATTTCTTTGTAACTGATGCGTGAAACACGGACAGCACACAGAGGTCGTCCATGTGCTGTCCGTGGTTTTCACACACCCATAGACTTCAATGGGCGACTATGTGCGCAAAAACACACCAATATAGGACATGCAGTGAGTTTCACAGAAAAGACACTCGCTGCGTGAAAACTCACTAATGTCTGAATAGTCCCATTGAATTGAATGGGTCCGTCTGCTGTGCGTTATTTCAATACACAGCACACGGACGAGGGACACGCTCGTCTGAATGAGCCGTTATGGTCCACAGATCTCCCTGGTGGCCAGGGGAACTTTATGCAGCGACATTACATGGCGATCACTTCACACTTATTGCCTGGTACTCATTGTTGCCCTTAATGTGCTGTTTACTGAATTTACTAACAAGAATTTACAAGTCAATGACAGATAGAATGAAGATTCCTCTTCACATCCCCATAATGCCAGAGTTCAGTACTGGAAGGAGAGAACAAAGATGATGAATTGTGATAGAAACGTCAATTCTCTGTGATTCAGTATTCGTGCCCAGACTATGTATTTATAGAGGTAAAATTAGGTGACTTTATAAGATATTTTATAATAAGGAAGTATAAGGCCTCGTGGTCATGGCAGAGGATTCTGTATGGCGGCACATGGAGTCCGCTGTCTAATTGCTTGTAGTAGTTAGGAGGAATTTTTTCCATTCTATGGTAAGTTGATTTATGTCGGGGAAGTTTTGATTTTCTATGGATCAACTAGGTTTCGTTAGCATAAAAGGTTGGACTTGATGCTATTTTTTTCAACCTTCTAACCATGTAATTCTGAATTCATTCTTCAAAATGAGCTATTGCGCTATTGATTCAGTCAAAACAACGGAACCCTTACACAACCCTGACAAACGGAAACCATTTGCACCGGATCCGTCACCATTGAAATCAATGCTGATGCAAACGCAAACTTATGGTTTCTGTTTGTTTCAGTTTGGATTCCGTTCATGGGTTCCCCTTACGGAAAGCTCAGACAGAACCCATGAATGGAGTCTCGATGCAGATCTGAACGAAGCCTAAAATGTAACATGTCGTAAACCTTGGGGAACATAATGACATAGAAAGATATTCATTGAAGTTGAAAAGGACCCATCAAGTTCAATCTTTTCCCAGAAGTGTTGATCCAGAGGAAGGTAAAAACAAAACTCATATGAGGTAGTTGCCAGTTTGTCCCGAAGTTAGGATGGGGAATCCTTCCTGATTCCAAATATGAAATCAGAATACCTGGGTCATGGATTAATCTCAAGACTTTATTACAAATTTTGAGAAAGTCATCTAAACCCTTTGTAAAATTGTTCAGCAAATCCACTATAAGGACATCCTCTTGCAGAAAGTTCCATGTCTCACTTACAGTAGAAACTTCTATGCCAATGGAGAAACCGTTTTTTCTCCAGACAAAGTTAGACACAGCTTTGTAAGACGTTTAATAATCAAATTCATGGAATCCAGATCAAACGGCTTCATACAAAGCACAGAATATGTCAATGATGAGAACTATAATATAATGCCCCAACTGCTAACACCTTCGTGTTATTTATTAGTAACAGCCCAACAGGCCATAGTCAGTTGGTAGATCGTCCCAAATGAAAGTGGGTAGGTGCTAAATATTTTCTACTGTATCTATATGATTTAAGTAATTGTCTAATTTTTTTTAAAGGTGACACTCAGAGGTTGGAGACCGTGTGGTTATCGGGCATTTGTCAAAATGAGAAGAATGAAGCGGTCAGCAGTAAACTGGACATTGATAACATGGCTGGAGTCTTCTACATGCTACTGGTTGCAATGGGGTTGAGTCTTCTAGTCTTCTCTTGGGAACACATTGTGTACTGGAGGATGAGACACTGTGTACCCAGTTCTTGTGTGGAACAGAGTCTACTAGGAATCAGTCGGGTAAGAAGGATGTTAAAATAAGGGGCATGGTGGGAGGGAAACAAACTGCAGACTTTTCTGTCCTGGATGGCAAAGCCCATCACCATAATGGGGGGCCCATTTTGATCTTTGCTATTGTAAAGGGTTTGCCAGACACAGGTTCTGTGTCGACGCCAGGGGTTTATCAGCCTTCATCAGCTCCAAGGCCTGCTAGAGTGACGCGATCTGTTACCACTCAGGCTGGCAGGCTGAGGAGAGGGAGAACCTATCACAGCCTGGCCTGACGGTTCTAGCTCCCGCCCTTGGTCTATTTATACCTTCACTTGCAGCATTTTCCTTGCCTGTGATTGTCTTGTTTCCTGGCTCTGCGTTTCCTGCTATTTTCCTGATTGACCGCTGTTTCATATTGACCCTGACTTGACTGACTATTCTCCTGCTCTGATTTTGCTACTACGTACTCTCCTGGTTTGACTCGGCTCGTTCACTCTGCCTGTTGCTCACGGTGTTGCCGTGGGCAACTGCCCCAACATCCCCCTTTGCTCCTGTGTGCCCTTGTCTTGTGTTGTCTGTCTTGCACCTATTGAGTGTAGGGACCGTCGCCCAGTTGTACGCCGTCACTTAGGACGGGCCGTGCAAGTAGGCAGGGACTGAGTTGCGGGTAGACTAGGGCTCGCCTGTCCGTCTCCCTACCCCGATTCATTACAGCTATGCATTCTCCCCCTTTCCTAAGTATGCCACTTCTGGAAATTTTTGCAATGTACTTTATATTGGGGAAGAAGTTTTAATAAAATAAAAGAGAAAAAAAATAATTTTATTAAAGTAGCCCTATAGTTCCTACATTAACGTTATTTTTTATTAATACTTTGTAAGAATCTTACCAAATTAATATGCTCATCTGCCTTTAAAAGTTATGAACTCATTTGAATACTTTTTTTTTTATCTGTGTTTAGTGGAGATAAAGATTTGATTTGCATAGATATAGTAAGAGATACAAAAATACAATGTGGGACTTGATACATAAAATAATGCTTTAGTAAATCAATTTTCTGACTTCTATTCTTAAATTTGTAGGGGATCTACAGTTGTTTTCGTGGTGTTCAGAGTCCTTCCCGTGGTCCTGCATGTCCTGATCCAGATGTGACGGGGACTCCAGTACCGGCCAATGTTTTGAGGGTACTGCAAACAGCAAGGGATCTGGTTTCTTCTTCGGGAGTTGGAGGTTCCCTGGAGACTGCATCTCATGCTCTACGTACATGGAGACAGCGTAGTGCAAGTCTTCAAGCTGCTTTCTCTGTGCAGGGATCACAGCAGCCAGCACAAACCATCTCTTCTCCTCAGTGTGGCGCCATTGCCAAACCAGTGGCAATTGTACACCATACACCAAGTGGACCACTTATTTCTCCTGCATTGCAACCATCTCATGCGGCTTGCTTTCCACTGGAGGAGATAGAGCCCACCTCAACGACAGCACATATGTTCCTATGTCAGGAGAATACTCCACAGGTGTCCCTCATCTCACAGAATGGAAGCATACAGGAGACAAAACTAGGCATTGGTAGTGGCCCTTCTGATATTTCCCACCTGACAATAAGTAAAAGACTGGAGCCAATGCACAGGGCACCCACCACTTCTACAGTAGCCTCTCCACATTGCAGACCTTGGTGCCCATCCCCTATTCCAAGGCGAGTATCAAGAAGGCCTTACCTGTTGTGTGATTCCCTTCAAAGGGAAGACTGGAGGCTACACCAAAGATGTGGTAGGCCATTTTACTGTTCTCTTCCTCATACCTCCCATGCGTGCCCCTTCTGCAGCAATAGCTATCCTATGAGGCATAGAGGCGGTAAATCGTGTAATGCCTCTGCCTATAAGTCTTCCCAACATGAAGCAGGGTTGCAGGAGACAATCCCCCCTCTTGCCATACCATCCACCTTAACCAACAGAGACAGGCACACTGTTTTTAGCATGGCTACCCTAGGAAGGACTGTGTGTTATTCCCACATGGGAAATAATACGAATCCTTCCTCTTCATCTTTAGGAACATTTCCAGGTGGCAGAGCAAGAACCCACCAGCCTACTGAAGCATGGAGGAGAATTAGCTGGGAATCAGAAGTGTGAATTTATGGAATACCTGTGTGTATTATGACAATAAGAACTGCGCCAGATTTAAAGGAATATAATTGACTGCTGACCATCAGGTGCAGGACATATATATATATATATGTCTGTGAAATTCTTTATACCTAAACAAAAACGCTTTTATAGAGTTATCAATGGAATGGGTTAGGCATGAATTCGACCTATCATATGGTCACTTTACATTAAAGGGTATGTCCACCTTTGTACACAATTTTACAGCTCATATATAGATATAATCTATATAAATCATTGAAGAACTTTGTAAGTATTCTGTTTTAATTATTTTGCACTGATCCTGCATTACAACCTTTATTACAGTTAGCGCTACAACCACAGTTCTACTGGTTGCTATTGAAAACCGTTAACAAGCTTGTCATCAGATGCCTTACAACTTAGATAAGATTCTATAATGCAGTAGGACAGTTAGTTTTTTCTTAATATTTGCTGTACAGAGACCTGGTGTAAAGACTGGGCTTCCCAGAATACAAATCACAGCGGCAAGGACTGTTGTGAGATTTCAGCTCTGAAGCCTGTAGACTTGTTAATGCAATTCAGGAAAATAATAATGTATTGTAAATAAGGATCAGTACCAGATAAATAATACAATGTATTTAGAAAGTTACTAAGCTGTTTCTAATGGTGTTGCAAAGGTGACTTTAATTATACGTTACAGCAATATAATATTATAACTCTAAATCACTTCTCAAGGACCAGAAATGTTATACTATAAAGCAGGGGTGGGGAACCTATTTTCTGCCAAGGGCCATTTGGATATTTATAACATCATTTGCGGGCCATACAAAATTATCAGCTAAAAAATTCGCCTGATATATTTGGTCAAACATTTAATTAACTCACCCCTAATGTGATGGCTGGAACTGCTTCTCTTTGGTAAAGCGTGTGATGTTAGGCGGTATTGATGATGTAGCTACTGCGTCGGTCCGTCTGGAGCGGTCAACTCTTTAATACGTTTTGAAAAGAACTCGCAGCAGAAAGTTGTTCCTACTTACTTAAAAAGGTTTTCCTATCAGGGACATTTATGACATATCCACAGGATATGTCATAAATGTCAGATAGATACAGGTCCCACCTCTGGGACCAGCACCTATCTCTAGAATGGGGCTCCCTAAACCCTGTTCTACCTCTCTGTGTTCCGGCTGATTTCATGAAGAAGAAAACAACATAGACCGCTGAGCCACTCTGTTTCCGTAACTCCCATAGTAGTGAATGGCAGTTATGGAAGTAGCGTAGCATGCGAGCTACGCTGTTTTCTTATTCATAGTCGGAAATCACAAGCTTCAGCCACAACACAAAGAGGTAAAATGGGGTTTAGGTGGCCCCGTTCTAGAGATTGATCTGGGACCCGCAACTATCTGACATTTATGACATATCCTGTGTATATATTCTAAATCTCCTTGATGGGAAAAGCCCTTTAAGTCACCTGACCTCACTTCAGGCGTTTCGGACAGGTCCTATGTCTCACTCAGACCGTCACCATACTTGACTCCGTCCACCAAACAAAGGCAAAAACCGTGGCAAAAAACGTGCCATTGTTTTGAATGGTTACAGGATTCTAGAGCAAAACAGAAAATATTACATTTAAGTATATTAGTACCTGTGTTAGGCCCCATGCACACGAACGTAAAAACGCCCGTAATTACGGGCCGTAATTACGGCACGTTTTTACGGGCCCATGGACGTCTATTGGCCACGGGTACCTCCCCGTATACTTACGGGAAGGTGCCCGTGCCGTTGAAAAAGATAGAACATGTCCTATTTCAGGCCGTAATTACGGCACGGGCAGGCCCATAGAAGTCTATGGGGCTCCCGTAATTACGGGTGACTACGTGTGTGAACCCGTAATTACGGGAGCGTTGCTAGGCGACGTCAGTAAATAGTCACTGTCCAGGGTGCTGAAAGAGTTAAACGATCGGCAGTAACTCTTTCAGCACCCTGGACAGAAACTACCGATCACAATATAGATCAACCTGTAAAAAAAAAAAAAAAGACGTTCATACTTACCCAGAACTCCCTGCTTCTTCCTCCAGTCCGGCCTCCTGGGATGACGTTTCAGCCCATGTGACCGCTGCAGCCAATCACAGGCTGCCGCGTCATCCAGGGAGGTCGGACTGGATGTCAAGAGGGACGCGTCACCAAGACCACGGCCGGGTAAGTATGAATTACTTTTACTACGGAAAGGGCTGTCCCTTCTCTCTATCCTGCACTGATAGAGAGAAGGGGCTGCCGATTAGTGCAGTGCAATTTTGCAGCAAAAACGTGCCCGTAAATACGGGTGGAATACTGGTGACACCGGACCCGTATTTACGGGCACGGGTCCGTAAATACTGGTGCAATACGGGTCGAATATGTGTGACCAAGGACTTGTATTTACACCAGTATTTACGGGTGGACAAAAATACGTTCGTGTGCATGAGGCCTTAGGTTAGATATAATTCTGCTTGAAGGAAGTAAAGTGGTTATCCAGGATTTTAAAATTGATGACCTATCCTTAGGATTGACGGGGGTCCGCAGAGCAGCTGTTTGAAGGAACCCCCACCAATCTAATATTGATGGCCTATCCTATAGAGAGGCCATCAATTTTAAAATCCTGGAAAACCACTTTCACATATTTTTATTGAAAAGTAAAATCCCTAGGTGTCCCAGGCGATGCAACAGTTGACACTAAAAGTATATGTACACCTTTGCAACTATTTGTTTTATTGCTTCAATGCATCTAAAAAAAATAAAAAAGAAAGACTGGAGACACATAGTTCTGCATAGGAGCTGTATACACAAAATAAAGGACATTTTTAATCAAGACTAGTTGCATAGTTGCTTCATTAGATGTGTTAGAACAATTAGAAAAAACATAGTTGCAAATGTGTACATGGTCTTTAAACAGGTTGTACAGTATTAGAAATACATGCTGCTTTCTTCCAAAACAGCGCCACACATGTCCACAGGTTGTGTGTGGTGTTGCATCTCAGCCCCATTCACTTCAATGGAACTCCGCTGCAACGCCAGACAACCCATGGTCAGGTATGGCTCTTTTTCTGAAAGAAAGCAAACATGTTCATCACTAAATACTGTTTTCATTAGCGGAGGTGGATAATCTGACTGGGATTTTCGATTTCTTGTAGGGAAAAAAATGTAATATTCAGGATAGTTACAGTGCCTTTGATGTTCCAGGCTCATAGGGATTCTCCTATTTTACACTGTAGCTCTTATGATTTTTTTCCACAAAAAAACAACTACCTTTTTTTTAAAGCGTAAAAACAAAGTCCAGCTATCTGGTCAAGTAGCAAGAGCAAGCAATCAAGTGAAATCCTGAAGTACAGATACAGATGAGGCACATTCACCCTGTGCTTAGTTATATCAGTTACAGAGATACTTATTTTTATACCTATATTTAATTTTATTTATGCCAAGATTAAATATCAATGTTGTGTTTCAATACTTGACACTAAAGTATTACAAGCAATAAAAATAAAAGTAATAATTTCCATTACCTTGAAACTTAAAGCATACCTAACATTTCAGAATAAGCTGTCATATGTGTGTACATAAGAAATAACGCGATTTCTGGCCATTATATCACTTGTATTCTGCATGTTTTAGCAGTTGACACCTCTGCAGGGTCTCTCTAATTCTCAGTTATCTCTGAGCTAGTGGGAGGAGCCTAACTGCTATCATGTCTGGCATACAAAGAGAAGAGAACATCCTGTTCCCCAGTCACAAATATAGAAACTGCAACAACATGGAGGAGATTATACAGCAATAATAAACAGTGTAGCTATGAATCCAGCGTTGGGGTGACATAGAACACTTACTATACTATGATACTGCTGCAGCATCTCTGTGTGTCTCTCTGCCCCTCTCTCACTCTGCTCCTGATCCATCCTCCCCCTCCCCTCTCCATATATTTCTATAGACAGTTGTAACATGATTGCTCAGTCAGCTAATAGTTTGTCTCATCTTGAGGAGACGGTGTGTCTCTCCGCCTCTCTCTGTCTGCTCCCTCCTCCCCACTCTCCTCTCCATAGACTTTTACGGACAGTTGTAACCTGATCGCTCAATGAACTGATAGTTTGTCTCATCTTGAGGAGACGGAAAAAGATGTAAATTCCGAGTGAGTGAACAATTAAGAGGGGAAGGAGGAAAGTTGCCTCATAAGTGGAGTAAGCCGCATTTTTTGCAAAGTTTGTTAAAAAGTTAGTGACCATTTAAAGAGGCTCTGTCACCACATTATAAGTGCCCTGTCTCCTACATAAGGAGATCGGCGCTGTAATGTAGGTGACAGTAATGCTTTTTATTTAAAAAACCGATCTTTTTTCACAAAGTTAGGAGCGATTTAAGTTTATGCTAATGAGCTTTCTTAATGCCCAAGTGGGCGTACTTTTACTTTCGACCAAGTGGGCGTTGTACAGAGGAGTGCATGACGCTGACCAATCGGCATCATGCACTCCTCTCCATTCATTTACACTGCACTAGCGATCTAGTTATATCACTATGTGCAGCTACATACACAAGCCCTAACATTACTACAGTGTCCTGATAATGAATACACATGAAATCCAGCCTGGACGTCATGTGTACTCAGAATCCTGACACTTCTGAATCTTTTTTGTGAGATTCCAGCAACGGATACGAAATCTCGCGAGATCACGGAGCTAAACGAGATTTGGTTTCACTTGCCGGAATCTCACAAAAAAAGATTCAGAAGTGTCAGGATTCTGAGTACACATGACGTCCAGGCTGGATTTCATGTGTATTAATTATCAGGACACTGTAGTAATGTTAGGGTTTGTGTATGAGGCTGCACATAGTGATATATCTATATCGCTAGTGCAGTGTAAATGAATGGAGAGGAGTGCATGATGCTGATTGGTCAGCGTCATGCACTCCTCTGTACAACGACCACTTGGTCGAAAGTAAAAGTACGCCCACTTGGGCATTAAGAAAGCTCATTAGCATAAACTTAAATCGCTCCTAACTTTGTGAAAAAAGATCGTTTTTTTAAATAAAAAGCATTACTGTCACCTACATTACAGCGCCCATCTCCTTATATAGGAGACAGGGCACTTATAATGTGGTGACAGAGTCTCTTTAAAGAGGCTCTGTCACCAGATTTTGCAACCCCTATCTGCTATTGCACCAGATAGGCGCTGCAATGTAGATTACAGTAACGTTTTTATTTTTAAAAAACGAGCATTTTTGGCCAAGTTATGACCATTTTTGTAATTATGCAAATGAGGCTTGCAAAAGTCCAAGTGGGTGTGTTTAAAAGTAAAAGTCCAAGTGGGTGTGTTTAAAAGTCCAAGTGGGCGTGTATTATGTGCGTACATCGGGGCGTTTTTAATACTTTTACTAGCTGGGCGCTCTGATGAGAAGTATCATCCACTTCTCTTCAGAACGCCCAGCTTCTGCCTGATCACGCTGTGACGTCACTCACAGGTCCTGCATCGTGTCGGACACATCGGCACCTGAGGCTACAGTTGATTCTGCAGCAGCATCAGCGTTTGCAGGTAAGTAGCTACATCGACTTACCTGCTAACGCCGAGGCTGCTGCAGAATCAACTGAAGCCTCTAGTGCCGATGTGTCAGACACGATGCAGGACCTGTGAGTGACGTCACAGATCTGCACTGCCAGAAGCTGGGCGTTCTGAAGAGAAGTGGATGATACTTCTCATCAGAGCGCCCAGCTAGTAAAAGTAGTAAACACGCCCCGATGTACGCACATAATACACGCCCAGTTGGACTTTTACTTTTAAACACACCCACTTGGACTTTTGCAAGCCTCATTTGCATAATTACAAAAATGGTCATAACTTGGCCAAAAATGCTCGTTTTTTAAAAATAAAAACGTTACTGTAATCTACATTGCAGCGCCGATCTGCTGCAATAGCAGATAGGGGCTGCAAAATCTGGTGACAGAGCCTCTTTAAGGTTTACGCAAAAGGGGTATGTACCATAGACCGTGTGGTTGCTATGGGGCCCTTGGGGAGAAGGAATCTAGGCCTAATTGGTTCCATCCACTTTGTTATTGGGAGGAGAGAACTTGTACAGGTGGATCCACGATTGAAATCTAGGTGAGGCAGAAAAACAGCGGCACACACTGCAGCAAATTTCGCCTCTGGTCATACCCTTCGTTACTCACTTTATTGTGTAAACCACACAATCAACGCGCCAATAATACGGCCATACAGTTACCATATAGTGGCCTACACTGGTCTACACATACAATGCATTCGGAAAGTCTTCAGACCCTTTCACTTTTTTCACATTTTGTTATGCTGACACCTTGTGCTAAAATAAAAAAATGCAAGATTTTTTTTTCCCCATCACTCTGCACTCAATACCGAATAATGACAAAGTGAAAACAGAATGTCAGTAATCTTTGGTAATTTATTGAAGAGGAAAACCTACAATTCTGCATTGACGTAAGTATTCAGACCTTTTACTCAGGACTTGGTTGAAGCACCTTTGGCAGTGATAACAGCCTCCAGTCTTCTTGGGTATGATGCCACAAGGCCTGCACACCTGGATTTGGGGATTTTCTCCCTTTCGCTTGCTCTTGTTTGGGCTGGTGGACTATGTGGCTTGTGTAATAACAGGAGTTATTAAACCTGATTGTGTTGCTGTGTTCCTGTGCGTGATAAATAAATTGAGTGCTTGCAAATAGAAGCTTGCAAATCTGACACAATTTAAAAACCTTTTTTTCTTCTCGGCTTATTTCCTGCTGTGCAACTGATTAGGGGGAGGGGTTAATTGCTCTCTCAGGTGATATAAATTAACCTGCAGGACTCATTGTTGAGCTTGCTCTCATTTAGGCTTGGTGGACTAAGTTGCTTGTTTAACAAGTGGAGTTATTATACCGGAGTTGAAAAGGGGAGTTAAAGACCCTGTAAGTACTCTTCTTCTTCTTTACTTTTTCAAATGTTCACTGTTTATTTGTAACTGGGATAATGGACAGCAAGATTGGAGGTTTTCTTCAGTGCACAGTTTGCATTATGTCTGCACGACTGGAGCCGGAGTTCCAGGGTAAATAATGTCAAATAATTACATTTCTGATACCAAACATGGCAATTTGAAAGGCAAGTTAAAGTGTATGTTCACAAATACCAGAAGTCTAGCAAGCAAAATGGGGGAGCTGGAGGCCTTGGTACTAGAGGAACATATAGATATAGTTGGTGTTGCTGAAACATGGCTAGACTCTTCTCATGACTGGGCTGTAAATCGACAGGGTTTTACACTGTTTCAGAAAGACAGGACAAATAGGAAAGGCGGCGGTGTATGTCTGTATGTGAGAAGTGATATGAAGTTGGTGGTGTATGTCTGTATGTGAGAAGTGATATGAGGGCGGTGGTGTATGTCTGTATGTGAGAAGTGATATGAGGGCGGTGGTGTATGTCTGTATGTGAGAAGTGATATGAGGGCGGTGGTGTATGTCTGTATGTGAGAAGTGATATGAAGTTGGTGGTGTATGTCTGTATGTGAGAAGTGATATGAAGGCGGTGGTGTATGTCTGTATGTGAGAAGTGATATGAAGGTGGTGGTGTATGTCTATGTGAGAAGTGATATGAGGGCGGTGGTGTATGTCTGCATGTGAGAAGTGATAAGAAGGCGGCGGTGTATGTCTGTATGTGAGAAGTTATATGAAGGTGGTGGTGTATGTCTGTATGTGAGAAGTGATATGAGGGCGGTGGTATATGTCTGTATGTGAGAAGTGATATGAGGGCGGTGGTGTATGTCTGTATGTGAGAAGTGATATGAACGGGAGTGTGAAAGAGACATTAGAGGGTGAGGATTGTGAGGAGGTTGTAATTCCACCCACAAGGTTTCAAAGGGAGGTAAACACTGAAAAAATTACTTTTGGTGTAATCTATAGACCCCCCAATATAACTGAGGAGATGGAAGGTCAGCTATATAAACAGATAGATCGGGCAATTTTAATTACCGGGATATTAATTGGTGTCATGGTTCGGCTTCAACTGCAAAGGGGAGACATTTCCTCAAACTGTTGCAGGAAAATTTTATGGGTCAGTTTGTGGAAGACCCGACTAGAGGTGAAGCTCTGTTGGATCTGGTCATTTCTAATAATGCAGAGCTTGTTGGGAATGTCAATGTTCGTGAAAACCTCGGTAACAGTGATCACAATATAGTTACATTTTACCTATACTGTAAAAAACAAACACAGGCTGGGAGGGCAAAAACACTTAATTTTAACCCCTTCCCTCTTTAGCCACTTTTGACCTTCCTGACAGAGCCTCATTTTTCAAATCTGACATGTTTCACTTTATGTGGTAATAACGTTGAAATGCTTTCACCTATCCGGGCGATTCTGAGACTGTTTTCTCGTGACACATTGGACTTTAAGATAGTGGTAAAATTTGGTCGATACATTCAGTATTTAATTGTGAAAAACACGAAAATATAGTGAAAAATTGCAAAAATTAGCATTTTTCTCAATTTAAATGTATCTGCTTGTAAGACAGGCAGTAATACCACACAAAATTGTTGCTAATTAACATCCCCCATATGTCTACTTTAGATTGGCATCGTTTTTTGAACATCCTTTTATTTTTCTATGACCTCACAAGGCTTAGAACTTTAGCAGCAATTTCTCACATTTTCAAGAAAATTTCAAAAGGCTATTTTTACAGGGGCCAGTTCAGTTGTGAAGTGGTTTTGAGGGCCTTATATATTAGAAACCCCCAAAAAGTCACCCCATTTTAAAAACTTCACCCCTCAAAGTATTCAAAACAGCATTTAGAAAATGTCTTAACCCTTTACACATTTCACAGGAATTAAAGCAAAGTAGAGGTGAAATTTACAAATTTCATATTTTTTTGCAGAAATAAATTTTTAATACAATTTTTTTTATAACACAGAAGGTTTTACCAGAGAAATGCAACTCAATATTTGTTGCCCAGTTTCTGCAGTTTTAGGAAATATCCCACATGTGGCCGTAGCGTGCTACTGGACTGAAGCACCGGCCTCAGAAGCAAAGGAGCACCTAGTGGATTTTGGGGCCTTATTTTTGTTAGAATATATTTTAGGCACCATGTCAGGTTTGAAGGGCTCTTGCGGTGCCAAAACAGTGAAAATCCCCCAAAATTGACCCCATCTGGGAAACTAGACACCTCAAGGAAATTATCTAGGGGTGTAGTGAGCATTTTGACCGCACAGGTTTTTTACAGAAATTATTGGAAGTAGGCCGTGAAAATTAAAATCAACATTTCTTCAAAGAAAATGTAGGTTTAGCGATTTTTTTTCTCATTTCCACAAGGACTAAAGGAGAAAAAGCATCGCAAAATTTGTAAAGCAATTTCTCTCGAGTAAAACACTACCCCACATGTGGTAATAAATGGATATTTGGACACACGGCAGGGCTTAGAAGGGAAAGAGCGCCGTTTGGCTTTTGGAGCTCAAATTTAGCAGGAATGGTTTGAGAGGCGATGTCACATTTACAAAGCCCCTGAGGGGACAAAACAGTGGAAACCCCCCACAAGTGACCCCATTTCGGAAACTACACCCATTGAGGAAATTATCTAGGGGTATAGTGAGCGTTTTGACCCCACAGGTTTTTTGCATAAATTATTGGAAGTAGGCTGTGAAAATGATAATCTAAATTTTTTCAAAGAAAATGTAGGTTTAGCTAATTTATTCTCATTTCCACAAGGACTGAAGGAGAAAAAGCACCGTAAAATTTGTAAAGCAATTTCTCCCGAGTAAAAAAAATACCCCACATGTGGTAATAAACGGTTGTTTGGACACACGGCAGGGCTTAGAAGGGAAAGAGCGCCATTTGGCTTTTGGAGTCCACATTTAGCAGGAATGGTTTGCGGAGGCCATGTCACATTTACGAAGCCCCTGAGGGGACAAAACAGTGGAAACCCCCCACAAGTGACCCCATTTTGGAGACTACACCCATTGAGGAAATTATCTAGGGGTATAGTGAGCGATTTGACCCCACAGTTTTTTTGCAGAAAATATTGGAAGTAGGCCCTGAAAATAATAATCTAAATTTTTTCAAAAAAAATCTAGGTTTAGCTAATTTTTTCTCATTTCCAGAAGGACTGAAGGAGAAAAAGCACACAAAATTTGTAAAGCAATTTCTCCCGAGTAAAACAATACCCCACATGTGGTAATAAACGGCTGTTTGGACACACGGCAGGGCTTAGAAGGGAAACGGCACTATTTGGCTTTTTGAGATCACATTTAGCAGGAATGATTTGCGGAGGCCATGTCACATTTGCAAAGCCCCTGAGGGGACAAAACAATGAAAACGCCCAAAAAGGGACTCCATTTAGGAAACTACACCTCTTGAGGAATTCATCTAGGGGTGTAGTAAGCATTTTGACCCCACAGACGTTTCATAGAATTTATTAGAATTAGGCAGTGAAAATAAAAACAGTCCTTTTTCTTCAATAAGACGTAGCTTTAGCGCAAATTTTTTCATTTTCTCAACAAATAAAGGAAAAAAAGAACCCAAAATTTGTAAAGCAATTTCTCCCGAGTACGGCAATACCCCATATGTGGTCATAAACTGCTGTTTGGGCAAACGGCAGGGCTCAGAAGGAAAGGACCGCCATTTGGAGTGCAGATGTTGCTGGATTGGTTTCTGGGCGCCTGTGGGCCCAAAACAGTGGAAACCCCCCAGAAGTGACCCCATTTTGGAAACGACACCCCTCAATGCATTTACCAAGGGGTGTAGTAAGCATTTTAACCCTGCAGGTGTTTTGTAGAAATTAGTGTTCACTCGATGTTGCAGAGTGAAAATGGGATTTTCTTCCATAGATATGCCAATATGTGGTGCCCGGCTTGTGCCACCATAACAAGACAGCCCTCTAATTATTATGCAGTGTTTCCCGGTTTTAGAAACACCCTACATGTGGCCCTAATCTTTTGCCTGGACATATGACAGGGCTCAGGAATGAAGAGTACCATGCGGAGTGGAGGCCTAATTTGGCGATTTACAAAGTATTGGTTCACAACTGCAGAGGCTCAGATGTGAAATAATAAAAAGAAACCCCTGAGAAGTGACCCCATTATGGAAACTGCACCCCTCAAGGCATTTATTAAGAGGTGTAGTGAGGATTTTCACCCAACAGGTCTTTTCCATAAATGAATGCACTGCGGATGGTGCAAATTAAAAATTTATATTTTTCCCTAGATATGCCATTCAGTGGCAAATATGTCATGCCAAGCTTATGACACTGGAGACACACACCCCAAAAATTGTTAAAAGGGTTCTCCCGGGTATGACGGTGCCATATATGTTGAAGGAAACTGCTGTTTGGGCACGCTGTAGGGTTCAGAGCCGAGGGAGCACCATTTGGCTTTTGGAGAGCGGATTTTGCTTGGTACTAAATTTGTTTGAGTATTGCTGGTGTTTTATAATGTGGGGGTACATGTAAGCGGGGCGGAGTATATAAGGGGCATAGTCAGGTGGTATGAAAAAAAATTAATAATCCATAGATGTGTGTTACGCTGTGAAGCAATCCTTTCCGCACAGGCCAGTGTCGCACTGATAAATGGTGTAATTTCTTATCCCCCTTTTGGTCCACACTCTGCACCTTTGTAGTTTGAGGAATTTTGCTGGGAAGTGTTGTCCTGGTATAATACGGGCACCGTCGCTTCCAGCGGATATGTTTGGGCCCTCTCTTTCCTGGTTCCCTAATTTTAGGTCCTTGATAAATCGCCTCTTCAAACAGAAGAAATGTTCCCCTCGGGCACAACTGCTTATTTTTTTATTTCCTGACTTATTGGAGCCATAACTAATTTTATTTTTCATAGACGTAGCGGTATGAGGGCTGGTTTGTTGCGGGATGAGCTGTAGTTATTATTGGTACCATTTTGGGGTACATGCGACTTTTTGATCACCTTTTATCCTATTTTTTGGGATGCCAGGTAAACAAAAAAATGCAATTCTGGCACAGCTTTTTTCGGGTTTTTTTATACAGCGTTCACCATGCGTTATAAACTACATGTTAACTTTATTCTGTGGGTCAGTACGATTCTGGCGATACCTAATTTATAGCATTTTTTTATGTTTTACAACTTTTTTCACAATAAAATTACTTTTGTAAAAAGAATGTATTTTTTTTCTGTCGCAAAGTTGTGAGAACCATAACGTTTTAATTTTTTTGTCGACGGAGGTGTATGAGGGCTTGTTTTTTGCGGGACGAGCTATAGTTTTTATAGGTACCGTTTTTGGATACGTGCGACTTTTTGATCACTTTTTATTCTAATATTTGTAGGGCAAAGTGACTAAAAAACAGAAACTCTGGTAACGTTTTTTACGTTTTTTTTTACGCTGTTCACCGCGTGCAATAAATAATATAATATTTTGATACCTCCGGTCGTTACGGTCGTGGCGATACCAAATACATATGGTTTATTATTATTTTTCAATAATAAAGGACTTGATAAGAGTAAAAGGGGGATTGTGTTTTATTTGATTACATGAAACTTTTATTGTTTTCAAACTTTTATTTTTTGCACTTTTTTTTACACTTTTTTATACTTTTTTTACACTTTTCTTCAAGTCCCACTAGGGGACTTGAAGGTCCAACGGTCAGATATTTTTTTTTCTAATACATTGCACTACCTATGTAGTGCAATGTATTAGATCTGTCAGTCATTCACTGACAGCAAGCCGATTAGGCTTCGCCTCCCGGCGGGGCCTAATAGGCTTCCGTAATGGCAGAGCAGGAGACCATTGTGTCTCCTGTTGCCATAACAGCAGTCGCCAGTCCCGATTGCCTGTCAGGGCTGGCGATCTGCTAGTAACCGCTACGATGCAGCAATCGCTTTCGATTGCTGCATCGAAGGGGTTAATGGCAGGGATCGGAGCTAGCTCCGGTTCCTGCCATTACAGGTGGATGTCAGCTGTACAGTACAGCTGACATCCACCGCTGATGACGCCGGATCAGCTCCTGACCCGGCGCCATCTTGCCGGCAGCTACGGAAGCCGATCAGGCTCCGCCGCCGGGCGGATCTTGACCGGCTTCGGTGCTAGGCAGACCGGGAGGCCAGTATTAGGCCTCCGGTTGCCATTGCAGCCACCGGAACCCCGGCAATTTCATTGCTGGGGCTCCGATGAGCTGCAAACACCTTAAGTGCAGCGATCGCGTTTGAGCGCTGCACTTAAGGGGTTAATGGCGGGGATCGAAGCTAATTTCGGTCCCCGCCGTTACAGTCGGATGTCAGCTGTAAGATACAGCTGAGATACGGTGATGATGGCACCGACTCAGTTTCTGAGCCGGTGCCAAACATTTGACGTACATGTACGGCATTTTGCGGGAAGTCAATGCTTTCCATGACGTACATGTACGTCAAATGTCGGGAAGGGGTTAAGAAGGCCAATTTCCCCAGGATGAGGGCTGCAATTCAGGATATAGACTGAGAAGAACTAATGTCAAATAATGGGACAAATGATAAATGGGAGATTTTCAAATCTACTTTGTATAATTATAGTGCAAAATTTATTCCTAGAGGTAACAAGTATAAACGACTAAAATTAAACCCCACATGGCTTACATCTTCTGTGAAAAGGGCAATACATGACAAAAAAAAAAGGGCATTTGAAAAATACAAATCTGAGGGTACAGCTGTAGCCTTTGTAAATTATAAAAAGCTTAATAAAATCTGCAAAAAGGTAATAAAATCAGCAAAAATACAAAATGAAAGGCAGGTGGCCAAGGATAGTAAAACAAATCCCAAAAATTCTTCAAATATATAAATGCAAAAAAGCCAAGGTCTGAACATGTAGGACCCCTAGATAATGGTAATGGGGAGTTGGTAACAGGGGATCAAGAGAAGGCAGAGTTACTAAATGGGTTCTTCAGCTCTGTATATAAAACAGAAGAAAGAGCAGCTGATGTAGCCGGTGCCAGTGCTGTTAATATGTCAGTTGATATACTGAATTGGATGAATGTAGATATGGTCATCCATTGTGGGGAAAATGTTTGAGGGGCTATTGAGGGACTATATACAGGATTATGTGACCATAAATAGTATTATAAGTGACAGCTAGCACGGTTTTACTAAGGACAGAAGTTGTCAAACCAGCCTGATCTGTTTTTATGAAGAGGTGAGCAGAAGCCTAGACAGAGGGGCCGATGTGGATAAAGTGTTTTTGGACTTTGCTAAGGCATGTGACACTGTCCCTCATAGACGTCTAATGGGTAAATTAAGGACTATAGGTTTAGAAAGTATAGTTTGTAATTGGATTGAGAATTGGCTCAAGGACCGTATCCAGAGAGTTGTGGTCAATGATTCCTACTCTGAATGGTCCCCGGTTATAAGTGGTGTACCCCAGGGTTCAGTGCTGGGACCACTATTATTCAACTTATTTATTAATGATCTAGAGGATGGGATTAATAGCACTATTTCTATTTTTGCAGATGGCACCAAGCTATGTAGTATTATTCAGTTTATAGAAGATGTTCGTAAGTTGCAAGCTGATTTGGAAACATCAAGTGTTTGGGCGTCCACTTGGCAAATGAGGTTTAATGTAAAGTTATGCATCTGGGTACCAACAACATGCATGCATCATATGTCCTAGGGGGAGCTATACTGGGAGAGTCACTTGTTGAGAAGGATCTGGGTGTACTTGTAGATCATAGACTAAATAACAGCATGCAGCGTCAATCAGCTGCTTCAAGGGCCAGCAAGATATTGTCGTGTATTAAAAGAGGCATGGACTCGAGGGACAGGGATGTAATATTGCCACTTTACAAAGCATTAGTGAGGCCTCATCTAGAATATGCAGTTCAGTTCTGGGCTCCAGTTCATAGAAAGGATGCCCCATGCGTTGGAAAAAATACAAAGTAGAGCAACTAAGCTAATAAGGGGCATGGAGAATCTAAGTTATGAGGAAAGATTAAAATAATTAAATCTATTTAGCCTTGAAAAGACACGACTAAGGGGGGAATTATTAACTTATATAAATATATTAATGGCACATACAAGAAATATAGTGAAAACCTGTTCCATGTAAAAAAAAAAAACTAAAAAAACAAGGGGGCACTCCCTCCATCTGGAGAAAAAAAGGTTCATTCTGCAGAGGTGACAAGTCTTCTTTACTGTGAGAACGGTGAATTTATGGCATAGCCGACCGCAGGAGCTGGTCACAGCAGGGACAGGAGATGGCTTTAAAAAAGGCCTAGATAATTTCCTAGAATGAAGAAATATCAGCTCATATGTCAATGTGTAGAAATTTCATCCCTTGGTTGAACTTGATAGACATATGTCTTTTTTCAACTGCACTAACTATGTAACTATGTTCTCTGCAGATCCTCTCAATCTCTGTCAGGTTGGATTGGGACCGTCGGTGGACAGCCATTTTCAGATCTCCCAGAGATGTTTTATTGGGTTCAAGTCAGGGCTCTGGTTGGGCCACTCAAGGACATTCACAGAGTTGTCCCTAAGCCATACGTGCATTGTCTTGGCTGTGTGCTTAGGGTCATTGTCTTGTTGGAAGGTGAACCTTCAGCCCAGGCTGAGGTCCAGAGCACTCTGGATCAGGCTTTCATTAAGAATATCTCTGTGCTTTGCTCCATTCATCTTTCCCTCAACCCGACCAGTCTCCCTGTCCCAGCCGCTGAAAAACACCCTCACAGCATGATGCTGCCACCACCATGCTTGGCTGTAGGGATGATATTGGGCAGGTGATGAGCAGTGCCTGGTTTCCTCCAGACATGACACTTAGAATTGAGGCCAAAAAGTTAAATCATGGTTTCATTAGACCACAGAATCTTGTTTCTCACAATCTGAGAGTCCTTTAGGTGTTTTTTTGCAAACTCCAGACAGGCATCCATGTGTCTTTTACTGAGGAAAGGTTTCCTTCTGGCTACTCTGCCATAAAACCCAGATGGGTAGATTACTGCAGTGATGGTTTACCTTCAGGAAGTTTCTCCCATCTGCACACAGGATCTTTGGAGCTCAGCCGGAGTGCCCATTGGGTTCTTGGTCACCTCTCTTACCAAGGCCCCTCTCCCCCTATTACTTAGTTTGGTGGAGCGGCCAGCTCTAGGAAGACTCTTGGTTGTTCCAAACTTCTTCCATGTAAGAATTATGGAGGCCACTGTGCTCTTTGGAATTTTCAGTGCAGCACAAATCTTTTTGTACCCAGATCTGTGCCTCCACATAATCTTGTCTCTGAGCTCTACAGTCCGTTGTTTTTCTCCTCATGGCTTGGTTTTGCTCAGGTATGCATTGTCAGCCATGAGATCTTATATAGACAGTGGTGTTTCTTTCCAAATCATAACCAATCAAATTAATTCACCAAACGTGGACTCCAATCAAGGTGTAGAAACATTTCAAAGATCTAGGGAAATGAGAGGCCCCCAGAGCTAAATTTCAAGTGACATAGCAAAGGGTCTGAATACTTATGTCCATTCAAAATTTGAGGTTTTTATTTTTAATAAATGTGCAAAAATTTCTACAATTCTGTTTCCACTTTGTCATTATGGAGTAAATGAGTGCAGAATGATGAGGGGGACTTTATATATTTTTTTAAATAATTTTAGCACAAGGCCTCAACATAACAAAATGTGAAAAAAGTGAAAGGGGCTGAAGACTGAAGCAAAGATGCTCTAGAATGGTTAATTGTTAATGAGGAATACAAGTATTTACTATAACAGATATGTCAGGAGAGGTGACAGATCCTCAATAAATCCAGTGACTCACCGGTGATGTCTTCTCTAACTAGGGTCATTCTCTTTCCTTTTCTTCTCCATCTTATCCAGACTGCCACGGCAACTTCTCTTGATTTACATAGTTTCCTGCCCAGAGATCGTTGGCGCCTTGCATCTTCAGTCATTGCTAGTCTTTGTAGCATTATAAATAAATTCTGACATTGCAATATTTAATGCAGACCCCAGACCAGATCCCCGAAATTAAATCAGCCCACATACCAGACCTGCAAATTAATTCAGACCCCAGACCAGACTCTAGGAATGACCTGAGAGACGACTCCAGACCAGATCCCAGAGACAACCCCAGACCAAAGGCCAGAGATGATCTCAGACCAGACTTACCCTCCTCCTCGCTACCAGTTTCCTCTTCAGCTGCCACCACCGCACACATGGTCCTAACATTGGCAGCGTCAGGATGTTGTGTGCGCTGTTGAGAGAAGCTGCAGGAGCGAGGAAGGTAAGTATTGTCAGAATCAGATGCTATCTATTGGATAAATTAATACATCACGGACGATTACAAAAAAATTAGCGCTGTGCTCTGGAAGGGAAGCAATTGCCCCCATTGCCCCTCCCCCTTTAATCCACCCCTTTCTTCAGAGAAACCATATTGTAAGCAAGAAAAGGGATAGAGAATTGGCCCAAGAGGAGATAAACACTGAGCCCTTCTGTTCTGGGTGGAAAAGTCAGGCACCATAATCACAGGTCAATTTTGATTGTTTATAGGGTCACCTCTCTTCTATGTATGCCCCTGGGTTTGTCCAATGGTCAATTATATATCCCTAACAACTTACTAGACACATGATTATACAAGGACCATAATTAGACCCACAAAGAGTCCAAAAAAAAAAAGGCCAAACTAATCTAAATGTCTAGTCAAGAAGCAAATAACCAAAAAGAGATTAGTTATCGAGAAATAAATTTTTATACCTAATCCCTAATCTAACTTTTTTTAAATTATTATTTCAATGAGAATTATTAGTGGTGTATTTCGATTTTTTCCCCCCTATGAACTCAAAGTATCACAAGCAATACAAAAAGCAAAAATTTCTACTACCAGAAATTCGGTGTCTCCTCAATAGTTCATTCAGTATCCCAAATAACTGACTGAGCACATGATTATATATCCACCATAATTATGCAACCACTAATTGGCCAATAATCATGATTAATGCAAGCTTTATGATTATTAGCGGAGGTGAATATTATTGTAATAAAAATTTATGTGCCATTTATATTACAAAGCAACCTGAGAGACAACCATAAATTATACTCGTGGAGGATCTTTCATTGTACAATCCATGTGTAGCTTTAGAAGCATTAGATTCCTTCTGTTTTTTTTTAATGTTCATATCATCAGAAGTGGCGCTAGTTGAGGGCTGATGGGCCATGGATGTGGGAGGATGAGCGTCATTGGCAGGGCCGGCCTTAGGCTATAGTGTGCCCTGTGCGGAATTGCCCTTTGGTGCCCCCCACTCCATTTATTATTGTTAAGTTTTGTCGGCATTCGGTTCTTTTGTTTGTGCATTTGTCACACCGAAAAACGCGTAAAAAATGCTTGGTTTAAGCATACGACGCATTTTGTTTAAAAATGTGTCGCGTAAAAAAGAAGCGTTAGGTCAATTCTTTTGAACGTAAAACGCACCGAAAATGTGCCAAAATCGCACCTAATTTCTATAGTCAGGAATAGATCAGCAGCACAGGATAAATTTTTCAAGAGGGTGCACATCTCCTGGGTCACAGTCCGAGTGACCCCTCAGTCAAGACAAAGAAGAAATGGAGACAGCACTACCGAATTTTCAAAGTGAAGATCCTTTTATTCCACGGTGCAACGTTTCAGCTCAATACGAGCCTTTCTCATGCTTGAGAAAGGCTCGTATTGAGCTGAAACGTTGCACCGTGGAATAAAAGGATCTTCACTTTGAAAATTCGGTAGTGCTGTCTCCATTTCTTCTTTGTAATTTCTATAGTCAATGAGAGCTCTGATTGAGCGTCAAAAATAACACGCCGAAGGCGTGCAAAAAAAGCGATGAATACGCATCAAAAGCGCCTGTAGTTTAAAAAGAACTTTACAAAAACACTAGTGTTTTTAAGGGTATGTGTACGCACAAAATAAAAAACGTCTCAAAATACGGAGCTGATTTCAAGGGAAAACAGCTCCTGATTTTCAGCCGTTTTTTATTCAAAGTCGCGTTTTTCGCAGTGTTTTTAACAGCCGTTTTTGGAGCTGTTTTTCTATAGAGTCTATGAAAAACGGCCCCAAAAACGGCTGAAGAAGTGACATGCACTTCTTTTTCGTGGCCGTATATTTCCCCAGCCGTTTTTTCCCAGATGTTCCTGCGTTGGGGGCTCACGTCACCTCTGTTCTCTGTTTGTATACAGAGCGGCTGCAGTGGTGACATCACGTCGACAGTACATCACCGCTGCAGCTGCTCTGTATACAAACAGTGAACAGAGGTGATGGGAGCCCCCAGCGCAGGAATGTTTGGGAGGAGAAAGGTAAGTATACGCTTTTTTTTTTATTTTAACTTCTCCTCTACTGCTTCAACAGAATTTCTTTTTAACCCCTTTAACGTAATGTGCACAGGGTCTAAAAAGGCAACAAATGGTAAATGTACACTATGGAGCAACTGAACTATGTGCCCATCTGCCATTTATTAACAGTGTCATTCAGTGCCACCTTGGTGCCCATTTTCCACTTATTTCCCCTTTAGTATCCTTATGCCCCCTTGATGCATATTTTCCATTTACTGCCCCTTTAGCACATTAGAACAATAAATGGGCAATAAATGGCAAATGCGCATTGAAGGGGCACTCAACAGGGCAATAAGTGGCAAATTGGCACCAAGGTGGCACTGAATCCTCTGCCCATTTGCCATTTTTAAACCCCCATCGGTGCCCCCATACAACCAGAGCCCACAGTCTGACTGACCTGCTGGGCTTCTTACAGTGCACTGTGCCTGCTGATGCAGCTGGAGTGGAGCCCTGCGGAAATCGCCAGACCAGGAACGCATGGTAAGATCGTCTCCTCCCTGCCTTTCATCCTGAGTGATGTCATCACGCCTGATCATCACTCAGGACGTAAGACGAGGCGGGGGAGCAGTAGTCGCGGCGCGGGGAAGCCAATAGTGAGGTCAGTGAGTGACACCTGACCCGCTGGCCCCCCCGAGCAGTAGCCGCAGAGCAGGATAGATTCACCCGCTGGCGCCCCCCTTACAGCATGGCGGCCGGCGCCCTGTGCGACCAGACGAAGCTAAGTATCAACAATCAGATAATCTATGATAAACTGATTGAAATTCTTCCCATTCTTAAAGGTAAAAATATGCAAATATGATCTTCATGGCCTCTAGTCCTATGCAAAGATCATTATATACAGTCTAAAGCACAATCACTGACAAAAATGTAAAGCCATGAGCCCCAGCTACTGTGTAATATATAGAAAATATGTAAAAATATATATTCTATATATACAGTTTATACAGTGCAGACTGGAGATTCAAAACCCTATACTGTACATTGACTGTAAGGATCTGCCAGGCACAGCTTCGGGGTTAACTCCCATAATTAATCAGTCAGCACCTGAATCTACATCCCTGAGACTGACTCCAGCTTCCACCACTCAGGCTGGCAGGCTTAGGAGTGGGAGAGCCTATCGCAACCTGGCCAGACTCAGCTAGCTCCCGCCCTCTGTCTATTTAAGCCTGCCCTTCCTGTCCCTCGGTGCTTGTGATTCTTTTTCGTGTGGTTTCCTGGCCCAGCTACAGCTCCTTCTATTTTGATCCTGCTCCATACAGACCCTGGCTTACTGACTACTCTTCTGCTCTTCGTTTGGTACCTCGCACACTCCTGGCTTGACTCGGCTCGTTCACCACTCTGGTTGCTCACGGTGTTGCCGTGGGCAACTGCCCCTTTCCCTTGCTTGTATTCCCTTGTATGTTTGTCGTGCACTTACTGAGCGCAGGGACCGCCGCCCAGTTGTACCCCGTCGCCTAGGGCGGGTCGTTGCAAGTAGGCAGGGACAGAGTGGCGGGTAGACTAGGGCTCACTTGTCCGTTTCCCTACCCCCCGTCATTACATTGACCTTTATTAGCAATGTACAGAATAATCAGTAGTAGGAAACAGATACCCGGAGGTCTGTTACATAGCTATGGTACAATATTTGGCCTCATTCAGACAGGCATATTGTACCCGTGTTTAACTGTCCATAATGTGGATGCAACACCTACACCCCCCCCCATCCAATTCTACTGAACCAAACCAAACCTACAGCACTATAGGGATCTGTGATAATGTGAATTAGGTTCAGTAGAATCGTGGGGTATCTAGGTGTTACATATGGATTATAGGCATTTAAAGGGAACCTGTCACATTTTAAAATGCACTTCCAACTGCAGGCAGCATGTTATAGAGCAGGAGCAGCTGAGCAGATTGATATATCATTTTATAAAGATATGTAACTTCTAAATTATTGATCTATAGCCATGCTAATTCTGGGGTTAGGAATCCAGTGGATGACTCTACTCAATGGTTGACTGTCGATCAAAGAGATAACTGTCAATCGATGATTAGGACCGCCCACTGGACTGATCAGTTACCAACAGTATAAAGGAATGATTTTATCAATGAAAATGAGGTGCAAATGCATTCAAATTCCATTATAGTTGTGGTCACTGTGTGTCTATGGACAAGATCATACTGTCTAGCTACTCAACAAATGATTCTAACTGGAAAATGACTTTACATAGTTACGTAGTTAGTACGGTTGAAAAAAGACACATGTCCATCAAGTTCAACCAAGGGATGGGAGAAGGGAAGGGATATGGGTAAAATATAAACCTTTGATTTACCCTTATTGATCCAGGGGAGGGTTAACAAAAATAAAAAATAAATAAGACATTAAACAAACTGCCCCAAAAGGAAAAAAAATTAAAGTGGCGATCAGACTGGATCAACATTCAAACAAGAATTCCACACATTGACATAGGAGCTGATATTTTTTTGTTCTATGAAATTATCGAAGCCTTTTTTTCAGCCATCTCCTGTCCCTGCTGTGACGGCTCCTGCGGTGACTGTTCAATAGATTCACAGTTCTCACAGTAAAGAAGACTTGTCGCCTCTGGATATTGAACCTTTTTTTCTCCAGACGGAAGGAGCGCCCCCTTGTTTTTTTAGGGTGTTTTACATGGAACAGGTTTTCACTATATTTTTTGTATGTGCCATTCATATATTTATATAAGTTAATCATGTCCCCCCTTAGGCCCCATGCACATGAACGTAAAAACGCCCGTAATCACGGGCCGTAATTACGGGCCCATAGACTTCTATTGGCCACGGGTACCTTCCCGTTTGCGTACGGGAAGGTGCCCGGGCCGTTGAAAAATATGGAACATGTCCTATTTCATGCTGTAATTACGGCACGGGCAGGCCCATAGAAGTCTATGGGGCTCCCGTAATTACGGGTGACTACGTGTGTGAACCCGTAATTACGGGAGCGTTGCTAGGCGACGTCAAGGGATAGTCACTGTCCAGGGTGCTGAAAGAGTTAAACGATCAGCAGTAACTCTTTCAGCACCCTGGACAGTGCTACCGATCACAATATAAATCAACGTGTAAAAAAACAAAAACCCGTTCATACTTACCTAGAACTCCCTGCTTCTTCCTCCAGTCCGGCCTCCAGAGATGACGTTTCAGCCCATGTGATCACTGAAAAGACAGATTCAAGACTTTGTAACTGCAGATCTAATTTAATGCTGGGTCCTCACGTCATTGTGAAAAACCGTCTTTTGCCGCAAACCGTGGAGTTTAACAGAATTACAGCACAGTAGCACGGTTTTGCCATGGTTCATGTCTAAAATTGCATTTTGACCGCGCGATGTGACCCCAACCAAAGGGTGGAGCTTCCTGGATTCTTACTTTTTTGTCTGTGACGTAAATAATTCTATGCAAACCAACATA
Organism: Rhinoderma darwinii; assembly: GCF_050947455.1. NCBI lineage: Eukaryota > Metazoa > Chordata > Amphibia > Anura > Rhinodermatidae > Rhinoderma > Rhinoderma darwinii. The sequence continues at coordinate 50,093,722 of NC_134699.1, forward strand.
TTTAATACAGTACTATAAGCACATAAAATACAGCTGCTGGACAGGTCGTTTGATCATATTGCATTTGGATATGTTAAAAGGTTGTATGAGAGAAAAAACATGGCTGTTTCCTTCCAGAAATCACCTTTTATCTGTGGGCTGTGTAGTGCTGTTTCTGGAAGAAAGCAGCCAGGTTTTGTTTTAAATCTAATACAACTCCTTTAAAGAGGATCTGTCACTATTTTAGTAATGCCCAATCTCCTAGCTAATCTAATAGACGCTGTCACACTGATAATGCGAGTGAAAATTCTGTCCCAAAACATTTATTATTTTAAAAGTTATGAGCTTATTTTGAAATCTGAAAATGAGGTTTAAAGAGGCTCTGTCACCAGATTTTGCAGCCCCTATCTGCTATTGCAGCAGATCGGCGCTGCAATGTAGATTACAGTAACGTTTTTATTTTTAAAAAAACAAGCATTTTTGGCCAAGTTATGACCATTTTTGTATTTATGCAAATGAGGCTTGCAAAAGTCCAAGTGGCCGTGTTTAAAAGTAAAAGTCCAAGTGGGCGTGTATTATGTGGGTACATCGGGGCGTTTTTAATACTTTTACTAGCTGGGCGTTCTGATGAGAAGTATCATCCACTTCTCTTCAGAACGCCCAGCTTCTGGCAGATCACGCTGTGACGTCACTCACAGGTCCTGCATCGTGTCAGACGAGCGAGGACACATCGGCACCAGAGGCTTCAGTTGATTCTGCAGCAGCATCGGCGTTAGCAGGTAAGTCGATGTAGCTACTTACCTGCAAACGCTGATGCTGCTGCAGAATCATCTGTAGCCTCTGGTGCCGATGTGTCCTCGCTCGTCTGACACGATGCAGGACCTGTGAGTGACGACACAGCGTGATCTCTCGAGAACATGGCTGTGTCTGCACTGCCAGAAGCTGGGCGTTCTGAAGAGAAGTGGATGATACTTCTCATCAGAACGCCCAGCTAGTAAAAGTAATAAAAACGCCCCGATGTACGCACATAATACACGCCCAGTTGTACTTTTACTTTTAAACACACCCACTTGGACTTTTGCAAGCCTCATTTGCATAACTACAAAAATGGTCATAACTTGGCCAAAAATGCTCGTTTTTTAAAAATAAAAACGTTACTGTAATCTACATTGCAGCGCCTATCTGCTGCAATAGCAGATAGGGGTTGCAAAATCTGGTGACAGAGCCTCTTTAACTAGCCAAAGGGGCGGTGCTCTTTCTCTGTGGGCGGTGTTTGTGTTGTCTCTATGATGATGTCCAATCAGCATCCTACAGCTTCTCCCCTTCCGTGCATAGCATGATGTCAACTTCAATCGTGAGATCACGCTGTGTTAACACTTCTGGCTGCAGCTCCTTCAACACATGGCCTCAGCGCTCATCCAGTGTTACCGACCCTTTGGCTAGTATAGTCTCATTTGCATATTTGGAAAAAAGCGCATAACTTTTAAAATAATAAACGTTTTGGGACACAATTTTTGTGGGAATAACAGTTTGACAGCGCCTATTCGTTTAGTTAGGAGATCGGGCATTACTAAACTAGTGACAGATCCAGCCCCTTAACGACATGTCACGTACTGGTACGCGGTAGCCGTTAAGGGGAAGCATTCAGCGGGATCATGGGCTGAGCTCGCTCCATACTCAGCGGGTGACGGCTGTGTTAAATAGCCTACGCCTCACTGCAATGGGCGGAATCAAAGATTATTATCGGGTCTCCCCCCCCCCGCTACGCCTAATGAAGGCCCCCAGGTCTGCCATCTTTGTACTCCTTTGAGAGCTTCAAAGGAGACTGTCAAAATCACGATGTACTGCAATACATTAGTATTGCAGTATATCATGCAAGCGATCCAACGAACGCTGGTTCAAGTCCTCTAGGGGACTTTTAATAAATCCCCTTTTAATAAAAAAAAAAAGTAATAAACAGTTAAAGTTGTTTTTTTATGTTCCAAAAAAAAGTATGAAAAGTTCAAAAACCCCCCTTCTCCCATTTTTTCCCTAAAGCAATGGTAAAAAGTAAAAGTTAACATAACTGGTATCGCCGCGTCCGTAAAAGTTATTTAACCTGCTCTATGAATGGCGTAAAAAAAAAATCTAAAACATGCAAATTGCTGTTTGTTGGTCACCTTAGCGCTTCAAAAAAATGAAATAAAAAATTATCAAAAAGCGACATGTACCCCAAAGTAGTATCGGTGAAAACTACAGCTCGCCCTGCAAAATTTAAGCCCTCATATCGCTAAACTAATGGAAAAATAAAATAGTTAACGCTCTCAGAATATGGTGACACAAAACATTTTTTTTAGCAAATAGTTTTGTTTTTAAAAGTGGTGAAACATAAAACAAACATATACATTTGGTATCGCCGTAATCGTATCAACCTGTAGAATAAGGTAAATATGTACGTTTTACCGCCTAATGGACTCCGTAAAAACAAAACCCCCCAAAAATGGCGTAATCGCTGTTTTTTTGCCCATATCACCCCACAGATAAAAAAAAATTCAGCTTCCCATTACATTATGCAGTACAATAAATGGTGCCATGAAAAACTACAACTTGTCCCGCAAAAAATGAGCCCTCCTATGGCTATGTTGACGAAGAATTAAAAAAAGTTATGGCTTTTGGAAAGCGGGGAGGGAAAAACTAAAATGAAAAAACTCAAATTGGCCGTGTCCTTAAGGGGTTAATTCTGTCTTGTGAAGGGTTAATGAATCTTTATATTTTCTCCCATATGCTATCAGTTAAGTTTAATCAAGAGATAATTCTCAACTATCCTAAAAAATACAATCATCCATCCACACCGTGCATTGCCCATATTGTAAAGAACCATTTCGGCCAACCATGTCTTTGCATTAGTGTGATACATCCATAGTTATTGGTCTTGGCAATATAATAATGTCGGAATAAAGGGCGACCAGGATTCATCTACACGTACAAATGCTGAAGGTTCTCAATTACATGAACCTTTGTCAGAAAGTGGCAGCTTTTACCCTCTCGTCTGAGACTAATATTATTAATTATACATGAAATCCATGAATCCTTGTACTGTAAGCGAGCAGTTTCTATTCTGAAGGAAAAGACTTAAGACCTTGAGTCCAATTTCTGTTCTTAGATGTACTTGAATAAAGTGATCATTAACCGTCTCTCCATTGAGTGTTACTTTTTTCATTGTGGGCAATGATATTCGTCTTCTGCTTTTGTCACATAAGGCTCTGCCTCCATCGCAGTTTCGGGCATTCAGTGCTAGTCAGTGTTATTTTGCCCAGCAAGATGACGGAAACCATAATGGAATCCTGACTGACCCTATTAAAGTCAATAGGTTCCATTGGGTGCTATCGGTTTGCGTTATTAGGCCGATCCGGTACTTCCGATTTTTCCCCATTATTCTGTTCCAATTACAAAGCAGAATACCGGAAAACATAGAACAGATGTGAACATAGCCTAAGGCCCAATGCCCACGAACGTACTTTTGCGGCCGCAATGCCTCCGAACGTACTTTTGCGGCCGCAATGCCCCCGAAAATCCACGGGAGAATTGCGGCCCCATTCATTCCTATGGGGCCATGCACACGACCGTGGCTTCCACGGTCCGTGCATGGCCCCGGAGCCCAGACTGCAGAAAGAACGGGCAAGCCTTCTTACGGCCGTGTTCTGCGTTCCGGGCTCATGTGCACAGCCCGCGATTTGTGGGCGGCTCGCGGCTGACACTCCGTGGCCGGCCGACCCGGAAATCACAACTGTGCACATGGCTACGCTCGCGTGCATGAGGCCTAAGGCCTCTAAGGCTGGGTTCACACAGAGTTTTTTGCAGGAGAAAAATCTGCCTCAAAATTTTGAGGCAGATTTTCCTCTGCCTGCACGCCGATTTTCGTGGCGTTTTTCACTGCGTTTTTTGCCCGCGGCCATTGAGTGCCGCAGGCATAAAACGTAGTAAAATACGCTTTCTCTGCCTCCCATTGATGTCAATGGGAGGTCAGAGGCGTAAACGGCCAAAGATAGGGCATGTCCCTTCTTTTTTCCGTGAGCAGGTTTTTCCGCTCGTGGGGAAAAAACGCCATCACTTCCCATTGAAATCAATGGGAGGCATTTTCAGCCGTTTTTTGGCGCATTTTGCGGCGCGGTTTCTGAGTCAAAAAACTCGTAAAAAAACTCACTGTGAACTCCCCCTTACACGGCAGTATTTTGGTCAGTATTTTTCGTCAGTGGTTGTAAGCCAAAATCAAGATTGTATGCAAAACAGCAGTTTTTCACGTCCGAGGTTGGCCACGTTCGTCTGAATGTCGCCTAAATTTTATTTCACTTCTGAAACTGCTCCATATTTTTTCATTATAAATATAAAATAATTATAATTATCTAAAATTATCTACAATTAACTATAATGATTCGTGAGATTACGCTTGCTGTCATTCAGTCCCACACAAACGTTACCGAAGTGTCGGGATTGTGAATAGACATCACGTCCCGGCTGGAGTTGATGTCTATTCACTGTCAAGACACTTCAGTAACGTTAATGTGGGTGTATGTGACTGCACATAGTGAGCGACGCAGGATCACTATGTGCAGAGTAAATGAATGGAGAGAAGTGTATGACGCTGATTGGTCACTGATTGGTCAGCGTCATACACTCCCCTGTACAACGCCCAGTTGGTCAAAAGTAAAACACGCCCAGTTGTCTATTAAGAAACTAATTAGCATAAATCTAAAATAGGTCATAACTCCGTCAAAAATGATAGTTTTCTATATAAAAAACTCTGTTCTACATTACAGCGCTGATCAGATTATGTAGGAGACAGGGCACTTATAATGTGGTGACAGAGCCTCTTTAACAGCATCAGACAGGGCCCACCGGAGGTAATCATTTTCAGGGTCCACCCTCCATCTATGCAGAGCTCGTGCACTTTTAAATGCATCTCTGTAGTTCTCACTGCACACACAGGACATATCATCAATTAAGTCTCAGGGTTTGTTCCCACGCAGTGTTTTTAGACGTAATTCGGGCGTTTTACGCCTCGAATTACGCCTGAAAAAACTCCCCTAATACGCCTACAAACATCTGCCCATTGCTTGCAATGGGTTTTACGATGTTCTGTTCCCACGAGGTGTAATTTTACGCGTCGCTGTCAAAATACGGCGCGTAAAAAGACGCCAGCGAAAAAGAAGTGCATGTCCCTTCTTGGGATGTTTTTGGAGCCGTTTTTCATTGGCTCCATTGAAAAACGTCTCCAATAACGTCCATAAAATACGCCGTGAAAAACGCGAATTGCTACAAAAACGTCTGAAATTCAGGAGCTGTTTTCGCCTGAAAACGGCTCCGTATTTTCAGACGTATTTTGCTACTGTGTGTGAACATACCCTAAGGCTATATTCACACATTGCAATTTGTTACAGATTTTGGGTTTGGCTTTGGTTTCAAAAGTAACAGGAAATATAAAGCAAAAAATTATATTTATCCTTCCTCCTGGATCCACTTCTGATTTTGCCACAAAAATCTGCATCAACATCTGCACCAAATCGCGATGTGTGAATTGACACGCGGCAGATCTGTTACAGAAATTTCTGCAACTGTCTCATTCATCTTAATGGGCCTTGCAGGAATCCTCGTGCGTGCTGTAGAAACGACCCCATTTACATGTATGATATGTATATTCAGTAGCATAAATTTAGAGGAAAATTAAATACGATTTGGTGCAAACTTTCGTCCTAGATTTTCCGCAGCGTTTCTACAGCAGTATCCACGCATAACTTTTGCTGCACATTTTCACCCCTATTAGGGTATGTTTACACTACCTATTTTCAGCAATTTTTCGGGCCATAAACGCCCTGAAATACGGCTAAAAATATGGGGGCTGAACACTTCCAAACATCTGCCCATTGATTTAAATGGGAAAAACGGCGCTTCGTTCCCACAAGGCGTTTTTTTACGCAGACGTTTGTAAAAACGCCCCATAAAAAAGAAGTGCATGTCATTTCTTGAGCCGTTTTTGGAGCAGTTTTTCAGTGTCTCAATAGAAAAACAGCTCCAAAAATGGCGGTAAAAAACGGCTGAAAATCAGAGGTTGTTTTTCCTTGAAAATAGCTCCGTATTTTACAGCCGTTTTACGATTAGCGTCTGAACATACCCTTTAATTGAAAAAAGTTTTCCGTGTAGAAAATGTTCAACAACATGTGGATGAGATTATATATATATCATTAATGTCACTTTTAGGTAATACATCTGTCGCCAGGGTCGTGTAATGGACACACAGGTGCTGGGATGGTTAGAAGACAGAACTCTGATACACGTACATGTAAATGTAACGAGCCGTGCACCTGTGTGTCCATCACATGACCATGGACAGATATATATCCACTCAATGTAAATAATGAAGGTTCCTGCTAAATGACAGCAAGCAGAGTTTTTAAAACCATGAGGAGTTAATACAGTAAGTATATTGAAAAATGTTATAACTTTTCATTCTACAAAGGATAACAATTATTTGCTGAAACCAGGATACCGCTTTATGGCCCAAACTAGGCATCATCCTTAAAACGACCCTCCAGTCCCATGATAACATTTTCAATATTACAGGGTATATGGAGTTATATTATTTGGTGCCTTCAAGTTGCGCCCCTCTGCCGTGTATCCGTCGCTTCGGGGTCCCCTCTGTGTTCTCCCCACATTGCTGCAGCGCTTCTTAGAATACGAGTCTGAGACACTCCCACTGTTCTCGGATTGGCCAGAACTGCTCACCTGAGCAGCTCTGGCCAATTCGAGAACAAAGGGAGTGTTTTAGACTCAGTCTGTAAAGCGCTGTGGCCATTTTGGGACGACACAGAGGGGACCTTAAAGTGGCGAATTCACAGCAGAGGGGCGCACCTGGAGGGCAATAGGGAGCGCACCTGGAGGGCCATAGGTAATAGAACTCCATATACCCCATCACATTTAAAACGCTGGGACTGGAGCGTAAATGATAAAACTTGGAGCTAGGGGCGGATTGGCCATGTACTCCACCGCTCAGGGGGCGGGGACGGGGCGGCGCAGGGGACAGGAGCCGTGTGTGCTCTGTATTATACGTCACATGTGACGTCATATAATGCAGCCGGCCGCCATACACTCTGCCTGTGAGGAGAACATCGTGGATTGTTGAAGTGTTTACCCAGCAGACAGGCCGGGAGGATAGGGGAAGAGAGGGCCGGGGAGGAGCAGTCATACACACAGCTCTCCTCCTGCCTGCAACGTGTGACCCCTGAGATCCCTCCACGAGCTCAGGACTGGTGAGTATTGCTGTGTAAGTAGGGGAGCTGTGAGTGTTATGTGGGGGGATATTTTTATATATGTTTTTTATTGGGAGGGGGACTTTACTGTAGTGTTATGTGGGGGGAGGGGATTTTGTAGAAATCATTTTTTATGGGGGAGGGGGGTACTTGACTAAATATTATGTCGGGTGAGGAGTTTGTATAAATTGTTTTTGTTTGGAGGGGGACTTTACTGTAGTGTTATATGTGGGGGGAGGGGATTTTGTGGGGGAGGGGGGGGACTTGACTACATATTATGTGGGGTGAGGAGTCTGTATAAATTATTTTTGTGGGGAGGGAGGATTTGACTGTAAATGCGATGGGGGAGGGGGACTTCACAATACATTGTTGTGGAGGTGACTTGGCTGTGAACGCTATGTGTGTGGGGATTTATTTAATCACAGGTTACGGTCATATCGTTTATGTTGCAGCGATTTTCACAAAACTGTGGCCAGTGACGTAGTTATAAAGCAATGGCCCAAAAAACGCTGCAAAAAAACGTAATGTGTAGCCTGAGAAGAGACTCTTGGAGCTCGTGCACACACAACGGAATTGCTGGAGAAAATTTCTGCAGCAATTCCGTTGAAAGATGCAGTAATTACGCTTCGGAAAAACGCACGTTTTTTACGGCAGATAATGGTGCATATTTTGCTGCGTTTTTATCATTGTTGGGGGATGGAGATATCTCCTCTGAAAAACGCAGGAATTCTGTCCACTTTCCACAGCTGCGGTCCGAAAAATACGCAGCCCAGGTCAATTTCTGCTCAGAATTTTTACGCAGCGTGCGGATGAGATTTGTTATATCTTACCCACTTTGCTGCTTCTGTATTCTGCTGCGTTTTTTCCATAATTCCATCCGAAAAAAAACACGGCAATTCTGCTACGTGTGGACAAACCCTAAGGCCTCATGCACACAAACATATTTTTTTCCTCCCGTAAATACTCACGTAAATATGGGTCCTTTGTCACACGTATTGGACCCATTTTCTCTGCACTAATCGGCAGCCCCTTCTCTCTATCAGTGCTGGATAGAGAGAAGGGGCAGCCCTTTCGGGTAGTTTCCTCAGCGATCTGAAAGTAAAAAAGTTCATACGTACCCCGTCCGTTGTCTTGGTGACGTGTCCCTCTTTTGACATCCAGACCGACCTCCCTGGATGACGCGACAGTCCATGTGACCGCTTCAGCCTGTGATTGGCTGCAGCTGTCACATGGGATGAAACGTCATCCCGGCAGGCCGGACTGGAGGAAGAAGCAGGGAATTCTGGGTAAGTTAACTTTTAACACTATTAACACCAGCGGTAGTCACTGTCCCGGGTGCTGAAAGAGTTACTGCCAATCAGTTAACTCTTTCAGCACCCTGGATAGTGACTATACACTGACGTCGCCTAGCAACGCTCCCGTAATTTCTGGTGCACACACGTAGCCACCCGTAATTACGGAAGCCCCATAGACTTCTATGGGCCTGCCCGTGCCGTTATTACGGCCTGAAATAGGACATGTTCTATATTTTTTCAACGGCACGAGCACCTTCCCATACGCAAACGGGAAGGTACCCGTGGCCAATAGAAGTCTATGGGCCCGTAATTCTGGGCGTTTTTTCGTTCGCGTGCATGGGGCCTAATAGTTAATTTGTTTAGGGTGAGGCGGCTTTGTTGTAAACATTATGTGTGGGAGATTTTTCGTTCTAGGTTTTTGTGTGTGGGGGAGGGAGGTGTGACTATTTTGTTCCCTTAGGGTATATTTACACTTAGCGGTTGAGGTGCAGTTACAAAAAAACGCACACAGTTTCTTTACAATTTGTCGTGGTTTTGTGATGCAGTAATTGGCCGCAGTTTTCATAGCTAAAACATATCAAATAAATGTGTTTCACCCGGGAAAAAAAATTGGCGACCATTTAAAACCGCATGTTTTCTCAAATGCGGTTTTCAACCACACCTCAACTGCTACATGTGAATTTACCCTAAGGCTTTATGCAATAGATTACAGGTAGATCTTGCTTGTCAGAGGCACGCAGGACCCGCTGTCACTGAAACCGTCAGGTCCGCGGGACTGACGGATTCAGTGAATAGCACTAGATACAGCTGCTCTGTAGACAGAAAACAGAGCAGCTTTATCTAAAAAAGTAAAAATAATTTTTAATAAAAAGTAACTATAAAGTTACACCAAACACACTGATACACCTTTTTATTAAAAAATACAGTAAAAAAAAATTTGCTTTACAAAGGTGTACATAGCCTTTAATGTAACATCTGGCTACGCCATAAAAACGTGAATAAAATCGCCATGAAAACACATCAAAACTTTGTGTTTGAAATCCGCCTTAGGAAAATAATGCTGCAATTTTCCTGTAACTCATAGACCAGCTGGTCTTGGTTTGGAGCCCTAGCCTAGATGTTATGTATCGGGGGGGAAATTCTGTGTCGGTAGTGGGGAGCTATACATCCTTTGTGTATCATAGAATTTGCATATGCCAAGTATCTGGATAAAAAAGGTTATAATGTAATGAGCGCAGGGGGCCCCTGATCATTGAACTGTATGGGTCCCAACATTTTATCATGGCAGTTCTGTCCCCAATACTCAATGTGTTATAACGGGCTCAATATTCGTATAATGTAAAGAAATGCATTCATTGAAGGGGTTTCTGTTTTGATAAATCTTGTGCATAAAATACAGACCACAGACTTACATTACTGATTCTTGGCTACTCCATCACTGACTGTTTCTCGGCTACCCTTCGGGTATGTTCACACACTGAGCCAAAAATGTCTGAAAATACGGAGCTGTTTTCAAGGGAAAACAGCACCTGATTTTCAGACGTTTTCTGATCAACTCTCGTTTTTCACGCCGTTTTCACAGCGTTTTCGCACCGTTTTTTCAGCCGTTTTTGGAGCTGTTTTCAATAGTCTATGAGAAAACGGCTCCAAAAACGTCCCAAGAAGTGTCCTGCACTTCTTTTGATGAGGCTGTAATTTTACGCGCCGTCTTTTGACAGCGACGCGTAAAATGACAGGTCGTCGGCACAGTACATCGGCAAACCCATTGAAATGAATGGGCAGATGTTTGCCGACGTATTGGAGCCGTTTTTTCAGGCGTAATTCGAGGCGTAAAAAGCCTCCATTACGCCTGAAAATAGGTCGTGTGAACCCAGCCTAATGCTTCTTTATTTATTATCTGGGGTCATGTCTGTCGTCCATAACAATGTCACATCACACTGTGGTGATGAGACATTGTTATGGGCAATACACGATGACACCGGTTATAAAAAAAAAAAGCATCAGAGGGACCCATGAGACCATCAGTGTGTGTGTGTGTGTGTGGACAAGCCCTTTAAGGCAGGGAAAAGGGTGCAACATGTCTAGCAAAATGCGCCAAATGTATCATACAGCGTGCACCTCTGCGAATAATTTGGCACAGTTTCTGCCTGTCTGGTCTATTTTTATCCTGTCTAACTTTAGGACAGTATTAGTCCATTTCCCTAATGTCCTTAGAAAAGGTCCCTCTCCTGACACCACAAATGTTGGCACACCCAGGGTATGTAATCACTAGCGCCCATCTATTGAATGGGAGCATGGTAGATCTGCACAGGACCAAGGAGAATAGAGAGCTGTCAGCAACATCCAGCTGCCAGCTGCCAGCACTCCGACTGTCCAATAGTGTGTGAAAAGAATCCATCTGTTTTCTATCACATAACGCACAGAACAGCGGAGGCCGGGAGCAGGATCTCCTTTTTTCTGAAAATAGTGACATCTGTCAGCCTCCAGCAATTGGTGAGTAAGAGAAGAGGCGCATTGGAGGTGAATGGAGGGTGATGTCTCATATGTAGACCGTGTGGAGAAAAACAAACACATTCATTTTATAAATAACAGACGGGACATCATATGTTTGTGGAAGGGGGTCAATAAATACTTTAACTTTATTAACCAAATGTGTACCATCAAATTAGAGGAGTTCAGCCACGAGCCCGAAACCAACTTAACCAGTGAGAGAGTCCACGCACCTATTGATCGACTTTACCCCAACTTTTTTTTTAAAAAGTGGCCATGACAATAAGTAAAACACATACATTTTGGAAGGGCGTGCACAGGGGCAAACATACCATTGGTGAAACCTGTGCAGCTGCACCAGTAAGTAAGGGGCCCACTGTCACCTTCAAGCAGCCTTTTTCTCTCTATTAGATTGCATGTAAATGCCTGAGCTAATACATTTTATGGCTAACATATACTGATATATTGTTAGAGCGACATAAAGGGGTGATCTATAATAAGATCTTGAACAGTATATGGGGCCCCATATACTGTTCTTGCGCAGGGGCCCGAGCTGTCTGTGTCTGCCACTGGGCGGTCAAGTGCGCCTTTTCTTGCTTCATCAAGGGCTGAAAAGCTGACAAGCATCCAGCCATTGTACTTGATTATAAATAGTATATAAAGATCACATAAATTTAACTAGAATCCAGTGACCGGCTGTCACAAGGCAAAGCGAACAATTGACCCGCGAGCCAACCAATAACGCCCAGCTGTTTCCAGATGCATAAACTTCCTAAAATCAGCTGGCAATCTTGGCGGGATATTCTCCCGCCAAAATCCTCATGGGATCCACCATGGAATGTTCACATGTGGATCCCTCCTGTTTGTCCGTGATCCTTGGATAGTATTAGAAAACATAGACAAAACAGATAAAAACAAGGGGACATATATACAAAAACACAGAAAAAGGCCATACTTACAAATGGACACAGCCAGGTCAGAAACGCTGATGAAGGAGAGTGAGCAGGTGCTTTAAATAATAATAGCCACTCCCACTAGTCTTGAGGGGAGTGGTGTGTGGTGCATGGGATGTGTAGTAAGAAATAATAAATGAATAGTTTATATGCAAGTGTAATAATATAAGTGAAATATAGGGGGCAGTAATGAGTAAAGTGCCTCAATAAAAATAAATGAATAATGGGGTGCAAGTGTGTGAAACATGGAGGGATAGTGTGTACGTCATGAGGCACAACGTGTATAGCCAGGTAGAAGCCTATTTGTGACGCCTTGATGATTCATAGAGCGGGCTGCCCTGCTTGCTATGCCAAACAACAACACACCATGCTCTCCCAGCATCAAAGACCCGGCTGTGTCCAAAAGAAGCAAATATAAGTAATAATGAAAAATACCTGGGGTATTAGTGATCATTTTGGCCAAAAGGACGCAAGCTCGCAATCCACGACAAGGATCCCCAGACTTGCGAGTCCCTAACTGGAACAAAAAGCTCCTGATGCACAGACAAAACAGATAAAAACAAGGGGACATATATACAAAAACACCGAAAAAGGCCATACTAACAAATACTTATTACAGCAGAACACGGCTGTAATAAGACATGCCCGTTCTTTCTGCGGTCCGGGCTCCTGGGCCATACACGGACCGTAGAAACCACGGTCGTGTGCATGGCCCCATAGAAATTAATGGGGCCGCAAAAGCACGTTCATGTGCATGAGGCCTCACACAGCTCGTCAACGGAAAAATAAAAAGTTCTGACTCTCGGAACGCAATAATGCAAAACGACAGCCCAGACTAATTTATATGTGCAGCAGTTCTTCACCTAAAACCCCACGTCATCATTTGCACCCCCCACTGGTAGACCCTGTAAATGCAGCGGAAACGATGATATTTTGGGGTCTGTGTTACATATGGGGTTAGTGAAGAAGAGGAAGAGGAAGAGGCTATGGTAAGTGTGGTGTGTATAATGTAAGTCTATATAGTGTGTGCTGTGTGTATAGCGTTTATAGTGTGTTAAAGAGACTCTGTCACCAGATTATAAGTGTCCTGTCTCCTACATAATCTGATTGGCGCTGTAATGTAGATAACAGCAGTGGTTTTTATTTTGAAAAACGATCATTTTTGAGCAAGTTATGAGCAATTTTAGATTTATGCTAATTAGTTTCTTAAAGACCAACTGGGCGTGTTTTTACTTTTTACCAAGTGGGTGTTGTACAGAGGAGTGTATGAGGCTGACCAATCAGTGACCAATCAGCCTCATACACTTCTCAGGGTATGTTCACACGGCGGGGGTCCGTAACGGCTGAAATTACGGGGATGTTTCAGCCTGAAAACATCCCCGTAATTTCAGCCGTACAGGCATGTGCAGGCGCTTGAACGCCGCGTCAATTACGGCCGTATTTAGCGCTGCTATTCATTGGAGTCAATGAATAGCGGCTCCAATTACGGCCAAAGAAGTGACAGGTCACTTCTTTGACGCGGGCGTCTATTTGCGCGCCGTCATTTGACAGCGGCGCGTAAATATACGCCTCGTGTGAACAGACAAACGTCTGCCCATTGCTTTCAATGGGCAGATGTTTGTCAGCGCTATTGAGGCGCTATTTTCAGACGTAATTCGGGGCAAAAACGCCCGAATTACGTCCGTAAATAGGCCGTGTGAACATACCCTCATTGTTCCAGCCCAGCATGATCCACAGCACAGTGTGATTGTGCAGTGAAAGAAGCTGGCCTGGAACAATGAGGCTATGTGCACACACACTAATTACGTCCGTAATTGACGGACGTATTTCGGCCGCAAGTACCGGACCGAACACAGTGCAGGGAGCCGGGCTCCTAGCATCATAGTTATGTACGATGCTAGGAGTCCCTGCCTCGCTGCAGGACAACTGTCCCGTACTGTAATCATGTTTTCAGTACGGGACAGTTGTCCTGCAGCGAGGCAGGGACTCCTAGCATCGTACATAAGTATGATGCTAGGAGCCCGGCTCCCTGCACTGTGTTCGGTCCGGTACTTGCGGCCGAAATACGTCCGTCAATTACGGACGTAATTAGTGTGTGTGCACATACCCTGAGGGTATGTGCACACGCTAGCAGGCTTTTACGTCTGAAAAGACAGACTGTTTTCAGGAGAAAACAGCTGCCTCGTTTCAGACGTAAATGCTCCTCCTCGCATTTTGCGAGGCTTCTCTGACAGCCGTAAATTTTGAGCTGTGCTTCCTTGAGTTCAATGAAGAACGGCTCAAATTACGTCTGAAAGAAGTGTCCTGCATATAATGTATATAAGTGTCCTGCATATAATGTATATAAGTGTCCCGTATATAATGTATATAAGTGTCCCGCATATAATGTATATAAGTGTCCCGTATATAAGTGTCCCGCATATAATGTATATAAGTGTCCCGCATATAATGTATATAAGTGTCCCGCATATAATGTATATAAGTGTCCCGCATATAATGTATATAAGTGTCCCGCATATAATGTATATAAGTGTCCCGCATATAATGTATATAAGTGTCCCGCATATAATGTATATAAGTGTCCCGCATATAATGTATATAAGTGTCCCGCATATAATGTATACAAGCGTCCCGCATATAATGTATAGAAGCGTCCCGCATATAATGTATACAAGCGTCCCGCATATAATGTATAGAAGCGTCCCGCATATAATGTATAGAAGCGTCCCGCATATAATGTATACAAGCGTCCCGCATATAATGTATAGAAGCGTCCCGCATATAATGTATACAAGCGTCCCGCATATAATGTATAGAAGCGTCCCGCATATAATGTATAGAAGCGTCCCGCATATAATGTATAGAAGCGTCCCGCATATAATGTATACAAGCGTCCCGCATATAATGTATAGAAGTGTCCCGCATATAATGTATAGAAGCGTCCCGCATATAATGTATAGAAGCGTCCCGCATATAATGTATAGAAGCGTCCCGCATATAATGTATAGAAGCGTCCCGCATATAATGTATAGAAGCGTCCCGCATATAATGTATAGAAGCGTCCCGCATATAATGTATAGAAGCGTCCCGCATATAATGTATAGAAGCGTCCCGCATATAATGTATAGAAGCGTCCCGCATATAATGTATAGAAGCGTCCCGCATATAATGTATACAAGCGTCCCGCATATAATGTATAGAAGCGTCCCGCATATAATGTATAGAAGTGTCCCGCATATAATGTATAGAAGTGTCCCGCATATAATGTATACAAGCGTCCCGCATATAATGTATAGAAGCGTCCCGCATATAATGTATACAAGCGTCCCGCATATAATGTATAGAAGCGTCCCGCATATAATGTATAGAAGCGTCCCGCATATAATGTATAGAAGCGTCCCGCATATAATGTATAGAAGCGTCCCGCATATAATGTATAGAAGCGTCCCGCATATAATGTATAGAAGCGTCCCGCATATAATGTATAGAAGCGTCCCGCATATAATGTATAGAAGCGTCCCGCATATAATGTATACAAGCGTCCCGCATATAATGTATAGAAGTGTCCCGCATATAATGTATAGAAGCGTCCCGCATATAATGTATAGAAGCGTCCCGCATATAATGTATAGAAGTGTCCCGCATATAATGTATAGAAGTGTCCCGCATATAATGTATAGAAGTGTCCCGCATATAATGTATAGAAGTGTCCCGCATATAATGTATAGAAGTGTCCTGCACTTCTTTTGACGAGGCTGTATTTTTACGTGTCGTCGTTTGACAGCTGTCAAACGACGACGCGTAAATGACCGGTTGTCTGCACAGTACGTCGGCAAACCCATTCAAATGAATGGGCAGATGTTTGCAGACGTATTGTAGCCCTATTTTCAGACGTAAAACGAGGCATAATACGCCTCGTTTACGTCTGAAAATAGGTCATGGGAACCCAGCCTCAGAAGTATATGACACTGATTGGTCACTGATTGGTCAGCCTCATACACTTCTTTACAACACCCACTTGGTCAAAAGTAAAAACACGCCCAGTTGGTCTTTAAGAAACTAATTAGCATAAATCTAAAATTGCTCATAACTTGCTCAAAAATGATCGTTTTTCAAAATAAAAACCACTGCTGTTATCCACATTACAGCGCCAATCAGATTATGTAGGAGATAGAGCATTTATAATCTGGTGACAGAGCCTCTTTAAATGTGTGTGTGTGTGTGTGTGTGAGTGTATATTGCATATAATGTGAGTATATTGTGTAGTGTGTGCTGTGTGTATAATGTATGTCTATATAGTGTGTGTGTATAGTGTAAGTCTATATAGTGTAAGTCTATATAGTGTGTGCTGTGTGTATAGAGTTTAAAGTGTGTATAATGTAAGTCTATATAGTGTAAGTGTGTGCGTGTAGTGTGTGTGGTTTGAATATATAGTGTGTAGTATTAGGCTGGGTTCACACAACCTATTTTCAGGCGTATTATGCCTCGATTTACGTCTGAAAATAAGGCTACAATACGTCGGCAAACATCTGCCCATTCATTTGAATGGGTTTGCCGACGTACTGTGCCGACGACCAGTAATTTACGCGTCGTCGTTTGACAGCTATCAAACGACGACGCGTAAAACGACTGCCTTGTCAAAGAAGTGCAAGACACTTCTTTGGACGTTTTTGGAGCCATTTTCTCATAGACTCCAATGAAAACAGCTCCAAAAAGGGACGTAAAAAACGCAGCGAAAATGCCGTGAAAAACGCGAGTTGCTCAAAAAACGTCTGAAAATCAGGGGCTGTTTTCCCTTGAAAACAGCTCCGTATTTTCAGACGTTTTTGGTCACTACGTGTGCACATACCCTTAGTGTGAATTGTATATAGGGTGTTTAGTTTCTAAATTTTTGTGTGTGAAATTATTTCCCACCCATAGAGCCCTCTGCAATCAGTTAGATGCTCAGTATAATCTCCCCCATAGAGCCCTAGGTAGTTATTATACTGCAAGGGGGGGGGGTCACTGCTGAGGGTTCTATGGGGGGATAACTCCTCCCCCCCCCCCCCCCCCCAGCGCCATAAGAGTCAGACCCTCCCATAGAGCACTCAGCAGTCAGTCAGACGCACTGGGGGGAGGTGTCTGACTGCTTAAAAGGTAATTAAACTTTTTTTTAAAAAATTGACATAGTGACATCTCAAAAGTTCTGATCGGTGGGGGTCTGAGCACTGAGACCCCACCAATCGCTAAAACAAAGTGGCAGAAGCGGTCAGGTAAGTGATGAGCCACTCTGTTTCTGATCGTCTTTCCTCCGATAGACGAGCAAGCGGTGTACGGGCTCAATAGAAAGTCTATGAGTCCGTACACCGCTCCGAGGAAAGACTATCTGAAATTAAGTGGAACAGCCCTCACTGAGGCACTTCTTTAGTGATCGGTGGGGGTCTCAGTGCTCAGACCCCCATCGATCAAAACTTCTGACATATCTCTATGTCACACCAAATGTTTTTTAAAAGTTTAGTTACCCCTTGGGGACTGAATTTATTGGTCTTAATTTGCTTAGGAGTTTGGTCTGGGGTATAAAACAATTTAGTGTGTTTAGTTTCTGAATTTTTGTGTTGCTATAGACGCTGAAAATGGCTGCAGAATCGAGGGGCAAAGATTTCTCATCCGGAAACGCTGCAATCATCAGGAGAAGTCGCCATAAGGCTGGATTCACACGAGCATGTTCGGTCCGTAAAGGACGGAACGTATTTCGGCCGCAAGTCCCGGACTGAACACACTGCAGGGAGCCGGGCTCCTATCATCATAGTTATGTACGACGCTAGGAGTCCCTGCCTCGCTGCAGGACAACTGTCCCGTACTGTAATCATGTTTTCAGTACGGGACAGAAGTTCCACGGAGAGGCAGGGACTCCTAGCATCGTACATAACTATGATGCTAGGAGCCCGGCTCCCTGCAGTGTACTTAATCCGCCACTGTTCAAAGCGTACGTCACTATCCATGGATAATTAATTTGATTATTCATTTACCCCACTATTACATCATCCTATGTTGAAATGATGCACTCCGTCCAGCTTAAAGAGGCTCTGTCACCAGATTTTGCAACCCCTATGTGCTATTGCAGCAGATAGGCGCTGCAATGTAGATTACAGTAACGTTTTTATTTTTAAAAAACGAGCATTTTTGGCCAAGTTATGACCATTTTTGTAATTATGCAAATGAGGCTTGCAAAAGTCCAAGTGGGTGTGTTTAAAAGTAAAAGTCCAACTGGGCGTGTATTATGTGCGTACATCGGGGCGTTTTTAATACTTTCACTAGCTGGGCGCTCTGAAGAGAAGTAACATCCTCTTCTCTTCAGAACGCCCAGCTTCTGACAGTGCAGATCTGTGACGTCACTCACAGGTCCTGCATCGTGACGGCCACATCGGCACCAGAGGCTACAGTTGATTCTGCAGCAGCATCAGCGTTTGCAGGTAAGATCGACTTACCTGCAAACGCTGATGCTGCTGCAGAATCAACTGTAGCCTCTGGTGCCGATGTGGCCGTCACGATGCAGGACCTGTGAGTGACGTCACAGATCTGCACTGTCAGAAGCTGGGCGTTCTGAAGAGAAGAGGATGTTACTTCTCTTCAGAGCGCCCATCTAGTGAAAGTATTAAAAACGCCCCGATGTACGCACATAATACACGCCCACTTGGACTTTTACTTTTAAACACACCCACTTGGATTTTTGCAAGCCTCATTTGCATAACTACAAAAATGGTCATAACTTGGCCAAAAATGCTCGTTTTTTAAAAATAAAAACGTTACTGTAATCTACATTGCAGCGCCATATCTGCTGCAATAGCAGATAGGGGTTGCAAAATCTGGTGACAGAGCCTCTTTAAATATAGCCTGATGCACTCCGCCCAGTTTACATATAGCCTGATGTACTCCACACAGCTTACATATAGCCTGATGTACTCCGCACAGCTTACATATAGCCTGATGTACTCCGCACAGCTTACATATAGCCTGATGTACTTCGCCCAGCTTACATATACCCTGATGTACTCCGCACCGCTTACATATACCCTGATGTACTCCGCCCAGCTTACAAATACCCTGATGTACTCCTCACAGCTTACATATACCCTGATGTACTCCTCACAGCTTACATATACCCTGATGTACTCCTCACAGCTTACACATATCCTGATGTACTCCGCACAGCTTACATATACCCTGATGTACTCCGCACAGCTTACATATACCCTGATGTACTCCGCACAGATTACATATACCCTGATGTACCCCGCACAGCTTACATATACCCTGATGTACTCCGCACAGCTTACATATACCCTGATGTACTCCGCCCAGCTTACATATACCCTGATGTACTCCTCACAGCTTACATATACCCTGATGTACTCCTCACAGCTTACATATACCCTGATGTACTCCTCACAGTTTACACATATCCTGATGTACTCCGCACAGCTTACATATACCCTGATGTACTCCGCACAGCTTACATATACCCTGATGTACTCCGCCCAGCTTACATATACCCTGATGTACTCCGCCCAGTTTACATATACCCTGATGTACTCCGCCCAGTTTACATATACCCTGATGTACTCCGCACAGATTACACATACCCTGATGTACTCCGCACAGATTACACATACCCTGATGTACTCCGCACAGATTACACATACCCTGATGTACTCCGCACAGATTACACATACCCTGATGTACTCCGCACAGATTACACATACCCTGATGTACTCCGCACAGATTACACATACCCTGATGTACTCCGCACAGATTACACATACCCTGATGTACTCCGCACAGCTTACACATATCCTGATGTACTCCGCACAGCTTACATATACCCTGATTTACTCCGCACAGCTTACATATACCCTGATTTACTCCGCACAGATTACATATACCCTGATGTACTCCTCACAGATTACATATACCCTGATGTACTCTGCACAGCTTACATATACCCTGATGTACCCCGCACAGCTTACATATACCGTGATGTACTCCACACAGCTTACATATACCCTGCGCTCCAAAAGCCAAATGGCGCGGCTCCTGGGCCTGGCAGTGTGCCCAAACAGCAGTTTATGACCACATATGGTGTATTACTGTATTCTGGAGAAGCGCTTAACAATTTATGGGGTGTGTGTCTCTAGTGGTACAAGCTGGGCACAACACATTGGGCACTAAAATAGCATATCTGTGGAAAATGGCAATTTTCAATCTAACATCTACAGTGTACTAATTTCTGCAAAACCTTTGGGGTCAAAATGCTCACTACACTTCTAGATAAATTCCTTGAGGGGTGTAGTTTCCTAAATGGGGTCACTTCTCGGGGGTTTTCACTTTACTGGTACCTCAGCACAATGCAACATGGCCCCAAAAATCAATTTAGTAAAATCTCCACTCCAAAAATGAAATTGCACTTTTTCCCTTTTAGACCCTTGCCGTCTGTCCAAATAACAGTTTACAACCACATATGGGGTATTTCCCTACTCAGGAAAATTGTGTAACACAGTTTGGGGTGTCTTTTCTCCTGTATTCCTTGTGGAAATGAATTTTTTTTAGCTAAATCTACATGTTTACACATTTTCACGGCCCAATTCTAATAAAATCTATAAAACACCTAAGGGATCAAAATGCTCACTACACCTCTAATTTAATTCTTTGAGGGGTATAGTCTCCAAAATGGGATCACACCTGGGGAATTTCTACTGTACTGGGACTTCAGGGGCTCTGCAAACGCGACGTGGCCCCCAGAAACCAATTCAGCAAAATCTGAGCTGCAAAATCCAAATGGCCCTCGTTCCCTTCTGAGCACTGCTGTGGGTCCAAACAGCAGTTTATTACCACATATGGGGTATTTGCGTAATCGGGAGAAATTGCTTTACAAATGTTGGGGTGCTTTTTCCCCTTTATTCCTTGCGAAAATTCAATGATTTTAATTTTCACAGACTAATTCGAATTAATTTAGCAAAAATAGGTCAAAATGCTAACTGTACCCCTAGAAACATTCCCTGAGGGTGTATTTTCAAAAATGGGGTCACTTTTAATGGGTTTCCACTATTTTGGCACCAGAAGACCTCTCCAAACCTGACATGGTGCCTAAAATATATTCTAATAAAAAGGAGGCCCCAAAATCCACCAGGTGCTCCTTTGCTTCTGGGGCCTGTGCTTCAGTCCAGTAGCGCACTAGGGCCACATGTGGGATATTTCTAAAAACTGCAGAATCTGGGCAATAAATATTGAGATGCATTTCCCGGGTAAAACCTTCTGTGTTACAGACAACACTGTAGTATCAATGAATTTTGGCAAAATTTGTATTTCACCCCTGCTTTGCTTCAATTCTTGTAAAACGCCTAAAGAGTTAAGAAACTTTCTAAATGCTGTATTGAATACTTTGAGGGGTGAAGTTTTCAAAATGGGGAGTTTTATGGGGGTTTCTAATATATAAGGCCCTCAAAACCACTTCGGAACTGAACTCGTCCCTGAAAATATAGCCTTTTGAAATCTTCTTAAAAATGTGAGAAATTGCTGCCAAAGTTCTAAGCCTTGTAACGTCCTAGAAAAATAAAAGGATTTTCAAAAAACAATGCAAATATAAAGTAGACATATGGGGGATGTTAACTAGTAACTATTTTGTGTGGTATTACTATCTGTCTTACAAGCAGATACATTTGAATTTAAAAAAATCATAATTTCAAATTTTCTCTAAATTTTGGTGTTTTTCACAAATAAGCAATGAATTTATCGACCACATTTTTTAGAAGGAACAGGGAGTTTGTGACCCCCATTGTCACAATCGGTGGGGGTCCCAATGGTGGAGCCCCCTGAGTTCATTCAATTATCACCTATCACCTCCTGTGGATAGGTGATAATTTTTGATTCTGGGACAACCCCTTTGAGGGCCAAGTCCTGGAAAACACTCCACTCTGTTAGGGTATGTGCACACACACTATTTACGTCCGTAATTGACGGACGTAATTCGGCCGGAAGACCCGGACCGAACACACTGCAGGGGGCCGGGCTCCTAGCATCATAGTTATGTACGATGCTAGAAGTCACTGCCTCTCTGCAGGACGACTGTCCCGTACTGAAAACATGATTACAGTACGGGACAGTAGTTCCACGGAGAGGCAGGGACTCCTAGCATCGTACATAAGTATGATGCTAGGAGCCCGGCTCCCTGCACTGTGTTCGGTCCGGTACTTGCGGCCGAATTACGTCCGTCAATTACGGACGTAATTAGTGTGTGTGCACATACCCTTACTTGTAGCCCAGGAGTGATGAAAGGCTAGCACACAACTGCACCTGGTGCTTACCTGCTCCTGCGCCCTGAGGGAAGGCCTTGTTGTTGGCATTGCTTTATACATCCCCATTCTCACCCGTATCGTACTGATATCTATCTCAACCCCCAGCTCTCAGTTAAAAAAATTGTTTTTGCTTTGTAAAAGTAGTAAAACATAAAAAAAACGCTAGAAATTTGGTACGCCATAATTGTATCGGCCCGTAAAATAAGGTAAACATGTCGTTTTTACCATATGGTGAACACCGTAAAAGTTAAATCCAAAAAAACTATGGTGCAATCGTTGTTTTTTTCCCATTTCACATCACAGAAATTTTCTTTTCAATTTCCCGGTATATTGTATAGTACATTAAATGTGAAAAAAATACAACTCTACCTGCAAAAAAACAACCTCGGCTATGTTGACAGAAAAATAAAAAGTTATGGCTTTTGAAAGACTGGGAGGAAAAAATTAAAATGAAAAAATGAAAATTGGCTGCGTCTGAGGGTTTAGGGTATGTTCACACGCAAACTCAAAAACTTCTGAAAATACGGAGCTGTTTTCAGAGAAAACAGCCTCTGATTTTCAGGTGTTTTTGAAGCTGAAAATGAAGCTTCATTTAATTTGGAGCTTCTTTTCAGGCTTCTTTTGAGGCGTTTTTCATAGTGTTCAATGGAAAATCAGCTCCAAAAAACGCCTCAAGAAGTGACATGCTACTTCTTTTTACGGAGTGTCTTTTTACGCTCCATTTTTTAAAACAGAGGCGTAAAAAGATGCCCCATATGAAGCAAATGCTGTTTTTCCCATTGATTTCAATGGGCAGATGTTTGTAGGCGTTCATCTTCCATTTTTCAGGCGTTTTTCCAAGGCGTAAACGCCCCGAAATACGCCTGAAACCACTGCGTGTGAACATACCCTTAAAGGATTTTTCCTGCCAGAAAAAATTGATGGCCTATCCTCAGGATAGGCCATCAATAGCTGATCAGTTAGGGTCCGACTCCCAGGACCACCGCGGATCAGCTGTATTGAAGGGGCCGCAGCACTCGTACGAGTGCAGCTTCCCCTTCATTTCTTCTTGCTCACATTGTCGACACGGATGTAGCGGCGATTCACAGGTATTGCAGCCTGTTCTCATTAAAGTGAATGGGAAAAAAGGCTGTATTGACCTGTGAACCGCCGCTAAATGCGTGTCGAAAATTCACAGTGAGCAAGAAGAAATGAAGGGGAAGCAGCGCTCGTACAAGCACTGCACTCCCATCAAAACAGCTGATCGGCGGTGGAAAACCCCTTTAATGAGGCAACTCTACGGAAGCAGGTGACAACCAGAGTGCGCTATTTTCTGTAATGCACTTTTTGTCACTCACGGCTCATAAATCTGCTATACTACCACAAGTGTTTCTTGTTCCTTGGCATAGTTACTTTAACCATAACCGGGCCCGAATTTGAGGTTAGACTGTGACCTCATATGCTACTGCCTTGCCCGAGTCTGTGATTAGACAGGAGTGTCCATGTTTACTCCAAGCTGAGCACAATATATCTGGTTAAGTTTAGCTGTATGATCCCAGAAGAAGCAATTATAATCAAGGCTAATAATATCATTACTAGTTACAAATATGAAAAAAGAACACTGGACAGCCTTGATATAGAGATTTATTTTTATTTTTATTTTTACATAGTTCACGTAGTATAAAATCCCGATAACCACTGTCCGCAGGGGGAAAAAAAACATATATTAAGTCACATAAACATTCAAACCTATAATTGGCGTTTCTGTAGACCTACAAATGATTGATAAATCATCATTATTGGTCATTAACTAGACATGACAATCGTTACTTCTGTACAATATACAACCTGCACGTGTTACTGGAACGAGAGCCCGAAAAATTCTAATTGCCATTAAAATCTTTGTCTTGAACATTTATTGTCCCATCCCTCCGCTAATTAGCATATAAATTACATATGCAAATAGAATTTTGTCACCCCACCCCCATAACGTCTGTCTACATTCCCCCTCCCTCTAAGAGGACCAAGGACAAACAGTGGTGAGCGGAGAGGTGAGAGACTGCTGC
The DNA here is from genome assembly GCF_050947455.1 of Rhinoderma darwinii. Lineage (NCBI taxonomy): Eukaryota > Metazoa > Chordata > Amphibia > Anura > Rhinodermatidae > Rhinoderma > Rhinoderma darwinii. The sequence continues at coordinate 50,118,098 of NC_134699.1, forward strand.
GTGAAACCCCAGAATTATTTATATGCTTTAATTACATTAAACTGTTTGTTTTATGGTCAGTTTACCAGATGATAAAATATTTAAAAAAACAGGTAGGATTTCGGTGTTGTCTACATACAAAAATAGTGTACAGGAGGATCAATCAGCAATTGACGTACGCGCCCATTTGCTGTGTGTTCAAGGGCGTTTTTTGCTGCGTTTTTTTAATGCATATTTTTTAGTGCGGCCAGATGTTACATTAAAGTCTTTAGTAAATTATAAAAAGCAATAGAAACAACTGCGTTTTGGTTTGTAGCGTTTTTGAGGAAATTTTGTGGTAAGTGGCGTTTTTTACAAATGCAGCATGCTCTGTGTATGGCGTTTTTTCAGGCATTTTTTCCATAGGTTTCCCTATCGGACTTAAAAAATGTATGTATAATATGACACCAGATGAAAAACGTAACCTGTTACATGTTAGCATGTTACATTTTAATTACGCTGGCGGTTTTAGAAGCCTTTTTTGATGCAGTTAAAATTGCCCGAAAAATTCTGTGTGTAAAGGAGGCCTAAGGGCTAAGGCCTCATGCACAGGACCGTAGCCATGTGCACGACCGTGATTTTCGGGTCGGCCAGGGGCAGAGTGTCACCCGCAAGCCGCCTGAAAATCGCGGGCCGTGCACATGGCCGCGTGCATTATTTCCTATGAGCCTGGACCGCAGAACACGGCCGTAATAAGACATGCCAGTTCCTTCTGCGGAAACCACAGTCGTGTGCATGGCCCCATAGGAATGAATGGGTCCGCAATTCTCCCGTGGATTTTCGGGGGAACTGCAGCTGCAAAAGCACGTTCGTGTGCATGGGGCCTAAGGCCCGGACCACCACACACAGAGTTTTGATGCAGTTTTTGGTTCCGTTTTTTGGGGGAAACACAGGAGTGGACACCAAAGAATGGAGACGCATCAGTCAATTTTCTCTACACCTTTTCTTTCCTTTAGGCTTTATTCAGACGAACGGGAATTACGTCCGTGCAACGCGCGTGATTTTCACGCGCGTCGCACGGACCTATATTAGTCTATGGGGCCGTGCGGACATGTGCGTGATTTTTACTCAGCGTGAGTCAGCAGAAAAAAAGTCACTACATGTCCGTTCTTTCGGCGTTTTGCGCGAATCACGCACCCATTGAAGTCAATGGGTGCGTGAAAACCACGCATGCTGCACGGAAGCACTTCCGTGGGATGCGCGTGATTCACGCAACAGCAGTAAAAACTATGAATGTAAACAGGAAAGCACCACGTGCTTTTCTGTTTACAAACATCCAAATGGAGTGCCATAATGATGGCGGCTGCGCAAAAATCACGCAGCCGCGCATCATATGGTGATGACACACGGAGCTCTTAAGTGCCTTTTGCGCACGCAAAACGCACACGCTTGTGTGAATCCGGCCATAGACTGGATTCACACGAGCATGTTCGGTCCGTAATGGATGGAATATAATTTGGCCGCAAGTCCCGGACTGAACACACTGCAGGGAGCCGGGCTCCTAGCATCATAGTTATGTACGATGCTAGGAGTTGCTGTCTCGCTGCGGGACAACTGTCCCGTACTGTAATCATGTTTTCAGTACGGGACAGAAGTTCCACGGAGAGGCAGGGACTCCTAGCATCGTACATAACTATGATGCTAGGAGCCCGGCTCCCTGCACTGTGTACGGACCAAACATGCTCGTGTGATTCCGTCCTTAGATCCACTTCTGGCTTTGTTTCAAAAAACGGCACCAAAAAAACTATCAAAACTCTGTGTGTGTGATTTTACCCTAAGGCCCCATGCACACGAACGTGTTTTTGCGTCCGCAATTCCCCCGAAAATCCACGGGAGAATTGCGGACCCATTCATTTCTATGGGCCCATACACACTATCCGTGTTTTCACGGGTCCCCACATGTCCGCAAATCCGTGCCGCACAAACTCAGGACATGTCTTATTACGGCCCGCAAATTCGATGCGGACATGCCCATAGAAGTCAATTGGCCCGTGGAAAATGCGGGTACACCTCCGTGTGTCAACCGCAGTTTGCGGATTTGCGGAAGTGTTGCTAGGCGACAACCGGGAATGAGTTCTGTCTTCATCCTGTTTTACCTAGGCTTTTTTTTTTATCCGCATTTAGCGGATTACATACGGTTGAACTGCGGAGGACATTTCATGGAACACGGTCCTGGAATTTGCGGACCAGAAAAACTCTACGGTCGTGTGCATGAGGCCTAAGGCTGGGTTCACACTACCTATTTTCAGACGAAAACGAGGCGTATTATGCCTCGTTTTACGTCTGAAAATACGGCTCCAATACGTGGGCAAACATCTGCCCATTCATTTAAGATTTCATTCAAGATTACGGGCGTCAATGACGCCTCGCAAAATGCGAGGAGGACCATTTACCTCTGAAACGACGGAGTTGTTTTCTCCTGAAAACAGTCTGTCATTTCAGACATAATACCCTAAGGGTATTTTCACACGCTTAGCAAAAAACATCTGAAAATATGGAGCTGTTTTGAAGGAAAAACAGCTCCTGATTTTCAGACGTTTTTTAGCAACTCGCTTTTTTTGCTGCGGTTTTTTACGGCTGGTTTTCTATATAGTCAATGAAAAACGGCTCCAAAAACGTCCCAAGAAGTGACATGCACTTCTTTTTCGCGGGTGTTTTTTTACGTGGCCGTTTTGAAAAACGGCCACATAAACTGTGCCCCGCCGGAACCGAATGGTGTATTTCCCATTGAAATCAATGGGCAGATGTTTGGAGGCGTTTTGCTTCCGATTACTTTAGGTGTTTTTCGGGCCGTTCACGGCCCGAAAAACGGCCGAAAATAGCTCGTGTGAACATACCCTCAGGCTGTGTTCACACGGGGCGGATACGCGGATAGCATGCAGCCCTGTGCGCCACAGGGGATTGCGTGTGAAAAAGTGCACCAAACTGTGGGGCAGTTTTTCGCCCGGAATGTCCGCTGTGGAAAACTGCAGCACTAAGGGTATGTGCACACACCAAATCAAAGACGTTTGAAAATATGGAGCTGTTTTCAAGGGGAAACCTCTCCTGATTTTCAGAAGCTTTTTAAGCCACTTGCGATTTTCGCTGCGTTTTTTTACGGCCGTTTTTGGAGCTATTTTTCTATAGAGTCAATGAAAAACTGCTCCAAAAACGACCCAAGAAGTGACATGCACATCTTTTTCGCGGGCATCTTTTTACGTGCTTCAATTTTTTCAAGCGTTTTTCGAGGCATAACTGCCCCAAAATACGCCTGAAAACACTCAGTGTGAACATACCCTTAGCCGGCCTGCTAGCAGGCCATCCCCCTGGGATGACATCATCCAGGCCGGGCCTCCTGGGATAATGTCTAATCCCATGTGACTGCCGCTACAACCTGTGATTCGCTGCTGGAATTCGATCTGAGGGATTTGTTTGCTGTCTAATAATTTCCCCTGCGTAATGCGTGTTCCTCTGGTTTCCAGCACCACTCCCCTGATAAAAAAGGGGTTCCAACGGTGGGTAAAAAAAGATAACGCTTTAAATGAATTTCTTTGACGTGTCCACATATGCATCCGGATTAGTAAATGTATTGCAAGGCTGCGTTCACATGGTGTGTGTTTGTTGCATTTTTAGCATGCAGTTGCTTTTGGGTTTTTTTGGTAGATGATGTCCCATGTCCCCCAATGGGAGTTCATCAATCATAACAAAAAGTCACATGCTAAAAATGCAACAAAACCCGCAATGTGAACCCAGCCAAAGAGGCCAAGCTTCTATCTAACACACCCATTATCAATTTGCTTTGAGTTGGTGGTCTTCCTATTCTCATAGGCTCAGATCATTCTGGTCAATAGTACATTGAATCCAGCTGGACTAGTAGATTCCCACATTAGCCTGTAGGATCAGGGTGAAATCAAGTAATGTATGGCAAGTAAGACATAATATTAACTAGCCTCATTAGTAATCATTACCACAGTTTATATACTCATACTATTCTGTAATTGCAATGTAAGGGTGTATTCACAGGGTGCAGAATGATGAGACAGAGAGCAATTCTTTGGGAATGTTGTCGCTGTTTGCTTCGCCATTATACATGTGGAGACACCCTATTGCCACACGCACACAATGCGTATTGTGCGCAAATTTGCCTGTATATGCAGCGGACGTGCGAATTGAAACCACAGGGAGACTGGAAACACGAACTTTCCTTTCTACTGTGATTTCCAAATATGTTTACCGCATTAACAAAACGACAACTCTGGCTGCAACACGTACGTGCACTTTTAGGCTACATGCACACACTGCGGCCGAGTTGCGGTAAGCGCATTATTTGTTTCCAGCCTGCCCGTGGTTTTACCAGCTGCACGGCTTGTATAGGTGAAGCACATGGTTTCAATTCGCACGGCCGCTACGTATACGACCAGCCTAATAGTTTTGGAAGAAACTAAAAATATAAAAAACATCCCCTACTGACGAAGCCGGTCTGTAGTGCGAAACGCGTGTCGAGGCGTTTGTTTTTTCTGCTAGCACCAGACGTTGCCTGTCCCACTGCCCACCATGTCTCACGGTACGTGTTAAATTTCTGCTGTATTTCTGGTGTGTCATTTTATCATTATTTGGATTTAATTATATGCTCTTATGCTACCCATTTAGTTTGATCTAATACTTGCTATACCCCCAGTCAGCATTACTATATATATTTTCATATGTGGGAACGTCATTATTTCTATTGCTCACGGAGTATGTTCTGATTGTTCTGGGTTATTTGAGTAGCTCTTGGCTACTGATGGTACATTGTTTCTGTAGGCCACCAGGTTTTTGACAGAAACAGTGAGGTCACATATCTCCTTGTATGGTCGATTCTTTTAGGCCTCATGCACACGGCCGTGCCCGTAATTACGGCAAAGTATGGGAGCACGGCCCATAAAAATCGAAAAGTAGGACATGCTCCATAATTCCCGGCATGGTTCTACCGCACGGACACGTATCCGTAGCGATACGGAAAGGTGTCCGCGGCCAATAGAACCGGGCGGGTCCGCAATTACAGACATTTTTTACGGTCGTGTGCATGGGGCCTTACTCTGTATTATGTTATTGTATTTAATAAAGATTTTCAATTTTTGCATATTTTTTGCATACTTCTCTTTGGATGCTATGTTCCCTTATGGTTCGCGTTTAGGTTGTCTACTTGTATTTTAGGGACCCCCTCTTTACGCCTTTGGTTTGCTTAGAGGTTTTTATAGGTTGTTCATAAAAGTGTATAAAAACATGATTACCCTGCAAAAGTAACCCATATTTCCAAGGAAAAAAATATCTGTCCTGGTCATATGATGGACACACAGGTGCACGGCTCGTTACAGTTACGGTATATGTATCAGAGTTGTATCTTCTAACGATCCCAGCACCTGTGTCCATCACATGACCATGGACAGAATTTTAGCTACTGGAAGTAAATAATGAAGGTTCCTACTAAATGACAAATTGATACAGAAGGCATATTGAAAATTGTTATTAAACTTTATTATTCAGAGAATAATCTGTAATTGCTAAAACCATGATACCCCTTTAACATCAGCGAGGATTATCACAAATAAATATAAATGTACAGAGCGGCCTGAGATAAAGATTACAACAAACCCACAGACAGGAACTACAAGCTCTACAAACATGGCTGTCAGAAATGACTAATGGCCCACCGAAAGTCATATAACATGCTTCAAATCACAAATTCACCCACATTATGGCTGCACTATGCAGTGTTCTTAGAGATTTACTTTGCTTGGATATTTTATAATTAATTGGTGATCGTTATTTGTTGTTAGTTGAACCATTAGGCCATAAGTACACAGCGTATCTGCCCTGGAACCCGCAAAATGTGCGTTTTTTCAGACGGAATGTCCGGTGCAGAAAACAGCAGTTACAAAAAAAAAAAAAAAGCTTATTCTTAAAAAAAAACGCACCGCGAGTCAATTTATGAAAAATTTTTTGGGCAGATTTTTTACGCAGCGTGTGGATGAGATTTGTTCAAATTTTATCCACTCCACTGCTACTGTATTATGCTGCGGATTATCCACAATGAAATCCGTTGCTGAAGATCCAAAGTGTTTACGCTATGTGTGAACATACCCTAAGGGTATTTTCACATGTGCCATTTTATTTTTTTAAATCAAACAAGTTTTTATTGAGAATACAACATTCGTTATACAGCTTTTGCATTTCCGATAATAAATAACAGGAAAAAAACTAACAACATAACATCTCGTGCTTAATGCAAAATTCCTGCAGTTACATTATAATATGTATCCATCATCTTTGGTTGTATCTTCACATACGTCCCTGTCCCTACCCCTGTCAACCTAACTTCCCCCCCCCCCCCTCGCAGTACCTCCTCTGTCTCCTGATTCGTCACTCCACCTCCTCCATCCTTCCTGCATATCAAACAGGGAACTGGTGATACCTTGACAATATAAGTGTGTCAGCCCACCTCCAAATCTCATCTAGTGTACTGCATTACCATAGGTGTTCACCCATTTACCCCATTGCTTCTCATGCTTATGAATTGCCCCTCTTTTCAGATATATTCGGTGTTCCAGTGATACCGTGTGGTTCACATATCCAACCAGCTCAGACACCTCCGGGGGATCCGCCTGCAGCCAATATTTTGCAATTAGTTTCCTAGCGTGATACAGGACCTTTTTAATAGCCAGCAATTCCACTCCATCCCCTCCTTCCTCCCCCATACAGCCCAATAAAAAGATCTTAGGTTCCAGTGGGAAATCTCTACCATATACTCTAGATACCATTCCTTTAACTTCTTTCCAATAGACATTTAGTATTGGACAGCTCCAAAACATATGTTTTATGTCCGCCCCATCAAACAAACACCTAGGACACTCCTTTGTTGATCTAATTCGCATTTGCCATAGCACCTTAGGCGTCCTATACACCCTATGTAACAGAAAGAGTTGTGACCTCCTGTGCACTACACTAATAGAGAGTATTTTGGACGATCCAAGTATTTCCTCCCATTCTTCATCTGCTATAGTCCCTACATCCTCTTCCCATTTACGTCTGATCTCCACCAGCGGATCTCCTAGGAATTTCTAGAGTAGCGTACTATATAGCACCGAAATAATCCCTTTAGTGTCTTGTGCCCCCAGCACCTGTTCCATCCCTCTCATAGTGGAGCAACTCAAGTCCACCAGCCTCTCTTGAGCCTGCGCCGCATGCCTTAACTGAAGATATTGGTAGAACAGCCGATGTGAGAGTCCAAACTCTTCCTGTAATTGTGCAAAGAGCTTAAAGAGGCTCTGTCACCAGATTTTGCAACCCCTATCTGCTATTGCAGCAGATCGGCGCTGCAATGTAGATTACAGTAACGTTTTTATTTTTAAAAAACGAGCATTTTTGGCCAAGTTATGACCATTTTTGTAGTTATGCAAATGAGGCTTGCAAAAGTCCAAGTGGGCGTGTTGAAAAGTAAAAGTCCAACTGGGCGTGTATTATGTGCGTACATCGGGGCCGTTTTTATTACTTTTACTAGCTGGGCGTTCTGATGAGAAGTATCATCCACTTCTCTTCAGAACGCCCAGCTTCTGCCAGATCACGCTGTGACGTCACTCACAGGTCCTGCATCGTGTCAGACGAGCGAGGACACATCGGCACCAGAGGCTACAGTTGATTCTGCAGCAGCATCAGCGTTTGCAGGTAAGTAGCTACATCGACTTACCTGCTAACGCCGATGCTGCTGCAGAATCAACTGAAGCCTCTGGTGCCAATGTGTCCTCGCTCGTCTGACATGATGCAGGACCTGTGAGTGACGTCACAGCGTGATCTGCCAGAAGCTGGGCGTTCTGAAGAGAAGTGGATGATACTTCTCGTCAGAGCACCCAGCTAGTAAAAGTATTAAAAATGCCCCGATGTACCCACATAATACACGCCCAGTTGGACTTTTACTTTTAAACACACCCACTTGGACTTTTGCAAGCCTCATTTGCATAACTACAAAAATGGTCATAACTTGGCCAAAAATGCTCGTTTTTTAAAAATAAAAACGTTACTGTAATCTACATTGCAGCGCCTATCTGCTGCAATAGCAGATAGGGGTTGCAAAATCTGGTGACAGAGCCTCTTTAAGAGTACCTTCTTCATACAACTGGTGCACATGTCTGATCCCTGCTTGTTCCCAATCCTGAAATCCTTCTAAAATATTAAATTCCCATAGATATGGATTATCCCATAAGGGCATATAATTGGAGCATGTTCTGCTGGTAGTTGTAGCTTTTCCATTTTAATCCTGGGGATCCCCCTTTTCCACACTAAGTCCCTAAACAAATTATGTATTCTCCTGAACCAATATTTAGGCAACCACACTGGGGCATTATGCACAACATAAAGAACCTGGGGCATCAGAATCATTTTGATGAGATTTGCTCGTCCCAGCGCTGACAGTGGTAACCCAAGCCATACTTTGGTCCTATCTGTTAATTTATTCACTAATGGTATCACATTCAACTCAACAAAGTCCTGTACCCTTGCCGATACCGTAATTCCCAGATACTTAAACTTCCGTACACACGGTACCTCAATTCCTCCAATCATCAATGGCGTATCTACTGGCTGGAGTGGCAGCAACACCGACTTGTTCCAATTAATTTTTAACCCTGAAAATCTGCCAAACCGCTCCAATACCGTCATTATCACTGGCAATGAATAATCTATCTCCCCAGGAACAACAAGATATCATCCGCATATAGTGCTATGCGCTCCTCCAGCTCCCCACAACGAAACCCTTCTATCCCCGGATGTTGTCTTACCATATTTGCTAGGGGTTCAATTGCCAGCGCAAATAGTAGCGGGGAAAGTGGGCATCCCTGTCGCGTCCCCCTCTCCAACCTAAAAGAGTCCGACATCCTTCCATTTGCTCTGATCCTAGCTACCGGTTCCTTATATAGTAATTGTACCCATTTTATAAAGTTACTTCCAAAGCCGATCCGGTCCAATACAGCCCTCAAGTAACCCCATTCCACACTATCAAACGCCTTGGCGGCGTCCAAAGACAGCACTGCTCTACACCGTGCATCCGGAGCATCTGTCTGCAAATTTAAGAAAAGTCTACACAAGTTAACTGCTGTAGAGCGCGATGGCATGAATCCCGACTGATCCATCCCCACAATTTTAGTCACTACTCGCAACAACCTGTTAGCCAGTACTTTAGCTAAAATTTTAATGTCCACGGTCAGCAGAGATATCGGTCTGTAAGAGTCAGGTTGCGTCCGGTCCTTCCCATCTTTAGGAATTACAACTATAGCAGCTTCATACATCGTCTGCGGTAAGCGCCCTCTGGCGAAACTATCCTGGAACACCTCCAGTAACTCTGGCAGAACCGTCTCTCCATATGTTTTATACAATTCAGTGGGTATACCATCCATCCCTAGGGCCTTTTCATTTGCCATAGAACTCACCGCTTCCTGTATTTCCTCTAAAGTAATTGACTCCTCCAACCCTTCCCTCTCTTCCTCCCCTAAAGTAACCCATGTCATTTCTGCCAGATAATGTTTATCAATATGTAAGGATGCACTCCTAAAATTTGCGTTATATTGGTGCTGTAGAGGTTCGGGCTGGAAAACCCACAATGAAGATCCAAGAAATAAACCTGAAAGCACTCTAGTATTCCTCGATTTTCAAGATTTTTTTTTATTTATTGTATTCAATACGTGAATTCGTCATATGGTTTGTGGCGATTTTGTTGGACGTTTCGGCCTAACCTAGGCCTTTATCACAATCGCTATAGATACAAAAATAATAATCATATAGTACATATACTGTACAAGGTGATACAACAAAACACAATAAACAAAATGAATAACAAAATTGCATATTGTCACAATACTTACCGTTATCATGATGTACATATTTATTGTTGATTATGGCCATTTTCTATATCTTATACCATTGCTAGAAATGGATTTTGCCATTATATTATTTTTATATGCAATTTTGTTATTCATTTTGTTTATTGTGTTTTGATGTATCACCTTGTACAGTATATGTACTATATGATTATTATTTTTGTATCTATAGCGATTGTGATAAAGGCCTAGGTTAGGCCGAAACGTCCAACAAAATCGCCATAAACCATATGACGAATTCACGTATTGAATACAATAAATAAATTTTTTTCTTGAAAATCGAGGAATACTAGAGTGCTTTCAGGTTTATTTCTGCCAGATATTCTGACAGAAGATCCTCCGGATAGTCCACCTTAGTGCGATATAGTTCCGTATAAAATGATGTCAACACACCTAATATATCCCCTGTTTCTCCAACCAGAGTCCCATTTGCTGTCTGTAACTGGTGAATGAACGCACTCTCCCGCATCGGCCGTGCGATATTTGCTAACAGTCTGCCCGTCATTTCACCCTCCTCATAGTATTTTTGTTGCAAAAACAATCTTTTATTAGCTGCTTGTTCCAGCTGATGTTCCCTAAGCAATTTTTGAGCAGCCTTCCATTGGGATAACGTTTCCGCAGTGTTATTAGTAATGTGGCTCTCCTCTGTTGTTGTCACCCTGTCTGTCAGATGTTGACCCACTTGTCGTGTCTTAGTTTTTATGAGCGTGATCTCCCGTATATACACCCCCCTTGTATTCGCCTTCATAGCATCCCATAGAATATCTGTAGGGACCGTACCCTTATTTAACTCAAAGTATTCTCGCAGGCTCGTATTTATTGTCTCCTCTCCCACCAAGCGTATCCAGAACGGGTTTAGCCTCCAGTGCATTCTCAACCCCCCCATCTGCGAACTTGTTCGGATCTTTAATAACATCGGGGAGTGATCAGACAGCGATCGTGGTAGATATTCCACCCCTTCCACACATTCCATCCCCATTCCATTATTAAACATTAGGTCTATTCGGGACAGTGATCCATATGTAGATGATACACACGAGTATTGCGTAGTAGATGGCCACTTTGCCCGCCAAATATCCGTGAGCCCAACTTCCGTCATGTATTTAGCAAACCTCGTCAGACAGACATCTCCCACCCCCCCCCCTTTTGGAAATGTATCCCACCCTTTATCCATTATGTTGTTGAAGTCTCCCATCCATATAGTCGGTATCATAGGCCATCCAGCCAGTTTCTCCAACACCTCCCTTATCGGAACCACAGAGTACGGGGGAGGCACATACAGCACCACAATTATACATTCCCAGTTAAACTATTTACAATGCACCCCGACATATCTACCTTCCCTATCTTTAAAGGAATCTAAACAGCTAAACGGTACATCCCTATGAACCAGGAGGCTAACCCCCCTCGAGTATGTAGAATGAAAGGAATGGAAGCTGTGCCGGATCCAAACCCTATGCACCTGTTGCACCGTATCAGTAGTAAGATGAGTTTTCCTGCAAGCCCATCACCCCAGCAGACTGCCCTTTCAGGTAGTCAACTATAGCTCGCCTTTTAGCCACCTCCCCCATACCTCTCACGTTCCAGGACAAAAGATTTACCCTACCCCCCATCTGGACATTTCTTGCATTTGACAGTGACTATTTCCATTACATCCAGTGGCAATCAGAGCGTACTGCGTTTCAAACTCCCTTTCCCTCCAAAACAGCTCCCCTCCCACCACCCTATCCCACCCAACTTTCCATAAACATACCCTCCCAAGAGGGCCCGGGCTGGCGAAGAAAACTTCACCACTATGACCATACAGCTTCCCATTCACTTTGTAGAAACACATCCTTTTTCCACAATTTTAACCTTAAGAACCAAGAACCTCCCGCCACCTCCTCCTCAATAAACAAGTAGCATTTTTATGACTCCTATATCCAATTCTGCCCTTGAACTGACAGCACTTTCCTCTCCTCCCGCCATCAATGACATAGAGACTTCAGCCCAACTATAGACCAACATATAAATGCATAAAACAAGATCTCTCGACCAGGATTACCGCCATCTTTAATACGGTCACCAATAGACCTCTAGACGCTACATTCTTACTAGTCCGTGTTCACAGAGTCTCCCGTCCCAGCCCGCACGACCCTTCAAATCCCCGGGACGTCCTATGCCGCCTACATTACTATTCTGACAAGGATCTAATTGTCAGAGGAGCATGGTCACATGGGCCGGTGTCCATTGATGGCTGCAGGGTTGCGGTCTATCCGGACGTTTCCCCGCGTACACTCTACATGAGACGTCTCCTACACCCATTATTGGAAAAGATCAAAGCAACAAGAGCCACCTATAGATGGGGACACCCGTTCCACGTGGTCGTCAGGAAAGAAGCATCTACTTTTCTTCTTCGCCATTTCTCGGATCTGGATGCACTATTCAGGTTCCTACAGATTGAGCCGTTTCCGGTACCGGATTGGTTGGCATTGGAGCGGCCTGAACCGCCTCAACGTCGGCGCAATAGACGCCATTGCCTACCCCGCATCAGGCCCCCGTTCCGAGAGACACCGGGGTCTCAACCGGACCTGTCGCTGCCGATACCGCCAGAGGCCTGACGGGATTCCCTTCTGGAGATTTCGCCTTGACCACGTGGCAACGTATTGACTGCACCTAGTATCTTTTTGCCCCCTACAGTGCCTAGTGGTTCTTTTTCTCTGTCACAGGTGCCTTTAACAACCACTCCAAAGAAGGGGTTTTTCTCTTTTAGCGGAACTTTGAGAGCTGCCTCGCTTCTACTACAGCGGAGCGCTGAGACTCCCCTGGGACTCATGATGCAGCAGTTGATTCCACAACTATACTCAGAAACGTAGATATACACTGGCTTACATTGTAACCTTCCGTTGTTCCTTGTCGTCGCTTCCCTCACCCCCCCTCATTTTTATCATGTCTTGTTGCATAATATGTGTCTGGATCCCCTCCCCCCTCCCTTACCCTACCCTCCCTCTCCCTCCCGCTCTCCTAACGGTGATCGGATGGGGAATGGCACAGTGGTCTGGACCTTGTCGACACTACTTCGCCAGTCTCCATTACTGTATATCGGGCTGTTTTAATGTATTTTCTAGGGCTGAATTCTTTTCCTGTTAACTAATAGGTTATAAGATTGGCTGACGGGTACACTAATGGGGTAAGGGATGTATACGCCTCTATCGACTTTCTCAGCCTTCTTCCGCCTCTCCCATTCCTTGTTCCTCCGCACTCGTCTGTCGCCTAGGTGTACCCCTTTCCCTCCCCCTTTTTACCTATCAAATGTCCCTTTAGCTTTACTGCCCTCATCGTAGGCAACGGTAGTTGGTGGATATCACACGTATACGATAATTTTGAATGGGTATTCTTTGTGGTTATTTACTATTGTTCTTGGGGAAAAGGTAATTGGTCATTGTACATAGGGCCCTGCTTGCAGAGCCAGGGTCTATAAAGTGTCGTTGCCTCCCTTACTCATCTCTTGGTCGGTATCGGACGAGTTTGAATTTGTTTATGTTATTGTGCTGCCTGCTGCATGGGGCTCCCCCCCCCCCCCACTGTGCCTTTGGTTCTCCCTATCCCCGTTCTGTTACTAACTTTTTCTCCACAGGTTTCCACACCGATAAGGAGCCGGCCTTTGGGCCCCTGTTCTATTCCCTCCTCCTTCCCTTGGTCTTTCGCTTTTACCCTCTTTGCCCCCTCCCCCTCCCCTCTCCCCGCCGGGGACATGGCAAGTCAATCCCAGAAAGAGCTGCGGATAGGTTCTCTGAATGTCAAGGGTCTGCATGGTCCTGGGGAACGATCCATTCTGTTTAACTTGTTGAAGGCTAGACACTTGCATGTAGCTTTTCTTCAAGAAACGCATCTGAGTGAGCAGAAACCCTTCAAGTTGTCTAATCTATGGTTTCCTCACGCTTATCATAGTTTCTCCCCTGACCCGAAATCCAGGGGGACGAGTATCCTTCTTTCCCGCTCTCTACCATGGGAACTCCTGGACTCTCGCAGTGATGTGATGGGGCGAATGCTCTTAGTCAAGGGGAACATAGACTCCCAGGTTTATACCTTTGCGTCCTTCTACATGCCCAATGTGGGACAAGGTTCTGCCTTGATCGGCTTTTTGGATGTGCTGGAGGAGTTTGGAGAGGGTACCATCGTTTTGGGGGGGGATTTCAATGTTGCTTTAGAGCCTACCATGGATGTTTCAACGGGACATTCGTCAATCCCACACTCCCAGCTGCGCCGTATTAAACGCACGCTTCACGAACACAACTTCGTGGACACGTGGCGCTTACTACATCCAGCAGACAAAGACTTCTCCTTTTTCTCGCCTGTTCATGATGTCTACTCCAGACTGGACTTGTTCTTTGTCAAACACCGGTCTCTTCCAACCGTTCAAGCGGCCGACATTGACTCAATATCTTTCTCTGACCATGCCCTTGTCACATTGTCTTTGACTTTGCAAACTCCTATATTGCATCAATCCCAATGGAGACTCAATCCCTCGCTTCTCCAGGATTCCCTGGCCTCTTCTGACGTGGCGCGCACGCTTGACGACTACTTCGTCACTAATAACTCCTCAGATACGAATCCACGGGTACTATGGGAGGCCCACAAGTGTGTGGTAAGGGGTACCTTCATTAAGCATGGGTCCCGGTTGAAAAAGGAGCGCGCGGTGGCCATTACCCGGCTCCTAACGGAAATTAAGGCACTGGAGTTCACGCATAAACGGTCCCACGAACTGGAATGCAAAGTGGCGCTAATTCAAAAATGGGAGGAGCTACGCACCTTACTCCTTTCCAAGGCGAAGGCAACTCTCGCCAAATGCAAACGGCACTTTTATGAGTACGGAAACAAATGTAGCAAGTTTCTTGCCAGAGCATTGCGCCTCCAACAAGCGCACACGTATGTACCTTTTATTACAACCTCGCCTACCACTCTAGTTAATCTGCCTTTGGACATAGCGTCGCAATTCCGTGTCTTTTATGCTTCACTCTATGACACCGACTCTACCAATCCGGCCACGCTCTCGAGAGATTTCCGTGCAAATATTAAGTCCTATATTGCGGAGTCGGGCCTCCCCTCCCTGTCTGAGGTGGTTCTCAATGCACTAGAGGTCCCAATTACCGCGCCAGAACTATCCGACGCTCTCAAGAACTCCGCCTCTGGTAAGGCACCTGGACCTGATGGGTTTACGCTTCCCTATTATAAAAAATTCCTCGCTGTCCTTAGTCCGCATCTCTTAGCGTCCTTGAATTCTTTCTCTTCCGCTGCTCGCGTCCCACCTGATGCGCTCAGGGCACATATTGCAGTGATCCCCAAGACAGGGAAAGATCCCTCTCAATGCGCAAGTTATAGGCCGATTTCCCTTCTTAATGCAGACGTCAAACTCTTTGCAAAGATTTTGGCAGGGCGTTTGGCCCCATTACTCAGCGGTGTCATACATCTTGACCAGGCAGGGTTCATGTTGGGCAGAGAGGCCCGGGATAATACAACAAGGGCAATCAATCTCATTCATAAGGCTAAACTATCTCGAGTTCCGCTTATGCTCTTGTCAACAGATGCTGAAAAAGCATTTGACAGAGTCAATTGGACGTATATGGAGGAAACTCTTCTCCGGCTTGGTCTTGGTCCACAAATGATGGGATGGATAATGTCGTTATACTCTTGCCCGTCTGCGAGGGTACGCGTGAATGAGATCCTTTCGGAAGAATTCAACATCCACAACGGGACTCGACAGGGTTGCCCCTTATCCCCCTTGATTTTCATCCTGACCTTGGAACCATTCCTACGGCATGTCAGAGCGAACGTTGACATTAAGGGCCTAGAGGTGGGAGCTCGGGTCGACAAGGTTGCAGCATACGCAGATGACTTGTTGTTTTTCCTGACTAACCCGTCTATCTCCCTCCCGAATCTGATGCAGGAATTTCGTCGCTTTTCCAGTATATCCAATTTTAAAATAAACTTTTCCAAATCCGAGGCCATGAATGTCTCCATCCCCTCCTCCCTTCTACGCACACTGGAACAATCCTTTAGCTTTAAATGGAACTCGATGGCGCTCAAATACCTGGGAGTGCGCATCCCGGCGGATCTTAAGGAGCTTTTTAATTTGAACTTCCCAGTGTTTCTTACCGAAGTGAAAACGGATTGTGCCAGATGGAGGAGGGGCACATTCACGTGGATGGGTCGCTGCACTATTTTTAAAATGAATATTCTTCCCCGATTACTTTACTTATTCCAAGCGCTGCCTATAGCAATTCCACCCTCGTTCTTCAAAGCAGTCAACTCTTTACAAATTTCCTTTGTATGGAATGGTAAGCCCTCACGCCTTAGTCGAACGCTCTTGTGTCGGACACGGGAGTCGGGGGGACTGGCACTTCCTGACATTCGTTCATACTACATAGCAACTCACCTAGCGCGCGTTGTGGATTGGTGTAGACACGCCCCCTACAAGTCTTGGGTGGGTCTTGAGCAAAGCTTCACGGAGGCCCCTCTTCAGGTGGTTCCGTGGTTGCAAAGCGGACTTCTTAAATCCATTCACCAACATCCCACTATCAGCCCCACATTGCGATGTTGTTCTCTTCATAAGGTCTGATCAAGCCTTTTGCCCATCTGCTCCCCCATGTTTCCGATTCTGGGGAATCCTGCTTTCCCTTCAGGGTTGACAGATTCGGTCTTCCGGGCTTGGTTCACGTCTGGTATATTTAGGGCAGCGCACTTCCTTAAGAACGCGGAGTGGCTCTCCCTTTCGGAGCTGTCGCATCTGCCTGAACTCCAACCTCTGGGCTATTGGCGCATATTTCACCTCCGCCACTTTTTCTCTTCATTATCGTCTCCGGCTTTATTTCAAGAGTCTAGATCCCCGTTGGAGGAGATGTGTGTTGGCTCCGAGCCAGCCCGTTACACACTGTCCACGATCTACCATCTCCTTCTAAACCCGCCGGATCTCCCCCCACCAGGATACATCGCGGAGTGGGAAGCAGACTTGGGCATCATCTTTACCGCAAGTCAATGTACCCGCATCCTTACTTGGGCTCATAAAACCTTGATCAGCTCGCGTTACCAAGAAGCCAGTTTTAAACTGCTCTCGCGATGGTACAGGACCCCGGTCCGTTTACATCGTATTTTCCCAACCGTTTCACCTCTTTGCTGGAGATGCGGGCGGGAAGATGGTACCCTCATCCACACCTTTTGGTCTTGTCCGCTGCTCGCAGAATTCTGGGAAGGAATGAAGAGAGTGATCTCCGAGGTAACAGATACCAGTTCTCGTTTGGACGCGGCCTTCTTCCTCCTAAATCACTGTGACATCCCAACAAATATCTACAAAAGCTCGCTGCTTCACTTTTTAGTGATGGCCACTAGACATTGCATTCCATTAAGATGGAAAAACGTCTCCCCACCTACTCTGTCCCTCTGGGTTTCGAAGGTCAACGACTTAATGCACATGGAGGATCTGACCTCAAGCATTCATGATACTAACGCTAGGTTTTGCCTAACGTGGTCCCCTTGGATAGTGTTCCAGGACACTGACACCTATAAAGACATTCTGGGTGGGTTTGAAGTTGGTTGATAACCCGCAATGGATCTTCTTGGGTGCTGCAGGATCTCCTCGGTGGGGAGTGTTGCCCCTTCCTTCTCCCTTTTACCCTTCTCATTTATCTTTCTTTATCTCGCTTAGTCTCTCTTGCTCCTTTCTCTCAGAGGGGAATGTCAATCAGATCAAGTGGGAGATGTTACATGTGGTTATACCTCCCTTGAGGTTTTCAGTATGTGGTTAAACACTATGTATCTTCATTATTGGTTATGTGCTACATTTTCCTTTCTGTATTTGCTGTAATCTTGTTTTTATTATGTAAAAATATGGTTGTCGGCCATGAAAATAAAGAATTTAAAAAAAAAAAAATGCATAAAACAATGCCTTATTCCCTTGTGCGACTCATCTTCCTCCTTTCATAGCAGAGTCCCCACTTCAGCCATCCACCTGTTGATCACGCCGCCGCTTCCTCTCGATCCTGCCGTAGGCGATCTTCGTGACTGTCCAGCCATCTTAGTGCATCTTTCAGATTCTCAAAGAATTGCATGGATCCCAACGCCGCCACCCGAAGCTTAGCAGGTTACAGCATGGAATACTGAACCCGATGGTTCCTCAGCCGCCTTTTAATGTCCAGAAATTGCATCCTCCGTTTCTGAACTTCTGCAGAGAAATCCGGATAAAATGACACTTTCACACCGTTCACCCGTATGTCTTGCCGTTCCCGGGCCTGTCGAAGAATTAGATCTCTATCTTTATAATGAAGCAGCTTTACCAGAACAGGCCGCGGTGGCCGTCCAGGTGGACCAGGACGCGTGGGCACTCTGAGCTCTTTCCACCGCAAACAGTGGGGTCAGCGACTCTTTGCCAAACACCTCCAATAGCCACTTTTCAAAGAAGGAGTCCGGATTGGACCCTTCCACTTTTTCAGGTATTCCCACCATCCTCACATTATTTCGTCTTAAACGATTCTCCAGGTCATCAGCTTTAGATAGAAGATACGTAATATCCACCTCCACCGCATTTACATCCCTTCTCATGGGCAGCATTCTATCCTCTAAGTCGCTGACTCGGCCCTCCACCGCTGTTGTGCGCTCTGACACCTTATGCAAATCATGGCGTATGATAGATAGATCCTCCTTAATCCCCCCCACCTGGCAGGTAAGCTTAGCAAGCGTGGTATTACTCAGGCTTACCGCCGAGAAGACATCTGCCAGCGTGGGGCCAGGTTTGTCCAGACTCTGTGTGCCTCTATCCACTGGCGTAGCTATAGGGGTCGCAGCGGTCGCAATTGCGACCGGGCCCCGAAGCCAGGGGGGCCCACGGCCCCCCGCACCACATCAATAAAAAGTTACTATAGTAACTCGGGCCGCGGGCCCCTGTTACTATAGTAACATACTTTACTTACCTTCCTGGTTCCGGATCGCAGCGGAGGTCCTGACGTCAAGCGCTGTGCGCAGCGCATGACGTCACAGCGCTATGCCGCCGCGCACAGCATCGAGACTACAGAACTCCCGCCGCGGCCGAAGAGGAAGGTAAGGTTAGCCCTGACTGGCGGGGTCTGACTCCCGGGACCCGCCAATCAGCTGTTTTGAAGGGGCCGCAGCACTCGTACGAGAGCTGCTCCCCTTCATTCCGGTCACACTGTGAATCGGTGTCGGCGATTCACAGTGTGGGCGAGTAGTGAAATGAAGGGGAAGCAGCTCTCGTACGAGTGCTGCGGCCCCTTCAAAACAGCTGATTTGCGGGTCCCGGGCGACACATCAGCTATTGATGGCCTATCCTGTGGATAGGCCATCAATGTTTAGGGACTGCACAACCCCCTAAGCCTACGATGTAGCAGGCTTAGGGGGCCCAGGAGACAGGATCACAGATTGTGTGATCCTGTCTGCTGGGCCCTGTATCTAAGCCTACCACACTGTAGGTTTAGATACAGGGCCCCAGCACACAGTAATCTTATACTGTATAAGATTACTGTCTGCTGGACCCTGTATCTAAGCCTACCTTGTGGTAGGCTTAGATACAGGGTCCCACAGACAGTATCACACATGGGCCCTGTATCTAAGCCTTAGGGTATGTGCACAGACACTAATTACGTCCGTAATTGACGGACGTATTTCGGCCGTAAGTCCCGGACCGAACACAGTGCAGGGAGCCGGGCTCCTAGCATTATAGTTATGTACGATGCTAGGAGTACCTGCCTCGCTGCAGGACAACTGTCCCATACTGTAATCATGTTTTAAGTACGGGACAGTTGTCCAGCAGCGAGGCAGGGACTCCTAGCGTCGTACATAAGTACGACGCTAGGAGCCCGGCTCCCTGCACTGTGTTCGGTCCGGTACTTGCGGCCGAAATACGTCCGTCAATTACGGACGTAATTAGTGTGTGTGCACATACCCTAACACACGTGTTACTAATCATTTTTTGTGTGTTTTCTTGCAGGTTCGGTCGTTGGACTACGGCGGATTCAAGGACTACTTCGATGACAGCTTTTTTTTTATTGTCAATAAAATGGTTAATGAGGGTTGTGGGTTTTTTTTTATTTCAATAAAATATTTTTTCAATGTCTTTGTGTTTTTTTTTTAAACTATATTACTACCGCCTTAGTAATGGCCGCCGGCTGATTGACAGCATCCATTGCTAAGGCGGGGCTTAGTGTTAGCGGATGCAGAGGCTAACACTAACCCCCTCTATTACCCCGGTACCCACCGCCACCAGGGGTGCTGGGAAGAGCCGGGTACGATCCAGTACCTGACAATCTGTAGTGATGGTCGGCCACTAGGGTGGCCGCAGGCTGGTATTATCAGGAGGGGAAAGGCCAAAAACAGTGGCCCTTCCCATCCTGGTAATGCCTGCTGCTGCTTTATTGTATCTGGCTGGTTATGAAAATGGGGGTGACCCCACGTCATTTATAAAAAAGAATAATAATTGGAAAGAACGATGTGGGGTCCCCCCCAATTTTCATAACCAGCCAGATACAACACAGCAGCAGCAGGCAGCATTACAAGGGTGGGAAGGGCCACTGTTTTTGGCCTTCCCCAGCCTAATACTACCAGCCTGCGGCCACCCCGGTGCCTGCCCGTCACTACAGATGGTCGGGTACTGGTTTGTACCCGGCTCTTCCCAGTACTCCTGGTGGCGGTGGGTACCGGGGTAATAATGGGGGTTAGTGTAGCCTCTGCACCGGCTAACATTAAGCCCGCCTTAGTAATGGAGGTTGTCAATCAGCCGGCGGCCATTACTAAGGCGGTGATAATAAAGTTTAAAAAGATACAAGCACATAGAAAAAATATTTTATTGAAATAAAAAAACACAACCCTCATTAACCATTTTATTGAGAATAAAAAAAACGCCGTCATTGAAGTCCTCGAATCCGAAGTCCAACAACCGAACCTGTAAAAAAAAAACACAAACACACAAAAATAATCAGTAACACATAAAGAAGCAAAATTATTATTCTTACCTATCCTGGGTCCAGCGCTGGAGACGCAATGTCAGCGAGCTGGGCCCTGTATCTAATCCAATCATGTGTGATACAGTCTGCTGAGCTGTGTATCTAATCCAATCATGTATGATACTGTCTGCTGGGCCCTATATCTAATCCGATCATGTGTGATACTGTCTGCTGAGCCACTGTATCTAATCCAATCATGTGTGGTACTGTCTGCTGAGCCACTGTATCTAATCCTATCATGTGTGGTACTGTCTGCTGAGCCACTGTATCTAATCCTATCATGTGTGATACTGTCTGCTGGGCCACTGTATCTAATCCTATCATGTGTGATACTGTCTGCTGAGCTGTGTATCTAATCCTATCATGTGTGATACTGCCTTCTGAGCCACTGTATCTAATCCTATCATGTGTGATACTGTCTGCTGAGCCACTGTATCTAATCCTATCCATAGTTTATAGGGTCGTAGTGCTATAGATATGCTATGCTGTCTCATATACACACTTTTTTTGGGGCAGACACATATGTATTGGGGCTATTTCCCCTGACATGTTAAGCCCTGAGGGTATGTTCACACGGCAGAGTCCGTTACAGCTGAAATTACTGTGCTGTTTTCAGGAGAAAACAGCACCGTAATTTCAGCCGTAATGGCATGTGCAGGCGTCTTTCGCTGCGTCCATTACGGAAGTAATTGAAGCTGGTTTTCCATGGAGTCCATGGAAAACGGCTCCATTTACGTCTGAAGAAGTGACAGGCACTTTTTTACGCGCCGCCTTTTGACAGCGGCGCGTAAAAAAAAATGACCGTCGGCACAGAACATCGTAAGACCCATTCAAATGAATGGGCAGATGTTTGCCGACGCTTTTGAGCCGCATTTTCGGACGTAATTCAATGCTAAAACGCCCGAATTACGTCCGTAAATAGTGTGTGTGAACCCAGCCTTAGTGACGCCCCGGCTGCTAGTGCTGCATTGTTGGGTCACTTAGGAGACCCAGCGATGCAGCTGAAAGCGGACCGTCAGCCATGAGAAGTTTGCGCGGGGGGGGGGGGGCCCAGTAAGAATTTTTGCATCGGGGCCCATGAGCCTCTAGCTACGCCCCTGCCTCTATCCGATCCTCCTCCTGAACCGCCTGAAGCGTCTTCTCCATTTTCCTCCTCCTCTGACTGCATCTGTGCTCGCAACGGCTCATATCTCGACCCTGAGCGGCCAGCCTGCTCCTTCCCTCCATCCGACATCCCTCCACCCGCATCAGCTTTCATAGGGGCCTTCCTGGCAAAGCGCTCCAACCTGGATGCCGCCGCCCCTCTCACATCCCTGCTCTCTGCATACGAGCACATGTCGGCGCCATCTTGCGGCCCCAGCTCACCGTCCTCTGCCGCCTTTGATTTCCTGGACTGGGTCATCACAGCCTCCGATGGATCCAGAATTGTGCCTGCAGGATCACCTCCTTCTCCCCTCTCACCACAGGTATGTCTCCGTTAGTATAATGGAGTCCCAGGATGGTTTTCAGGATATCGGCAGCGGGAGCTCCGGTTCCTGCGTCCTTTCACATATGCCGCTAAGCCACGCCCCACATGTGCAATTTTAATTACGTTTTTTATGCACTTTTTAAAGCCACAGCCAAGAATGGATTTAAAAAAGAAAAAAAAAAAAGTAGGGTAGCTTCACACATGCCGAATGACACTGTCTTTTTGCCGTGGGAATTACCGCAGTTTTTCGCTGTAGATTTTGGTGGCACATCTCCGGCCAGGCTAAACCAGCGTAAAAAAAACTGCATCAAAGTAGCACAATCGCGTTAGAAAATTGTCAGGAACCATGTGGCCGTTCCGACAAAAATAGGACAGGTCCTACTCCTATCCGTTTTTGACGGAACAGACTCGGCCTTTTCATTCATTTGGTCCATTGAAACAACGGACTGCACACAGAAGCCATCCGTGTGCGGTCCGTGTTTCACGGATCCGTACAATGGCCAAGTCCTAAGGTTTTGTGAGTCCTAAGGTGTGAGTGCATGAGTCCTAAGGTTTTGGGCAACCGTCAGTGAATTAAAAAAAAATTCTGACTGATGGAAAACTATTCCATTCATTAGAAAAGTATTAAACATTTCTCTCTAGTGATAATGGTTATCGCTATGACTGTAGCGTGTAACGGGTATCGCTAAAGAAGCAGTCAGTGGATTTTACTCTAAAGATCGAGTATGAACAGGATAGCGGAAGAGTAAAATGTATAATCTTTATTGATGTTTGTGTGTGTGCAAGTGTTTGGTGGGACTTCTTTTACGTGGTGAAACAGAGACTGGTAAACGTCCAAGATATGGAGTCAATAAACTGCCTAATAAGGTGCAGATGAGATCAACTTCTCACTCCTTGTCTGAAAAAAAAGGCCTCTCATATGTGACGAGCAAGTATGCTCTCTAAATGATAAGGGGGGGGGGGATAATATAAACAACTGTTCATGTTACCCCTCCCCCTGGGGTCATTACAGCCATACAGGGACGGAAGAATGATGCCACATTCCCCTCCTTTCCCTGCATGCTGCCAGGATATACCCTGCTGCACCCCCCCCCCCCCCCTCTCCACATGGGCTGAAGTGAGAGATGCAAATATATGCAGCTCTCACTTCAAACTGTTTTAATTTAGGCCAAATCAAAGCTAGAGCTGCAATCTTTGTTTGATCATTTGCAAAGCTAAGATTCTTGGCATTAAAACAATAAATAGATCTCATCTCTAGCTGCGAACTAGCCTGAGCAAGAGCTGTTAATAGCTAGGACATATCAGAAACATTCTTGGCTACTGGAGGTCCTTCCCTGCTAGGACGTATGAGATATGGCAGGGAAAAGGTTAAGGGCAATTTAATTGACGAATGCCTACTGGCTAGTCAACTTGTGACAAGGTGCAGGGACGGTTAATACACAGAATCATATGTTCATGTTCTCTGTCTGCTACTGGAAAGATAAGGCTCTGTTCACAACCTGCTTACGGTTTACGTTTGTAGCGTGACTATGGCTCCCTGCGCTGCTATAAATTTCAACAGTTGATGGCGGCGTTCTACCAGGGATCTGGTGTAGCGGGCCAAAAGTCCAGTGGATGCCCAGTACTCGTGATGCCACTGCCTCTATGGCAACCCTATTACAACTCCCTACAAAATGGATATATATGTCACGTTGTATATACTATACATAAAATACATGCTACCTGATCTATTTGATTAAATTTGTCAAGCCAAACATCAACATTAGTTACATTGTGACTAGAATCTCAGTATATATAAGTGGTTTCCTGGAACCCTGTGATTTCCAAGAACACAGTGGTGACTTCCGGTTCCGGCGCTGACATGTAAGGAGGGAGAAAAGAGCTCTCCGGACCTGCCGTAGCAAAAAAGCGACATTCATGCCTAACATACTACAACAAACAGACAACGAAAGAGGTACCTAACTGACAAGGCAGCAGAGAAGACAGCGGTGAGCTGATAGATATAATCCCGCTGACTTACACAGCGATTTTGGAGTCGGACATTGTAACGCGACACGCGTCTGAGAAAGGGGAGCGGTGACGACCTTTATAAAAACCGGGAGAGAAAGCCAGAAACCCAGGGGTGGTAGCACGAGATTTGAGGGCCATCTCGGACCAGAAACCGGACCGGAGACTATTTTTGGCGCCAAACCCAGTGGTAGCTGGTGGAAGGACCGAAAACGCCATTGCTCCCCACAGGCCCCGCCCCGAGCTAGACGGCGTGGAGACAAGAAAAGCTAGGATAATAGCTGAAGAACACATACCCCACGACAGAGAGCAAAACATGCCGCCGAATACAAGAAAGGAGAAGCAGGAGAAACAGCCGGTTAACAGGTCAGCATCAGATCATGATGAAGCAGAGTCTGAAGGGGAAGGAGAGGAATCGACATCAGGAGCGGCAATGATCAATTATAAGAAATTAGCCAGTGAGGTAGCAAAGCGAATAACACCGGACATACAGGACACTTTAGCAGCTACAATATCTGCCTCGTTACAATCGATACAAAACGACATTACCCAACATGGAGCTCGACTAGATGAAGCGGAACAACGAATATCCATGCTGGAAGATGATGCTGCTGACGCATGGAAAGTTACAGGAGCTTCTGACAGAAAAACAGCGGATGCTATCTAAAATTGACGATCTTGAAAATAGGTCACGTCGGAACAACATCAGAATTGTTGGTATCCCGGAATCGGTGCCTGTTTTACAGCTGAGACGCATCTGCGAATATGAGATACCGAAACTACTGAACATGGAAGGGCCATGTAAAGTGGAAAGGGCGCACAGGGTGGGCCCAGACAGGCAAAACTCACAACAAACACAGAACTCACAAAAAAGAGCAAGGCAAGTAATTGTGCGGTATCTGGACTATTCGGATAAAGAAGCGCTATTGCGTTCGTACAAAGCACGTAGGGGACCGACAAAATTAAATGGCGCCACTGTGATGTTGTTCGGAGATTACTCGGCAGAAGTTTCAAAGAAACGTAAGCTGTTTAGCAAGATCTGTACGGCATTCCATAACCAAGGAATAAAGTTCCAGCTTCAATATCCGGCAATACTGAAAGTCACCACGCCAAGTGGCACACTGCAGACCTACACGGAACATCAAGAAGCGGAAGCGGTATTCAGAGATCTACTAAAGGAATCTACTCCTCTAACACGTACAGAAGAAGCCTCAGCAGGAAACTCACAACAGCATGGAGCCCATACAAGTGGATCGTCTCCCAAAGAAAAGAGACTTCATCAAACCCTGAGACATGGGTAGAGACCCAGAGGTGGCAAGATTATGTTGGGCCAAGAGGGTAGAACGTGCAGTGAGTATGTCACGGGACTGTTACTAATTGTTCCTGTTGAGTGGACAGATAGATCCTGACAAGATGGGGAAGACATTAGTTATAAGCGGGTGTCACTATACTTGCAAATGCCAATTCAAGTAAGAGGTGAATGCATCTCAAAAGGTATCTTGTTATTGTTATGGTTTAAGCTTGTTATACGATAAACACATCTGACGGCAGGTTCGAGACGGACACATGTCAGAAAAAAGAGAAGTCACAAAAGTAAAGGTGGGAGAAAGGGGGGGGCCCCGGGGGGAGCCGGGGAAAGGGAAGGGAGTTTACCATAGTTGGGGTTGTTGGGTTAAAGGCAGACATATACACATATCATATGAAGGCTTAAATGAACGTTCACATCTCTCTACCAGGGAACTAGGCGGTGAAATATACCACAGTACAGACTCTATAAATAGGATGAAATCAACTATTGAAACACAATACATTCTATTGTTTTATGAGAGTAGTGACCTGGAACGTTAAGGGACTCCAGTCCCCACATAAACGATCCTTGGTCTTGAGACATCTCAACAAACTAAAAGCGGATCTGGCTCTTCTCCAGGAGACACACCTGGAGGAGAAAGACTTTTTTCGTATGCTGAAATTTTGGGTGGGAGAAGTTCATGGATCCCCAGCAAAAGGCAGGAAAAATGGGGTAATAATGCTAGTTCACAAAAACTTCACAGCCACATTACGCTCGAAATCCTTAGATACTGAAGGAAGATTGCTACATGTATTGTTGGATACTCAAATGGGCGAATTGAGTATATATAATGTGTATGCACCAAACTCCAGCAATCGCATATACTTTCAAAATCTAAAGGCCACAATCCTAGCAGACACCTGTGTTCAGAAGATTGTAGGAGGTGACTTCAACTCAGTCATGCATGTAGCGGAAGATAGAAAACGAAAGGTCCCCACTACGAACTTAGCCACTGATGATATTTTGCCAGATCTCTCACATGACACACAGTTGAGTGATGGATGGCGATACTCACATCCAGACGATAGGGATTTTACTTATTTCTCACCGACCCATCAATCGTGGTCTAGGTTAGATTATATTTTTTTGAGTTCGAGTTTACTACAGAGAATAGACCAAATTGACATCACCAATATGGTAATATCGGATCATGCACCGGTGAGGTTAGTGCTGATGGACACTCAAACTAAAGGGGGGGATTTTCAGTGGAGGTTTCCATCAACACTAGCAGGGGAAGAAGACTTCCAAACAATGGAATATGACACTGATAACGCAGCACATAGAACTGACCAAGTGTTGTACTGGGAAGCGGCCAAAGCGGTGCTAAGGGGGAGACTGATATCTTATATGACATACAAGAAAAAGCAAACATTTCAAAAATATAGAGAATGTAGCGACATTCTACGGGGGGCCTATTCTAATTTCCTAGCAGATGCGACTCCGGAAAATCAGAAGAAGTGGGTAGAAGCCAAACAACATTTCGAATCATGGTTAGAAAAAAAGGAAAGATTGGGTAGATCTATCTATGAGGCTAAACTGTTCCGATTCTGCAATAAAGCAGGGAAAATGCTCGCGGGATTGTCCAGAGGATTCCGACCACACACGCACATTACACGTTTGACAGATTGCAGAGGTGTTACTCACGCTGATCCCAGAAAGATAAACGAAATTTTTCATTCCTTTCACCAAAGGTTATACGAAACTACTAACACGACAGATGATATAGCAGGGGCACAGTTTTTAACACAAATAAACTTACCTGCATTATCAGCGGAGCAGCTGGAAAACCTAAATGCTCCAATAGAGATGGAAGAGTTGCAATCGGCTATTGCGGCTTTATCAAATGGGAAGGCGCCGGGACCTGACGGTTACCTGGCAGAATTTTATAAAATATTGCAGGAACAGATAGCCCCGACACTGTTGGATTACTTCAATTCGTTGCTGAATGGTGCAAATATTCCACACGCAGCCAACACGGCATATATAAAGGTGATCCCGAAAGCAGGGAAAGATGTATTGCAGCCAAGCGCATATAGACCCATTTCACTCATAAACCAAGACATCAAGCTAATATCTAAGATTATGGCAGCCAGGCTTGCATTGCTGATGCCGTGTCTGATAGGACCATCACAGGTTGGCTTTATCAAGGGCAGAGCGGCTGTTACTAATATAAGGAAGGTCCTGGGAGTGATGGATGAGATTAAGGCCCGGCCATCGTTATTTCAAAAGGCAGCACTCATACAACTAGATGCTGAAAAGGCGTTCGATAATGTGAAATGGCGTTGGTTGAACATGGTCATGGATACATTTTTCATCGAGGGGGGATTTAGAACATACCTTAACACTCTGTATAATAATCCCACTGCAACGGTATGCACACCGGGAGTCAGGTCACCAGTGTTCAAACTGCATAAAGGAACGAGGCAGGGCTGCCCCTTGTCACCGTTATTGTTCGACTTAGCACTGGAACCTTTAATTCATGCCTTGGAGCATGGGAAAAAGTTTGAGGGCATACAAGTGGGAAGAGTTGAAGTGAAAACTGCAGTGTTCGCAGACGACATCTTGCTGTTTCTCAAGAACCCAGCCCAGCACTTACAAAACATTTTTGAATTATTTCGGGAGTACGGGACGTTTGCGGGACTAAAAATTAATCCAAACAAAAGTGAGTTGCTGGGATTAACACCCCATAACCATTCAAGAGATTTGGAAATTCAAAAGTCAGGAATTAAAATTGCAAAAACCCACATTACATATTTGGGGATTCAGATAGGGAGTACTGCGGGATCTTTATATCGCCTAAACTACGGACCACTATTTCATAAAATAAAATCAGAACTAGACAGATGGGCCTCCCTGCCGCTCTCAATGTTAGGCAGATGTCATCTGGTGAAGATGATCTCGTTTGCAAGGTTACTTTACCCGCTACAGACCTTGCCACTTTTATTGAAACATACGGAGGTCAAAGCTTTTAACAAAGCCATATCTAAATTTATTTGGTCAGGGAAACGCTCACGGGTTTCACTGGTTAAATTGCAAGGATATCATTGGCAGGGGGGGATGAATGTTCCACATTTTAGGGGCTACAACATTGCTAGTTTGTTTAGACATGTCCTGGACTGGATACACCACACAAATCACTATTCTAACTACACAATAGAAGCGGAGCTAGCGGGAACATGTGACCTCGTGGCTCTTTTACATACCAAATTGGGCGCTCTTCCGCAACATGTAAAGGGTTCTGTAGTGCTGAGAGACACTATTATGTGCTGGAAGGAAGTGAGGAAAAAGCAGGGTCTATCCTTCCGACTGTCAAAATACTTACCTTTATGGTCACATGTAGAGTTCCCGGCGGGGCAGTCCAGTAGCCTGTTTAATAAGTGGAAACAGCAGGGCATTGCAACAGTGGGTCATATCTTACATGCCTCAGAACCCAGACTAAAAACGTTACTTGAACTTGTAGAGGAATTCGGTATATTACCAACACACTATCTCCAATATCTGCAGGTCAAATCGTTTTGTATTACCAGAGTGGGGAATCTGGAAGGAGAAGTGATCGATAACCGATTTGATGAGATGGTGGGGGAAAGACAGACTAGGAACACATTATCAGATCTGTATAAAACAATTAAAGATTTATATGTGAGACTTAACTCGAAAGACCTGTTTGCATACTGGAGACGCATTCTTAAGATACCAAACATTAACACACACATGTTGGAAGGATGGAAGGTGGTGAGAAAGCATGTCATCAATGAAATATGGAGGGAGACCCAGTTCAAACTGATGCATGCGGCTATATACGCTTTTAACATACCAGCAAATGCTAACAATCCGCGCAGAATGCATGCATGCCCCAAATGTAACCAGCAACACACTGATTTATATCACGGCATCTGGTTATGCCCTATTACACAAGAGTTCTGGGATGTAATACTTGATTATATCCGAAAACTCTGGGAATGTACCCTAACGAAGACACCCATGCTGCTTCTTTTTCATTCGGTGGCTTCACTGGAGACAGGGGAAGAGGGGACTCTTTCATATGTGCCGCCATTGGCACATGTGATATTGGTGGTGGCCAAAAGGTGTCTCTTAAGGATGTGGCTGGAATCCAGCGTACCCACAATGGATCAGCTGATTCAACAATTGAAAGTTTGCCTCCAATCAGATAGAAATGAGGCAATTACATCTAAAGAGAAAAAGACGGCAGGGTTCTTTAAAAAATGGAGACCTTTTCTTTTGCAGTTATCTGATTCAGAAATTGGGGAGGTAGTAGCGGGATTTCAGTACACAAAATGGTATCTCACAGAAGAGATTAAAGGGCAATTAGGAAGGCTGAAGACTGTAGAGCTGAGAGTCTAAATGGAAATGAGAGGATAGTTCACTGGCAAGAGAGAAGAGGGGAAAGATATATCAGAATAGAGCGATTTTCACATTGTCTGCCAAAGTTGGAATGTTAAATGTTTCAGCATTTTGCAAAGGTTTAATGGAAAATGTAGTTAAGAATGTCTGAAATGTAAACGCTTAAGGAAACTTTGTATGAACCGCAAGTTACAATGTGATAAAACCTAAATGACATACTCTGTAATACTGTTCACTTTTTCAAAGGGTGGGCAATGCCATTCTTTTGTTGTATATATGTGGTATGTTCAATAAAAACTTTTATACAAAAAAAAAAAAAAAGAACACAGTGGTGGCACTAACTACGGTTACTTTTACAGTAGAAATGGCAAACTGACTTGGCAAAGCATTATACATCTCTCAGCCAATTTATAGCACTTGGCAAACTGCGATGCACTGTGTGTTCTGTCACCTTTCTATCATAGCCAGCAGTCACGTTTTCAGCAATTTGTGCTGCGCCTACGCTTACCACGTGCATCATTGAGCCTTGCTAACCCATGACCCTGTCGCCAGTTTGTCCTTCCTTGGACCACTTTTGTTAAATATTAACCACTGCATACCCAGTCATTCAGCCATAACTATTAGTATGTGATGCCCAGCGCCAGTGGGCTCCTTGACACCACTTTTACATATTTCTGGTTATTCTTACATTTTGTAACTGCTGCATACAATTATTTCTTATAAGGACAGAATTGTGTCACAGTCAACAACAACTTTTGTTGGCTGATATACCACAGGGCAATTTGCTCATTATGTTGTATCTGAAGTCTCCCTTGAAGGGGTTTTCCCATGAAGGACATTTATGACATATCCACAGAAGCAACATAGCTCAACGTTTCTCCTTCATGGTCGGAAATCAGCCGGAACATAAAGAGGTAGAGCGGGTTTTAGGGGCCCCATTCTAGGGATAGGTGCGGGTAGTGGCGTAACTACCGCTGTAGCAGCCATAGCAGCTGCTACGGGGCCCGCATCATGAGGCGGCCTGTGCCGCCCACCGGCATGGCCCCCCCAATGGCCGGAGGCTCCGCTAGCAGCCGCTATGGCTATTACAGCGCGACGCTACTGAACACAAAGGGGTTGTTCCTACAAAGACATGTGTCCCCTATCCACAGGATAGGGGATACATGTGTGATCGCTGAGACGCCCAGCAATAAGGAGAACGGGGGACCAAAAGTCCCCCGAAGTTCTCCAGGAGAAATCTCGGACTTCCGGGGTCTGTGTCGGCAGCTCCGTAGAAATGAATTGTGCACCAAAGAACTTGTGCGCATGCGTGACTAGTGCTCCTTTTCAATTTTATTAACTGCGCAGACTCCGGAAGTCTGAGATTTCTCATGGAGAACTTCGGGGGACTTTCAGTCCCCCGCAGCGATCACACGTATCCCCTATGCTGTGGATAGGGGATACATGTCTTTTGTAGGACAAACTAACAGTCAAAAGTTTGCTATGGGGCCCAGTCTTTCCTAGTTACGCCCCTGGTAGAGGTGGGACCTGCATCTATCTGACATTTATGACATATCCTGTGGATATGTCATAAATATCCCTCATGGGAAAACCTCTTTTAGGCTGGGTTCACACAGAGTTTTTTTTGCTGGCGGAAAATCTGCCTCAAAATTCCGTTTGGAAGTTTGAGGCAGATTTTCGCTGCGTTTTTTTGCCCGCGGCCATTGAGCGTCGCGGGCATAAAACGCCACGAAATACGCTTTCTCTGCCTCCCATTGATGTCAATGGGAGGTCAGAGGCGTAAACGCCCGAAGATAGGGCATGACCCTTCTTTCTGGTAAAACCGCCTCGCGGGAGAAAACAGCCTCCGCCTCCCATTGAAATCAATGGGAGGCATTTTTGGACGGTTTTTGGCGAGTTTTGCGGCACGGTTTCTGCGTCAAAAAACTCTGTGTGAACCCAGCCTAACCCTGGGCCTTAGAACAATAAACATTATGTTCAGAACATAATAGTAAAGATTCAGCTGTTTTTATAGTATAGTACATAATCTTCCACTTGCCAACATATATCAACCTGCCATTTACATGAGGAGCAGATTGGTGATATCACAGCAAGCTCCCAAGACCTTCTAAGGATAAATATATATTTAATCTTAGAAAGTAATATAATGTTACAATCAAGATTTTTATACCAGCGATTACAGAAAAATATGCCATTATTTTACTTGGCAGCAAGAAGTCCCCTGATAAAGGAAGTGAAGGCAGATTATCATTGCCGGTGGCAGATATCGATGGTTGCGCTCATCCTGTTGTGAAAGTTGTATTCTCTTTATCACTGGGAAGGTCACCTCGTATTAATCTGTCAGAATTAGGCACCAGGCCATATGGAATCTCTGCAAGACTGTCTGCTCCTTCTTCAGTTGTATTACAAACACGTGCATTGTGGACAGCCAGAACCAAACACAGCACCTCCCTCTGTCTGTGTATATGTGTATATATGTATATGTGTGTATATATATATATATATATATATATATACATACATACATAGTAGACTAAATTAGCCTTATTTCTGCCCTTGTAACACACTAACAAACTAAGGAGCACTCTTCCGGCAAAAGGAGGTCCATCTTAGCAACTATCTAAAACTGGCAACTTGAGGAGTCTTGTGTTAGACAGAGAAACCCACTTATGTGTATTTAAAGGCTATGTACGTAGACCTTTGAAATTATTATTTTTTTTTTAAATAAAAATGTGTATCAGTGTGTTTGGTGCAGCTTTCTAAATACTTTTTATAAAAAATTATTTCTACTTTTTGAGATGCAGCTGCTTTGTATCCTGTACAGGAGGATTCAGTGTTAGCAGGAGAGACACGCAAGATCCAACTGTAATCGATCACACCTAAGTTATGAATTTAGATGTGAACGGTAACAACCCGATCCTGCGTGTCTCTCCTGCTGACACTGAACCCGTCAGTCCCGCGGACCTGACAGATTCAGGTCTCCGCACAAGATACAGCTGCTCTGTATACAGGATACAAAGCAGCTGTATCTCAAAAAGTAGAAATAATTTTTAATAAAAAGTAATTAGAAAGTTGCACCATACACACTGAGAGCCATTTATATATACATATATTTTTGTTCTTGCACTCCTCCCATTCTGCCCTGGGTGATTTTAATTAGATTAATGCTGGTTCCTACCATCCCCAAAAATATGTAGGTTTAGTCCCAGTTCTGGGTGTATGTGCAGCGTAGGTTCCCACCTTACAGAGGTCGCCTTGTCGTGGCAGATGGGCTTACACAATTTGATCAAAATGTACGCTAAGAATCTCCCTATTGTAAGTAGATTTAGCAGTAATGCATATTTATTTATATTTAGTGGCTTAGGTGGCATTAGTGTTCGCAGTGTGCTGTCGCCATTTTCTTGTGTGCTGTGTATATATATATATAAAGATTGTCATGGTTTTACGTCAACAACTGGTAAACTGGTCTCCATTTCTAGAACGTCTTCGGGATTTCTGTGGTATCACAAAGTATTATAATATAAGCTTTTTCTTCTTCTTGCTATTTTCACTCTATGCTTCTCCAGTGTAGTTTTGATCCCAGCATAAGAATGAGACATCTGTTCATTTTCTGCAGTTTTCCTCGATCACTCGCTGACCCTCACCTGCCTGTAGCATATTACAGGGATATGAAATATAGAGGAAAGACTGGCCAAACCTCCAGTGCAGTTCTGTATATTAATGGAGTAAGGCTCAGGACATTGTAAATTCAGTGTGTGAGGAATGATCTATCATTCACCCTCAAGGTCAATGTCAATCCCTTGATAGCTATGAAAGATTCAGTAGCTGATGGGATATTACAATTTGAATTGTGTGAGCATTTTATATATCAAAATAAAGACCTGATTCTACAGAAGACCTAGATGTCCAGAGCAATATGTAAATGAAAGGTGATATATATGGTAGCACTTAGGCTAAGTTCACACTACCGTTAGTATACGTTTACCTCTCTGTAAATTAGTGGTATAAAGTAAACCACCCAAATAGAAAACCGTTTAATCTCTAGGTAGATGTGCCAAATGTATAACACAGCCTGCGCCACAGTGATAAATTTGGCGCATCTTCTGCCTGTCTCCTCTAAATGTATTTTCCGTTTTGTTTTAGACAGTATTAATATAGCTTCCCGATTGTTTGGTACTGCAGCTGTGCTGCGTACATTTCCCTCTAGCGTATAACCGAAGCATTTTATTTCACCAGTCTACCAGAGTATGATGTTGCACAGCTATGATAGGGTGCGTAGTGTAGTATATGGTAGTGTAGTGTATGGTAGTGTAGTGTATGGTAGTGTAGTGTATGGTAGTGTAGTGTAGTGTATGGTAGTGTAGTGTATGGTAGTGTAGTGTATGGTAGTGTAGTGTAGTGTAGCGTAGTGTAGTATATGGTAGTGTTTGTTTCTAAAAAAAAAAAACGGAAAATGTCTCCGTTCTGTGTGAATTTTATTTATATAACCATTGGGAGGAGATACAAAAATGGGCAACTCTTGTTCCTTGAGTTGATGTGAATTAGCAGATTGAAGGGGTTTTCCACGTTCTGAGAACTGATGATCTATCCACCGGATAGCTCATCAATATATGATCAGTGCGTGTCCGGCACCCGGACCCCGCACCGATCCGCCACTCCGGGCACCGGATGATCTTGCCGGAAGCGATGGCTCACGCCAAAGAATAGTGGTCGAGCTGCTGTACTGCAGCTCTGCTCCTATTTAAGTGAATAGGAGCAGAGCTGCAGCTCTGCTGTACGGCCGCTATGCAGTGGTCGGAGCCATCTGCTTCCAGCTCCAACTACTGCATACCGTACCAAACACCCGATGCACGGAGGCAGCCAGAGTGGCGAATCGGTGTGGGGGGTCCTGGTGTCGGACATGCACTGATCATATACTGGTGACCATCAGTTGTCAGAAAGTGGAAAACCCCTTTAATAGTATGAACTGAATGGACTTTTTTTTCAGCCTTACACAATATGCCACTATGAAAGGATGTGGATGGGGAAGAAAATGCCACCCTGTCCTTGGGGACAAAACTTGGTCCATTTTGATCTTTGCTATGGCGCCCTTTCTCTTCTTTGTAGGCCACTGGGCCTGATGTTGAATTTGCCACTGACCACCAAGGACATGGCATTGAAAACACATCGGAGACCAAGACTACATGCATTCCAGCCACCTTTAACACCCTTATAACATTACCAGCCATATTTAGTGTCCTTATAACATTACCAGACAGTGTAGAGTACACCCCATTTATTTGGCACTGATTCGTCTTGTTTCATGTAGTTCTGCTGTCAGACATGTTACCTAATATTTCTCTTTGGTTGGATAACTATCTTCTGAGCTCCCACAATGCACTGCATACTAATAACCGGTATCAAGCAGAATGATTTGTTTAGCTTTTTTCCCTATGGAAATGGAAACCTATTTTAATCATCAAGATAAGAAAAACAAAGTGTTTGCAACTTTAGGGCTCCTGCACACATCCGTGACATGTTATATGGCTGCAAAACACGGATCAGAAAAACAAGGGACCACACACGGATGGCTTCCGTGTGCAGACCCTTTTTTTAACGGACCATTGAACAGAATAAGTGAAACTTATCGGACAGGAAAAAACGTATAGCACATTTTAGCATTTCACTGAAGTGTGCATGAGCCCTAATTCGTAGTCGACTGCGCTATTGCTTCCGGCAAAACGAAGGGTCCGGTGCACAACAGAGACAAACGGAAACCATGGGCACCAGATCCGTCACCATTGAAATCAATGGTGATGGAAACGAAAACCTCCTGGTTTCCGTTCGTGTCAGTTTGTGTCTGTTCAGGGTCCCATTCTCACGGAAAGCTCCAACGGAACGTCAGAACGGGACCCCAACACAGATGTGAACAGATCCTAACAAGACAAACCAGTGGGTTTTGCACCTGCTCAGCAGTAACATTTTTGTATAGCAGCTGAAAAGAAACACTGTGCAACGATCTCAATGACTGCCCATTTTCTAGAGATGTTTGCTCTTCTTACATTTAGGGCGGATTTACACGAACGTGTAATACGTCCGTGCAACGCGCGTGTTTTTCACGCGCGTCGCACGGACCTATGCTAGTCTATGGGGCAGTGCAGACTGTCAGTGATTTTTGCGCAGCGTGAGTCCGCTGCATAAAACTCACGACATGTCCTATATTTCTGCGTTTTTCGGGCATCACGCACCCATTGAAGTCAATGGGTGCGTGAAAATCACGCGCACCACACCGAAGCACTTCCGTGGGACGCGCGTTATTCGCGCAACAGCAGTCAAAAGTATGAATGAAAACAGAAAAGCACCACGTGCTTTTCTGTTTACAAACATCCAAACAGAGTGTCATAAACGCAGTTTTTTGCGTGCGCAAAACGCACACGCTCGTGTAAATCCGCCCTTAGTGTAAACAAATTCCGCAAAATGACCACCTAAAAAAGTGACCAGAAGAAACAGCTGCTAATAAAGATTCAACTTCACAGTAAACTGAAGAAGCCTGGAACACTAAGGCCTCGTGCAAACTTACGTCACCGTTTTCACGGCCGCTTTTGACGGGCCCGTGAACCCGTTTTAGCGGCTGTGTGGTGTCCGTGTGCACTCCGTGTTTCCGTTTCCGTGCGCCGAGCATGGTACTGTCCAGGGTGACAGTACCATGCTCGGCGCGCGGAAAATACAATTTTAATGTAATAAAAAAAATAAGTTCATACTTACATTCCTCCTGTCCAGCCTCCAGCGTTCAATTCATGTCGCCGCAGCAGCCAATCACAGGCTGCCGCGGCCTCGGCAGCCAATCACAGGCTGCCGCGTCACAAAAGAAGGTTGGACTGGAGGAAGAAGAGGGACTCTTCACCAAGACAACGACCGGGTACGTATGAAATGCTTTTTATTTTTAATCAGCAGCCTCTTTTCTCTATCAGTTATTGATAGAGACAAGTGGCTGCCGATTAGTGTAATATTTTTCTAATGTTTTTCTGCCCGCCCGGCAGTTCCTAGGCAACGGCTCCGTCACACACGGACGGCACACGGATGCCTTCCGTGTGCCTTCAGTTTTTTTGACGGCCCCATTGACTTGCATGGGCCTCACGGTCACGGATTCTCGGACCAAAGTAGGAGATGCTCTACTTTGGAAGGGAACGGAGCAACGGGACCGTCAAAAAAACTGAAGTGTGCATGGCCCCATTGACAAAAACGGATAGCACCCTGAAGGAAAAAAACTGAAGTGTGCACACTTCCATCACCGTTTTCTCGGCCGTTTTTGACGGATCCGTGTGTCCGTTTTTGTTTCCGTGTGCACTTCGTTTCCGTTCCGTGTTTCCGTTTTACACGGACGTTTTGCTTCCGTTTTTCCGTTTAAAAAACGGATGTGAACTTCATTTGAACCTGTCACATGTCCCAGGAAACACCCATAGAAAGTTTACAAGAAGTTTTTGGTGCTGTTTTCTGCAGCTTTCAGAGCATAGAAAACAGTTTGAGATTACTCTGCTCGGCTTGCTTTGGTTTTTTGGGTGTTTTGGAGTGAAAATATGAGCCTATCTTCAGGAATGAATGTTTACTGTAGTCTGTGAGTCTGTGAACTTTTGCTCACCCAGCTGTTG
This sequence comes from Rhinoderma darwinii, assembly GCF_050947455.1. Taxonomy (NCBI): domain Eukaryota; kingdom Metazoa; phylum Chordata; class Amphibia; order Anura; family Rhinodermatidae; genus Rhinoderma; species Rhinoderma darwinii. The sequence continues at coordinate 50,155,804 of NC_134699.1, forward strand.
CTATGGCAACGGATCCGTCAAAAACGGACGGCACACGGAAGCCTTCCGTGTGCCATCCGTTTTTTCACTGACCCATTGACTTCTATGGGCCACACGGTCACTGAATCACTGAGCAAAGTAGGACATGCTCTACTTTGCACGGAACAGAACAACGGATCCGTTTAAATATCTGAAGTGTGCATGGGGCCATTGAAATGAATGGGTTCAGGGTGCTATCAGTGACAAAAACGGATAGCACCCTGGAGGAAAAAACTGAAGTGTGCATGAGGCCTAAGGCTGGGTTCACACGACCTATTTTCAGACGTAAACGAGGCGTTTTATGCCTCGTTTTACGTCTGAAAATAGGGCTACAATACGTCGGCAAACATCTGCCCATTCATTTGAATGGGTTTGCCGACGTACTGTGCAGACAACCGGTCATTTACGCGTCGTCGTTTGACAGCTGTCAAACGACGACGCGTAAAAATACAGCCTCGTCAAAAGAAGTGCAGGACACTTCTTTCAGATGTAATTTGAGCCGTTCTTCATTGAACTCAATGAAGCACAGCTCAAAATTTACGGCTGTCAGAGAAGCCTCGCAAAATGCAAGGAGGAGCATTTACGGCTGAAACGAGGCAGCTGTTTTCTCCTGAAAACAGTCTGCCTTTTCAGACGTAAATGCCTGCTATCGTGTGCACATACCCTAAAGACTCACACACTGTAAGGCCGGATTAACACGAGCGTGTGCGTTTTGCACACGCAAAGAACGCGGCGTTTTGCGTGCACAAAAGGCACTTGACAGCTCCATGTGTCAGCCCCGTATGATGTGCAACTGCGTGATTTTCACGCAGCCGCCATCATTATGACACTCCGTTTGGATGTTTGTAAACAGAAAAGCAGGTGGTGCTTTTCTGTTTACATTCATAGTTTTACTGCTGTTGCGCGAATCACGCTTTCGTGCTTCCGTGTGGTGTGCGTGATTTTCACGCACCCATTGACTTCAATGGGTGCGTGATGCGCGAAATACGCACAAAGAACGGACATGTCGTGCGTTTTAATGGAGTCAATGAAAAACTGCTCCAAAAACATCCCAAGAAGTGACATGCACTCTTTTTTCGCGGGCGTCTTTTTACGTGCTGTATTTTTAGAGTGACGCATAAAATTACACCTCGTGGGAACAGAACACCGTAAAACCCATTGCAAGCAATGGGCAGATGTTTGTAGGCGTATTTGGGGCGTTTTTCAGCCGTAATTCGAGGCGTAAAACGCTGTGCGAACATACCCTAATGCCGGCCACAGTGGTCAGCAAAAGATCTCCAGTCATTAATGAAAATCAGTAACCCCCCCCTATTAACATGCATGTTCAGCTTGCCAGATTAGTTACATTGGTGGGGGGAGGGGGCGCTGCGGGGCAACCTCTAGCACCGCTTATCTTCAATACAATAGGTCATCCAACCTACATGATTTATTTTCCCTCTCAAGAGATCCACAGCAAAGATTGTCTGCAATTCCATGAATCACAATAATAATAACAACCTCTGTGCTGTCAAGTCCATTTCAACTTCTATTCTTTCTCTAATCTTCCTGTCTTCTGTTTAGGTTTTTTAGGTTTACTAAGGCTATGTTCACACGGAGTATTTTGGGGGAGGAATATCTGCCTCAAAATTCAGTTTGGAACTTTGAGGCAGATATTCCTATCCCTGCACGCCGATTTTCGCGGCGACTATCGCGACGTTTTTCGCCCGCGGCCATTGAGCGCCGCGGGCATAAAACAGCGAGAAATACGCTTTCTCCTGCCTCCCATTGAAGTCAATGGGAGGTCAGAGGCGGAAGCGCCCGAAGATAGGGCATGTTGCTTCTTTTTCCCGCGAGGCAGTTTTACTGCTCGCGGGAAAAAGACGCCGACGCCTCCCATTTGATTTTGCCGAGTTTTTTGACGCGGAAACCCCGTGTATTCATGATTTCTCTGATGACATTCATTAGTTGTGTTATGCATCACCCTCTTCTGTTTTATTCAGTTTGCCGTTTTGTTTCATAATGTGTCACAAGAAAATTACCTCAGCTCGTTGTGTTTAAGGCTGGGTTCACACAGAGTTTTTTGCAGGCAGAAAATCTGCCTCAAAATTCTGTTTGGAATTTTGAGGCAGATTTTCCTCTGCCTGCACGCCGTGGGCATAAAACGCAGCGAAATAAGCTTTCTCTGCCTCCCATTGATGTCACTGGGAGGTCAGAGACGTAAACACCTGAAGATAGGGCATGTCCCGTCTCCTCCCGCGAGCCGTTTTTTCCGTTCGTGGGAAAAAACGCCTCCGCCTCCCATTGAAATCAATGGGAGGCATTTTCAGCCGTTTTTTGGCGCGTTTTGCGGTGCGGTTTCCGATTTTCCAAAAAACTCAGTGTGAACTCCCCCGAAAGCGGAAGAACACACCATATTTAGTAAAGAATCCATGGCCAACTCTTAAAGTCTATGTAAACCTTTGATGGGCATTTTTTAAAATATATATAAACAGGTCAGTCAGTCAGTGTGTTTGGTGTAACTTTATAATTAGTCTTTATTAAAAATTATTTTTACTTTTTGAGATACAGCTGCTTTGTATTCTTTATATAGAGCTGCTGTATCTTTTGTTTTGACCTAAATCCGTCAATCCCGCGGACCTGACGGGTTCAGTGTCAGCAGGTCCTGCGTGTCAGAGACACGCAGGATCCACCTGTAATCTATCAAATCTGAGTTCATAACTTAGATGTGATGGATAACCGGTGGATCCTGTGTGTCAGAGATACGCATGACCCGCTAACACTGAACCCATCAGGTCTGCTGGACTGGCGGGAGCAGGGTTTAGCACTAGATACAGCTGCTCTGCATAGACAATAAAGAGCAGCTGTATCTCAAAAAGTAAAACAAATTTTGAATAAAGTAACTATAAAGTTTAAAAATAAAATAAAAAAATGCCCATCAAAAGTTTACATGACCTTTAAAGAATATGTCCACCTAAAACTGCAGCAAAGGGAGCAGTGATTGTAATATGGTGGGCCTGCATGTTGAGAGGAGCAGTGGCTGTAATTTAGTGGGGGGAAGTAAGAGAGCAGCATGACAATAGGGAGAGTGAAAATCTATCCCCAGATATATCAGGGCTGCCTTCATATGCAGCATGGAGGATGACGTTAAACCGAGCCAGTAGTCGTATTATAAAAAGTCGGCCAGCCAACTTTAGGGTCTGGACTGGTTGGCTGCTTTCTCTACGGACACTTGCTCCGTGGAGCTCCTCCCATTTATGTTGCCCACAGGAGTATTTTGGTGTGGGGGTCTTCACTTTCAGACTTTCACTGGAAGTACCACAAGGGTTTGTAAACGGGGGGTAGCAACAAGAAATAGTTGTATTACTTGGCCATAAAGCCCAGGCGGGTCCACCAAATGTTCCATCCGTTCCCTGGTGGGCAAGTCCAATGCCCTGTGACTGGAGGCCTGTTTATGTTTACAGATAGTACAGTGCTAGTACTGGAGCTACCCCAGGACCGAAGTCCCAGTCAGAGCGCTTCCGATGCTCTGGCCCGGAACCGGTGTTAAAAGCTCCTGATGTTACTGTCCATATATGGACAGTGATGACAGGAGCTTCCCCATGGCCGAAATCCCCAGGCAGAGAGCGTACGAAGCTCTGGCCGTGTACCCTGTTATTGTAAAGCTTCAGACATCTGTGTCCATACATGGACAATTACATCAGGAGCCTCCCCAGGACCCAGAGTCTCCTGCCAGAGCTTTTCCGTCGCTCTGGCCAGGGACTTCCGGCATCGCAAATCTCCTGACATCACTGCCCACATAGGGACAGTGACTTCAGGAGCTTACCCTGGGAACAGCACTTCATAAAGCACTCTGCCCAGGGGTTCAAGCGACGTATCCCACTGTATGCCTATACCTTTCGTATACCAGCCTTTCATTGGAGGTAAACTGCAAACACAGCGTGAATAGAGCCTTATAGACACACACTCTCTGGATCACTGATACCCAGCATTGGCAAAGAGTTCAGGCAGCGTGTGGGTGCGTGTTTCGGGTGGGCTGGCCACTTCCCATCCAATTATACATACTAAGTAGTATAATGGTAACAGCAGTCCAGGTATGGGGTATGCTTCAAGCGATTTCACAAATTTATACTCAGAACCATGAGTCGCCTCTGGTGAACTTTAATTCATCATATGGAATAGCAACGTTTTGGGTATTAACTCTTCATCAGGCTGTAAAACTATATACAAAAAAAAAACATGAGCATTCAATTAAGGAGAATACTAAAGAGTTGTTATAACATCTAACACAAATAATCATCAAGCATAAATATTGAGGTACAAGGTTGCAGCATTGGTAAGCAATGTGGGTGTTGGAACCAATGAATCTTGTATGAAGGCATCAGGTATATGAGGTAATGGCAAAGGAAAACCTGTGGTAAGAATGGGGAAAGAAGTTGAGCAGGGCTAATAAGAAATAGTAATATCGTATTATTCTGTATGGACCCAGCAGGAGTCCAGCTTATAGGGTTTACTGTAAGAATGGGCATTAGTGTGTACAGTATGTGTGTCTCTGAAATTCGTTTGTGAGCCCGATTGGAGACAAGGATTGATGGTGACCAGGGTAAAAAGTGTGGGCCTACTCCGGCCCAGAATTTTAAAACTGTTTGCCACACAATCAGTTTATAAATATATACAGTATGTACACAGAGGACTATATCTCGAAACCTAATTTGATGTAGACCAGGATCCGTGTGTAGTCAATCCGTGTGTAGTGTGTAGTGAGAGGACAATGTGTGGTGTGCTGAAGCAGATCTTCTATTCTTTTTCCACACCCACTAAATACATTAGCTTTTTGCATAGATCAGGGGCCTTGCTAGGGTCTTAAAAGATCAGGGACACAAGCTCCAAGGTATATGTCGCCCATCTCCCTAAAAAATTATTTATATACATATATGGTTATCATATAACATTGATGCTGCTATACCAGGGCCAAATATTACCATCATACAGTGATTAAATATAACCTACATACTGTTACTGAACAAAACGCACTATGCAAAGACCAATATTACCAATAATACCACTATACAAAGCCCAAATATTACCGCCCCTTCAACATATAACCACCACATAGTGACTGAATAATACCACTATACTGATAGGCCTCATGCACACGACCGTGCTTTTGTGTGCGCAATTTATCCGCATTTTTGTGGACACATTTTTGTATGGCCCCATTCACATGACGCATCCGTGCTGAGGCTCTGATGACCTTTTCTTTGGGGCCAAATCCTTCCTATCTACTAAATAAAATGTCCTCCTCCCAATTTTTTTACAGTCAAGAACTACAAACATCTGCCCATTGCTTTCAATGTGAATTACGATGTTCTGTTCCCACGAGCCTTTATTTTACGCGTCGCTGGCAAAATACGGCGCGTAAAATGACGGCTCGTCAAAAGAAGTGCAGGACACTTCTTGGGACGTTTTTGGAGGTGTTTTTCATTGACTCCATTGAAAAACAGCTCCAAAAACGGCCGTAAAAAACGCAGCCAAAAACGCGAGTTGCTACAAAAACGTCTGAAAATCAGAAGCGGTTTTCGCCTGAAAACAGCGCCGTATTTTCAGACGCTTTTGCTCACTGCGTGTGAACATACCCTTACTGTTACTGACCCTGCTTGAACTTGACCATCACTGTCTGAGGCCTGCCCTGACCTCTGGCTCTCTGAAGCACGAGTAAACATCTGCCGCCTGCCCTGACCTACGCCTTAGTTTGAACCTTTCATCTGTCTACTGTCATTGTACATTATCTGTCTATGCTGCAAATGGAGACTACTTTGGGGCTAGCAACCTGGGGATATTAGCGGCCAAGTCCACATCTCCATACGGAGGTTAAAGTGTGAACACCTCACGGCAAATCCGTTGACGGCAAAGTGGGTCCACACCATCCCCTTTTGGCCTTGTGACAGTCTCTAATGTCCATGGGGCCCGTGACATATATACTGTAAAAAATCAGTGGGTAAAGTAGTTGATGGCAGATATGTGTCATTGAGGCTTCGTGTCTCAGTAATGTAAGTAACTGGAGTTTGTGTCCTGGTTTTATGGGTGACTGAATATGTAAGAAGGTCGCTCCATACTCCATGTCTGGTGTTGTCTACCTGAACCTGGAGTCCAGGTGTGTCAGAGAGCAGTGTGTGCAGAAAGACCAGACTGGGAGTGCAAAGCCTGAATTTACCAGGGTGCAAAGAACAAGCAGATATGGACTGAACCTACAAAGCTTGGTGAGAAGCCCTGAACTTGAGTTGTATGTTATCCTGAAACTAAGGACCTTTTATTTTCTACAAAGCAATGATAAAAAAAAGCTGTTGAAAACGATGGTAAAGATTGGGATTGTCTTTTGCCATATTTGTTATTCTCAATCAGGGAAGTTCCGCAGGCCTCTACTGGGTTTTCCCCATTTGATTTGCTATATTGTAGGCACCCTCGTGGTCTGCTTGATGTAGCTAAGGAGACATGGGAGTCTGAAGCCACCCCATATAAAAGTGTAATTGATCATATTGCACAAATGCAGGAAAGAATTTCTAAGGTGATGCCAATAATGAAGGAACACCTACAAAGCACGCAAGAAGCTCAACAAAGTATATACAATCGCTCTGCCAGAATTAGAGGGTTCAAGCCAGGTGACCAGGTCTTAAAGGGAATGTGACGCTAGAAAAAAATGTATTTTTCTTTTAGTTAAACAATTAGTGTATAGGTGATTAAACATTGTTCTAATTTTTTTTAATTTTTTTCACGAGTCAGGAAATATTATAAATTAGATTCTAATTTATAATATTTCCCAGTGCTGGTCACTAGATGGAGCAATTCCCAAAATTGCAGCATTGCATGTGGTAAAGCAACCACATTGCTTTATGCTGCAAAATTTGAGAAAACTCACTCGCTCTAGTGAGCTCTCAGAATCCCCCCTTCCTTTATCCTGGCTAGTGCCGGGAGAAACAAGGGGATTGAACGGTCAAACCTCCTACACTGTGTGTCGCCATTTTTTTTAGCTAACACACAGTGTAGTAGGTTTACATACACTAGTAAACACACAGTAAAACACGAACATACATAGAAATAACTTACCTGCTCTTGCCGCCGCCGCTCCCTCCGGTCCGTCCGCTCCATCTGCTACCGCCGCTCCAAGTGCACAAGTCAGTCCGCGACCGGAAGTAGTAATCTTACTGTCCGGCCGCGACTTCCGGTCTACAGGAAAATGGCGCCGGACGGCGCACAGTTCAACTTGGACTGTGTGGGAGCAGCGCATTCGCCGTTCCCACACAGACGGCGTACAGCATAGTGGATGGAACGGGCCCTGTTCGCATTCACTATGGGACTGTAGCTGCCGTATTCCATGTCTGTATGTGTCGTTAATCGACACATACAGAAATGGAAAAAAAAATGGCAGACCCCATAGGGAAGAAAAAGTGAAATAATAAAAAAAAGTAAAACACAAACACACAAATCAATATAAAAGTTTTTAATAAAACACTAAAATCAAACTGATGTAAAAAAAAAAAATTTCCGTGACACTGTTCCTTTAATACTAGCGTTGAGAGCAAGTTCTTGGCTAAGTTGCAGCGAGCTTTTGAGATCCTGGAAAAAGTTGGAGATGTCAATTATAGAGTGCATCAGACTGGCAAAAGGAAACCAGTGCAAATATATCATGTAAACTCGATTTAAACCTTGGAGAGAAAGGGAGTCCCTGCCAGCACTAGCTTGCTCTGCCCCTGGTCCTGACCCAGAATTCTATAAGGTGAAAATTCCTGATACTTTGTCTTGTTCTCAAAAACAAGAGAGTAAGGAATTTTTGCAACACAATAAGGACATGCTCTTCAGCTTGCCGGGTTGCACTAATGTTATTGAACATGATATCATTACTGAGCCACAGGTAAAAGTGAAGGTAAAACCTTACAGGATTCCAGAAGCCCGTAGAGGGGCTATCTCACAAGAAATCCAGAGAATGTTAACGTTACGGGTAATTGAAAAATCTAAAAGTGAATGGTCTAGCCCAATTGTATTAGTCCCTAAACCAAATGGAAGCTGGCGCTTCTGTAATGATTTTCGGAAACTTAAGGAGATGTCAAAAATTGATGCCTTCCCTATGCCCCGGGTGGACAAGCTAATTGAAAGGTTAGGACCGGCTAGATACATAAGAACTCTAGACCTCACAAAAGGGTATTGGTAAATACCTTTGGCAAAAAGAGGCTCGAGAAAAAACTGCTTTTTCTACTCCTGATGGGTGTTTTCAGTATATCAGAATGCCTTTTGGGTTGAAAGGAGCCCCTTCCACAATTCAAAGGGCAATAGATGAAATATTAATTCCACACAAGGAATTTGCAGCAGCCTACTTAGATGACATTGTGATCTTTAGCCTAGATTGGAAAAGCCATTTAAGTGAGGTTCAGGCCATGTTAGATTCACTTAGAAATGCGGGGTTTACTGCCAACCCATTGGCATGGAACAGGCGAAGTACTTGGGCTACATTGTAGGAAGAGGTATGATTAAACCTCGTCAATAAGGTAGAGGCAATACAAGATTGGCCATGTCCTCTTACAAAAAAGCAAGTGAAGGCTTTCTTGGGCATTGTTGGCGATTACCGACGGTTTGTGCCTAACTTTGCCGGTATAGCAGCTCCTTTGTCTGATCTTAGAAAAGGTAAAAAGTCGGTTATGATACAATGGTCCGCTGAGGCAGAAAAAGCATTTAGGGAGTTGAAAATGGCATTATGTAGACAACATGTGTTGACAGCACCAGGTTTTTCAAAAGAGTTTATAATACAAACTGATGCATCCGAGGTTGGGTTATGGTCTGTCATGTCTCAGGAAATTAATGGAGAAGAGCATCCAGTCATGTACATGAGCAGAAAACTCCACTCATGTGAGAAAAATTACTCTATTGTAGAAAGAGAGTGTCTGGCAATCAAGTGGGCACTAGACTCTTTAAGATATTACTTGCTTGGCAGAAAGTTCAGGCTTGTATCAGACCATGCACCATTGAAGTGGATGAGTCAAAATAAGGGAAATAATGCTAGGGTGACACGTTGGTTCCTAGCATTACAGAACTTTGATTTTGTAGTGGAACATGGACTTGGTAAATTACATGTAAATGCAGATGCACTGTCAAGGGTCCACTGTTTGGTGGCAGCAGGTGCCAAGCCCCTCGGCTTTTGGCAGAGGGGGATATGTAAACAATCAGTGGGTAAAGTAGTTGATGGCAGATATGTGTCATTGAGGCTTCGTGTCTCAGTAATGTAAGTAACTGGAGTTTGGGTCCTGGTTTTATGGGTGAATGAATATGTAAGAAGGTCACTCCATACTCCATGTCTGGTGTTGTCTACCTGAACCTGGAGTCCAGGTGTGTCCAGAGAGACTAATGAAGAAGACTGCCAGAGAGCAGTGTGTGCAGAAAGACCAGACTGGGAGTGCAAAGCCTGAATTTACCAGGGTGCAAAGAACAAGCAGATATGGACTGAACCTACAAAGCTTGGTGAGAAGCCCTGAACTTGAGTTGTGTGTTATCCTGAAACTAAGGACCTTTTATTTTCTACATTTCCTGCTAAAGCGAAGCCTGTTTAATTACTGTCTGTGACTGCACAATAAACTCTGGACAACTGTATGTGTAAATCTGCCTGATTGGCTACAAGACTGACTGGAAGGCCCCGTTTTACAATACATATACACTATATTGACAAAAATATTGGGAAACCTACACACTCTGGAGCTTTGATTACATCGCATTCTGAATTCATAGGCATTAATAGAGTTGGTCCCCCCTTTACAGCTAAAACCGCTTTTGCTCTTCTGGGAAGACTTTCAAGAAGATTTTGGAATGTGTTTTGTGGAAATTTTTGCCTATTCATTCCGAAGAGCATTAATAAGACCAGACACTAATGTTGGACCTGGCTAGCAATCTTCATTCTAGTTCATCCCAAAGGTGTTTAATAGGGTTGAGGTCAGGGCTTTGTGCAGGCCAGTAGAGTTCTTCCATATCCAACTCATCCAACCATGCCTTTATGGACCTTTCTTTGTAAACTGGGGCACAGTCATGCTGAAACAGAAAAGGGCCTTTTCCAAACTGTTCCCACAAAGTTAGAAGCATATAATTTTCCAAAATGTCTTGGTATGCGGAAGCATTAAGATTTACCTTCACTGGAACTAAGGAGTCTAGGCCAAACCCTGAAAAACAACCTCATATCATTGTCCCTCCTACTCCAAAATTTACAGCACAATGCAGTCAGGCAGGTAACATTCTCCTGGCATTCGCCAAACCCAGACTCGTCCATGAGACTGCAAGATAAAGAAGTGTGATTCATCACTCCACAGAACGTTTCCACTGCTTCAGTGTCCAGTGGCGGCGTGCTTTACACCACTCCATCCGACGCTTGGTATTGTGCTTGGTGATGTAAGACTTGCATACAGCTGCCCTCGAACATTTTTTGTGCAGATGTTAATGCCAGTGAGTAAGTCAGCAGAGCGTTGGCGACTTTTATGCATGATGCGCGTCAACAGTCGGCAACCCCACTGTGTAACTTTACGCGGTCTGCCAGTTGCTGTGGTTCATAAATGCTTCCACTTTGCAATAATATCACTCATAGTTAATCATGGAATATCTAGGAGGGAAGAAATTTCACGAACTGTCTGCCCATATAGGAGAACAAGGGAGAAGATCTATCTTTGGAAAAGTAAGGTCTATCTTTCCATCTTGGGAAAAGGGGAGTTATGTGAATTGGTACTTGTTCCAAAACATTTATTGGCCACATACATCGACGCACTCATACATGGAAACAACACACATGGATACAACATATATGGACACACCTGCACTCATATGCAAGCTTACACATACAATACACACTAAAGTTTGTCTTCATGTTCCACCCATTTACGTAGGACATGCCTAAACCTACTACATTTAAACCCCAAATAGTTCATATGACTCTTTATTACACCCCACAATGAATAAAGACCCCCTAAACTAATACAGACCCTTAGAACAGACCACCTTAACAAATACAGACCCCCTAAATACACACCCCAGACCAGGCCCCCTAAACAAATACAGACCCCAGACCAGATCCCCATTAATACAGATCCCAGACCAGACTCTCTAATTAGTGACTCCAGACCAGCCCCCTAAAAAATACAGACCCCAGACTAGACTCCCCCTTGAAACCGACAAACAGACCTTCTAAATAAATACCAGACCAGATCCCTCCTTAACCCCTTCAGGACTGAGCCATTTTTTTATTTTCGTTTTTCACTGCTCGCCTTCCAAGAGCCATACCTTTTTTATTTTTTTGTCAATAGAGTGGTGTGAGGGCTTATTTTTTGCGGGAGGAGTTGGAGTTTCTATTGTTAGCATTTAAAGTACCGTAGGCCTCCTAAATAAATATTGTGCTGGGAAACTGAAAAAAAAATTATTTGCGGGCTGAAATGGAAAAATACTGATTCCTCTATTGTTTTTTTGGGTTTCATTTTTTACGGCTTTTACCATGCGGTAACGACAACTTAACTTTATTCTGTGGCTCAGTACGATTACGGTGATACCAAATTTATATAGTGGTCTTTTTTTATATTCCACTACTTTAAAAAAAAAAACCTTTGGTGTAAGGACTTATTTTTTGCGGGACGAGCTGTGATTTTCATTGGTACCATTATTTGCTACTTACAACCTTTTGATCACTTTTTAATACAATTTTTTTAGTGCGAAGTTGACTAAAAAACAGCGATTTTGTCGGTTTAAATTTTTATGCCGTTCACCGTACGCATTAAATAACACTATATTGTGATATTTCAGACTTTTAAGAATGCAGCTATACCGATTTCTGTTAACTTTTCTTTGTTTTTTAGATTACTTTAGAGGAAAAATGGGAAAAGGTTTTATTTTTGTTTTTGTTTTTTTGGACTTCTAATTTTAAAAAGAGAAATAAAAAAATGTTACTACTAAACTTTTTTTTACACGTTTTATTAGCCCCCCCCCTAGGGGACTTGAACCAGTGATTGCTCGTACAATACATTGCAATACTAATGTATTGCAGTGTATAGTCATTTTTACAGGCTTCTGTTAAGCGACAAGCAGGGCTTAACAGAGGCAGAGTGACGGCAGTCCTGGTACCTTCATTAGGCCCCTGGGCTGCCATGACAACCATTGCCACCCCCCCCCCCCCCGATCACGTTGCAGGGGGGAGATGAGCTGTCGGAGGGGGCTGCCCCCCACTTTTAAACACCTCAAATAGTTTGGTTGCGATTGACCGCAGCATTTGAGGGGTTAAACGGCCAGGAACAGCGCAATCGCTGTTCCTGGCCGTTAGTCCCGGTGTCAGCTGTAAAACACCGCGTTTGGAGCGCACTCAGCGCGTGAGCGAGCTCCATACATCACGCCCTGCAGCCTGCACCAGGATGCAATAGTGCATCGTGGTGTGCAAAGGGGCATTAATACAGACCCTAGACGAGAATAAGAAAGGATGTGGCACCCAGGAACCACGGCATACAATGAAATGAATGGCCTTGTAATATGATTCTTGATGGAGGCCAAGATTGAGAACTGTTCTCCTTCCTATTGCATACAGCAGTATTCTAACAATAAACCTGCTGTCTTGATTTGGGATTCACACAACAGTTTATAACTTATTTTTGTTATTGCGTTGGTCTTCTCTTCTGTATTAGTCCTATTATCATGCACCACAGTATCCCACCTTCTTGTAAATCCTCACTTTTTCCACACCCTGGGGGCACTATCCTTATAAGTTCACTTTGAGCTTTTACTTAGGCTCCCTGTCCAAACAGTATTCCAGTACTCACTCCGATTATTTCCTTTGATTCTAATTAGGCAGGCCAGATTCCTTTTCTGTGCTTCTTCATTGGCCCCATGGTTAGAAGCTTCCTAGCACTGCAATCACTCCGACAGATACACTTTCAGCTGTTTCTCTCTGCACCAAGCTGCTGCTTTCCTTGCTGCCAGACTTTCTTGCACAGCTCCCGAACCACACTCCCGCTTCTTAACTGCATTAACGGTGCACACCACTTCCTCTTCGGTTCTCCTCTGCTATACCAGCACCTGTGAGGCAAGTAGCACGGACAGAGGGGTAGAAACACAAAAGGCACACTATAAAACTGGGAGAAACAATGACTTGATGTGCTGCGCGTGTGTAGGGTTCTGCATTTCATGATGTTTCATACAGGCACAACTAGTGACCATACCAGCTCCAGGAAAGCTGGTTAGCAGCAGCATCCGACGTCGCTCATTGGCTGATAATATAGGTAACTTCTAAATGCTGCTGCTACCCAGTGTTCCCGTGCTGGCACAAACACTTAACCCCTTAAGGACGCAGCCTAGTTTTGGCCTTAAGGCTCAGAGCCCATTTTTCAAATCTGACATATTTCACTTTATGTGGTAATAACGTGGGAATGCTTAAACCTACCCAAGCGATTCTGAGATTGTTTTCTCGTGACACATTGGGCTTCATGTTCGTGGTAAAATTTGGTAGATATATTCAGTGTTTATTGGTGAAAAATTGCAAAATTTTGAGAAAATTTAGAAAAAATTGCATTTTTCAGAATTTAAATGCATCTGCTTGTAAAACAGACGGTTATACCACCCACAATAGTCACTAGTTCACATTTCCCATATGTCTACTTTAGATTGGCATCGTTTTTTGAACGTTCTTTTATTTTTCTTGGACGTTACAAGGCTTAGAACATAAACAGCAATTTCTCATATTTTTAAGAAAATGTCAAATGCCTTTTATTTAAGGTACCTTGTTCAGTTCTGAAGTGGCTTTGAGGGGCCTATGTATTAGAAACCCTGATAAAACACCCCATTTTAAAAACTAGACCCCTCAAAGTATTCAAAACAGCATTTAGAAAGTTTTTTAACCCTTCAGGCATTTCACAGGAATTAAAGCAAAGTGGAGGTGAACTTTGCAAATTTCATTTTTCTTGCGGAATTTCAATTTTATTCATTTTTTTTTCTGTAACACAGAAGGTTTTACCAGAGAAACACTACTAAATATGTATTGTCCAGATTCTGCAGTTTTTAGAAATGTCCCACATGTGGCCCTACTGCGCTCGTGGACTAAAATACAAGCCCTAGAAGCAAAGAAGCACCTAGTGCATTTTGAGTCCTCTTTTTTATTAGAATATATTTTAGGCAGCATGCCAGGTTTGAAGAGGTGTTGAGGTGCCAAAACAGTAGGAATCCCCCAATAGTGACCCCATTTTGGAAACTACACCCCTCAAGGAATTCATTTATGTTTGTTGTTACCATTTTCACCGCACAGTTTTTTCACAGCACCTATTTGAATTGGGCTGTGAAATGAAAAAAATGTAATTTTTTCCAATAAAATGTCATTTGTGATCAAAATTTCTTATTTTCACAGGGAACAAAATACCCCATTTGGTTGCCCAATTTGTCCTTAGTGTGGCAATACCCCATTTGTGGTGATAAACTGCCGCTTGGGCCCATGGGAGGGCTCAGAAGGAAAGGAGCGCTATATGTTTGTTGGAGTCCAGATTTTGCTGGATTGGTTTTCGGGTGCCATGTCGCATTTGCAGAGCCTCAGGGGTATCAAAGCAATGGAAACCCACCAAAAGTGACCCCATTTTGGAAACTACACCCCTCAAGGAATTCATTTATGGTTGTTGTTGTTAGCATTTTGAGCACACAGTTTTTTCACAGCACCTATTTCAATTGGGCTGTGACATTAAAAAAATGAAATTTTTTCCAATAAGATGTAATTTTTTAGCAAAATTTCTTATTTTCACAGGGAACAAAATGCTCAATTTTGTTGCCCAATTTCTCCTGAGTGCAGCAATAATCCATTTGTGGCAATAAACTGCCGTTTGGGCCCATGGGAGGCCTCAGAAGGGAAGGAGCGCTGTGTGTTCTTTGGAGTCCAGATTTTGCTGGATTGGTTTTCGGCTGCCATGTCGCATTTGCAGAGCCCCAGAGGTATCAAAGCAATGGAAACCCACCAGAAGTGACCCCATTTTGGAAACTACACCCCTCAAGGAATTCATTTATGGGTAATGTGACCATTTAGACCCCATAGTTTCTTCACAGAACTTATTTGAATTGGGCTGGGAATTAAAAAAATATATATTTTTTCCAATAATATGTCATTTTAGCTCAAAAATTCTTATTTTCACAAGAAATAAAATACCCCATTCTGTTGCGCAATTTGTTCTGAGGGCCGCAACCATTTGTTGTGATAAACTGCCGTTTGGGCCCATGGGAGGGCTCAGAAGGAAAGGACCACCATTTGGCCTACTGGGGATTTTCTAGTGCGAAGTCATGTATGCAGAAGCACCTGAGGTACCAGTACAGTTGAAACCCGCAAGAAGTGACCCCGTTTTAAAAACTACACCCTTAAGGCATTCATCTAGAGGTGTAGTGAGCATTTTGACCGGAGACCTACACCCCATAAACTGTAATGTGGGTTCTCCCGGGTATGGCAATACCCTACATGTGGCTGTTATCAGCTGCCTGGGCACACAGCAGGGCTCAGAGGGGAAAGACGAGGGGGGATAAGCTGTGCGGAGTGCATCAGGGTAAGTAAAATTGGGGTAAATTATAAACCAACGGATGTATGATAAATTTTAAAACACTCTTTCATACAGAGCTCTGGTTATTCGGGACACGTGTCACATTGATATATTGTGTCATCCCTTATCGCCCTCTTATAGCAGACTTTGCACCTCTTTTGACTTTTTCCCTTCTTGCCAGTTTGGGGAACTTCCCCTGGAAAGTGTTGCCGCCCTGGTACGATGCGTGTGGCCCCGCTTCCAGAAGTACTGGGTGCCCCCCCTTCTTGGTCCCTAAAGATTAGGTTCTTGATAATCACCTCTTGAAATTCCAGGAAAGTTCCCCTCTGGCCTGCACATCGATGTAGCACGTACACATTGTACAATGCCATCTGTATGATGTGCACGGCCAGCTTCTTATACCACACCGCATAGCGCTGTAGGGCTTCAGGGCTTGATCTTACAAGTCCATCCCTCCCATGTACCTATTGTAGTCCAGGATGCAGTCTGGTTTGGGGGTGGCCTTTCCTTCATATATCCTAAACCTGTAGGTATACCCTGATGCCCTCTCGCACAGCTTATACATCTTCACGCCATACCTTGCCCTCTTACCCGGCAGGTACTCGCGGAATTGAACCCTCCCTTTAAAATGTACCAAGGACTCAGCAATAGAAATACACTTCTCGGGGTGTATGCTTGGGAAAACCGGGCACTGGAACGGTCTAATAGGGGTCTCCGTTTATACAAACGGTCAAAACTGGGGTCATCTCAGGGTGGGCACGGCTCATTATTAGTATAATGTAAGAAGCGAAGTATTGCCTCATTTATTTATTTTTTTAGGTTCCAGTTCAGTTCTGAAGTTGCTTTGAGGGGCCCATATATTAGAAACCCCTATGAAATACCCAATTTTAGAAACTAGACCCCTCAAAGTATTCACAACAGCATTTAGAAAGTTTATGAACCCTTTAGGTGTTTCACAAAAATTTAGAGCAAAGTAGAGGTGAAATTTACATTTTTTTTTTTGTCAGAAAATCCTCTTTATACCATTTTTTTTATAACACAAAAGGATTTATCAGTGAAACGCAACTTAATACGTATTGCCCAGATTCTGCAGTTTTGAGAAATATCCCACATGTGGCCCTCGGGCGGTAATGGACTGAAGCACCGGCCTCCGAAGCAAAGGAGCACCTAGTGGATTTTGAGGCCTCTTTTTTATTAGGCACCATGTCCGGTTTGAAGAGGTCTTGTGGTGCCAAAACATTGGGAACCCCCCAAAAGTGACCCCAATTTGGAAACTAGACCCCTTGAGGAATCCATTGTAGTTTTCTTGGGGCGGATGCGGCTTTTTGATCAGTTTTTATTCTATTTTTAGGTGGCGTGGTGACTAAAAAACAGCAACTCTACTATTGTTTTTTTATTCTTTTATTTTTACTGCGTGCACCGTGCGCTATAAATGACACATTCACTTTATTCTGCGGGGCGCTACGATTACGGTGATACCAGATGTTTATAGTTTTTTTTTATGTCTTATGGCGTTTGTACAATAAAATACGTTTTGTAAACAATCATTCACTTTTTGTGTTACCTTATTCTAAGAGCCATAACGTTTTTATTTTTCAATCAATAAAGCCGTGCGAGGACTTTTTTTTTGCGTAACGAACTGTAGTTTCAATCAGTACCATTTTTCGGTACATGCGACTTTTTGATCTCTTTTTATTCCATTTTTTGGGAGGTGAAGTGACCAAAGAATTGTGATTCTGGTACGGTTTATTATTATTTTCTTTTACGGCGTTCATCGTGCGGGATAAATAACAAAATAGTTTTGTAGTTCAGGCCGTTACGGACGCGGCGATACCAATTATGTATAGTTTATTTGTTTGTTTATATATTTTTATTAATAATAAAGGACTGATAAGGGAAAAGGGGGGATTTTTACTTTTATTACTTTTAAATCTTTTATTTTCTTATTTTTACACATCTTTTTTTAACTTTTTTTTTACTTTATTACTTTGTCCCACTAGGGGACTTGAGGGCAGGAGGCCCTGATCGCTATTCTAATACACTGCACTACATGCGTAGTGCAGTGTATTAGAACTGTCAGCTACTCACTGACAGGAAGCATAGTGGGTCCTGACGTTGTCAGGACCCACTAGGCTTCCGTCTATGGCATAGCCGGACGCCATTGTTTGGTGTCCGGTTGCCATAGTCACCATCGCCGGCCGCTATCGCGTAGCAGGCCGGCGATGGCAGCTTAACCCCTAAAAAGCCGCGATCTCTATAGAACGCGGCTTTTAAGGGGTTAATCGGCGGGGACACAGCGATCGGTCCCCGCTGTAGGAGCTGTGACAGCTGCTGAACAAGACAGCAGCTGTCACAGCTCCTGTATGTGTCGGGAGGACGGCCGAAACGGCCGTTACTCCCGTGACGTACTATTACGTCATGGAGCGCGAACGATACAGCTGCCATGACGTAATAGTACGTCAAGGAGCGGGAAGGGGTTAAAGAGGCTCTGTCACCACATTATAAGTGCCCTATCTCTTACATAAGGAGATCGGTGCTGTAATGTAAGTAACAGCAGTGTTTTTTTATTTAGAAAAACAATCTATTTTCACCAAGTTATGAGCTTTATGCTAATGACTTTCTTAATGCCCAACTCTGTTTTGACTTTTAACCAAGTGGGCGTTGTGGAGAGAAGTGTATGACGCTGACCAATCAGTGACCAATCAGCATCATACACTTCTCTCCATTCATTTACTCTGCACATAGTGATCCTGCGTTGTTCACTATGTGCAGTCACTTACACCTACATTAATGTTACTGAAGTGTCTTGAGAGTGAATAGACATCATCTCCAGCCAGGACGGGATGTCTATTCACAATCCCGACACTACGGTAACGTTTGTGTGGGACTTAGCTTACAGCAAGATCACGCTTGCTGTGCTGTGTCATTTACAGCGAGATCTCGCGAGATTACACTTGCTGTGCTGTAAGTCCCACACAAACGTTACCGAAGTGTTGAGATTGTGAATAGACATCCCGTCCTGGCTAGAGGTGATGTCTATTCGCTCTCAAGACACTTCAGTAACGTTAATGTGGGTGTAAGTGACTGCACATAGTGAACAACGCAGGATCACTATGTGCAGAGTAAATGAATGGAGAGACGTGTATGATGCTGATTGGTCAGCGTCATACACTTCTCTCCACAACGCCCACTTGGTCAAAAGTAAAAATACGCCCAGTTGGGCATTAAGAAAGTAATTAGCATAAAGCTAAAATTGCTCATAACTTGGTGAAAATCGTTTTTCTAAATAAAAAACGCTGCTGTTACCTACATTATATCGCCAATATTATTATGTAAGAGATAGGGCACTTATAATGTGGTGACAGGGCCCCTTTAAGGGGGTTTTACACTGGGCGATGATCGTGCAGATGAGCGTTCATAGAACCTAAAAATCTATTTGTTGTTCAGCTATGACCAATGGAGAACAAATTTCTTTGTAAGAGAAGACTACGTCGTCTGTACAGATAAAAAGGCAGAAATGAGAATGCAGTATGGACTAGTTATTGATATCTGCAATGACAAATGAGTCATGAATACAAAATTATCATCTGATTGTGACAACCGCGTCTGTTACTGCACATAATAACAGAACGATCATAGACGGGTGTCACACGTAACCATTCTTGGAAAGTATTTCCTCCCTAACACATAAGAGGCAGCTGCCCCCCTTAGCTAGTAAATCATTTAATGGTCACCATTCAATCTGCTGTGACCCTGAGGGTAAATCATAAAAAGGGATTTAGTTATCATTCCTCAAGTCGAAATCACTCAGAGCTAAACTGACAGTGTATCTATTCAGCAGAGTTCATTAACTTTAGGCTGGGGGGAGTAGTTCAGTGTTGGCATGTGTTACCAGAGTGGACTATCTTTCATATCCAAGCACTGTAGCGTGGCAGCTGAGGGCACTGAGTGATGGAGTGATGGCTCGGAAATCGAACAGCCATCTAAACTTTGTGATAAAAAAGACTCAGTAAACATGAAGTGTAGAAAGAGGCTTATAAAAGGTTATTTTTTTTAAAATATTTTGTTCTTTTGAACTAGGAATGTACCGTATTTTTCGGACTATAAGGCTATGTTCACACGGGGTATTTTGTCGATTTTTTTGACGCGGAAACTGCGTCGCAAAACTCGGCAAAAACAGCCTGAAAATGCCTCCCATTACAGTAAAACTGCCTTGCGGGAAAAAGAAGCGACATGCCCTATCGTCGGGCGCTTCCGCCTCTGACCTCCCATTGACTTCAATGGGAGGCAGAGAAAGCGTATTTCGCGCTGTTTTATGCCCGCGGCGCTCAATGGCCGCGGGCGAAAAACGGCGCGAAAAACGGCGTGCAGGGAGAGGAAAATTTGCCTCAAAGTTCCAAACGGAATTTTGAGGCAGATATTCCTCCCCCAAAATACTCCGTGTGAACATAGCCTAAGATGCACCCAGCTTTTGGACAACAGAAAATGGGAAAACATTTCATACTTTACTGCTTTTACAAAGAAAAAATAAATAAAATTTGTTCTGTTTCACCATATTCTGAGAGCCATAACGTTTATAATTTTTTCATCGATTTGGGCAGTGTGAGGGCTTATTTTTTGCGGGACGAGCTTTAGTTTTTATTGACTCCATTTTTTGGTACATACGATTTTTTTAAATTACTTTTTAGTTTTGGTTTTTGGTCACCTTAGCGCTAAAAAAAAAAATTACGATTCTGGGGTTTTAATTTATTTATTTATTACGCCATTCACCGTGCGAGTCAAATAATGCTATATTGTAATAGTTCGGAATTTTATGGACGCAACGACATAAATTTTTTTTTTTTTTACACATTTTATTAGTTCCCCTAGGGATCAGCTGGTACAATACACTGCAATACATGGATGAGTTACGCAAACAGCGTAACTCGCTGAGCTACGCTGTTTCCATAACTCCCAAAGTAGTGAATGGCAGTTACAGAAGTAGCGTAGCATGCGAGCTACTCTGTTTCCGTAACTACTATTAAGTTCTATGGGAGTTACGGAAACAGCGTATCTCATCTCCGCTCCAAACGCCATCCCCTCCACGCTCCATGAAGTGCCGGCACACCATCGGTGTGGAGTTAAAGAGGCTCTGTCACCAGATTTTGCAACCCCTATCTGCTATTGCAGCAGATCGGCGCTGCAATGTAGATTACAGTAACGTTTTTATTTTTTAAAAAACGAGCATTTTTGGCCAAGTTATGACCATTTTTGTATTTATGCAAATGAGGCTTGCAAAAGTCCAACTTGGCGTGTTGAAAAGTAAAAGTCCAACTGGGCGTGTATTATGTGCGTACATCGGGGTGTGTTTACTTCTTTTACTAGCTGGGCGTTCTGACGAGAAGTATCATCCACTTCTCTTCAGAACGCCCAGCTTCTGGCAGTGCAGACACACAGCGTGTTCTCGAGAGATCACGCTGTGACGTCACTCACTTCCTGCCCCAGGTCCTGCATCGTGTCGGCCACATCGGCACCAGAGGCTACAGTTGATTCTGCAGCAGCATCAGCGTTTGCAGGTAAGTAGCTACATCGACTTACCTGCAAACGCCGATGCTGCTGCAGAATCATCTGTAGCCTCTGGTGCCGATGTGTCCTCGCTCGTCCGACACGATGCAGGACCTGGGGCAGGAAGTGAGTGACGTCACAGCGTGATCTCTCGAGAACACGCTCTGTGTCTGCACTGCCAGAAGCTGGGCGTTGTGTAGAGAAGTGGATGATACTTCTCGTCAGAACGCCCAGCTAGTAAAATAAGTAAACACGCCCCGATGTACGAACACAATACACGCCCAGTTGTACTTTTACTTTTAAACACGCCCAGTTGGACTTTTGCAAGCCTCATTTGCATAAATACAAAAATGGTCATAAATTGGCCAAAAATGCTCGTTTTTTAAAAATAAAAACGTTACTGTCGGTTCTGTAATCTACATTGCAGCGCCGATCTGCTGCAATAGCAGATAGGGGTTGCAAAATCTGGTGACAGAGCCTCTTTAAAGAAGGAAGCGATCAGGGGGCCCTGCGCAGCCGGGTCCCTTGACTGCCGACTATAAGACGCAGGGACTTTTTAGCAAGATTTATTCTTCAATATACGTTCAATATAATGGCATGGAAATACAAGTAATACTCCATTGTTGTCCCACTGGATTAGTCTAGTAAACAAATATATACCGTTTTATAAAATCCTTTATATGTTTAGGAAGAGTTCATGTAAATTTGAAAACATATAGCCTCCTTGGATTGAGACGTCTGAAATGAAGATTTCTGGGGTCCCGCCTTCTAACGACGCGTAAGATGCCACTGTGTTCCGATTTCTGCACCCTAATATAATATAGCTTTTTGGGGGAGGAGGGAGGTGTGCCACAGTGTGTGTGTGTGTGTGTGTGTGTGTGTGTGTGTGTGTGTGTGTGTGTGTGTGTTTTTTTTTAATGTTGTGTGGATGTATTTGGATCGGTCGGCGAGAGTCTGGTGCCCTTGGACATTGCAAGTCTGTATATACAGCCATGGGTCTAACTAGGAAAGACTAGGCCCCATAGTAAACATTTGACTGGGCCCCCCTACCCCGCAACCAACAAACCCCCACACTGCCACATCCCCATCGACAATGAACATTTATCAGTTCTGTGTGCAATGTAAAAATACAGCTAGGCCACCCGTGTACTCTTATTAACCTTTAGTTACAGGTACGGGTGGGAGATTTTGGCAAAAAATAAAATCCAGATATTTTTTTTTTCAACACTTTGGGCGATTTTCGATTTGAATTTCGATTTTCTTATTTTCTTCTGTTTATTTAACAGTAATACCAAGACATAATTTAATAAATTTTCTTTATATAAATAACTTTTTAACATATATTGCTATAATTATTGTACGTAACTTCACAACTTTTAACCTCTGCAAATACTACTTTTTTTTTTTTCTTCTTTTTTTTATCAGAAATATAATTGGAAAAATGTCTATCTAATTGATTATAACTTCTGTGTTCCCTGGCAGGGAACCGGTTAACAGAATCTATAATCGATTATATACTGCATACACTAACATCCGACCTCTGCCCGTCACCCCCTCAGCCGGTCTCTGACATTGCAGGTGAGAGCAGTGTAAAATGCAGCAGGGCCAGGCAGATAGCGCTGAGCGGGCACTCTGTGGTGAGATTATATTATAGTGTTTGAAGTGTGGACCCTGTGCAGTACCGGCCCCACCATGGGGTGTTAAATAAATTACATTAAGAGCTTATTCAGACGAACGTATAATACGTCCGTGCAACGCGCGTGATTTTCACGCACGTCGCACGGACCTATGTTAGTCAATGGGGCCGTTCAGACAGTCCGTGATTTTCACGCAGCGTATGTCCGCTGTGTAAAACTCACGACGTCCTATATTTGTGTGTTTTTCGCACATCACGCACCCATTGAAGTCAATGGGTGCGTGAAAATAACGCGCAGCACGCGGAAGCACTTCCGTGTGATGCGCGTGATTCGCGCAACAGCAGTAAAAATTATGAATGAAAACAGAAAAGCACCACGTGCTTTTCTGTTTACAAACCTACAAACAGAGCTTCATAATGATGGCGGCTGCGTGAAAATCACGCAGCCATGCATCATACGCGGCTGACACACGGAGCTGTTATCGACATTTTGCGCGCGCAAAACGGCACGTTTTTTTGCGCGCGCAAAAACGCACACGCTCGTGTGAATCCGGCCTGAGGCCGGATTCATACGACCGTGATTGGTATATAGTGTCACACTGCCCACATATAGTTCCACAGTGCCTACATATAGTGACATAGTGCCACATTTAATGACCGTGCCCACATCAGTGCCACAGTGCCCACATGTAATGAGTGCCCACATAGTGCCAGCCCCCCAATAAAGTGCCCATGTAGATAGAGCCACAACCACTAGCAGATAGCGCAACTCCCCTCCCTTGTAGATTGCATTTCTGTAGCTGCTACTAGGAGCTGAATCCCCGGCCACGTTAGGCCTGCAGCCTATAAGATACAGGGACAGGATCCCTGTGCAGGCCATCGTGATGACGTGATCATCGCGCCGGCCTATGCAAGAGTCCCGTCTCAGGCTGCTGAGGAGGCTGTGGAGCCGCTCCGTTCATTGCGGGAACGGGGCTAGGTGAGTATAAGATTTTTATTTGTTGGGGGAGGCACTATCTAGAAGGGGGTGCTCCCGGGGCTGTGTGGCATTATCTACAAGGCGGGGGGGGGGTCTCCCAGGGCTGTGTGGCACTATCTACATAATTCCACTATATACGCATGGAATTCAGGCAAAACCCAACTCCACAGCATGCCCCGGAATACGAGCCAATTGCAGGATCACGCACTTTCGGGCTATCCTGAGCCGGCAAAAGTCTGGCCTAATGTCAGCCCAGGAGTGCCCCAAGATCCAGACCAAACACATGTATTGGCCTGAAAGAAAAGAAAAAATACACAAGCACCCATCAGCCAAATCACACACCCCAGAAAAATTGCATGCAATAACACGACCAAAAACAACATAAAGAAACAGGTCACATCACATGAGGGCGGTCATAAGAGCGAAAACGTGCCGACTCCCACCGTCCGATGCCGCGAACACTATTTACTACTAATTTTATAATGCATTCAATGCATTAACCGTATGACATACATGGAAACACAATTAAAAAGCAATATGAGGTAATAGACCATTTAATGTCTTTACTTAGAGTCATGACGACCGACAATTTGATAGAAGTAAAAGAATACTCTGTCTAGTCTAATAAATCACATGCTCAGATCTGCATTAAATTAAATCATTGATGGTTATTTAACTCAACATAATTTCATATCCATAATTTAACATACCTGCAGGGAAGGAGCTGAAAGGGAGTTTTATTTTTGACGCCCACTTATGTTGTATGTTATAATATTCACCCGACTACAGGAATAAAATCCACTTAAATATGGATCATTTGTGCTTTCATTAATCTTATTATCCACTTCCTTTGTCTTCTTTGATATCATCATCTTTCAAATGCCAGTTACATTCATTGAAAATTAAATGGACCAGATTTAGAAAAATCTGTGGTGTAGGTGAAGGGGGCGCAGGATTATAAATTGGGTTATGGAGCGTAGCATAAATGCCACAAAGCATGAGTGCCGTTATTATTGTGTATTACTTGGTGTTTTATACAGCAGCCCGGTGGCGTGCTCTACTACTTGTGTAAAGGATCTGCCAGGTCCAGCTGCGGGGTTAACTTCCAGAGGTAATCAGTCTTCACCTGAGTCTATCTCTCTGAGACTGACTCCAGCTTCCACCACTCAGGCTGGCAGGCTTAGGAGTGGGAGAGCCTATCGCAGCCTGGCCAGACTCAGCTAGCTCCCGCCCTCTGTCTATTTATACCTGCCTTTCCTGTTCCTCCTTTGCTTGTGATTCTTTCCGTGTGGTTTCCTGGCCCAGCTACAGCTCCTAACAATTTGATCCTGCTCCATTCTGACCCTGGCTTTCTGACTACTCTTCTGCTCAGCGTTTGATACCTCGTGCTCTCCTGGTTTTGACTTGGCTCTTTCACCACTCTGTTGCTCACGGTGTTGCCGTGGGCAACTGCCCCTTTCCCTTTGCTTTATATTCCCTTGTATGTTTGTCTCGTGCACTTACTGAGCGTAGGGACCGCTGCCCAGTTGTACCCCGTCGCCTAGGGCGGGTCGTTGCAAGTAGGCAGGGACAGAGTGGCGGGTAGATTAGGGCTCACTTGTCCGTTTCCCTACCCCTATCATTACAACTTGGGTCAGAAAACATGTCCTATTCTCAATAACCCCGTACCTGGCCACCCATCTCCCATTAAATTGGACAGTGTCCGAGTGTATAGGGACATCTGGGGGGTGGTAACACCCAGATGATTTATTCAAACATTTCCAGGAGGAATATGTTAGGGATCTGCCAGGTACTACGTCTAGGTATACTCCTGGGATTAATCAATCCACACCTGAGGCCAGACCTGTTCGACTGACACCATCTCCCACCAACCAGGGTGGCAGGCTCAGGAGTGGGAGAGCCTATCGCGGCCTGGTCTGTCGGAGTTAGCTCCGCCCCCTGTCCTTTATTACCTGCCCTGTTCTCTCCCTCAGTGCTTGTAATTCTTCTGGATTCCTGGCCTCACTGCTGCTTGCTCCAGCCTGCTTCGGCCGTGCTTCTGCCTTGCTGCAGTTCCGCTTGACCTGCTTTGCTTTGCCCCTGGCTTGCTTCTGTCTCCGTGCCGCTTGGGTGTACTCACTTCGTCCTGGTCCTGACTGTTCGTTCGCCGCTCCGTTTCCTCGTGGCGTTCCGTGGCTACTGCCCCTTCCCTTGCGTGTTCCCTGTTTGTTTTCCTGTGCACTTAGACAGCGTAGGGACCGCCGCCCAGTTGTACCCCGTCGCCTAGGGCGGGTCGTTGCAAGTAGGCAGGGACAGGGCGGTAGGTAGATTAGGGCTCACTTTCCCATCACCTCCTTCCTGCCATTACAGAATAACAGAGAAACGTCACAACGCAAAGTTCTAAGACAGGGTATTCCAGAATTGTTATTTTATGGTGAATACATAACATACAGGAGAACGATCAGGTCCTCATTAACTGCCCATATTACCATAGCATTCTATGGTGGTCTAAGTTCGGGACAGTAAATACATGGGGCGTCTGGCCCAAGAGAATACATGAAGACAGGGCCCTATGGCAATGGGGCCCGTTCCATGAGTTGGTGTATACAGATGTAGCCATCTTTATCTTGAGCCTTCATGCAGTAAATACAAAGTGGCAATAAACTTTAACTTGATTTTTTCAATGACGTTTGTTGTGTGATATCACGCTGCAGCAAGTTGTCAGAGGCAAGATAAACTTAACTACAGCTGTACCATTATATGTTCCCCATTTGGGGCAAGAATGCCCAATGCTTGTTCATCCATCTGGCTGCTCATACTTTGTAGGGGAGAGGGTTAGTGGAAGGATCCCCTCAGTCTCTTGGTCCAGTCTATAATATTGGAATATATACGTGGATCCCGCATGATGCTGCAATTCAAATCCCAAATAATACCCCATATAATGCTGAACAATACTGGGTGGTTTTAGTTTGCTGCTGGAGTTCCCTTTGTCAGGTGGCCCAGTTTGCAACCCCTTAAAGGGAATGTGTCGCTAGGAAAAAAAAAAATTTTTTTTTAGTTAGGCTTTATTCAGACGAACGGGAAAAACGTCCGTGCAACGCGCGTGATTTGCACGGACCTATATTAGTCTATGTGGCCGTGCAGACATGTTCGTGATTTTTACTCAGCGTGAGTCCGCTGAAAAAAAGTCACGACATGTCCGTTCTTTGGGCGTTTTGCGTGAATCACGCACACATTGAAGTCAGCGTGATTCGCGCATTAGCTGTCAAAAGGATGAATGAAAACAGAAAAGCACCACGTGCTTTTCTGTTTACAAACATCCAAATAGAGTGTCATAATGATGGCGGCTGCGCGAAAAGCACGCAGCCGCGCATCGTATGCTGCTGCCACACGGAGCTGGTAAGTGTTTTTTGCGCACGCAAAACTCCGCGTTTTTGCGTGCGCAAAAACGCCACGCTCGTGTGAATCCAGCCTTAAACTGTTAGTATATAAATTATTACACATTGTTCTAATTTTTTTTAATTTTTTCACAAGTCAGGAAATATTATAAATTAGATTCTAATTTATAACATTTCCAAGTGCTGGTCACTAGAGGGAGCAATTCCCAAAATTGCAGCATTGGCATGTGGTAAAGCAACCTCATTGCTTTATGCTGCAAAATTGGAGAAGACACACACGCTCTAGTGTCCTCAAACAATCCCCCCTCCTTTATCTTAGCTCGTGCCAGGAGAAAAGAGGGGATTGAATGTTCAAACCTCCTACAATGTGTGCCGCCATTTTTTGAGCAAATGCACAGTGTAGGAGCATTAGATACAGTGGTAATCACACAGTATAACTCGAACATACACACACACAAACATAACTTACCTGCTCCTGCCGCTCTCGCCGCTCCCTCCGCTCCTAGTCCTTGCTTCTGAACATATGGCCGGAAGACACGGCCGGAAGTCGTCATCTTACTGTCCGGCCGCAGCTTCCGGTCCACATGAAAATGGCGCCAGATGTCGCTCTGCGAAGACCTTCCTTTTGGACTCTGTGGGAGCGGCGCATGCGCCGTTCCCACACAGACGGCGTAGTTCCCACACAGACGGCGTACGCTATAGTGAATGGAACGGCTCCCGTTCGCATTCTCTATGGGGATGTATGTGCCGTATTCCATCTCTGTATGTGTCGTTAATCGACACATACAGAGATGAAAAAAAAAAATGGCAGCCCCCATAGAGAAGTAAAAGACCAAAACACAAATAAATAAAAATTATTTTAATGACATACTAAAAGCAATAACATATAAAAAAAAATAATTCCGTGGCACCTTCCCTTTAAGGACGGGTTCACACGTAGTGGAAATGCTGCGGAATTTCCGCAACAGAATTGTGAGTGGAAATTCCGCAGCATTTACAGTAGCAACAAAGTGGATGAGATTTAGAAAATGTCATGCCCACGCTGCGGAAAAAACCTGAAGCATAAACGTTAATAAATTGACTTGTGCTGCGGAATTTAATTCCGCAGCATGTCAATTTATGCTGTGTTATTGTTGATTTTCTGTTGTGGGTTTTTCGCATTGGATTCAATGGGGATGCAAAACCCGCAACAGGAAGCCAAGTGTTGCCATTTTTGTGGCATAATCACAGCGATTAAGCCGCAAAAATCGCAACTCCAGAAAAGACAAAACATATTTACCCAGAACATTCTCCTTCTTCCTGCAGTCTGGCCTCCTGGGGTGACGTTTCATCCCATGTGACCGCTGCAGCCAATCACAGGCTGCGTCACATGGCCTGCAACGTCATCCCAGGAGGCCTGACTACGCACAGAGGGGGTAAGTATGAGCACTTTTTTCCGCAGCGGAAATTCCATTTGAAAAATTGCACCACAACGTGGTGCGGTTTTTCGGACAGAAGGTTTTGCGGGTTGCCAGGTCGGATACGTTCTGTGATTTTTACGCAGCGTATCCGACCCGTGTGAACCCGGCCTAAAACCGGTCTTCCGTAATATGGACAGTTAATACAGGTGCAATATGCAATTCTGCGATATAGCAGATATCAGTATGACAGGTAAAGATCCAATTATGTACGTGGGCCTTATACTGCTGTATGTGACAGTGAATAAAACCCCACGTACTGTGTTTGTGACACAAATGTATATAAGGAAATCAAGCCACCTCCAAGCAGCTAAATGTTCAGGTGATTAATTATACATTAGTGTAATAAATCATTACAGCATGTAGCGGCTTCATTATACGGAGCGTTGGCGCAGAAGGAGACTGGAAGCCGCAGCACCCGTGTCACTGCAGGTCATTAGCCATGTGGTTTATTGTACAGTGCCTTGAAGATGCATAGAATATATATATATATATATATATATATATATATATATATATATATATATATATATATATTCACTGTAGTGTATAATTGAATTCCGACGCCTCTCTGAACAGTCACCTTTACAATAAATGATATATCCTCGCTATGACGCGTTTCGCATTAACAGGATTTGCATATTAATTGGGAAATGCATTCATATTTCTGCATCTGGTTAATTTTCTTTCATTTGAAATGTAACGCTATTTTACTTTGATATACAGTAACTTCAGGTGATTGCTGAGACTCTATAAAAAACATTGTGACTACCGTATTTTCATATATCCGTAAATACTGTCCATTAATACGGATCAGTAATCATCCGTATTTTATCCGTATACAAGGAACGGTATCCACAAATACCGTCCGTGATGCATCCATAGTTGATCTGTTTATATGGATCCGTAAAAAAAAAAGGGGGAGGCTGCTAATGATGTCACCAACATGTTACATAGCAATGCTTCCGTAAATATGGACGGTTTACGGATCAACATCCATAGCCGTCCATATATTTATGGAAGCGCCCGTAGGTTTCTATGGTGGAGTCAGGTGCCGTAATTATTGACAAGAATAGGACAGGTTCTATATTTTTTTGAGCACGGACACCCATCCGTAAAAATACTGAAAGGTGACCGTGGCCAACAGAAATTAATGGGTCCGTAATTACAGATGAAAAATATGGTTGTGTGCATGGGGCCTAAGGGCCTAAAGACGAATGTAGGGAAACTTGGATGTCAAAAACGGCCGTTTTCCACATCCGAGTTTTACCTGTGTGGGACCCGTTTTCACGGATCCCCATAGACTTGAGTCTATGGAGGGATCCGTGAAAATGGAAGGAAATCGGACATGTTCTAGTTTTCAATGGACCCTTCACACGGCCTGTAGAAACAGTGGCTCTGTGAACGGCCCCATTGAAATACATGCGTCCGTGTGGCGGCCGTTTTAACGGCCGTCACAAGGATGTATTCAATGTTCATGTGAATAAGCACTAACAGTACAGCTGAGAACTAGAGAACCATTTATTCCAATTGAGGCCCCATTCACCCTTTTGATTATGTATACAGAAATTTTATAGCCAATGAGGGAGAGATGTGAATGTCAGGCATCCGTTTAACGCATACGTCATGTATGAATATTGAAAATTCCACGATGTATACGTTAAACGGGTGCCTGTGAAATGTGGCATACGTCGCCTATAGAATCCGAAAAGTATACTGCGCAGTTAATGTTTTTCCAAGGGATTCCGTTATATGGACTAGCATAGTCTACCA
Organism: Rhinoderma darwinii; assembly: GCF_050947455.1. NCBI lineage: Eukaryota > Metazoa > Chordata > Amphibia > Anura > Rhinodermatidae > Rhinoderma > Rhinoderma darwinii. Next base: position 50,186,127 of record NC_134699.1, read on the forward strand.
CGCTACTCCATACAAAAAAAAAGCGTAGGCCGAAGGATAGGCCATCAATATTATCATGGGGGTCCGACTCAGCACCCCCACCAATCCGCTGTTTGAAGGGGCCGCCGCGGTGCTCGCACGAGTGCTGCAGTCACTTCATTGCTTACATAGGTATCATTTCTGTTCGTATTTGCACACGCTGTTACTTTTGTAGCAGGCGTGCGAGGTACAGTATTGCAAAGTTGTCCCATTCAAATAGTTTGTTTTTTTTTAAAAGTAGAATATCATAAAAAAGATTATATACATTGGGCATCGCCCTTAGGGTATGTTCACACGGAGTGTTTTCAGCCAGTTTTTGGGCCATAAACGTCCCGAAAAACGGCTAAAAAATCGGAAGCAGAACACCTCCAAACATCTGCCCATTGATTTCAATGGGAAAAACTGTGTTCTGTTCCGACGGGCTGTTTTTCCCCCGACTGTTTTTCAAAACGGCCGCGTAAAAAAACAGCCGCCAAAAAGAAATGCATGTCAGTTCTTCAGCCGTTTTTCATAGACTCTATAGAAAAACGGACGCAAAAAACGCCATGAAAAACACGAGTGGCTTAAAAAAAGTCTGAAAATCAGGAGCTGTTTTCCCTTGAAAACAGCTCCGTATTTTGAGACGTTTTTATTTTGTGTGCACATACCCTAAGGGTATTGACCCACAGAATAAAGTTAACATGTCATTTGAACACAAAAAACAGAGCATTTGCAGTTTTCCAATTTCACCTCACAAAGAATATTGTTTTCAATTTTCCAGTACATTACATGGTACATTAAACAGAGCCATTAAAAACTACAACTTGTTCCGCAAAAAACAAGCGAATATGTTGACAGAAGGACAAAAAATATTACAGCTTTTGGAAGGTGGGGAGGAAAATTCGAAAATAAAAAAATGAAAAATTTGAATGGCTGCGGTGGCGGCAAGGGGGTAAGCCAGAAGTCTTAACTTAACCCCTTAATGACCGCCGATTAGCCTTTTCACAGCGGCCACTAATGGGCTTTATTCTGATGCAATAGCCGTTTCACGGCGCTACATCAGGATAAGTAAACAGAGCAGGGAGCCGTTAAATCTCCCTGCTCTCAGCTACCCAAGGTAGCGGAGGGCTGGGGACATCCCTACTCGAACATGTGAGATCGATATTAGTATCCATCTCACCCGTTTAACCCCTCAGATGCGGCGCTAATTAGCTTGCACCGCATCTGAGTGGTTTCGGAGAGAGGGAGGGAGCTCCCTCTCATCCCACCGGCACCCGGCGATAAGATCGCTGAGTGTCTGTGTCTCCGATGGCAGCCGGGGGCCTAATAAAGGCCCCCAGGTCTGCCTGTAGTGAATGCCTGCTAGGCCATGCCAGAGGCATGACCTAGCAGATGCCTGTCCGTTTTAAACGTACAGGCAGTAATACACTGCAATACAAAAGTATTGCAGTGTATTATAAAAGCGATTGGATGATCGCATATTAAAGTCTCCTAGTGGGACTAGTACAAAAGTAAAAAAAAAAAAAAGTTGAATAAAGTTAATTTAAAAAAAAAGTGAAAAAATAAAATGAAAAACCCACTTTTTCCCCTTACAAAATGCTTTACTATTAGAAAAAAAAACAAAATAAAGGAAAAAAGTTACACATATTTAGTATCGCCGCGTCCGTAACGACCCTGACTATAAAGCGATTACATTATTTAACCCGCACGGTGAATGCCGTAAAAAACAATGGAAAAATTGCTGTTTTCTGTTAATCCTGACTTAAAAAAAGTGATAAAAAGTGATCAAAAAATCGCACCTACTCCAAAATGGTACCAATAAAAACTACAAGTCGTCTCGCAAAAAACAAGCCCTTCTACAGCTATGCCGACGCAAAAACAAAAAAGTTATAGCTCTTCGAATGTGACGATGGAAAACTAAAAAAACGGCTTGGTCATTGGGGCCCAGAATGCAAGCAGGGGGAAGGGGTTAAGTTGGCAGGCTGGTCACTATTAACAGTATGGACTAAAAACAATCACTTTCCAATCTCGAAAACAGGAAACTGCTATAAGAAAGGGCGGGAGCAATGTTTAGGAGGTTCAGTCCCCAAGAAGCCAAAACACATGACTTTGAGAGAAGAAATAAAAGGGGTACCAAAAATCTAACACACTATGGCAAATTACATAGACGGCCACTTACCTTTTCACGTGTGGAAATCTAGTAAAGATGTGCGCCTTTTTTGCCATAAAATATTAGTATGATTATTAAGTATGCCAGGTATGATGTGGAAGATAAAAGGTCATTTGGCGCAATTTGCCATTTTCACCGACTCTTAAATGCATGCACTAATATTTAATATATTTCATTATACCACGTTGAGTGATCCGACCGTGAACTTACAGCTACAGACAATTGAATGGCAGCTGGTGGAGGGAGACTAAATTCTACATACAGAGGAAAGATGTAGAACACGGAGTTGCCATTATAAATGCATTTCAGCCTGAAAACACACAGAGCATACGAGTAACAAAGCGGTCTCTGACACAATGGCCATCTAGTATGAAGAGCAATATAATAAAGCAAGCCGGGAGCCCCATTATAGAGTAAGCCGGTGCACAGATCAATACTCCATTGTTTAGTATTGATCCTCTGAAGTGCGCCGGCTTATTACAGTTGGAGTCTTTACTGGTGAACCCGCTTGCTTTATTAGATTGGTCTTTATATATTTCATGATTCTAAAATACCTGGTGCCATGCAATGTAAAATGGCTACTATAACATGGTTTTACATTTTTCAGCTGAGTGGCTCCAATGCAGTGATGATAACTTTATTCCTTAGGCTGGATTCACACGAGCACATTACGTCCGTAATGGACGGAATGTATTTCAGCCGCAAGTCCCGGACCAAACACACTGCAGGGAGCCGGGCTCCTAGCTTCATAGTTATGTACGACGCTAGGAGTCCCTGCCTCGCTGCCGGACAACTGTCCCGTACTGTAATCATGTTTTCAGTACGGGACAGTTGTCCGGCAGCGAGGCAGGGACTCCTAGCGTCGTACATGACTATGATGCCAGGAGCCCGGCTCCCTGCACTGTGTTCGGTCCGGGACTTCTGGCCGAAATACGTTCCGTCCATTACGATCCGAACATGGTCGTGTGAACCCAGCCTTATATGCAAAGTAGATTTTTGGAGCAACGAGGGCGTTACCGTTGCTCCAAACTGCTCTACCTTCTATCCCCAGCCTGGCCCTCCCTCCCTTCTATGATTGACAGGGTCAGGAAGTGTAGAAACCGCGATCACGCATGGCGCTGTTTTCTGCATGAGTGCGCCCGCGCTTCTGCTTCCGAATTAGCACATGCGCAGTACATCTCTGAAGTTTCACCGGTCTGAAGTTTCGACTGTACTGCGCATGCGCGATTACGTCACACTACACCCGGGTGTAGTGTGACGTAATCAGCGCATGCGCAGTACAACGGTGACAACCTTGTTGCTCCAAAAAAGCTAATTTGCATATAAGGAATAAAGTGATTATCGCCGCAACGGAGCCACTGAAAAATGAAACCGGCGTTCGATTCAGGCGAGGCTACACTATATTACTCTGCTGCTGCTTTGATTTCTGGTGACAGACTCCCTTTAAAGCAGACTTCCAGTAACTAGAACAAAAAAACAAAACGTGCTACATGGCAGCTGCCTAGGCCCCTGGCAAATGTAGCATTACATGGTGGCCATTTAGATGAATGTCTGCCATACATGGATGGTCTGAGTCCGCCGCAGTGGGAGACCTTGCTTGCTATCAGTTTTCCGCTCTGTCTCATGGAAGGGGGTTACGAGCGGTGACCCTCTTCTTTGATGTCCATATGGCATATGCCATATGAACAGAGGCTGTTGTGATCAGACAACCCCTTTAAATGTATCTCTTTGAGGCTGCTCAGGCACCAGTGATCCATCCAGTGTTTTAGATATTTGTAGAGTCAAGTTCATGATGCCAGTAGGATGCACCCCTTCCAAACCAGACATTTATGGCCTGTGCCTACTATGCATAGATGTAAAATCGGACCTGGACATAAAGCAACTGCATTGAAGCCTTGTTGAGGCAACCACCCAAAATTGCGTAAAAATGATCTTTTATGCGGGTGGGCCGCTCAAAGCAGATAGTATACCGAAGGCTGGTTAATCCCATAAGGAACAGCCTATATGGGCTTTCAGGACCAAGTGATTTTCTTCATGCTTTCATTGACGCATTCCAAGAGCTGTAACTTTTTCATTTTTCGGTCAATAAAGTTGTATGAGGGCTTGTTTTTCCCGGGACAAGTTGTCGTTTTTAGTAATACCATTGTAAGGTACATAGAATTTATTAAATAACTTTTATATAAGTTACAGTGGTACCACATTTATGTAGTTTTTTTCTTCTGTTTTACTACTTTAGGCCCCTGCACGCGGCCGTGCCCGTAATCACGGCCAGTGATTACGGGCACGGCCAGCCACGGACAGTCACCCGCATTTGCGGGCCGTGCTTCCATTATAAAGTTTGGGAGCACGGTTCGTAAAATCCCAAATGCAGGTCATTTCTACGGCCCGAACACGTTCCCGTAAATATACAAGAAGGTGTCCATGGGCACTAGAAATTAATGGATCCGTACTTGGATCCACAATTAAGGTCTGTAATTGCGGATCAAAATTACGGTCTTAGCTGAATGCTTTAGGGGGAAAAAAACAAACATTTTCTGGAGAATCACTTTGAGATTTATAATTTTTCAAAATAATAGATTGTTAGGATTGCGGTAATACCATATATCTATTATTGGTTTTATTTTTTTACTATTTTTAAAAATATTATATTATAAAGTTAAGGGTTTTTTTTTTTTTGTCCCACTAGGGGGCTAGAAGCTGCGATCCATTGATTGCTTAGTGGGTGCTGGAGTGGGTGCTGGCTGCCTCATGACGACAGCCGGGCTCCTGCTCTAACGGTAGCGATCAAAGTTTCTTTCAATCACGACCGTTTAACCCCTTAGATGCCGCGGTCAATAGCGACCGAGGCATCTAAGTGGTTTACAAAGGAAGGAAGCTTCTCCCTCTGTCACCCATCGGTGGCACGCAAATGTGATCGCGGGCCGCCAATGGGTTTCCATGGCAGCTGGGGGCATAACAAAGGCCCCGGGGCCTAACAATGGCCCCCAGGCCTGCACTGGCTATATGCCTATAAGGTTGTGCCAGAGGCATGGATGACACCACAAGGAAAAGAATGATCAACAGCAAAGATAGCACTTTTTCATGCATTTGTGGTGTGGACTAAAAGAGTAGACCATTGATTCATAATGGAAAGCTGGCAAAACGTATTCAGTCATTCCCCTTTTCATCCAACTCCCGTTTTCCTAAAAACAGACAATGGTAACACAGAGGGTGGAAGGGGATGTAAGGATGTACATATCATAGAGGCAGACTATACGCCTGCTATGGGGTCCGTGGAGAAGGGGGAAAGAAATACCAGGCCCGTCTGTTCTGAGCAGTAGAACTCCGTACGATAATGAGGGGCCTAATTTGATCTTTGGGGCCCCCCTCTCTTCTATGTAAGTCACTGAAGGGATGCACGAACACAGGTTTTATTCTTGGTTTTGTTAGCATTCATTAGAATGCAATCTGATTATTGGTTGAAAAATCTTGAAATCACAGGGACATGTGACGGTTTTACCTAAAATCTCTTTAGCTAGGTATCGAACCATTTTATGTAATGGAGACTTCTTCCTGCATATCATTAGTGAATACAGATCAGTAATTAAGACCCCGTAATGCAGTGACAGCGCATAAAGCACAGACTGACGGTCTTCTTAGGAGAATACCTGGTTTTAGGGATTCCGAGGACTGATGGACTGTTGGGGTAGAAGTGTGTGAGCTCCAACTATCTGTATTCCACGGTCCACCAGGCAGGCGCACAGGAATAAACTAGGGGGAAGGTGAAGTAGGACAGATGGTGACAAAGACAGAGCGAGGGATGAAAATAGTTGTGAGACGTCTGTGACAGAGATTAAATGTGGGACTCGGAAAGCAGCAGGAACCTGTCTGTGATTCCCTGTCACGGAGACACATATGAAGAGAAATAGGTCTAGTGTAATTTGGTTTCCTCGGTATGTTATCCGCTCCCTGCTGAGTTTTGCCCCCTGCTTTCACATGTGTGTGTGTGTGGGCACAATTAAAAGACAGACTGGCATCTTGAGTACAAAGCAAAATAACACAATTAAATAGAGTTCCGAATGGCAATACACCAATAACAATTAGCAACATTTAGACTAAAACGAATCTAAAAGGTATTTACAGCAACATAGCAAAGAAAATACTTAAATAAAAAGCTGCCTTCTGGAACGTCTGCAGCAGGTTCTGATCCTGCCAGCGGTCCCTGCCACCGGGTCGCCCGCGTTCCCTTCCCGCGACCTGGCACTGCTCCCCGTCTAGGTTGACAGCGTCTGATGTGTTCCTCTGCTCACGGCCGCAATGTTCCTAGTGCCATCTCTTAAAGGGCCAGCACGAGTGAAATTCAAAATCCCTCTACTAATTATTTTTTGCTCTTGGAGTACTTAAGGCGCCTCCACAATCCACCTGGTGTCTAAGCAACATTGGAACAACCGAGCTGTATCCTGAAAAGGTTCCTGCGTGCTTCTGATTCCATTCCGATATGGCTATCTTTTGTCGGCCTGTATCCAGCTACCGCTACCTGCCTATGTGCAGTCATCCACTATCAATCGGTGTCCAGCAATCCACTATTCGTTTCCATCCATCTGACCACTACCAATCTGCCTCCAACTATTGGCGACAAGCCTGAAGATTTCATCCATCAAGCCACTATCTGTCAGTGCCTGTTCCTGGTCCGCTGGGCCAGCAGCTACTCCACTGTGACCACCTCAAGAGGAAGCGACCTGGCAGCCTCCCCACAGTGAAGACCAGATCCCTGTTTAGGAGTTAAAGGGTAAAGACCGAGAAGGCTACTTAGATAACGCCCTTAGGGTTGGCCCCAAGTCAAATTGTTGGAGTAACCCAATGGACGTAACACTTTCATATTGCATTCCACCTTCCTCTGAAAGCTGGAGAACCATTATGACTGAAGAAGCAACAGGAGCTTTGCCTGTGAGGCTTCAGTGTCTGATAGTTGCCTTATTATCTGACCCACCGAGCCCCTCTTGCAGCATCTTTCAACCCTACGGGGAGAGCTGGCATTCTAAGTCACTGGAGCCACACTTTAATTATGTCTACTCTGCCTTGGAAGTGACATAAATAATGCAGCCGGCAGCCTCCGTCAGTGAAGCTACTCATTGTGGGTTGCGTGTAGGAGGAGACTAGAGTAGGTAGGAGGTGAGTTCTTCTGGCTATGCGGGCATGTGTTTATTTGACTGTATTTCCAACATGCTTACTCTTGTCCGGGAGACTACCGCGTCCTCTTTAAAGTATACTCACCTCTCCCTGTTCCTGCAGTCCTCTTCCATATTCTGGGACGTTTTCTGTTGTGGCGGGCGGGAGAAAAGAGGACTGCAGGGGTGAGTATTAATTTAATTCGGGGGTTTGGTTGGTATTACTTTATGGGTCTGGTGTCTATTTGTTTAGGGAGTTTGGTCTGGGGTCTATAAATGTTTTCCGAGTGAGGTCCCTTACTAAAAGTTGGCAAGTAAACTGTATATGGTGGGTAGGCCTGTGGACTTCACTGTATATAGAGGGCTGTGGCTGTCAGTGTATATGGGGAGCTTTACTGGAGGTTGTCAATATAGGGACCCTATGGCTTACATTTTATTGGTGCCAAGTAACTGGCACTGATAGGGCACGCAAAACCAACCTAGAAAAGCAGGCAATAAAAGTTTGCTGCAGTGTTCTGCCGCAATGGTCAGTTTTTTTGTATTAGGAGGAAAAGGTATGACATTGGTTGTTATGTGAAAAATATTTGTGTTTCCCTTGTACTGCCGTAGCTTTCTAAAACTTGCTTCTTTGTGTGACACTCTGCATCACCATAGAAATATTTGGCTTTTGGAGGAAACTGTGAGCACCTTGCTCAAGGTCACATTCAAAATATCTTCATAGATGGCCAAACATGGACACATGTCTTGTGACCAATCAGACCTCTTCACATCACTGTAGATGGAAGTGGCAATGCAGTAGGGTCCAATTTTTTGTTGTCGTCATTTGCTGAGATTTAAATATTTGTAATTTTTTTTTTTTTTATTCTGATATTTGTATGTTTGATGGAAATTTCTCTAACCTCTTCCAAATTTCTTGGTAAAATTAGTTCATATAAACTGTGGAGCTCTTGGTTGCATCCAACCTCATTGATCACTCTGCAAAAGAGGGAGCAAGACTGAGAGGACATTTACATTAATAGTGTTGTAACAATGACACCTTACAAAGAGAGAGAGTAAAGCGTAGGTTGCATCAAAGTTCGCACATGATACATAATACATTTAGTGTAACCCACAGCATACTGAACAGAGTGGGCACAGGTGTGTTACATAGTTACAAGGTTGAAAAAAGAAAAATCCATCAAGGCCCTTCTTGAACTTGTTCAAAGAATCAACCATCACAACATACTGTGGCAGAGAGTTCTATAGTCTCACTGCTCTTACAGTAAAGAATCCCCGTCTTTGATGATGGTGAACCCTTTTCTCCTCTAGACGTAGTTACAGGCCTAGGTGTAAAAAGATCTTTAGAAAGATCCCTGTAGTGTCCAGTTATATATTTGTACATTGTAATTAGATCGCCCCTAAGCCATGTTGTTTATAAACTGAATATCCCCATGTTTGATATCCTTTCTTGGTACTACAATCCACCCTTATTTCTCTTGGTCGCCGTTCTTTGCACCCATTCTAGTTCACCCAAGTCCTTCTTATACACAGGTGCCCAAAATTGTACACAATATTCTATGTGTGGTCTGACTAGTGATTTGTAAAGAGGCAAAACTATGTTCTTGTCATGAGCCTCTGTGCCTCTTTTGATGCATCCTATGATTTTATTTGCCTTGGCAGCAGCTGCCTGGCACTGGTTGCTGACGGTAGATGTATTGTCCATGACCTTACATTTATCCACATTAAAGTTAATTTGCCATTTCTCTGCCCAAACCTCCAACTTCCTCAAATCCCTCTGTAGTATTACATTATCCTCCTCTGTAGTATTACATTATCCTCCTCTGTAGTATTACATTATCCTCATCTGTAGTATTACATTATCCTCCTCTGTAGTATTACATTATCCTCATCTGTAGTATTACATTATCCTCCTCTGTGTTGATTACTTTACCAAGCTTAGAATCATTTGCAAATACTGAACTTATACTCTGTAAACCCTCTACAAGATCATAAACATATTAAAAAGAGGGCCCAATACTTACCACTGCGGAACCCCACCGGTAACTGTGACCCATTTTGAGGATATACCATTAATAACCACCCTCTGTTTACTATCACTGAGCCAGTTGTTGACCCAATTACACATATTTTCCCCCAGTCCCAGCATTTTCATTTTAAATACCAACCTTTTATGCGGCACAGTGTCAAACACCTTTGAAATGTCTAGATACGTAATATCCACATCCTTACCCAGGTCCAGTCTAGAACTTGCCTCCTCATAGAAGCTGATCAGATTAGTTTGACAGACCGATCCCTCATAAAGCCGTGCTGATGTTGCGTTAAGTTTATTCTCATTGAGATACTCGAGAATAGCATCTCTTAGAAAACCCAGAAATATTTTACCCACAATGAACGTTTATCTTACAGGCCTATATTTTCCAGGCTCACTTTTTGACGCCTTTTTGAATATTGGCACCACATTTACTATGCGCCAGTCCTATGATACAGACCCAGTCATGATAGAATCCTTAAATATTATAAATAAGGGTCTGTCTATCACGGTACTTAATTCCTGCAGAACGCGGGGGTGTATACCATCCGGACCTGGTAATTTGTCTATTTTAGTGTTTTTAAGGAGGCGCTGAACTTCTTGCTGGGTTAAGCAGGTGACATTTAATGGAGAATTTACTTTATCCCTAATCATGACGTCGGACATTGGGTTTTCTTGAATAAATACAGTAGAGAAAAAGGTGTTTAATAGATTGGACTTTACTTCATTCTCCACCATTACATCCAGATTATTTCTGAGAGGCCTGACACTTTCAGTTTTCAATTTCTTATTATTTATGTATTTGAAAAATATTTTTGGGTTATTTCTACTTTCTTTGGCAACAATCTTTGCAGCCTTTATTTGTCTTTTACACAACTTATTTTTTCTTCATGATTACTTAATGCCTTGTTCCCACTGTCTGTGCAGACTTTGCTGAAGTTCTTTCTCTGTTTTGCCACCTCTGCTGAGTAGTCCTCAAAAAGTTGAACGCTCAAATACCTAAAGTCGAGGGGCATCTCCCGGCCTCCTGAAGGCTTTCAAAATTTCAACCTTCTCATTATCCAGTCCAAGTAACGCATGATCACTTTTTGGGGTCCTGTCAGGACAGGTTGTCGTGGTGGCATAAGTATCCTCTGAGGGTTTTATCAAAATTTGTATCCGGACCTATGCGGTGGGCTCTCTCCACTTTACAGCAATGTCTTAGGCCTAACATGGCTGGTAGGTCTTCCTCGCACAGCTTGTGTAAATCGGCTACTTTCACCGCCTCGGGAATACGACCATTCTGAGGTTATTCTGACTGGAACGGTTTTAAATATCATTCAGTTTGGTTGACCGCTTTTTTTTTCCCCCGCGATGACAGCATTTCGTGTTCATCCTCTAATAAAGATATCCGTCTTCTCTATACAGGATGCTTGCTGGTCAATGTAGAATTGCATGCATGAAAGCGAAGCCTAGATTGTTGTTTCAAGTGTCTTTTAGATATCAGCGCTATCGGTTTTGACAGAAGCTTGTAATTCAATAACAGTGCAGTATTAAAAGCGTCTCTTGACTCCTGAATATCTCTTGGAAGCCCCCTTTGGGTGTCAGGAGTGGGAAATTCAGGCCCGTCTTGATCATTATGTACATGCACCATGAATTGGCTTTTGTGCACTCCGTAATAAGTACCAGTCCATGAATCGGGAGCAAAGGTCTATTCACTGGCAAGAGGTCTAATTGAGCTGGTTGAGAGTTAAGTCAAGCTCTCTGCAGCGGTGCTGGTTCCCCTGGGGTAGATCAGGGAAAAGCACAGGAAGTGTCCCAGCAACGGATGTCACTTGTGTTTCCAGAGATGTGATATGTAAGTCCCATGATGCTCAAAGGGTCTATTTGGGCTATGGAGTCACAAAGGTGGCTCCAGCGCACTGGGGAAATGGCATTGCGATAGCCTAGAAAGTTCAAACATATCCAGAAAAAGGAACCCAGACTCAGTTAGTGAAATGCAGTCTGTTCCTGGTGAGTCCAGTGAGTCATGTGGGCACAGAAACGAGGCAGAGGAGCCAAGGATGCAAGGCCTCAGAAAGAAAATTTTGGGATGCCGCCAAAGTTCCCGTGCAGGAATATACTGCACTATTGAACCGCTAACTTTCAGCATGTGTGTCCCATCTCACTCTGCAATAAGCGTCATGTCCGCTTCCTAGCCGGGAATCTGCGGCTTCTCAAAAAATGTTTGACTGCCAGAAGGACAAACTGCGTAGCTTGGGTGGCAGCTTGCTGTAGCCATGCCGCAGGGTTGCAAACTGCGGATCAGTGTCCTGTTAGTAAGGTATGTGGCTATACGGGCGCCGGAACTCTCTCTCCGCGTCCTCACATCCCAGCGCTGGAACCGGAAGTCTTGGCTTCATTTTCATGCTTATTCCACAGAACTACATCCCAGATCTGCTTGATGTGTTACATGACCCCTGGATTGTTTGCCAATGTTCCTGACTACGCTTCCACATCATGGTTGTGCCTGACCTCCGTTACAGACTTCAGCTTGTCTGACTAAGTCTTCCTGCTACTGAATCCCCAGCTCATCATACTACCCTCACTGGTATGTTTTTGTATTGACTTCTGTTGCCTTACCTCCGAACTATCCCTGTGTATTCTAGGACCAGTCACGATAAACATTATCCAGTCATGGGAAGATGAATTGTGCTGTCTGGGTGTTTTTTTTTTCACTGGGCTTTGCAGTAACCAGTCCATTATAGTTCTATTACAACTTGTATATTGAAGGGGCTGGCTACTAAACATTATGCCTTTAGGTAGCTACTGTATGACACTGGACAAAGTATGATACTAGGATGTGTAACATGCACAGTATATCTGGGCTGTTGACAATGTAGGGCACTAACTGGCATTTGTGGGCTAAAGTAGCTTATGTGCCAGTGCTGCTTTTTAGTCTTAGTCTGACTCGCTGTTTGTAGAACTAGTTGCCAGGCAAAAGCCTGAACTTACTTGGGTGATTCATCAGTTTCCAATCTGATTTTGAATGGATTCCAATCTATTCGAAATGTTGAACATAAAAAAAAGACCTATATAGCGATTGTCAGGTGTCCAACTCATACATTAAAAAACTAAATAAAAATTTACAAATTAATCATATATAATAATAACGCCTTACTAATGCCAAGTATATCTAGAGTGCCCAAACTTCACATTTCAGTAAAACCAAATGAATGAGTTTGACAAACACTTAAGTAAAAATGCTGGCGATCCGAGAACAGCACCTTAGCAAGTGTAATAGTGATTCACTTAACACATTTTAGATTTTGTTTCCAACTCTAGGAGGGAGACAGCAGGTCTGCGTGATGTCACACAGTTAAAACAGCAGTCGCCCTGTCACTCAATACTGGCGAAGCGACAGCTCTGTTTTAAAAGTGTGTGCCAGGTCAATAGCAGGTGAGGTGAGGAGACTGCGCCAAGTTTAATCTCTTCTCCTGTGTCTGCGGTTCTGGCCATCTGCGCGTTTACTGCATAAAAGGAGAATAAAGTATAGACAATAAGTAAAATTGACTGCTTGCAGGTGCGCTACAGGATGTTCACTAAACAGAATACCTACAAGAATAAAGTGCATCACATTAACTTCCTAACTGGTAATTATAAAAAGTAACACAATATTAAAGTGAAGCTCTACCTTTTAGAGCCATTGTAATTAATTATACTAGGGAATTGTATACTAACATGCTGTGATTATGGGTACCACTTCCTTTGCAAATAGGAGCTATCGGATACGTAGCATGCAGGGTTGCAAATTTTTTTAGATTCCGCAGAATCGACATCCGAACAGTGGAAGACGCTAATATGTAATTATATTCACCATGTATGTGCTCAACCACAGTCCACACACCGTATCCTCTTATTTCTATGGTGCTTCGTCCCATGCACATCATATTACGGGCTCCACGTGGTAAAAAGAAGGATATAGGAAAACAACATAGGGTTCAAAGGCGGGCAACTAAATTCTAGAATTGGATAAAATGCCTCTTATGAACGAAAGGCTGGAAAAATTTGCCTTTTTTTAGCTGTGAAAAAACTCATATCTTCGGTAATAATTGCAACTGTACAACATAATTGATGTGCAGAGTAAAGGCAATTCTTTTATTGATATAGGCAAGTTTAATCTCGGAGTAATTGAATTGGTCTATGCTCTACCATAAGAGGTTGTAATGACAATGACAACATTTAAAAAAAAACATATTAAAGGGAATATGTCATTAGAAAATGACCTATGGTTTAAATCAAGTTTTTATGTTAACCCCTTCAGGATCCAGCCTGTTTTCACCTGCAGGACACAGCCGATTTTTTTTTAAATCTGACGTGTCAATTTATGTGGTAATAACTCTGGAATGCTTTTACCTATCCAAGCGATTCTGAGATTTTCTCGTGACATATTGTACTTTATGATATTGAATTTTTCAACCAAATTTTTTCACTATTTATTTCTGAAAAACACTAAAATTTAGAGAAAATTTGCATTTTTCTAAATTTAAACATATTTGCTTGTAAAACAGATAGTAATACCACACAAAATAGTTACTAATTAACATTTCCCAGATGTCGACTTTGTTTGCATTGTTTTTTTAACGTCCTTTTATTTTTCTAGGACGTTACAAGGCTTAGAACTTTAGCAGCAATTTCTCATATTTTAAAGAAAATTTCAAAAGTCTATTTTTTCAGGGACCAGTTCAGTTCTGAGGTGGCTTTGAGGGCCTTATATATTAGAAAGTCCCCATAAATCACTTAATTTTGAAAACTGCACCTCTCAAAGTATTTGAAACGGCATTCACAAAGTGTTTTAACCCTTGAGGCGTTTCACAGGAATTAAAGCAAAGCAGAGGTGAAAATTACACATTTTTTTGCCATGTTAAATACCTTTGTGTCAAAAAAGACAAAAGTATAGTAGGTATGATATCTTTATTGGCTAACCATAAAGGTTCTATATGCGGCTTTCAGAGCGCACAGGCTCCTTCTTCAGGCAAATTAACAAATGAATGACTTAGAAAAAAGCACCACATTTAAGATGTTACACAAAGACAATTAGTACATGAGGTGATACATCATTAAGATAAGCCGGGGCAATAAAACTGAGGTTATAGGGGTGATGTCTTAGGAGATAAGGGATCTGGAGTCAGTCTGATGGGGGATGTGATGTGTGTCCATGTAGTGGCTCATAAATCCTGGTGTTAGATTGAGGCCTTGTGTCAATGACTGGAATTTTATCATCATCTTGAATTCCCAAATTTTTCTTTCTCTGTTGTTCTTAAAATGACCCTTCAGTATTAGGACCTTTAAAGAGGCTCTGTCACCAGATTTTGCAACCCCTATCTGCTATTGCAGCAGATAGGCGCTGCAATGTAGATTACAGTAACGTTTTTATTTTTAAAAAACGAGCATTTTTGGCCAAGTTATGACCATTTTCGTATTTATGCAAATGAGGCTTGCAAAAGTACAACTGGGCGTGTTGAAAAGTAAAAGTACAACTGGGCGTGTATTATGTGCGTACATCGGGGCGTGTTTACTACTTTTACTAGCTGGGCGTTGTGTATAGAAGTGTCATCCACTTCTCTTCACAACGCCCAGCTTCTGGCAGTGCAGCACTGTGACGTCACTCACAGGTCCTGCATCGTGTCGGCACCAGAGGCTACAGATGATTCTGCAGCAGCATCGGCGTTTGCAGGTAAGTCGATGTAGCTACTTACCTGCAAATGCTGATGCTGCTGCAGAATCATCTGTAGCCTCTGGTGCCGACACGATGCAGGACCTGTGAGTGACGTCACAGTGCTGCACTGCCAGAAGCTGGGCGTTGTGAAGAGAAGTGGATGATACTTCTATACACAACGCCCAGCTAGTAATAGTAGTAAACACGCCCCGATGTACGCACATAATACACGCCCAGTTGTACTTTTACTTTTCAACACGCCCACTTGGACTTTTGCAAGCCTCATTTGCATAACTACAAAAATGGTCATAACTTGGCCAAAAATGCTAGTTTTTTAAAAATAAAAACGTTACTGTAATCTACATTGCAGCGCCTATCTGCTGCAATAGCAGATAGGGGTTGCAAAATCTGGTGACAGAGCCTCTTTAAATCGGCCAAACTGTGATCAGGTCCAGAGAAGTGTTTTCCCACGGGTGTATCCACCTCCTGTTTTATTGTATGTCTGTGAAGATTCATCCTGGTTTGTCGTTTTTGTTTAGTTTCTCCATTGTAGATTCCTTTATCTATGCACCTTGTACACAGGATCATGCACACGACATTGGAGGATGTACAGGAGAACGAGCCAGTGATTTTATAGTCCTGTTGCGTGTTTGGTATGTGGATGGTGTTTGGTATCTGGATGGTGTTTGATGACCAGATGTTGGTACAGGTCTTGCATTTTCTACTGTTGCAAGGAAAGATGCCGGTCTCTGATGGTGATGAGAGGGACTTCTGACCAGGAGATTTCTTAGGTTTGGTGGCTGGTTGTATGCAAGGAGAGGTAAATCCGGGAATATTTCGTTCAGTTTATGGTCTTTGTTAAATATAGGTTGGAGATCAGCAGCAATTTTCCTCAAGATGTTAATTTGGGGTTCGTATAGGACCACTAGGGGCACCCTGCTGTTGTCTTCCTCCTTTTTGTACCCCAGAAGGTTGCTCCTTGGAATTCTTGTCGCTCTGTAGATCTGATCATCTATAATCCTTGGATGGTTTCCCTGTTGTAAGAATGTATTCCTCAGTGATCGCAGGTGTTTTCAGTCATCACTGTCTGAACAGATTCGTATGTACCGCAGAGCCTGTATTTTGTTATTTTTACAGGTTTCTGTAACAACACGATCGCTGTTCCTGTCCTTTAGTCTTGGGTGTCAGCTGTAATACACAGCTGACACCCGCAGTGTATGGAGCAGGCTCAGCACGTGAGCCGGCAACATACATTATCCCCCGCACCATGACGTGCTATTAAGTCATAGTGCGTAAAGGGGTTAATGTGCAGCGGATGGTGCAAAGTAAAAATTGCAATTTTCCACTGATATGCCATTTTAGTGCATAATATGTTGTACCGAGTTTGTGCCACTGAAGACAAATACTTGATAAAATGTTAAGCGGGTTCTCCCAGGAATGGCGATGCCATATATGTGGACGTGCTGTTTGGGCACGCTGTAGGGTTCAGAAGGGAGGGAGCGCCATTTGGCGTTTGGAGCGCAGATTTTGCTTGGTAATAGTCCTGTTTTGGGTATTGCTGGTATTTTAGTTTATAATGCAGGGGCATATGTAATCTGTGCGGAGTCCATCAGGGGCATAGTCAGGTGGTATAATAATTGGGTAAATAAATAATAATTCATAGATATGTGGCCAGTGTCATACTGATAAATGGTGCCCGATCTTATCCACTTTTGGAACACTGCACATTTTGTGTCGTCATATTCTGAGAGAACGAACTTTTTTTTCTTTTTTCTCCATTGGAGCGGGTTATTTGTTGTGGGACAATCTGTAGTTTTGATTGGTACCATTTTGGGGTACAAGCGAGTTCTTGATCACATTTTATTCAATTTTTTTGCAAGCCAGGTGATGTCATTTTTTATTTTTTTTAACCGTCTTTAACTTTATTTTTTCAAAAGAGAAACATATCACAAGCAACATGTTTCTGGAAGTTTCACAAACAGGAATGCAGAATATATTGCTGCAGTGAGAAATCAGAGGCAGAATAAACAATGACATCTAGTGACTCATAGGCAACAGCTTCTGTGATTGGAGTCGTTCTCCATTTCCTCTTCATTCGGCCCAGACTTCTATGAACACTTCTTTCAGCTTTGTGCTGCCTCTGTAGAGTTTGCTGCCCAGACATCTTTGGCGTCCCTCTTTTGAAGCACATCCCCACCATCCATTGGCGAATTAAGTGTACTATAGGCCCTGGACCGTTCACAAAACTTGGGTCGCCCCCATTCCCCTCCATACTGAGCAACAGGAAAATGGCAGTGAGTGGCAATTAAGCAGAATGGGGGCACTAAGCTTGATAAAGACCCCATTAGGGTTGAAACATTGCAAGTTTTTTATGCTTGGTGAATAAATACCAATGCCTTTTTCACTACTGGACTGCTGCAGCTACGCTCTTTTTTACTATATACAGGGGGTTCTTGAGGGGCATTATCTACAGGAAGCTCTATATTGGGTACTATCTACAGCGGGCATTGTGAATGGCATTATCTACAGGGGGTTCCGTGTGTGGCGCTATTGACAGGGGGCACTGAGTGGCACTATCTGCAGGGGGCACTCACTGTGTGTGTGTGGTGCTTTACTTTACAGTGTTTAACACAATTGTATTCAGGGGCACAGTGTATGGTACCGTTATATACAGGGGTGCTGTTATATTTAGGAGCATACGGTGTGGCACCATGATAATTTTATCTTTGTTTATACCGCAGGTGCAGAATGTTAAAAAAACTGAGTGGCAAAGTCTGCAAAAATGGGTCATGGCCAGGAGACAGTCATGGAAGTCTGGACCGGATGAGCAAGAAAAGAGAGAACGATTCCAATCTGAGAAGACGCCACCTGTGAGTCACTAAGTGTTTATTCTCCCACTGACAGCGATGTATCAGTCCTGTAGTCGCTGTATGATCTGCTGCAAGATGATGGAGGTAGCATTCTTTTTTTGGGAAATAGCAACTTCCAGCATATCGTTACCATTGTTCAGGCCATACTGGGAACTGTAGTTTTACGCCATTCAAACTTACATGGGTGGGGTCAATTGAATTTGCATATGACCTCTGTATTCAGCTGTATTTGTGCTGGTATTACATATATGTACTGAGCTTAGTTCTGGTTATGTATTTATGTACAGAGCTTTGTTCTGGTGCTGTATTTATGTACTGAGACTGGTTCAGGTGATGTTTTATGTACAGCATGCCCAGCCCGGCACGTATGTCTTTGTCGGCAAGACCGAGAACATGTTAAAAATCCCACCCCTGCCTCAGTGGACAGCATTGATGGCTTGGCTTTCAGTGTCCCTCTGACACCTTCTATAACCCTGTTACCAATCATATCTAAGTTGACCAACTTAGCTATGATTGGTGAAAGGGGTTATAGAAGGCATCAGAAGGACACAGTAAGCGCTGACAGTCGAGACATCAGAGCAGTCCACTGACGGATGTGGCTGAAAGTGCAGAGATACATCTTATATATATATATATATATATAAAAATAATTATTGACCGCGGCATCTAAGTGGTTAAACGGCCGGGATCAGAGTTATCTCCGATCCCAGGCCATTTTAGCGGTTCGTGACTACTACCATAATGCCTGAAGTAAAAAGCAAAACAAAAAACTTATTCCCCTGCCAAGGTTCCGATGGTTAAACCTAATCCTAGTAAATGCCTACTACAGGATTCTATCTGGGAGAACAAACCAGTCACTGCTTCCAGATTAGAAAGTCCAAGATCAAATAACATGTTAATCCAGACCTTCCAATGAAAGTACACTTTCTATTCACCCATATCTATCAAATTTATATATAGGTATCCACACATATGATGTTTAAGAAGTTGTCCCACCATAACATCTACAGAATAGGTGATAAGGGTTTGATCGCCGGGGGTCCCATTCATCACAAGAATGGAGGTCCCAAGTCCCCCGTTTGAACAGAAAAATTTGGTCACGCATGTGCACGGCTTCTCATTCACTCTATGGGTTTCCCGAAAATAGCCGAGCACTGTACTTGGCTATCTCCAGGAGTCCCATAGAGTGAATGAGAAGAAGTGCGCATGCGTGACCACATTTTTCTGTTCAAACAGGGGACTTGGGACACCCATTTTTGTGATCGGTAGGACCCCCCACGATCAAACACTATCGCCTATCCTGTGGCTAGGTGACAAAATTGTCACAGTGGGACAACTTCTTTAATTCTTAGACGCCGGGATGCAAGACTCCAGTCCATGCCTGAGGCCTACCTAGGCTCAAAGAATAAAAACATCCTCCATAGGGGCTGCTCATTTTAGGACTCCAGACTTGGAGCCTTGACTGGGCCTTAGGTGCTTTCACTAGTCAGCACAATATCCTTTCTCCTTTTTAATCTAACATTCAGGACTGGGTTAAAAAAAAACATAGCCAGTCCCTAACCCTTTACAGAAGGGTAGGGATTGACTGGATCCCTCCTCAATGCTCGGTTGTGCCACACCAGACCACTAATATTGTCCAGAGCTGGACATTTAACAGCATGGAAGTACGTTGGCAAAGGCAATACTATGCCATGAACTTACCCATGGCTAACAAAAAATTTCAGTTATTACATAGCTTTATTCTAAACCCCAATAGGACACCAGCAATGTGTGGCCTTAAAAATTGTAGAATAGAAATGTATAAATCCCCATTTCTATTATTTTATATAGGTCACAATACAATATTTCATGCTGCATATTGTCAATTTTTTTTCTATGTCACGTGATTGCGTCCATCTGCCGACTTGATACATTTCCTGGTACAGGAAAAATAAAATGTGTTAGGCTTCGTTCACATCTGCGTCACGGCTCCGTCCTGGCGGAGCTTCCCTTCAGAACGGAACCCTGACTGAAACAAACAGAAACCATAGGTTTCTGTTTGCATCACCATTGAAATGGTGACGGATCCGGTGCTAATCGTTTTGGTTTGTCTCAGTTGTGCAAGGGTTCCGTCGTTTTGACAGAATCAATACCGTAGTCGACTGCGCTATTCATTCTGTCGAAACAACGGAACCCTTACACAACGGTGACAAACGGAAACCATTTGCACCGGATTTGCCACCATCGAAATCAATAGTGGTGCAAAAGGAAACCTATGGATTCCGTTTGTTTCAGTCAGGGTTCCGTTCTGACAAGAAGCTCCGACGGAACGTCAGAATGGTGCCCTGATGCAGATGTGAACGAAGTCTTATAGAAGTACCAGCTCTTTGTTGCAACTAAGTAGAAACCATCCTGTAACAGTCTTCACGGAGCGCAGAGCTTTTACAGCGTACAGTTAGAGAACGCACACAAACACTACATGATAACTAATTCTTCATATATGACACACAATAATTGTCATTGTGCATCACCAACTGTATGCCACAAGAATAAAAAGACCATGAACATCAACGCAACACAGTATATATTCTGTACAAAACAAGCAAAGCTGTTCCACATACAGATTTCATCAGGGCTGAGAGTAATGTACTCATAAATCACCTCTGCCGTTGGAGGGAGATGAGAAGGTGGGGGGTGGCGAGGAATCTAATCAGTGGCAGAAGCGTCTGTAATCAGTATGCCATGGGCACGTGCTGTGCAAGTATAGCGTATAAGGTTGTTTTTTTTTTAAAGGAAGTCCTTCAATAAAATACACAAATTTAATCTCCAATGTCTTAATTTTATTGTGGTTACAAACAACTAGCTAACCACTGTACACAGTGTAGCAAGTCTTTAATGCCGGCCTTTAGTCACAGAGCACAGCAAGGTTGTGCTAGAGAATATAGCTCCACGTGCATCAGACCACCCGATATACAAGAATCCTATACAGCTGTAACGTTGGTCAAAGGCACAAGGTGCGCCTGCATTCCCTTTGGATAAATAGAGGCAAGAGTTGTCCCTTTGACATGACAGTGCAGTATAGGCACCTCATGGACAGGCAATGACTTTAAACCCTTTATTTGCCAGAAAGAAGACAAGGCACTGTTAAGGTCCTCTTACACGGCCCGTCCTGGGCTGCGTAAACGAGTGCCGATCAATGAGACAGCTCGTTGATCGGCGCTCGTTTGCTCCTTTCACAAGGCGCTAGTATGGGGACAATCACTCGTTACTCCGATCGCTCGTCCCCATACATTAATATCATGTCGGCAGCGCGTCCCCGTGTTTACAGGGAGATGTACTGCCGACAACAATAATGTTTTACTTTTTCTAAATCGATATGATCAGCAGATGATCGAGCGTTTGCTCGTTCATCTGCTAATCGCTGCCCTGTTGACACTGGACAATTATCGGCAACGAGCGTTCTATGAGTTTGCCCGATAATTGGGCCATGCAAAAGGGCCTTTAAACTGTTTTCAATACAATTATCTCAAATGATGATTTCAGCAATAGATTCTGAACAAACAGTCTTAACAGTGTTCATTATAATAGAATAGGATATGTCCATTGAGAATGGGGCCAGCCCATGTAACTTGCGGCAGTATGTAATTAAACAAGGGCCGTTCTTGTGTCCTGCACATCGCCGCCTTGCTTAGGCCATGATGACCCCCAACTCGTAATGTTTACAGGTTACCATCAGTCAGGATTATGTTGGCAGTGACATATATAAAGCATGAGACTGCCCAGAAAAGAACAAACCACACCCAGCCCACTTGTTTAAAAGGAGATCGGTGCTTATTTCTACTATCGGGTCCGTACACCAGGGCAGAGTCTTTGCGACTGCAGAACACTAGAAACGCTGGAATAACATACTGGATGCCGTTTCCTGCATAGGAACCTGTGATGCTCACTAGGATTTCTAGGTGGTTTGTACAAAGTGCCACAATGATTGGCGGCACCAGTGTTATGAGAGGAAACACAATACGGTCCACAAGCCAGGGATATGTGCCTCCTTCCCGATGAAAAAGAGTTTTCCAGTTGTTTCGTAGTGTGACGGCAATGATTGGGAAATTGGTGCTGATTGTAAACACTGGGAACAATCCGAGGAAGTAGCCGATCACTACAGGCACAAAAGGACTGCAACCGCTGAAGTTAAGAGTATACATGTCCATCAGGCTCCCAGAGGAGAAGCAGAATATAGCGGTGAAGCAAAGGAGGCTGTAAAAAGACAGGACCAGGATGTAGTCCAGGAGGACAAGTCCGGTCAGGTGTTTCTTCTTGGACACCGGCGTGATCAGAGAAGGCAGAGAATGTTGGCACATGAATGAATACACGCACACTCCAAAAAGATTTTGGATCCCCGAGACATCTGCCATAGGGGGTTTACCTTCCCCTTTGCCTTCACCGATCCGGATGAGTGCCATCACAATCATGATGATGAAAGCTGCAGTGATATATAAAATAAAAGCGGTTAAGTTATGGGATCAGAAGAGAAAATTGTTCCCTATAGGTTTTGGAGAGGCCTTGCTCACGTTCCCACAGAGATATTACTGTGTGCTATGGGCAGTCAAGAGTTAAACTGTTGTCTTCAGGATTTATGAGACTGACTCAGATGAGAACAAAGTGGCAGTAAAGCTGTGAAAACTCATTATCCGCTCCATAAATCACTGGAAAAGGAGGCCCCTGACACTAGCACCTCTCCTCCCCATAGTGTTGCAAGGACAGAGCCCCCTCTCTACCAGCGTGAGCAATAAAGGGTTATGTGCATTTTCCTAGGCATGCGTGTTCCAAGTGGGTGGGGTGGGGGAGGACGTGTTATGTGACATTTAAAACGTGATCTGGTTTATGGATTTGCTTGAGGATTTTAATCTCCTTTTGCCTGCGGGCACTTAGTATTGATAAGTTGCAAGTTAATGGATTTTAATAACATACGAGAAGGATCAGAAAGAGTTTTTGCAGTATTTCTTTGCCAATCTCAGAAAGGAACAGGCAACTGTTGCTATTTATCTTTGGCAGCTCAATTTAGAGATCTAGCAGAGACCTAATTTTAGGAATTTCTTAAAAAGTTAAAGAAAACCTGTCACCTGCCGAAAGAACAGCAGCTGGCATCCCCGTTTGATCGCAGATGCCTCACAGATTCCGACGCTTTTAATTTTTTTCTTCTAGCCCCCACCGTTGCTGAGATATCGGCGCCGTTAGCTTTGGTGCCCTATATGCAAATAAGGCCTTTGACTGTCAAGTAGGCGGGTAACACCTGTCACTAGATAAGGGGTAACCGCCCACTTGACAGTAAAAGGCCTAATTTGCATATCAGACACCCCCCTCAGGCCCTGCGCTAGTCATAACATATTGTATCAGTTTTGGATGGAGTGTTCCTTTATATTTATTTAACCTCTTTTATAATAAAAGGTAACTATAGAATTTAAAGGAAATATAAACCAGCCCTAAACCACGTTATGGCCCTTTAAAACCAATGCTTGTGATCATTGGATCTTACACACACGAGAAATCGAAAGAAACCCGATGCCATGACCAACACGTTTACATTAGTAAGATACCCCAATAACATTAAACTAGTCGGTATATTCAAATTTTTTTTGGGGGGGGGGGCGGAGGTGAGGTGACCAAAGAGAAGAAGTTCTGGCAGTTAGTGTTTTTTTTTTACTGTCCATCGTGCAGGATAAATAACATTATATTTTAGATCACATCGGATGCCGTGATACCAAGTATTATGTTTTTTTGTGTTTTTTAAATGGGATTGCTTGATCGCTTGAAAATTCACTGCATCATGGGGGACCCAATGGGTTAACAGAGGCGGTAACCCTTTTGTCTAACGGCTTAGATGCTACTATTGACCGCGTCAAAGTGGTTAAACGGTCAGAATCAGTGATTTCCGATCCTGATCGTTAGAGCAGGGTGTCAGCGGTATTATACAGCAGACACCTGCTTCATATGGAGGATTCATGAGCCGACTCCATAACCCCCCCACAGATGACGCACATGTACATCAAATGTCGGGAAGGGGTTAAAGGCTCAGTACTCACAATTGCCTTACTAATTAATGGAGGCGATAATACAAAGAAATGCCACAAATTACAGCTGGTATTTTGGTGGCGCAGACTACATTTATTTCTATAGTATAAATGAGAATATAATGTCACATACAATGTAGAACTATCTGTTTCCGCCCTTACCTATCCATCTCATAAGGGACGTCAAAATCTGGAGGTATTTTGTCTTCTGCACATTGAAGAAGGTAAAAGGCCCAAGGAACAGAGTGAACACAGCCTAAAAAAAACAAAAAAAACATGAATAGCAATGGATTTCCATGTTATGCTAAGAGGCTTATCTAAACGTTTCTAGTGTTCCATTAACCCCATTTATTTTAATGGAGACTGACAATGCAGCAACAGGGACGAAATCCTGTCCACTCTAAAGTCCTTGGAGGTCCTATTGTCTGGACTCCATTGGTCACTTTATTATGCCCTAATACAAGGCCAGTCACTATGACAGCTAGAAAATCTGCCTTGGCAACTGGGTTTTACTGCCCTGCACTTCATAAGATTTCAAGGCCAGGGTCAGGTGCTATCTGGGGGGGGGGGGGGGGGGGGGAGTGTTGGACGTAATTGTTACTACCAGAGGGGAGGCACTGCTATAACTACCAAGAGGAGAACTATTTTAAGTACTGGGGGGGACCTCCAGTCGTATGTAAGGCTAGGCTCGCTCATACGGGTTGTGTGGACCTAGCCCTACAGCGTGTTGTTGTTGGCTCCTAACTCTTAGGCCCCATGCACACGACCGAAAAAAATCGTCCGTAATTACAGACCCATTCCTTTCTATTGTCCACTGACACCTTCCCGTTTATTTACGGGAAGGTGTCCGGGCCATAGAAAGCCGCCGCAAAAGATAGGACATGCCCTATCCTTTGCTTTTCACAGACCGTGCTCCCATACTTTATATGGGAGCACGACTCGCAAATCCGGGTGGCTGTCAGAAGCCGTCGACAGGCGGCCATGCCCACAATCGCGGGCTGTGATTACAGGCACGGCCGTGTGCGTGGGGCCTTCGAGTTTGCTCCTAGACCTGGCTTGATTTGTCCAGCCGGCCCTATTGACCTCTCATGAAACAGTTTTCTGGGAAAACCCCTCTGAGAATAAGAACAATTTTGCACAGTAAGGTCAATTTAGAACCATATTTTGCCGTATGTCCCCATAGATTGTATTATTTGCTGCCCATTATTTGATATAGTGGGGGAAAAAAACAAAAACTTGCCAGATAGATCCTGTAAGCATCAATCCGTCTGATGTTTCCCCAACAGGGGTCTGTATCATTTTTTTCTCCTGCCTGAGTTCCACAAGATTCATTCCCAGAAAAACTAAAAGAAAGTAGAAAGGAACATAATTTTACGGTTTCCCTGACGACAGACACCTACGTATGAGTGAAGGCTGTAGCCCTGATACACTAGGCTTCTCAGTTGCCCCAAGGACTACGGGCGGCTAGCATTTCCATGATTTTTGCCACGGTCTTGTATAGAAGACAAATGGTATAACTTAACCATTTACAGAGGGATTACCAGCTCCTAAGAGGATTTAAGGTCTGCTCAGACATTCACTCCAAGTAGCACGGGGTGAACGCCAAGGAGAAAATATGTGGAAAATGAAATACATTAAAGGGGTTGTCCACTACCGGATAATTGATGACCTATCCACCGGACAGGTCATCAGTACATGATCTATGGTGGTCCGACACCCGGACCCCGCACCATTAAGCCGATCCGGCTGCCTCCGGACGTCCATGCCGGAAGCAGATAGCGCCGGTCATGAAATAGCTGCAGTAGTGCAGCTCTGCTCCTATTCAAAGTCCTAAGTTTGACAGACCATAGGGTGGGGTGCTGGAGGTCTTCTTTCCCAAGATGAATCGAGCACAAGAGTATTTCGTTACAAGTTTTTTTTCGTCACTTTTATAAAGATTTGTCCCTCTCCATTGTTACTTACCATGTGACCTGAACAAGAGACAGAGGTACCGCGGTTGCATATATAGCCAAGTCTCCATACAGATATACAATGATGCAGAAATAAAACAGGTTTACACCAACTGTAAAAAAAAAAAAGTATGAAGACTGAAAACTCAAGTAACATTTTCTATTCCTGATGCCCAAAATGGATTCAGTAGAGGTCATTTAACAGGGGTCTTTGGGATTTTGTGTTTCTTTAAACTATAGAAAGTTTTTTTTGCTAAATTATTGTATATTAGACTAACTAATCCTGAATTTTTCGATGAATTTTAATTTAAAATATCTCTTGTAACAGGAAACCCCCTGTTATATAAAAATGAAACAGTTAGGCCTAGTTCACACAGAGCTCTTTTGCAGTCAGAAAAAAAAAATCTGCCTCAAAAAGGCCTCTGCCTCCAACTGAAATAAATGGGAGTGATTTGGGACGTTTTTTTTGGGCGCTCAAGCAGATTCCGCGTCAAAATCTGCACCAAAAAACTGACCCTTAATAAGCACAGTAATAAACATAATGCATTAGTATGTATGTAATGTATATAATAACAATACAAGCTTCAATTCCTTAAAGATGCTCAGATAAAAACTCAGCCATTCAAGGAATCTTCCAGTTCTAACAATGGGAAGTACTAAATGTTTCACATGAAGATTATCCTAACATGTTGGGTTCCCATAGATAATGGAATGACTAGACCCCCTATGTATTATTGGTGTCAGTGGGCCCCCACATGCCTACAGATAACTGATATTAGGCATTACTGAAAGGACCGTATCACCGTAGACCACATGCCGCTAAAGCAACAGTCACATTATGGTAAATAAGCCTCAGTAATGGGGATTTCAGAAATCTGTTTTAACTTCAAGTAGAATACAGATGACATAGTTTATACTTCTATTAACCAAAAAAACAAAGTTCACTGCTCAGTAATTCAGTTCATAAGGCCTTGTTCATACAGTGCAGATTTTGCATGCACTTTTTAAGCCAAAACCAGACTTTGATCCAAGAGTGGGGACACTATAAGGCCTTCCGTTATATATTTCTTCTGTTTAGCTTCCGTTCCTGGGTTTTGTTTTGAAAATCCATGCATAATCCGCAATAAATCTGCACTTTGTGAACAAGCCCTAACACGCGGCAGATTTTGTCGCAGACATTTTCTTTCTGCGACTGAAAATCCGTTGCATTCATCTGAATGGAATTTGCAGAAATCCAGGCAGCTGCTGTAGAAACGACCCTGTTCACATGAACGGAACTGATTTTCATAAAAAATTTCTCCAACAAAATCTGCCGCGTGTGACTGCCCCCTAATGGAGTAATGCAAATACATTTCTATATGGTTAACAAAAAAGTAGCTCCACCTATTGGCATAAAAAAAAAAAAAGTTATAGCAGATATTGTGATAAAGTATATCGGAAAATTGTTCTATCTGTGGGATATTAAACGGGTCAGCTCTTCTTACTAAAATACATACCTTTATTAAAGAACAGAGAAGCCATCTGCCCCATTTCCACCCGCTCTATAATTTCGTAAGGGTCAGACAAGCCACGACGCTCTGAAGAAAAATATATAAATAAAAAAAGAAATATAACTTTAATATTTAAAACTTTCCCAACAAGGGACATCGCCCCTACATATGCCAGATAGATACTCACGCACTGACAGGATTGGCCGGATTTCAGAATTTTCATACCCGTCAGTAGACAGAGATTCATTATCAGAGTTTTCAGAGGAATCTGCTTCCTGAAAAAAAAACAACAAAACACTTTGTCAAAGACAAGACCGATATATACGACTTTATACATTAACCCTTCAATAACTGCCTAGCCCTATTTTGTCCGTTATTTTCACATCCGGTTTCTCTTATGGTTTTCATGTGATCACTTGAGATTCCTGTGATGTTTGCTAGAACTCTAAGAAGACCCAAATGAAGTAACTGAACATATTCCAAACTGAAGGTCTTTGAACTCTGGAAGGAGAAAAACAAACAAAAAAACACTATTAAATATAATACATGTATTATGCAGGGTTAAATAAACATAGGTAATAGGCCTATAGAATATGTGCACCTCTGCCATTGAAAAAAAATATTTTTAGAAATGCATTTGTGTGGATAGAGGTTTGCGTTATAACATGTTAGTTCATTTTGTCTTCTACATTTAAGCTCTACTTTCTCGGACATGCCTTCTTGTGCAGCTGCAAGTTCAGAGCTCCGTAGGTTTTTCATGCAGAGCCTGCTCCCTCTCGCACTATTAACCTTCCCTTCTCTCAGTACTTTAGCCTGTGTGAATAACACTAACCTGCTCTGAACACAGATGCCTCTATAGTGCGGAGGAGGAGGGGGCAGAGGGGGTAAGGAGGAGTAACATGACTGCAGGATCAGACTACAGACAGGGTTTGTTTGTAGTCTGCAACCATGGAGATGCAGCTGCATCAACCGAGGTGCGCTTAAGGTCTGCAGATAAGCTGTATGGTCAAAACTAGAGAAAACCTTTTATTTTAAGAAGAAAAATTGCATACCTGCTTATATTATTATTTTTTATTTTTTAAGATGCGTTGGAATAAAGACAAAAATGGTTGCAAAGGTGCACATAACCTTTAAAAAGATATCTGTACGAATCTTAAAGGGTCACTAAACGTTCAACAAACTTCTGACATGTCATAGTGACATGTCAGAAGTTTTGATTGGTGGGGGTCCGAGCACTGAGACCCCCACCGATTGCTAAAATGAAGCATCAGAAGTGCTTGTGTGAGTGCTGAGTCGCTTCGTTTCTATTCTGCTTTTTCCGGAAAGCCGATGTAGCGGAGTACAGGCTCATAGACTTTCTATTGAGTCCATACACCGCTACATCGATTTTCAAAAAAAGCTGAACAGAAACTAAGCGGCTGAGCGCTCACACGAGCACTTGTGCCGCTTCATTTTAGCAATTGTTGTGGGTCTCAGTGCTCGGACCCCACCAACCAAAACTTCTATCATGTCACTATAACATGTCAGAAGTTTGTTGAACCCTTTAATGTATGTTACAAAGTGTCAGCATATGAAGTGCTAACACTTTGTAATATCCAGAATGGCTAGAGTGAATGGGGAGAGCAGGGAGCTAGGCCTCATGCAGACGGCCGCTCCCATAATCACGTCCCGCGATTGCAGGCAAGGCCGACAAAGTATGGGAGCATGGCCCGTAAAACGCAAAAGATAGAACATATTCTATCTTTTGCGGTACAGTTCTACGGCCCTGACACCTGTCTTTATCGATACGGAAAGGTGTCCGCGGCCAATAGAACTGAATGTGTCAGTAATTGCGGACCAGATTACGGAGCTTTTTTACGGTTGTGTGCATGGGGCCTTAGTAAGCGACTGCAAGAATGCGCCTGCTTCCATTTAGAAAGCTCGTCATTGCAGCCGCTCACAAGAACAGGCCTGCAGGTGCTGTACGAGGCTCCCGGCTTCCCCTTCTGTAGCTCTTCTTAGTGGCACCATTTTAGCACAGCGTATACGGAAAAGTTTTAGCATTTAATGTGCAGGCACATTGAAAGGTCACAGGGACTGAACTCACCACCTCCTTCTCCCATTTCTTCCAGCGCAGCTGGGCATTGGCAGCAGCCATAGCTTCAACAACAAAAGTTGTTGTCATATAGCTAGAGCAGAGGAATACCACAAAGTTGTCATTTATAACAGAGTAGGGATCATCTAAATATAAAATTGTGTCAGTCAGACAAATGACAAAAAAAGTGATTGTTGAAATAACATTTATATGAAACAGACAAAAATGAGCTATAGCCAAGGAGTCTCAGCACTGGGGGTCCCAGCAGTCGGATTCCGAGTCACCAGTTAGTTATAGCATATCATAATGATAATATATTTGGGGGAAAATCGCTTTAAAATGTACTGCATTTGGATTTTTACAGCTCTCAAACTCAATAATAAAAGTTCTACGAAGTAAGCGCCCACTAGTGGTGGCTGTGTGGAGCCAGAATTTTATCATTGAACACTATGACTGCGTAAAGGGAAGCAGATTTGGAGCTCTGTAACAGAGAAACGGAGCTCAGAACACATATAACGCGCAAGTTGCCATGACATAACAGTTGCAAGAAATCCAAACTGTCGTGTCGCAGTTACTTGCAGATCGCAACGCGACCACATTGACTTTCATTACTTGCGGTGCAGGCTATGGGACATAGCGATCTTTGGTCGGACAACCTGTACGGAGTATTTTGCAGGCAGAAAAAAATCTGCCTCAAAATTCCTGAAGGAATTTTGAGGCAGATTTTCACCTGCCAGCACTTTTTTGCCATGTTTTTCGCCTGAGGCCATCGAGGAACACGGGCGTAAAACGCTTTTTCTGCCTCCCAGCCGCCCGGGGAAAAAAAACAACTTTCGGTTGTATATTGGTGCTGATTCCGATGCGGTTTCCACGTCAAAATCGGCACCAAAAAGCTCTGTGTGAATCGGGCCTTAGGGGTACGTTAGATGTGGCGGATTCACTGCAAATTTTACCTGCGGATTTGCGCAGGAAAAGTCTGCAGCGGATTACAGTACAAGGCAAGTAGATAAGAGTTTACAAAACTCATCTGCATGCTGCAGACAATTTACACGGTAGATTTTAAGATCTTTGATATGTCGTTAAATTAATACCTTGGGGTCTGCTTTCCATAAAATAATCATTTTTGGGGTGTCAAAGGGGTTTACCAGTCCACAAAAATTGATGGCATATCCACAGGATAAGGCCCTATTCACACGACAGTGTTTCCTGGCCATGTGATGGCCGTTCAAAAAACGTCCGTCACACGGCCGCAGTAGGAACAATAGACCCTAAATGGGGCCATTCACATGACCGATTTTTTGATGGCCCCGTAAACTGGGCCTTTAAAATATAGGTCATGCCCTATTTTCGGCCATTCTCCCGGCCCCCATAGAAGTCTATGGGGTCGGGTAATACACGGCCATCATTTGAGTGAGTTCCGAGTGACGTCCGTGTCTTCCGTCCCTCGCTCTACCTCATAGTGCGAAGTGCATGTGAGGAGGAGGGTATTTTGTTGCTCCCTGTAGGAGCGGAATCCCCAATCCCCGGCCACAGCTTCGGCAACACAGTGGCCGGGAACTGGGGATTCCGCTCCAGGAGAAGTCCCTGACTTCACTGTCCATATATGGACACCGTGACGTCAGGGACTTCTAAAGCGGAATCCCCAACGCTGTGGCCGGGGATTCCGATCCAGGAGAAGTCCCTCACTTCACTCTCCATATATGGACAGTGAAGTGAGGGAGTTCTCCTGGAGCCATCCCCTACAGGAAGGTAGGGGGGGGGTGCCATCTATGGGGGGTGACTATGTACAAGGGAGCTGTGTAGCATTACCTGCATGGGGGCAGTGTGGCATTACCTACAGGGGGGCAGTGTGGCATTACCTACAAGGGGGTCTGTGTGGCATTACCTACAGGGGGGTCTGTGTGGCATTACCTACAGGGGGGTCTGTGTGGCATTACCTACAGGGGGGTCTGTGTGGCATTACCTACAGGGGGGTCTGTGTGGCATTACCTACAGGGGAGGGGTCTGTGTGGCATTACCTACAGGGGCGGGGGTCTGTGTGGCATTACCTACAGTGGGGGCTGTGTGCCACTACCTACAAGGGGGGCTGTGTGCCACTACCAACAAGGGGGGCTGTGTGCCACTACCTACAAGGGGGGCTGTGTGCCACTACCTACAAGGGGGGCTGTGTGCCACTACCTACAAGGGGGGCTGTGTGCCACTACCTACAAGGGGGGCTGTGTGCCACTACCTACAAGGGGGGCTGTGTGCCACTACCTACAAGGGGGGCTGTGTGCCACTACCAACAAGGGGGGCTGTGTGCCACTACCTACAAGGGGGGCTGTGTGCCACTACCTACAAGGGGGGCTGTGTGCCACTACCTACAAGGGGGGCTGTGTGCCACTACCTACAAGGGGGGCTGTGTGCCACTACCTACAAGGGGGGCTGTGTGCCACTACCTACAAGGGGGGCTGTGTGCCACTACCTACAAGGGGGGCTGTGTGCCACTACCTACAAGGGGGGCTGTGTACCATCATCGCTTCCCCTTCATTTCCTTTACTGCTCACACTGTGAATCGCGGTCACACTTGTAGCGGCGGTTCACAGTATTACAGTATACACTTGAATGGTAGAAGGCTGTAATTCTGTGAACCGCCGCTACAAGTGTGTCCGCGATTCACAGTATGAGCAGTAAAGGAAATGAAGTGGAAGCAGCACTCTTATAAGCACCGTGGCCCCTTCAAAACAGCCGATCGACCCGGGTGTCGGTCCCTGACTGATTAGATATTGATGGCCTATCCTGAGGATAGGCCATCAGCTTTTGTGGACTGGAAACGCCACACCATCTGTAATGGTCGTATTGTGTCAGCGAACCAGCTTTGGAATTTTTTTTCTCTAAAAGCCAGTTTGCGCACCATTCTTTGTAAGCGCCACCTTGCGCCCAGCGTGTAAGAAATGCACACATATTTGGTATAGTTGAAGTCGGTAGAAGCTGCTAAATATGTATTCAGGTGAGTTTACTCAGTGGCATGCACCAGATGTAAAAAAAAAAGATCACCTAATTTATAACCTTTCCATGTGCTGGTCACTAGAGGGAGAAATTCCAAAAATTGCAGCATTGGCAATGTGGTAAAGCAACCTCATTGCTTTATGCTGCAAATTTGGGATAGACACACTCGCTCTAGTGTCCTCACACAATCCCCCCTCCCTTATTCTGGCTAGTGCCAGGAGAAGGAGGGGGTTGAATCTTCAAACCTCCTACACAGTGTGCCGCCATTTTCTGAGCGACTGCACAGTGTAGGAGGATTAGATACAGTGGTAATCAGACAGTATAACATGAACATACACAAACATAACTTACCTGCTCCTGCCGCCTCCGCTCCTATACCTTGTGTCTTCGCTGCCTTGAACATGTCGCTGGAAGCCGCGACCGGAAGTCGTCATCTTACTGTCCGGCCGCGGCTTCCGGTCTACATGAAAATGGCGCCGGATGTCGCTCTGCCGAAGACCTTCCTTTTGGACTGTGTGGGAGCGGCGCATCCGCCGTTCCCACACAGACGGCGTACGCAGCAGTGAATGGAACGGCTCCCGTTCGCATTCTCTATGGGGCTGTATGTGCCGTATTCCATGTCTGTATGTGTCGTTAATCGACACATACAGAGATGAAAAAAAAAATGGCAGCCCCCATAGTGAAGTAAAAGTAAGAAAAAAGTAAAACACAAATAAATACAATTTATTTTAATATCAAACTAAAAGCAATATTATATATATAAAAAAAACATTTTTCGTGACACCTTCCCTTTAAGAATGGGCCTGGTCAGGAAGGGGGGGTAAAGCTCCAGGTCAGGAAGTGGTTAATAGGTGAAATACTGGTGACAGGTTCTCTTTAAAGAGGATCTATCATGGCAAAAAACCTCTTCAAATCAAGGTATATATTCGTGTACTCACTGAACAGTCACACAAGCTCCTGCTTGGGCGGCACAAGGGAACTGAACGATGCAGCACGGTGTACTCACCTCATAAATGCCAAGAAAATGATGAGGATCAGGCTCACCAGCCAGCCAGCATTGGCAAAGGCCTTCGGCATTGTGAGGGCGCCTGTGCCAACAATTAAGTTAAACATGTATATCAGTCCGACCTACATGGAAAACAAGTTTTATAAATTCAATCTGAAAAGGAAAAAAACATTTTACACCACAATTGGAGTGAATAAGGGATCTACCGGACAACTGATGACATATCCACCGGATACAATCACATACAATGATGAAAGGCTATGTAAACCTTTGATAGCATTTGTTTTTTTAGGTCTGTTTTTATGTGTTGTATTTGTTTTGTGATCCTTAACATTTTTCTAATCTACATTTATTAAAAATCTTATTTCATTTTTGCGCTGCAGCTTTTATGTATCCACATTACATAGAAGCAGCGCCGCTGTTCGCTCACTGACCGTTTCAGATTACAGAGGCACTTTGCAGCTTCTATGTATAGTGGATATACATAGAAGCATCCTTACACCTTGTATTCTCCAGAAAAGTGCATGGCACTAATACACTAAAAAATTTCCTGGCCATACCTGTTCTATGCATTAGTCCCATAAATAACCTGCTAACTACATTGGTCCTGGGTGGCTCTTATACAGTCCAATGTCATATTGGATCATCTACAATTTTTTAATTGTGTATTTTTGTATTGTGTACTTTTTTGTACGAATAAAGTTTGAGACTTTTTCATTTTCATATTATTGATCGTTTACGACTCCTTATGTTCTCTTGTTTTGCATACAAGAAGAACAATTTAATAAGTGTTTATTAGAAAAATGTTAAGCTATATTCTCACGACGGTAAAAAACGACCGTGAAGTTAGGGGCTTTGTAACGCGGAAATCCCCAGGCCATAGTGTCGGCAATGCTCTGCCTGGGGATTCCACTTGTAGTGGTCTACACAAGGTGTTTGCTGCTGTGGGTGGTGTGTGGCGCTATCTACTGGGGGGGGGGGGGGGGGTGTTTCGCTATCTACAGGGGACATTGTGGAGCTGTCTACATTGGCAATGTGTCGCACTTTGTGGGCACTGGCACATTATATGTAGACACAATCTACAGGGGAATTGTGGCAGTGTCTACAAGGGCACGTTTCATCCCATGTGACCGTTGCAGCCAATCATCAGATGTAGCGGCGGTCACATGGGATAAAATATCATCCCAAGAGGCCGGCCTGGATGAAGTCAGAGGGTCGGCCTCCTGGGATGACGCTTCATAGCATGTGACTGCCGTTGCAGCCAATCCCAGGCTGCAGCAGTCCGGGATGAAACGTCATCCCAGGATGCTGGCGCTTTTTCGCCCGGAATTCCCTGCGGCGCACAGGGCGGATATGCTGCGTGCTTTTACGCAGCGTATCCGCCCCGTGTGAACTCAGCCTTATAGTTAAAAAAACAAAAAAGTCTTAAAGGAACTGTATACACGTCCATAGAGGGTAACTGCAGTGGTAAATGTGATGAGAATACAATTCAAGCAGTAGCATGACTTCTATAGCAGCCAAACATCATGAGGTTTAATTGGTCACCGCACATTAATAATGTTGATGTCAGCAACGCCGTTCATAAAGTTCTGCCATAGTCAGCCACTTTACGCAACCAATGGCCTTGGCCAAGGAGCTGAGAGAGCAAACGTCCTGAAAACAGTTGTTTAATTGAGGAAGTGAAAATAAAATAGTGTCCCTATGGTTAAACCGCAAGCCAGAAAGAAATGTGCGTCCTGTCTGAAGCAAATTTACAAAAAGGGTCACGTGGATGGTGTTTGGGCGACTATCCTTCAAGCACCCGTCACCAGACATAGGGTCAGATTTACTATTGGTGCTGCGCCAGAATTCTGGCCTAAGGCGCAAATCATTTTAGACAACGCGAGTTTGAATAAAAAACGGCTGAAAATCAGGAGCTGTTTTCCCTTGAAAATAGCCCCGTATTTTCAGCTGTTTTTTAGTACGCGTGTGAACATGCCCAAACTCAGCTAGAGCTGCGATCCAGGTCTCATTTGAAAGCTTTTATGCTGTTTGACCGCGACATGTGAACATCTAAGAACTTATTCATTACATAATCCGTCACATTGTGTTTAGTGAGAATCCTGCACTCCTTCATTTTAGTCATTAGAAATTCATATTCATTTTGACAGGCATAATGATAATACTTACAAATGGAGAATAGAGCTCCCCTGTATCTGTGATATCACCTGCCATGGCTGGGGTGGGGTAGGAGTCAAGTAGGGGAGAAGGGGCAGGGGAACCTAAACAAAATAAAAAAATGGAAAGAAAAATCAAAGTGAATTAAAAGTTTAAAAATGATTTCACCTTTAAAAAGATTCTACAGACGATGTCTTCCTATGTGGTGGTGGCACGTGGCTTGTACAAGGACGTTGGACGACTACTATCCTACTAACATAAAAATCATACACCTTTAGTCAATTTTCAGACACATTTTAGCATGGACCCCCTGCGTTCTACTCAACTAGACTAAGGCCAACATTGAACCCTATAGTGACCGAGGTTTGGTCCACACAAACCACAGGGGATCCTGGTCTTGGAGCCGTAATATGCAAGTTAAAATACAGCCATAACCTGCCCATCTCACACCGGCCTGAATCGTATAGACGGGGCTCCAAGATCTTGTTGGGAGGTCGTCCAATCTGACAAAACATAAGACTTGGAAGTCACAGCGCTACAGCTGACGATACGCATAGAATAAAAGTCATCAGAACCGGATAATATTATGTGTATCATGGCCTCGCTACTTTCCCCTGACAGCAGATATTGGAGGAAAGAGGGAATAGGCATGATAGAGTTAAACGTTCCCGATCCTCTGTTCCTACAGGAGATTTGCTGCCGCCAGTGGTGTCTCTGGCCGTAGCAGGTAAATCAGATACCATGCGCCTTTAGGCTGGGTTCACACGACCTATTTTCAGATGTAAACGAGGCGTATTATGCCTTGTTTTACGCCTGAAAATAGTGCCACAATACGTCGGCAAACATCTGCCCATTCATTTGAATGGGTTTGCCGACGTACTGTGCAGACGACCTGTAATTTACGCGTCGTCGTTTGACAGCTGTCAAACGACGACGCGTAAATTGACTGCCTCGGCAAAGAAGTGCAGGGCACTTCTTTGCCACGTAATTTGAGCTGTTCTTCATTGAACTCAATGAAGCACAGCTCAAGATTTACGAGCGTCACAGACGCCTCGTAAATTACGAGGAGCATTTACGTGTGAAACGAGGCAGCTGTAAACAGTCTGTCTTTTCACACGTAAATGCCTCTCAGCGTGTGAACATACCCTTACTCTCTGCAGTTTACCGCGGCTGTATTTTCTGAATAAAGAGAAGTGATAGCCGATAGCGCCTCTCCTTTCTTGTATGTTGATGACGACTCCTGTTCTAACCGATTAGGCTTCTTTCACATCGGCATTGTGGCTTCCGTTCTAGCGCATCCGTCAGAGGACCACAAGAACAGAAGTTAAAGTTCCCATAAAAAAAATCATTGATTTCAATGGGTTTTATTTTTGCATCCGTTGTGCGCAGTTAGGCTGGGTTCACACGAGCACATTAACGTCCGTAATGGACGGACGTATTTCGGCCGGAAGTCCCGGACCGAACTCAGTGCAGGGAGCCGGGCTCCTAGAATCGTAGTTATGTACGACGCTAGGAGTCCCTGCCTCTCTGCAGGACAACTGTCCCGTACTGTAATCATGTTTTCCACGGAGAGGCAGGGACTCCTAGTGTCGTACATAACTATGATGCTAGGAGCCCGGCTCCCTGCACTGTGTTCGGTCCGGTACTTGCGGCCGAAATACGTCCGTCAATTAAGGACGTAATTAGTGTGTGTGCACATACCCTTAGGCTCCGTTCCATAAGGTTTCCGTTATTTTGACAGAAGTAATACAGTAGTCTGCTGCGCTATTGTTTCCGTCAAAAATTACGGAAAAGAGCTTTCGTTTTTTTCTTAACATTGAACTCAAAGGACGACGGATACAAACTGATATGTCATCCGTTTGTATCAGTTCTGCATTACGTTTAACGGATCCGTTTTTTTCTGCACACGCGCAGACTAAGGCTTTGCTCGCATCTGCGTCAGGGTTCTGTTCTGGCGTTCCGTCTGAGCTTTCCGTCATAACGGAACCCTGACTGAAACAAACGGAAATCACAGTAGACTACGGTATTGCCTCCGTCAAAATGACGGAACCCTTGCACAACGGAGACCATCCATCATCATTGAAATCAACGGTTTCCGTTTGTTTGTCAGGGTTCTGTTCTGACGGAAAAATGTGACGGAAGGCCTGAACGGAGCCCTGACGCAGATGTGAATGAAACCTAAAAATGAAAGCAGGAAAGATGCAAAGATAAAAACGGATCCGTTATAACCGATGACAAACTGACACAAACAGAGAAAAGAGCAAGTTTTTTTGACTGATCCGGTAAACTGATCCGTCAAAAACAAACCTATTTTACCTTCAGTCTGGCATCAGTCAGTCTGTCAGGTTTTTTTTATATCCACGGATCCGCTAAAACGGATGCCACAATGCAGATGTGAACGAAGCCTTACCCGGGTTACTTCGGTTATGCGGTCGGGCTGGAGGGCTCACCATTGCATCCGAGATAATCATTATTCAGGTTCATTCTAACCCCTCATTTCGTGATATAAAATATTCAGAACAAGTAGAACGAGTTATTTTATTATCGCCATCTGCCTCGTCTTCTATTATTACCACTCACATTCCCTTTACTACGGTGTCATCATAACAATAACATGACTGCTTTATAATTGACCTACATCAGGACGCATAGTTGTGGCCTTATTCATCACCCGAAGCTATATCTAAAACACAACAAGAGAGCGGCTAAATATACTCACGAGTATTTACATACTGAAAAGACAAAGGTACAAAGTCCCAGCAGTCGTCTATAGTTGGTGCAGTTCACTTTAACCGCTTCTCGCCGCAGCCAATGTTTTGTTTTTTCAGT
The DNA here is from genome assembly GCF_050947455.1 of Rhinoderma darwinii. Lineage (NCBI taxonomy): Eukaryota > Metazoa > Chordata > Amphibia > Anura > Rhinodermatidae > Rhinoderma > Rhinoderma darwinii. Next base: position 50,224,557 of record NC_134699.1, read on the forward strand.
CTCGTGGTTTTTTTTTCTCCCCGAGTTTAAAGAGCCGTGTGAGGTTTTTGTTTTTTTGTGTGGGTCGAGTTGTAGTTTTTTATGACGCCATTTAAAGGGGTTTTCGTTATTAAAAAAATTGGCCAATTCCAATTACCTCACAGATGCTCCATCGTTCCAGCACCGCCGCTCCACTCCTCCCCGCCGCTGTGAATTGACAGTGCCCATATACCCACGTGATCCCTGCAGCCAAGCACTGGCCTTAGCGATCCTGTGCCGTATACCCACTGAGACCAGTGATTGGCTGCAGCGATCACGTGGGTCTACGGGCAGGTCATTGCTGCAGCTATGTCAATACACAGCAACGGGGGGGGGGAACGGAGCGGCGGCGCATGAACGGCGGGGATCTGTGTGGTAAGTACTGGCTCTTTTTATGGCGATACCAAATTTATATACCGTAGTTTATGTCTTACTACTTTTACCAAATAAAATTTGTTAAAAGAAATGTAGTTGTGTGTCGCCATAGCCTAAGAGCCATAACGTTTTTAATTTCCCGCTGACGGAGCTGTGTGTGGACTGTTTTTTTTGAGAGGCGAGCTGTTTTTTGGTACCATTTTTGCGTACAGAAGTCTTTTTGATCCCTTTTTTTTTTGAGGCGTTTTTTTCTTTGTCATTTACCCTGCAGGATAAATAACATCTTATCATAGTGGTTTGGACAGTTAAGGACGCTAGTTTCGTAGCGGCTGTGCGAGGTGTTGTATAACCGTCCAATTCATATGCTTGGGACAACGCGGCAATACCTTGCTCAGCAGCAACGACAACAGTAACGGCATGTGCAAGTACGAACGGAAACGAAACTGATGTAAACAATGAAGAAGCTGCAGCGCTTGTGAGAGCACGTGGGCCCTTTAGCTAACCGGCGTGTGTGCCGAGAGTCGGACCCCCACTGATCGAATATTGACGGCGTATCCTAAGTATAGGCCATCAATTTGGAGATAACCTTTTTGGGATTAGAGACGAGGAGAAAAAGCACAGGCTAGTGTCTGGTCCCACCAGTTGGGAGAACAGAAGACCCTTTTTTCCTGTTCTTTTTTGAGGCAAACAATTCTATTACAGGACTTGCCCCACAACTTGGTTAGGCGCCATGCACACGACCGTAGATTTTATCCGTAATTACGCACCCATTCATTTCTATGGTCAAATGACACCTTCCCCTATATTTACGGGAAGGTGTCCGGGCCATAGAAAGTTTTATGTAAAAAATAGGACATGTCCTATTTTTTTATTTTACGGACTGTGCTCCGATACTTTATAATGGGAGCACGGTCCGCAAATGTGGGTGACCATCCGCGCCCATAATCACGCTCGTGTGCATGGGGGACTTATCTTGTAAAAAAAACTCCTGGTTGAGACATCATTTTCCCTGATGTAACTTGTGTTGACTGAGAAAGTCTTTACGTTTTGCAGCCCTCTTAGTAAAAGTGCAGAAAGCGACAGGACTTTCCCCTTCAGTAACATCAGGATCTCATGACTTGTTGCCGCCAAGGTCCGGCATGACATGACCTATTATAATATCTCTCACAGGCTGTCACCCAGCTTTCCTATACCACAGAATATCCAGATCCATTGCTAAGATATTGCTGAATAACTGGTATCAGCAGCCTTCGGCACTCCAGGTGTCGTAAGACTACAATTCCCATCATGCCCTGACTGCCTATGGACTGAATAATAAAGCCTTTGACTGTCAGTGCATACTGGGAGTTGTAGTTTCCCCCACAGCTGGCGTGCTGACCTCTGAACTATGTAAAAATCTGGATGACAACACCTGTGGAAACGGTTTGACGGCCATATGGATTACCACCCAGCTTTCCCAAAAGAAGACAGGCCTCAGAAATAAGAGGGCAATCCAAGACTCATATTTAGCAGTGATTTCCCAATATTAAAGGGAAGTTCCCTTAAAAAAAATCTCCACCAGCAATGTAACAATTCAGATCAAATAAGGGAATGAAGTGTGTGTGTGTGTATATATATATATATATATATAATACAGATCTTACCAAGATAAGCATATGGGAGAACATTGAGGTTTAGTGCCAGAGACAAGATCTCCAGCTGTTGGGGAACTACATATCCCAGAACGCCCTGCCAGCCATTGGGAGATATGTAATAATCTGCACCAACAAACAATCCCCCAATCCCAGCAGTAATCTATCCACACAGATACTTCTACGTGTCACTAAACCCTGCTGCTACTGCTGAAAGATGAGATACAAATACATCGATACTGCCCATACAAGCGCAGCCATACCACCACCCCAATTACCAATCATCCCCTCTCCGGTACCCCGTTGCCCCTGGTTACCGCTGCTCTTGCTGTTTTCCGGCTGTCTGAATCACATGCGAGGCTTGCCAGCAGGTCACGTGTGGAATCGACCAATACGAATGAGAAACGTCACCATAGTTGGGAGTATATTTACGCTTCCGGGTTTGTTTGCCGGGAGGAGGCGGGGTTTGGAGAGAGGAAGTCGTGAAGGGGGTGGGGCATAAGGGAATGGTGGTGTCGGAGTCAGGTGAGAGGCGCGAGCGGTTTTCTGTAGCCAGGATGTCGTTGTCACATTGTAGCAGTGACTGACACCACATTGTTCTTGTGTGTTACAGAGTCATGCGCGTGAATAAAGACACCGTGCTGAAGGGCCACAGGGTGCTGCTGGTGCCCTATGAAACGCACCACGTACCCAGGTACCAGCGTGTGACTGTAATACATGATGAGGGTCCCTGCAATGTCATGACTGAAGCCTGGAACTGTGAATAAACATCGTGGTCAACTTTTATATAACAAAATTGGCTGCATTATAGCAAAGGGATTGTACATGATTAGGAAAAAGGTTCTGATTTAGGCCCTGTTCACACATTCCTGATTTACCAAAATATTTAATTGTCTATCCGCAACAAATCTGCCTCCAATGCAAATGAATGGAGTTTCCCCAACACTGTTATCTAGCAACGGGAACATTATCACATGGATTTCATTCTCCATGGCAAACACACATTTTCACGGAGTCCCTCCATTTGGATTCGTCCCATTGACCTCGGCTAAGGCTTTGTTCACGTCTGCGTCATGGTTGGAAAACCTGCTCCGGATCCGTCACCATTGAAATCAATGGTTTCCATTTGTTTCAGTTTGTATTCTGTTCATGGCTTCCCCTGATGGAAAGCTCCGACGGAACCAATGAACGGAGCCCCGACGCAGATGTGAACGAGTGCGGACTTGTGGCATAACACACTGAATATCCGCAACACAAATCCAAGTGTCCGCCTCGGATTTCTGCCACGGATCCTGTAGTAAAAACGTGTCCAAAAGAGCCTTCGGCTGTGGGCATACTGCGCTTTGGCCCTACGTTTTTTAAGGTATGGAATATGGCAGTAGGCCACGCTGTTCCATCCTGTGGGATTCCCGCGTGGTATACTTTTATAACATGAAAGCCTATGGGTGAAGTCTGCCACTGCATGGCATAAGTATAATTCATACGTCGTGGGATTTCCAATATCTATTCATAAAATGGAAACAATAGCGGCATCCGTCACCACAAACTATAATGGTGTCCATTTAAGGAATGTGTCATGAACGGGCGTTATGAGAATACATGACATATCCGTTATACGTATACCATTAGGGCTTGTCCACACGTAACGGAATTGCTGCGTATTTTCCATCCGGAATGGCGGACAGAAAATACACAGCGGAATGCAGTAGTGGCAAAGTGGGCGAGGTTTAACCAATCTCATCCACACGCTGCGTAAAATTTCCGTCCCTAAATTCACCTGTTGTGCGTTTTTTTCATTCCGCAGCACGTCAATTCCTGGTGCAGAAAGGGGACTGACTTGCGGCGTTTTTCAGGGGAGATGTCACCGTTTCACAGACTTGGAAAAAAAAAAAAGCAAAATATGCACCATTTTCTGCAGTAAAAAAACGGAGGTGACGGATGCCACTGTTAGGGCATCCGTCACAGCCTAACGGGGGCTCATAGTCAAACGCAGGCCATAAAATGGGATTGCACATAGCCTACTCTGGAAACACTGCCACTCTAATCCATGGGTTGTGTCTGGTATTGCAGCTTAACCCCTGTCAAGCAATTCAGCCCATAGACAAGAGTGGCGCTGTTTCTAAGAGAAAAAAATCCATAGCGGCTGCTAGCGGTGACACCGGGCATGAGGGCGGTGGCGCCGCTAGCTGCGGCTGCTATAGCGGTAGCGACGGCACTATAGCAGAGCATCAACATGACATAAAGCAGCGCTCCAGGAGCGGAATCCCCGGCCACATGGGGATTCCGCTCCTTCAGGGAGCTACAGTGGCGCTATCTATACTGGAAGGGGTTAGGGGGGGGGGGTTGCTATCTACAGGGGGGCTGTGGGCTGTGTGGCACTACCTACAAAAAAAGGACAACTCTGCAGGAGCACACAAAATACCCAGCTTTCCCGGCTATCAAATAAATGTGTGGAAATAAACCAAGATATAACTAAAAGGATTAATTCTTTAGCTAGACTAAATAAAAGTTATATCTTGGTTTATTTCCACACATTTATTTGATAGCCGGGAAAGCTGGGTATTTTGTGTACTCCTGCAGAGTTGTCCTTTTTTGAATGTCTATTGCCCGCCAGCTATCAGGGTCATTTTGTAGTCCTTGCACTACAAGGGGGCTGTGGGCTGTGTGGCACTACCAACCTGTGGGCTGTGTGGCACTACCAACCAGGGGGCTGTGTGGCAATACCAACCAGGGGGCTGTGGGCAGTGTGGCACTACCAACTAGGGGAATGTGGGCAGTGTGGCACTACGGCACTACCTACAAGGGGGCTGTGGGCTGTGTGGCACTACCAACCAGGGGGCTGTGTGGCACTACCAACCAGGGGGCTGTGGGACACCACCAACCAGGGGTCTGTGTGGCACTCCCTACCTGTGAGCTGTGTTCACTCCCTACCAGGGGTCTTTGCGCACTCCCTACCAGGGTTCTGTGCGGCACTCCATACCAGGGGTCTGTGCGGCACTCCATACCAGGGGTCTATGCGGCACTCCATACCAGGGGTCTGTGCGGCACTCCATAGCAGGGGGCTGTGCGGCACTTCCTACCAGGGGGCTGTGTGGCGCACTCTACAGGGGGCTGTGTGGCGCTCTTTACAGGGGGCTGTGTGGCGCCACCCACAAGGGAGCTGTGTGTCGCTACCCGCAAGGGGGCTGTGTGGCGTTACCCGCAAGGGGGCTGTGTGGCGCTACCCACAAGTGGGCTGTGTGGCGCTACCTACAAGGGGAATCTGTGAGTGGGGGGCTGATGGTCATTTTACTGTGAGTGGGGGGCTGATGGTCATTTTACTGTGAGTGGGTTTTTTTTCTGTGAGTGGGGGGCTGATGGTCTTCAAGTGGTTTCCACCTCTGACCTCCAATTGAAATTAATAGGAGGCAGAAAATACCTGTGGCGCTCGTTTGGAGCTTTTTTTCCTGCGTTTTTTGCATTCGCTTCAACAGCTTAAGAAAAAACACAAAAAAAAGGTCACACAACGCTGTCAGTTGCTGAAGGAATTTTGAGGCAGATTTTTTTAATGATGGGGTGGAGCGCCGAAGATCATTTCGCACAGGGCGCCATCTATCCTAGGGCCAGGCCTGACCATGCACATAAGATGAATGGGCTAAACCCACTAAATTCTGCGCTGCCGGCCGACCATTTAATGTGTAAGGCGGCATCCCAACTCTCCCCTGACAGCAGATTTCGGAGGAGAGAAAGGACAGGCATGTTGAATTTCAACATGTCCAATCCTTTTGTTGGTAAGGAGATCAGCCACTGCAAGAGGAGATTGGCAGCGGCTTTACTCCTTCTCTCTATTGAAAACACATGCAAGTTCGGCCGCGTGTGTATGGGGGAGTCGTTCAGAATAGTTGTCAGCTGAACAATCGTTCCAATGCATATGGCCAGCCTAAGTGTGCCAGTACACGATACGGGCGAGCCACAGTAATTGTCGCGTGACTGAGTACCGTGTTGCAAAAAACGCACAGTTTACTGCGAATTGCTGTGGTCTCGCGGCAACTACAGGTAAGGCACATGGTTTTTATGTTCTTCACCTGTACTTGCCTGAAACAAAGCTGGTTAGCCACGCCAATCTCTGATGCACTGCAATTACCACGGCTTGCCCGAATCATGTACAGGCACCCTAAAACCACTGAAGGGTGAAGTGAATAACATTGATTATCTTATTACAAGGGGTGGGATATATTAGGCACAAAAGAAGAAAATTCTTGATCTTTATGGGCGGAATTTATTAAGATTGGCGTTTCATACGCCAGTCCTAATCTGAAAAGCGCTGGAGTAACTTATTAGGAGGTGCACGCCTCCTTTTCAATTTGGCGCATCTCTGGCTGTCTGTGCGCCAGAAAGTCAAAGCTGGCATAGATTTGCACTTTAATTGACAGCAATTTGTGGTGTAAATGATAGTAAGTTTGGCGGGCCGCGGGTAGCCCTGCCCCTCCCGCTAAGCTCCACCAACTTTTTGGGGAGTTACAAACACACAATAAAAATGCAAAACTCGCTCGATTTTTGTGCAAATTGCTACTTTTCAACTCCAGAAAACTGGCGTAGAGTGCTTAATAGATTCCCCATGTGTGCTGGAAGCAGGAAGAATGGGAATGCGTAATTAACCCCTTAATGATCAGCCTATTTTAGATGACCAAGCCATTTTTTACGTTTTTCCATCGTCTCATTCAAAGAGCTATAGCCTTTTCATTTTTGCGTCGACATAGCTGTATAAGGTCTTGTTTTTTTGCGGGACAAGTTGTAATTTTTAATAGCACCATTTTGGGGTACATAGAATTTATTGATTAATTTTTATTAACTTTTTTTTGGGGGAATAGAAAAAAACCAGCAATTTCGCCACACTTTTGTTGCGTCCTAAATTTACGCCGTTTACCGTGTGGTATAAATAACACAATAACTTTATTCAGCGGGTTGTTGCGATTGCAACGATACCAAATTTGTATAGTTTTTATATGTTTTACTACTTTTACACAGTGAAAACACTTTTTTTTCAAAATTATTTGTTTTTGTGTCTCCATATTTGAAGAGCCGTAACGTTTTTATTTTTTCGCCGATGCAGTTGTAGGAGGGCTTTTTTTTTGCGGGATGACTTGTAGTTTTTATCGGTACCATTTTGGAGTAGATGCGACTTTTTGATCACTTTTTATCACATTTTTTTTAATGCTGGATTCCAAGAAAACAGCAATTTTTGCAAGTTTTTTTATTTTATTTTTTACGACGTTCACCGTGCGGGTTAAATGATGTAATAAGTTTATAGTCGGGTTCGTTACGGACGCGGCGATACCAAATATGTGTAACTTTTTTACTTTATTTTGTTTGTTAATAATAAAGCAGTTTGTAAGGGGGAAAAGTGGGTTTTTCATTTTTATATTTTTTCACTTTTTATTAAACTTTTTTTTTTACTTTTTTACTAGCCCCACTAGGGGACTTCACTATGCGATTATCCGATCGCATTTATAATACACTGCAATACTTATAGATCCACACAAAGCCTTACTTCTGTGTAGCTTCATCACTACCATGTAGCCTCATACTCCCCTCACTTTTCTGTCACCTTTTTCTATTGCACTCTTTTCCTGTAAAACTAATTTTCCATCTTGTGCTCTTAGGTATCATGAATGGATGAAGTCAGAAGAGCTGCAAAAACTGACAGCCTCTGATCCGCTGACGCTGGACCAGGAACATGACATGCAACGCAGCTGGAGAGAGGACAATGACAGTAAGGGATAAGGCCTTCTACCAGGTCATGTATAACCTCCCATTGACCTCCCATCCTTGCTCACATCTTTTGTGGAGTTAAGGCCCTTTTACACGGGCCAATTATCGGGCAAACGATTGTTCAAAGACGCTCGTTGTCGATAATTGCCCTTTTGCAAACAGGGCAGCGATCAGCCGATGAACGAACAAACGCTCGTTCATCTGCTGATCGTATTGTTTTAGTAAAACATTATCGACACATCTCCCTGACGCGCTGCTGACCTGATGATAATGTATGGGGATGAGTGATCGGAGTAACGTCCGCTCGTCCCCATCCATAGCTCCGTGTGACAGGAGCAAACGAAAGCCAATCAACGATTGCTCATTTCACCTGCCAAAATTGGCTGGCGTAAGAGGACCTTTATGCTAAAGTTGGATATTCTAACCTAATCCAGTTTCACTTTTTAGAGTGCACCTTCATCATACTGGATAGACAACAATGGGATCAAGGATGTCCAGAAGATGAGTGTATGGTGGGAGATGTTAACCTCTTCATGGTTGATACTGAAAACCCATCATTAGCGGAGATAGAGATCATGATTGCAGGTAATTGTGTATGTAAACTACGTTGCCAGAGTTAGGGGTGAACATAGTCCCCACCATTAGGTTCTAGACTACCTCTGGAGGCCACGTCCGCACTGTTGACTATGAGCTTCATGGAAAGTGTTTCCGTGGCTGAGCAGCAGCACAAAAGCCTCAAACCGCATGTGATAACGCTGTCTTCAGTTGCGTATAGAAAACAGCCATTTGATCAGTGGAAACCTGTTCTATGGAGCGATGAATAATCTGCAACCTGGGTATGATCAGGAACATTTTCCTGCCTGAATTCACAGAGCCAAGTATAAAGTAGGGTGGATAAAGGGACACTGGTCTACAGCTGTTTCTCACGACTAAGGGGCTGTGATGTAGACGTAAGCTACTAAAATACGCTTTCATGGTTATGTACACTTGAGAGTCTTTTCTGTATTAACCCCTTGCTGCCGCAGCCATTTAAAAAAAAAATTCTCTGCATTCTAAAAGCCATAACTTTTTAATTTTTCCATCGATATATCCGTATAAGGGCACGTTTGTTGCGGGACAAGTTCTAGTCTTTCACAACATCTTTTGTTGTACCGATTTAATATACTAAGAAACTGGGGAAAAAAGTCTATATGGGGTGGAATGGTAAAAAAACCAATTCTCATTTGTTTTTCATTTTTACGGCGTTCTCCATTGGGTAAAAACAATACTAACTTTATTCTGCGCGTTAATACGATTACGGTGATGCCAAATCTATTTGTAATTTTTTTATGTTTTACTACTTTTACAAAAGAAAACCTAAATGTTAGACCCATAACTTTTTATTTTTCCATCGATTTGAGCCTTGTGAGGGCTTGTTTTTTTTGCGGGATGAGCTGTAGATTTTATTGGTGCTTTTTTGGGGTGCAACTTTTTAATCCATTTTTATTTCATTTTTTATGTGAGGCATGGGGACCAAAAAAAAACAGCAATTCTGGCATATTTAATTTTCCTCCTTTTTTTACGGCGTTCACCATGTGTGCTAAATAATGATATATTATAATAGGTTGAACCTTAACAGACGTGCCGATTCCAAATATGTTAATTTTTTTACATTACTATAGTGGAAAAAATATGAAGAATTTTTATATATATATATATATATATATATATATACTTTAACAATTATTTTACATTTTTAATAGTCCCCCAAGGAACTAATAGAAGCGACTTGTAGTAGTGAACGATGGATCGCTTGCACAATATACTGCAATACTTCTGTATTGCACTATATTGTGTTTTTTACCAGCTTACGAGGAGCACAAAGATGGCGGACTTGGGGGCCTTCAGTAGACCAGCCAAGCTGACATGACAACCATCGGCACTCCGCGATCGTGTCGCAGAGGGGCCAATGGGCCGACTGAGGGACCTGCTCCTCTCTCTAATGTCTTAGATTCCAAAGTTGCTATTGACTGTGGCTTCTAAGTGGTTAAACGGCTGGAATAGAAGTTATCTCCAATCCCGGCCATTGCTTTGAGGTGTCGGCTGCATCATATAGCCAATACCCGCCGAGTATGGAGTAGGGTTGTACCATGTGTCAATATATCGATACTATTTCAATGCCGTGCACCCTCAAACGGTTTAATACCGTTAAGTAGTGTATTTTGATACTAAGCTGTGCGGCCGCACAGCAAAGCATTGTAACACATGAATGTTGTCAGAGTGGGGCTGCGGCTGTGTAGTAGTCATTGCCCCGCTCCTAACAACAAGTGTGCGTGCGGCGCATGAGGTGATGTGGCCGACGGGTGCACTGCAAAACACCCCCATGTTCTATGTTCAGTGCTGGCGCCGCCGCTTATTAGTGCAGCACCGGCCACATCATGCTGGCCGTGCGCGCACACTTGTCCGGTGCGGGGCAATGGCTGAATTACACAGCCGCATCCCAGCACTAGTAGCAGAGATCAGAAAAACCTCTGATCTCCGCCGCTATTCACTTGAATGCTGCAATCAAAGCTGACCGCAGCATTCAAGAGGAAAATGAGCAGGAGGATGTGATCGAAGGGCATACCACATATGACCATTTTCCGGTTACATAGTACGGTTGAAAAAAGACACATGTCCATCAAGTTCAACCAAGGGATGGGAAAAAGCGAAGCGATGAAACAAAAATTCCACACATTGACATAGAAGCTGGTATGTTCTCGTTCTAGGAAATGATCTAAGCCTTTTGTAAAGCATCTCCTGTCCCTGCTGTGAGGTCTCCTGCGGTGACTATTCCATAGATTCACCGTTCTCACGGTAAAGAAGACTTGTCGCCTCTGGAGAATGGACCTTTTTTTTCTCCAGACGGAGGGAGTGCCCCCTTGTTTTTTGAGGGGATTTTACATGGAACAGGATTTCACCATATTTCTTGTATGTGCCATTAATATATTTATATAAGTTAATCATGTCCCCCCTTAGTCGTCTCTTTTCAGGACTAAATAGGTTTAATTATTTTAATCTTTCCTCATAACTTAGTTTCTCCATTCCCCTTATTAGCTTCGTTGCTCTTTGTATTTTTTCCAACTCCAGGGCATCCTTTCTATGAACTGGAGCCCAGAACTGAACTGCATATTCTAGATGAGGCCTCACTAATGCTTTGTAAAGTGGCAATATTACATCCCTGTCCCGCGAGTCCATGCCTCTTTTGATACACGACAACATCTTGCTGGCCTTTGAAGCTGCTGATTGACATTGCATGCTGTTATTTAGTTTATGATTTACAAGTACACCCAGATCCTTCTCAACAAGTGACTCTCCCAGTGTAGCTCCCCCTAGGACATATGATGCATGTGGATTGTTGGTAACCAGATGCGTAACTTTACATCTATCTACATTAAACCTAATTTGCCAACTGGATGCCCAAACACTTAGTGCATCCAAATCAGCTTGTAATTTATGAACATCTTCCATAGACTGAACATTACTACATAGCTTGGTGTCATTTGCAAAAATAGAAATAGTGCTATTAATCCCATCTTCTATATCAATAACCCCTTAAGGACGCAGCCTAGTTTGGGCCTTAAGGCTCAGAGCCCATTTTTGAAATCTGACATATTTCACTTTATGTGGTAATAACGTCGGAATGCTTAAACCTATGCAAGCGATTCCGAGATTGTTTTCTCGTGACACTTTGGGCTTCATGTTCGTGGTAAAATTTGGTCGATATATTCAGTCTTTATTTGAGAAAAATTGCAAAATTTAGAGAAAATTTAGAAAAAATAGCATTTTTCAGAATTTAAATGCATCTGCTTGTAAAACAGACGGATATACCACCCAAAATAGTTACTAGTTCACATTTCCCATATGTCTACTTTAGATTAGCATCGTTTTTAGAACATTATTTTATTTTTCTTGGACGTTACAAGGCTTAGAACATAAACAGCAATTTCTCATATTTTTAAGAAAATTTCAAAAGCCTTTTTTTTAAGGTACCTGTTCAGTTCTGAAGTGGCTTTGAGGGGCCTATGTATTAGAAACCCCCATAAAACCCCCCATTTTAAAAACTAGACCCCTCAAAGTATTCAAAACAGCATTTAGAAAGTTTTTTAACCCTTCAGGAATTTCACAGGAATTAAAGCAAAGTGGAGGTGAAATTTGCAAATTTCGTTTTTATTTCTGAATTTCAATTTTATTCTATTTTTTTTCTGTAACAAAGAAGGTTTTACCAGAGAAACACAACTAAATATGTATTGTCCAGATTCTTCAGTTTTTAGAAATGTCCCACATGTGGCTCTAGTGCGCTCGTGGAATAAAACACAAGCCCCAGAAGCAAAGAAGCACCTAGTGCATTTTGGTGCCTCTTTTTTATTAGAATATATTTTAGGCAGCATGCCAGGTTTGGAGAGGTGTTGAGGTGCCAAAACAGTAGGAATCCCCCAAAACTGACCCCATTTTGGAAACTGCACCCCTCAAGGAATTAATTTATGGTTATTGTTACCATTTTGACCCCGTAGTTTTTTCACAGCGCGTATTTGAATTGGGCTGTGAAATTAAAAGAATGACAATTTTTCCAATAAGATGTCATTTTTGATCAGAATTTCTTATTTTCACAGGGAACAAAATGCCCCATTTTGTTGCCCAATATGTCCTGAGTGCGGCAATACCCCATTTGTGGTGATAAACTGCCGTTTGGGCCCATGGGAGGGCTCAGAAGGAAAGGAGCGCTATGTGTTTGTTGGAGTCCAGATTTTGCTGTATTGGTTTTCGGGTGCCATGTCGCATTTGCAGAGCCTCAGAGGTATCAAAGCAATGGAAACCCACCAAAAGTGACCCCATTTTGGAAACAAAACCCCTCAAGGAATTTATTTATGGGTGTTGTGACCATTTAGACCCCACAGTTTTTTCACAGAACTTATTTGAATTGGGCTGTGAATTTAAAAAGAAAAACTTTTTTCCAATAAGATGTAGTTTTGGCTCAAAACGTCTTATTTTCACAACGAATAAAATACCCCATTTTGTTGCCAAATTTGTCCTGAGTGCGGCAATACCCTATTTGTGGCCATAAACTGCCGTTTGGGCCCATGGGAGGTATTAGAAGGAAAGGAGTGCTATGTGTTCTTTGGAGCAGAGATTTTGCTGGATTGGTTTTCGGGTGCCATGTCGCATTTGCAGAGCCCCAAAGGTATCAAAGCAATGGAAACCCACCAGAAGTGACCCCATTTTGGAAACTACACCCCTCAAGGAATTCATTTATGGGTGTTGTGACCATTTAGACTCCACAGTTTTTTCACAGAATTTATTTGAATTGGGCTGTGAATTCAAAAAAATGAAATTTTTTCCAATAAGAGGTAGTTTTGGCTCAAAATTTCTTATTTTCACAAGGAATAAAATGCCCCAATTTGTTGCCCAATTTGTCCTGAGTGCGGCAATACCCCATTTGTGGTGATAAACTGCCGTTTGGGCCCATGGGAGGCCTCAGAAGGAAAGGAGCGCTATGTGTTCTTTGGAGCCCAGATTTTGCTGGATTGGTTTTCGGGTGCCATGTCGCATTTGCAGAGCCCCAAAGGTATCAAAGCAATGGAAACCCACCAGAATTCACCCCATTTTGGAAACTACACCCCTCAAAGAATTTATTTATGGGTGTTGTGACCATTTAGACCCCACAGTTTTTTCACAGAATTTATTTGAATTGGGCTGTGAATTCAAAAAAATGAAATTTTTTCCAATAAGAGGTAGTTTTGGCTCAAAATTTCTTATTTTCACAAGGAATAAAATGCCCCAATTTGTTGCCCAATTTGTCCTGAGTGCGGCAATACCCCATTTGTGGTGATAAACTGCCGTTTGGGCCCATGGGAGGGCTCAGAAGGAAAGGACCACCATGTGGCCTACTGGGAATTTTCTGGTGCTAAGTCGTGTGTGCAGAAGCCCCTGAGGTATCAGTACAGTTGAAACCCCCGAGAAGTGACCCCGTTTTAAAAACGACACCCCTTAAGGAATTCATCTAGAGGTGTAGTGAGCATTTTGACCCCACAGGTATTGTGTAAAAGATAATGCGCAGCAGATGGTGCAGAGTGAGATTTGCAATTTTCTATATATATGCCATGTCAGTGTCCGATATATTGTGCCCAGCATGTGCCACCGGAGACCTACACCCCATAAACTGTAATGTTGGCTCTCCCGGGTACGGCAATACCCTACATGTGGCTGTTATCAGCTGCCTGGGCACACAGCAGGGCTCAGAGGGGAAAGAGGAGGAGGGGTAAGCTGTGCGAAGTGGATCAGAGCGAGTAAAACTGGGGTAAATTAAAAATAAAGGGATGGATGATAAATTTGAAAACACTCTTTCATACAGAGCTCTGGTTTTTCGGGACACGCGTCACATTGATATATTGTGTCCTTCCTTATCCCCCTCTTATAGCAGACTCTGCACCTCTTTTGACTTTTTCCCTTCTTGCCAGTTTGGGGAACTTCTCCTAAAAAGTGTTGCCCTGGTACGATGCCTGTGGCCCCGCTTCCAGAAGTACTGTAAGGCTTCAGGACTTGATCTGACAAGTCCACCCCTCCCATGTACCTATTGTAGTCCAGGATGCAGTCTAGTTTGGGGGTCCCTGTATTGGTACCTCGTACAGGTACATGGGTACTGGTGTGGCATCTCCCTGGTCTTGTACTTGACACACAATATGTTGCTGCTAGATTGTGCCCTGCTCTCACCCCTTCTGAGGGTTTGCCCAAGCAGAGTCTTAGGGAGGCCTCTCAGGTTTCTTCTAGCAGTGCCGCATGCCGCAGGACTTCTGGAAGCGAGGCAGTTGAAGAGTGAGACGCTGGTATAAAAATTATCCAGGTAGAGGTGGTAACCCTGGTCCAGCAGTGGGTGCACCAAATCCCACACAATTTTTGTATTAACTCCCAGTAAGGGGGGGCATTCTGGGGGCTGAGAACTGGTGTCCTTCCCTTCATATATCCTAAATTTGTAGGTATACCCTGATGCACTCTCGCACAGCTTATACATCTTCACGCCATACCTTGCCCTCTTACCCGGCAGGTACTCGCGGAATTGAAGCCTCCCTTTCAAATGTACCAAGGACTCATCTATAGAAATACACTTCTCGGGGGTGAATGCTGGGAAAACCGGGCACTGAAACGGTCTAATAGGGGTCTCCGTTTATACAAACGGTCAAAACTGGGGTCATCTCGGGGTGGGCACGGCTCATTATCAGTATAATGTAAGAAGCGAAGTATTGCCTCATTTTTATTTTATTTTTTAGTTTCCAGCTCAGTTCTGAAGTTGCTTTGAGGGGCCCATATATTAGAAACCCCTATCAAACACCCCATTTCAGAAACTAGACCCCTCAAAGTATTCACAACAGCATTTAAAAAGTTTATTAACCCTTTAGGCGTTTCACAGGAATTTAGAGCAAAGTAGAGGTGACATTTAATTTATTTAATTTAATTTATTAGGCACCATGTCCGGTTTGAAGAGGTCTTGTGGTGCTAAAACAGTGGAAACCCCCCAAAAGTGACCCCTTTTTGGAAACTAGACCCCTTGAGGAATGCATTGTAGTTTTCATGGGGTGCATGCGACTTTTTGATCAGTTTTTATTCTATTTTTAGGTGGCGTGGTGACTAAAAAAACAGCAATTTTACTATTGTTTTTTATTCAATTTTTTTTACAGCGTTCACCGTGCGCTATAAATGACATATTCACTTTATTCTGCGGGGCGATACGATTACGGCGATACCAGATGTTTATAGTTTTATTTTATGTCTTATGGCGTTTGCACAATAAAATACATTTTGTAAAATATAATTAATTTTTTGTGTTACCTTATTCTAAGAGCCATAACTGTTTTATTTTACCATCAATAAAGCCGTGCGAGGACTTATTTTTTGCGTAACGAACTGTAGTTTCGATCAGTACAATTTTTAGGTACATGCGACTTTTTGATCTCTTTTTATTCCATTTTTTGGGAGGTGAAGTGACCAAACAATTGTGATTGTGGTACGGTTTATTATTATTTTCTCTTACGGCGTTCACCGTGCGGGATAAATAACGACATTGTTTTGTAGTTCAGGACGTTACGGACGCGGCGATACCAATTATGTATAGTTTATTTGTTTATTTATATATTTTTATTAATAATAAAGAACTGATAAGGGAAAAAGGGGGACTTTTACTTTTATTACTTTTAAATCTTTTATTTTCTTATTTTTACACAACTTTTTTTTACTTTTTCACACTTTTTTTACTTTGTCCCACTAGGGGACATGAGAGCAGGAGGCTCTGATCGCTATTCTAATACACTGCACTACATGCGTAGTGCAGTGTATTAGAGCTGTCAGCTGTTCGCTGACAGCAAGCATAGTGGGTCCTGATTTTGTCGGGACCCACTAGGCTTCCGTCGATGGCGTAGCCAGAGTCCATTGTTAGGATTCTGGTTGCCATAGCAGCCATCACGGCCCGCTATCGTGTAGCAGGCCGGCGATGGCAGCTTAACCCCTAAGAAGCCGCGATCGCTATTGAACGCGGCTTCTAAGGGGTTAATCGGCGGGGACCACCGCGATCGGTCCCTGCACACTAAGCTGTGATAGCCTGCTGTCGGAAACAGCAGGTATCACAGCTCAGACACGCGCCGGGGAAAGATGGCGCCGTGTTTACTCAGGTCAGTAATAGTACTGACCTGAGCGCGAACGTTCTACTTAGCAGGACGTACTATTACTGACCTGAGCGCGAAGGGGTTAATAAATAAGTTGAATAATAGTGGTCCCAGCACTGAACCCTGGGGTCACCACTTATTACCGGGGACCATTCAGAGTAGGAATCATTGACCACAACTCTCTGGATACGGTCCTTGAGCCAATTCTCAATCCAATTACAAACGATACTTTCTGAACCTATAGTCCTTAATTTACCCATTAGACGTCTATGGGGGACAGTGTCAAATGCCTTTGCAAAGTCCAAAAACACTATATCCACAGCGGCCCCTCTGTCTAGGCTTCTGCTCACCTCTAAATAAAACAAATCAGGTTAGTTTGACAACTTCTGTCCTTAGTAAAACTGTGCTTTCCGTCACTTATAATGCTATTTTTTGTCACATAATCCTGTATATAGTCCCTCAATAGCCCCTCAAATATTTTCCCCACAATGGCTTACTGGTCTATAATTACCCGGGGAAGGCCTAGAGCCCTTTTCTTAAATAGGCACCACATTTGCCCTGCGCCAGTCCCTTGGCACTATACCAGTCACTACAGAATCTCTAAATATTATGAAAAGGGGGATAGAAATAACTGAACTAAGCTCTTTAAGAATTCTAGGGTGTAACACATCTGGTCCCGGGGCCTTGTGCACATTTATTTTATTTAACTTCGCTTGGACCATCTCTACATTCATCCAATTCAGTATATCAACTGATATATTAACAGCACTGGCACCGGCTACATCAGCTGCTCTTTCTTCTCGTGTATATACAGAGCTACAGAACCCATTTAGTAACTCTGCCTTCTCTTGATTCCCTGTCACCAACTCCCCATTACTTAGGTATGTCCCAACAACTACCTGTGTACTGCCTATCAGTATATAGATATATTCCAGTACATTAAAGTTTATAAATAAAAAAGTAAAAAACATTTTTTTAATTCATGTTAATTTATTTTATTTAAATACAGTTTTTACAATAAACATTAAAATAAAAGTCTCAGTACATAAAATATACACATATTCGGTATCGTGGCGACCGTAATAACCTGCACAACAACAAATTTATAGCGTCATTTATGATGTATACGCTGTAAAAAATAAAATAAAAACTGCTTTCTTTAACTTATTAATGTGAGGCACGAGGCGTTATGAATTTAGTGCTTCCATGTGCCTCACCTTAATAGTAATTAACCCCATCATGTACCTCACACATTAACCCAATGTCGTCCATTATGACTGTGAGGAACATGATGGGGTTAATTACTATTAATGTGAGGCACATGGAGGTTCAAAATTCATCAGAGGCACTCGTGTGTTGTGAGAAGGCTGCAGCAGAATTCTGAGGACTTTGGGTAAAAAGACTGCTTCGCGAGGTCACACAGCCGCTGCAAGAATGTGCCTCACTTTCATGGACTATCAGGAACACGGGGAGACCGCACAGACTGGATGGGGCAGTGAAATTTGGCAATGAAGAGGTAAAAGAGTGCTTTATTTCACCTAGACAAAAACATGGAGGAGGATTCGAAAATTTGTTCCGCAACCGAAATACCTCAAACTCCCTGAGTCTTTAGTTCAAGTAAAAGAAGTACTATAAAAAAAACAAAAAACTCCTTGGGTGGATTCTGCAAATGCAGAAAACATATTTAGAATCCTATTCCCAGCAGATATCCACTTCAGTACTGGTTTCCCCGCTGTGCTCCAATGGTTTAGGGTTGTCAAAGGAACAAATAATAGAAATTGGTTTTGGGTAATACCTCCACGATTTGTCTGCACTAGTTTCATCTGAGATCCACTGCAGCATAGGGAAAAATCTGGATTTTCTTAGGTAACGTGCTTGTTTTTACTATATGATCCTGGGAATCTTGTGACTGACAGGTAACTACCCTCTTCTTCTTTATAGCACGTAGCAATCGAGGGCTAGAGTTTCTTGTTTTCTGTTGTCGACTTGTCTTGACTCTTGTCGTTTATCACACAAAACACACACCATGTCAATTCACACACTGATCATGCATTGTCTCGACTACTGCGAAACCTTCCTAATTGGCTTTCCCTTCACCTGACCGTGCGCAGCATCGGCCTTAATAAATGTCACTGCCAGACGCTTTTACTTCACTCATCAATCTCCTGAAAAATAGTTTTACAGTGTGCGAATAGAATGCCAAATAGGACACATCATCATTAGAGTCTGTTCATATTTATCTATTTCAAGTCCATTTTATATAGTGTAACCTACACACATCAGACACTTTTATGTGCACCATAATGGAGAACTCCCAGAGCTATGTAAAAAGGTGTACATGAATATTGTGGGGGGTAGGGGGGGGGGACGGGACAATTTCAAATTGCAGAATTATTAGTTTCAGAAGTTAATTGGCAGAATCCTGCCCCCATGACAACACTTCCTGCTTTATCAGTCTTTGTTCAACCTTGTCATACTGGTGCATCTAAATCAACATTAATATTTATATCTTGACTAGCTTTGAAAGTTGTGTGTCTATGTCTATACATTGATGTGAATAGTTATTTTAATATACATAATGTCCCTATGACAAGGCTGAAAAATACTAAAACACAACCAGAAATTATTATTACTTGGAGCACAGGAGTAAAGGAGCTGCAGGTTATCCTGTAACCTAAATTTTTCAGCTGTTTTTATGTGAATGGTATGGGGGGGGGGGGTCACTCCAGAACAGGGCGCAGATAAAGTTGAATCCTGTAGTAGAGCAGGTTAACGTCCGTTCCCTGCTCTACTATTCACTGTATAACGCTGGTCGCTCATGGCTCAGCACAGACAGGTGCGATGACGTCATTGACTCGCGCCTGTCAGTGCTGAGCCGTGAGCAGCTCAGCACGAAAGTATTCAGAGTCCGCTGCACTTCTGCCATATACTGGCAGCTTATTGGTCCACGGGGTCCTCAATGCCTGCCCAATTTTTTTTTTTGTTTCGCCTCAATGCCCACCCCAATGGTAATATATATACACTAATGTAAATCTTAGAAAATGCAAGGGACTTGTTACTCTAGATCAGGGGTGTCAAACTTATTTTCACAGAGGGCGACATCAGCCTTCTGGTTGCCTTCAAAGGGCCTATTGTAATTGTAAGGCCTGATTTACACGAGCGTGTGCGTTTTGCGCGCGCAAAAAACGCTGCGTTTTGCGCGCGCAAAAGGCATTTGACAGCTCCGTGTGTCATCCGTGTATGATGCGCGGCTGCGTGATTTTCGCGCAGCCGCCATCATAGAGATGAGGCTAGTCGACGCCCGTCACTGTCCAAGGTGCTGAAAGAGCTAACTGATCGGCAGTAACTCTTTCAGCACCCTCGACAGTGAATGCCGATCACAATATACAGCAACCTGTGAATAAAAAAAGACGTTCAAACTTACCATGAACTGCCTGCTTCCTCCAGTCCGGTCTCCCGGCCGTTGCCTTGGTGACGCGTCCCTCTCTTGTCATCCGGCCCCACCTCCCAGGATGACGCGGCAGTTCATGAGACCGCTGCAGCCTGTGATTGGCTGCAGCCTGTGCTTGGCCTGTGATTGGCTGCAGCTGTCACTTGGCCTGAAATGTCATCCCGGGAGGTCGGACTGGAGGAAGGAGCCTGGACTTATCGGTAAGTCAGAACTTCTGTTTTTTTTTACACGTATATGTATATGGCGATCG
This sequence comes from Rhinoderma darwinii, assembly GCF_050947455.1. Taxonomy (NCBI): domain Eukaryota; kingdom Metazoa; phylum Chordata; class Amphibia; order Anura; family Rhinodermatidae; genus Rhinoderma; species Rhinoderma darwinii. Next base: position 50,244,705 of record NC_134699.1, read on the forward strand.
AAAGTCACTGTCCATGGTGCTGAAACAGTTTAAGTCTTTCAGCACCGTGGGCAGTGACTGTCTCCTGACGTCGCGTACCCACCCGAACATTTTTTGCCGGGTTCGGTCAAAACGAGTTCAGCCGAACCCAGTGAAGTTCGGTGCGCTCATCTCTAATTTCAAAAAAATCTAAGTGTACCGAGGCACACTGAAAGCCAATTTCCCAACTGCTGACTGATATTTTTTAAAAAGTAACTTTTATTAATTTTGCCACTAAGAATGTCCAGGTGGACATAAACAATAAGTACAAACAGTTAAAAGTTATAGCCGATATTGCTGCCACACACGCTCAGATTGCGCTCCGTCTGTATGTATTGCCAGACAGAGCACAGAGTACTAGAATTTGTCCAGTGACAGGTATAACAGCTAGACAGCTGCAGACTGCCGTGCTGAGACAGATGTAAGGTTAAATTCAAAGTTAGATTCGCGTGCTGGATTAGCTAGACAAATAGGGCTGTTTAAAACAATTTTAGCCCCCCCGACATGTTTCGCTGTCAACACAGCGTCCTCAGGGGATCAAAACGGGGCTAGTAGCCCTGAGGACGCTGTGTTGACAGCGAAACATGTCGGGGGGGCTAAAATTGTTTTAAACAGCCCTATTTGTCTAGCTAATCCAGCACGCGAATCTAACTTTGAATTTAACCTTACATCTGTCTCAGCACGGCAGTCTGCAGCTGTCTAGCTGTTATACCTGTCACTGGACAAATTCTAGTACTCTGTGCTCTGTCTGGCAATACATACAGACGGAGCGCAATCTGAGCGTGTGTGGCAGCAATATCGGCTATAACTTTTAACTGTTTGTACTTATTGTTTATGTCCACCTGGACATTCTTAGTGGCAAAATTAATAAAAGTTACTTTTTAAAAAATATCAGTCAGCAGTTGGGAAATTGGCTTTCAGTGTGCCTCGGTACACTTAGATTTTTTTGTAATTATTACGTGCCTGCCAACTGCTGGGGTCTTCCCAGTACTCATCTCTAATTTGACACTCCGTTTGGATGTTTGTAAACAGAAAAGCACGTGGTGCTTTTCTGTTTACATTCATCCTTTTGACAGCTCTTGCGTGATTTTCGCGCATGCAACGCAGTAGCGTCCGTGTGGCATGCGTTGTTTTCACGCACCCATTGACTTCAATGGGTGCGTGTTGCGTGAAAAACGCACGATTATAGAACATGTCGTGAGTTTTACGCAACGCACTCACGCTGCGCAAAATTCACGCATCGTCTAAACTGCCCCATAGAGTAATATAGGTGCGTACGACACGCGTGAAAAGCACGCGCGTCGCACGCGCGTATATTACGCTCGTGTAAATGAGGCCTAAGACTGTATAAATGTAACAGCTCGCATAACTGTTAAGGAGTAGTTAGATTTATGTTAATCCACAGTACTCCCAATGGTAATAATGATCCTCCTGTGCTCGACACACTAAAAGTGCCCTCTCAGTAACCGTGCCTCCACACGTTAATAATGCCCCAGTTGAGCGCCCTGTAGATAGCCCAACACACACACACACAGCCCCCTGTAGATAGCCCAACACACACACAGCTTCCTGTAGATAGGCCGACACACACACACACACACACACACACACACACATACACCCACACAGCCCCCTGTATATAGCCCAACACACACACACACACACACACACACACACACACACAGGCCCCTGTAGATAGCCCAACACCCGCCCTTGTACAGAGCGCCGCATTGCCTCCCCTTGTACAGAGCGCCACACTGCCCCCCCCTTGCACAGAGTGCCCCACTGCCCCCCTTGTAATAGCGCCACCCCCCTGTAGATCACTCCCTCTAGGAGCGGAATCCCCAGCCAGAGCATAGTCCGGGGATTCCGTTCCTAGAGGGAAGCCCCTGACATCAATGTCCATGTGTGGATAGTGACGGCATGGGTTTCCTCTAGGAGCGGAATCCCTGGCCAGATCATCGGCAACAGGGATTCTGCTCAATCAGTAGCCACTGACGTCACTGTCCATATATCGACAGTGAAGTCCAGGGCTTCCCCGGGCACAGTGCTTAAAGTAGCGCTGTGCCCAGGGAATCCTCGGCGAGTGTAGGAGCTCACTCTGCTCCTCCATTCTGAACTAATGCTGAAGCAGGGAGCTGATGGTTCCCTGCTTCAGTATTGGGTTTAATTGTATCTGCGTCCTGAGAACGCAGATACAGTTGACAGCGGGACATACCCCAGACCGCCGAAGACAACACCCGGAATCCGGAACTGTGCCGCTAAATCCGGGATGGTTGGGAGGCCCCCCATAGGCTTGCGCTCTGCCAGATGTAACTCACATTTAGCAGGGTACGCGGCGGCGGTCTGAGTGAGGTCGGTGCCGGCCCGGGAATGAACCAGTCCAGTCACCTGACCTGAGTCAGTCAGCTCACGTCACTGACGTGAGGTCAAGTGATTGGAGTGGTCCACCTCCGTCACTGAACTAACTCAGACTTATTCACTTGGCCACAGCCTGCATATTTTCAGATTAAAAATATGCCCGCGGCCGCCTACTCTTCCCTTTACTCTGTGCATGTCCTTTTTGGCGCATGCGCAGTGCAATGTTTTGGGAAAACTAAACTCCAGACGGTGTTTTTTTTCTGCCGGACTGCAAAAAAAAAAACACCTGTTTTTGCGGACTTAGAAGTCCTGCTGTTGTGGCTGTGGCGCTGCATGTAAAAACCTGATTCCGATTTTTACATGCAGCGGACCACATAAAATAAGGTGGCGTGCCTTGTGTTTGACATGTGGCCTCTAGATGATTTACAGGGAATGTAGGTTCTAGCCTATTTATTGGGAGATAATGATACAGTACCTGGTCGAGACCCATTTACAGATTGTAAAAAAAAAAAAAAAAGTGCGAGACTTCCTCATAAAAGGGAAGACCATAATATTGACATCTTTCTAGATGTTCCGCTAAAGGAACTAGAGGGCACAGAATAATACCAAGCCACACCATCTTTATTATTCTCATTTGGAGATGAAAGCAAGCAGTAGAGGATTGGTCATCAAAGGTGGGGAATAAAGTTATTTTGAATTGTGATCAATATAGATCAAGTGTACTTCGTTACTAAACCATAATAATAACTATGACATCTTGACGAAAGATCCTATGGATAAATATCAACATGAGTTATTGGTACTCCTGAAAGGGGCACTTGAGGAAGGTTTGATTGATCGTCACAAATTAAAAAATTTTTGTACCATAAATTCCCATCCATTGCCGCCTTCTATGGGCTTCCAGAAGTCCACAAAGGGCTGGAACCCCTTAAATGTAGACTGATTGTATCTGGGATGGGCAATCTTACACAGAATAGGCACGTATATAGACAAAACTTGTGGCCCTTTGTCTTTGCACTTCCATCTTACACCAGGGACACCACTGACCTTCTTAATAAATTGGATGGTATTGTGAACAAACCTACCATATGTCAGGCCTCAATAGATGTGGAGGCCCTATATAGTTCAATTCCACATGATAAAGGCCTAGAAGCAGCTATTTACTATTTAAAGAGGCTCTGTCACCAGATTTTGCAACCCCTATCTGCTATTGCAGCAGATAGGCGCTGCAATGTAGATTACAGTAACGTTTTTATTTTTAAAAAACGAGCATTTTTGGCCAAGTTATGACCATTTTCGTATTTATGCAAATGAGGCTTGCAAAAGTACAACTGGGCGTGTTGAAAAGTAAAAGTACAACTGGGCGTGTATTATGTGCGTACATCGGGGCGTGTTTACTACTTTTACTAGCTGGGCGTTGTGTATAGAAGTATCATCCACTTCTCTTCAGAACGCCCAGCTTCTGGCAGTGCAGACACAGCCGTGTTCTCCAGAGATCACGCTGTGACGTCACTCACAGGTCCTGCATCGTGTCAGACGAGCGAGGACACATCGACACCAGAGGCTACAGTTGATTCTGCAGCAGCATCAGCGTTTGCAGGTAAGTCGATGTAGCTACTTACCTGCAAATGCTGATGCTGCTGCAGAATCAACTGTAGCCTCTGGTGCCGACACGATGCAGGACCTGTGAGTGACGTCACAGATCTGCACTGCCAGAAGCTGGGCGTTCTGAAGAGAAGTGGATGATACTTCTCATCAGAAAGCCCAGCTAGTAAAAGTAGTAAACACGCCCCGATGTACACACATAATACACGCCCACTTGGACTTTTACTTTTAAACACACCCACTTGGACTTTTGCAAGCCTCATTTGCATAAATACGAAAATGGTCATAACTTGGTCAAAAATGCTCGTTTTTTAAAAATAAAAACGTTACTGTAATCTACATTGCAGCGCCGATCTGCTGCAATAGCAGATAGGGGCTGCAAAATCTGGTGACAGAGCCTCTTTAAACACCAGGAGTAGCTAACATAATCTTCTGGCACTACGACTAATTGAATATGTCCTCACCAATAACTAATTTCTCTTTAATGGTAAATTTTTCCACCAGCTCGGGCACTGCTATGTGAAGCCCATGTGCACCCACCTGCGCAAATTTGATCCTGGGCTAGTGGGAGGACAAGTTTTGTTTTCTCGGACGAGAATACTGAGTGGACTAGGTTCATAGCTATGTGGGCGAGATATATAGATGACATTCTGGTGATCTGGTCGGGTACAGAAGATGACTTTGAGGACTTGGTCCGTAACGGCCTGAACTATAAAAATATAATGTAATTTATCCCGCACAGTGACCGCCATAAAAAAATAAATAAAACTATACTGGAATCGCTATTTTTAGTCACTTCAGCTCCCAAATAATTGCATAAATAGGGATCAAAAAGTCGCATGTACCCAAAAATGGTACCAATAAAAACTAGTTTGTTCCGCAAAAAACAAGCCCTCACACAGCTTTCCTGATAGAAAAATAAAAACGTTGTGGCTCTTAGAATATGGCGACACAAAAACGAAATAATTTTTTTAAAACTGTGATTTTTATCGTGCAAACACCGTAAAACATAAAAAACCTATATACATATGGTATCGCCATAATCGCATCGACCCACAGAATAAATTAAATGTAATTTATAGTGCACGGTGAACACCCTAAAAAAATAAAAAACAATAGAAATTTTGACGGCCTAATTACACTAAATTCAGCAAAAAACCTATGGGATCAAAATGCTCACTATACCCCTAGATTCTTTTTAGGGTTGTAGTTTCCAAAATAGGGTCACTTCTGGGGAGTGTCCACTGTTTTGGTCCCTCAGGGGCTTTACAAATGCGACATGGCACCCGAAAACCAATTGAGTAAACTTGAGCTCCAAAAGCCAAATAGCACTCCTTCCCTTCTGAGCCCCGCTGTGTGTCCAAACCGCCGTGTATTACCACATATGGGGTATTGCCGTAATCTGGAGAAATTGCTTTACAAATCTTGGGCCGTTTTTTCTTCTTTATTCCCTGAAAAAACTGATCATTTCTAAGTTTTATTGGAAAAAATTTAGATTTTCATTTTTACGGACTAATTCCACTAAATTCAGCAAAAGAACTGTTGGGTTAAAATGCCCACTATACCCCTTGATAAATTCCTTGAGGGGTGTAGTTTGCCAAATGGTGTCTTTTTGGGGGTGTTTCCACTGTTTTGGCACTACAAGACCTCTTCAAACCTGACATGGTGCCTAAAATATATTCTAATAAAAAGGAGGCCCCAAAATCCTCTAGGTGCTCCTTTGCTTCTGAGGCCTGTGCTTCAGTCCATTACCACATTAGGGCCACGTGTGGGATAATTCTAAAAACTGCAGTATCTGGGCAATAAATAGTGAGTTGCGTTTCTCTGGTAAAACCTTTTGTGTTACAGAAAAAAATTGATTAAAATGGATTTTCCGACAAAAAAAATACATTTGTAAATTCCCCTTCTACTTTGCTTTAATTTCTGTGAAACACCTAAAGGGTTATGAAACTTTCTAAATGCTGTATTAAATATTTTAAGGGGTGCAGTTTTTAAAATTGGGTGACTTATTGGGGTTTCCATTATATAAGGCCCCCAAAGCCACTTCAGAACTGAACTGGTACCTGTAAAAATAGGTTTTGGAAATTTTCTTGAAAATGTGAGAAATTGCTGCTAAAGTTCTAAGCCTTGTATCGACCTAGAAAAATAAAAGGATGTTCAAAAAACGATGCCAATCTAGTAAGTAGACATATGGGAAATGTTAATTAGTAACTATTGTGTGTGGTATTACTATCTGTCTTACAAGCAGATACATTTAAATTAAGAAAAATGCTAATTTTTGCAAATTTTCTCTAACGTTTGGTGGTTTTTGGTGATTTTATTGATCACATTTTTCCACTAACATACAGTACAATATGTCACGAGAAAATAATCTCAGAATCACTTGGATAGGTAAAAGCATTCCCAAGTTATTACCACATAAAGTGACACGTCAGATTTGAAAAAATTGGCTTCGTCCACGAGGCCAAAACACGCTCAGTCCTGAAGGGGTTAATCAAGCTGACCACAAATAAAACCGAATGGGGTCATTCGTACAGTGTGTACATATGACTCGGAGGCCTCAGGTGTATGGAACATTATTACAAAATACTAAACATTACTTAAAGGGGCATTCCCATCTTTGACATTTATGGCATATCCGCAGGATATTACATAAATGTCCGATAGATGCGGGTCCCACCTCTGAGTCCTGCACCTATCTCTGGAACGGGGCCCCCTAAATCGGCTCCCGCTGCGTCCCGGCCACTTCCTGGTTAGGTGGTCGGGAGTTACGGAAACAGCTGAGCCATGCTACGCTGTTTCAGTAACTCCCATTAACTTCTATGGAAGATACGGAAACAGCATAGCTCAGCGAGCACTCGGCTGTTTCCATAACTCCCGACCACCTAACTAGGAATTGTCCGGGAAGCAGCGGGAGCCGAAAAAGGGAGAACGGGGTTTAGGGAGCCCCTGATTTAAAGAACATGTTACCATAACAGCCCACAATAACTTAAAGAACAGGGAGGAGTAATGGTGACAGAGTAATGGAAGTAAAGGCTCATTCCCATGCGGCCACTGTAAGGCTTGTCCTTTTATTCAGACTGGTTCTATGTACAGTGATCCGTATATTGAGAGTCCATGTGGCCAGGGGCTTCTCTAACTGCAAAACTTCAGGAATTGTCTACATCTGTTTGTGTATATCCGATTTGAGATATGTTGGCAAAACCGTAAGAGAATTTAGGAGAAGGATCCTCAAACATACATGTTATTGATGCACGTGAGGGTGACTGTCTGTAGCCCGTCTAATAGGGCTGTCGGTGGGTGGCACTAGTTGAGGGTAAAAGGACAGGGTTTTGGCCTTGTTGACAGGTCTTCTCTTTTTTGCATTGGTAACCTGACCTGGATATCCCTAGTGGCATACCAGACCCACTATTTACCCCTGAACCGCAAGTAGTAACGGTTCTAGTAACAATTTGCATGTGGTATATCACACCCTTATACATGTAGTTAGGTTACGTTTACAGTGCTGTTGGAATTGCTGTCTTTTGTATAGGTGAAGACACCTGATTAACATCCTCATGACCGCTCTAAAGGTTACGATTTATATTGATGGTCTTCCTGTGACTACTTGTTTAAATTGACCTCAATAGGGTTAACGTTCTAGCTGCTGATGGCTTATTCGTCAGTTCTGTGATTATATTTAAATAGTATAGCCAAGATTAGTCCTGTGTAATGCATCCATGGGCTAACTGAATAGAAGTAAACTTGGCATCAGTCATGTGACCCCTGGCATTTAATCAACACTATCCAGGTATCTAGCAGGTTAAAAGTAGTTTATTTTTAAAAAAATTTCTAAGTAAACTCATTAACAACATGACCGCATCTCCTACAGACAGGTAGCCATGTTATACATCACCTAAGGACAGGCAGCCATGTTATACATCACCAAAAAAATGAAATACCCCCTTTAAAGGGGTTGTCCCAAGTTGATAAATGGAGCTATAAAGCTCCCCCATGTAAAAATAAGAAGAATTCTAATTACCTGTCCGTCGTCCAGCGATGTCGTTTTCTTGCTATTCTTGATTGAAGTTGCGGTCGGTCCCTCTTTGTATTCTGCTCGTTGCCTAGGTTCCCGGCCACCGCTATTTACCTTTAGCGGTGGCCGCGCATGCGTAATGACATCCTCTGCGTCCGGAGCAGAGGATGTCATTTGCTCGTGAACGCGCATCTCGGCGCTTCTCGGCGCATGCGCAGAAGATGCAGTGGAAAGGCACCCGTCGCAAGGAGAAGTCTGCGCTCCGCTAAAGGTAAGTGTGTATATGTTTGTGTGTGTGTGTGTGTGTCTGTGTATATATGGGTGTGTTTGTGTATATGTGTGTGTGTGTGTGTGTGTGTGTGTGTGTGTTTATGTGTGAGTGTATATATGGGTGTATTTGTGTGTATGTGTATATGTTTGTGTATATTTTTGTGTTTGTGTGTGTATATGTTTGTGTGTGTGTGTGTGTGTTTTTGTATATGTGTGGGTTTGTGTATGTGTTTGTGTATATATGGGTGTGTTTGTGTACATATGTTTGTGTGTATATGTGTATATGTTTGTGTGTATATGTGTGTTTGTGTATATATGGGTGTGTTTCTGTATATGTTTGTATGTGTGTTTGTGTATATTTGGGTGTGTTTGTGTACATGTGTTTGTGTATATGTGTGTGTGTTTGTGTATATATGGGTGTGTTTGTGTATATGTGTTTGTGCATATGTGTGTGTGTGTGTGTTTATGTGTGAGTGTATATATGGGTGTATTTGTGTGTATGTGTATATGTTTGTGTATATTTTTGTGTATGTGTGTGTATATGGGTGTGTTTGTGTATATGTTTGTGTGTATATGTTTGTGTGTGTGTGTGTGTGTGTGTTTTTGTATATGTGTGTGTTTGTGTATGTGTATATATGGGTGTGTTTGTGTACATATGTTTGTGTATATGTTTGTGTGTATATGTGTGTTTGTGTATATATGGGTGTGTTTGTGTATATGTTTGTGTGTGTGTTTGTGTATATTTGGGTGTGTTTGTGTACATGTGTTTGTGTGTGTATATATGTGTGTGTGTGTGTGTGTGTGTGTGTGTGTGTGTTTGTGTATATATGGGTGTGTTTGTGCATGTTTGTGTGTATGTGTGTGTATTTTTGTATATTTGTGTGTTTGTTTATATGTGTGTTTGTGTATATATGGGTGTGTTTGTGTACATGTGTATGTGTGTGTTTGTGTGTACATGTTTGTGTGTATGTGTTTATGTGTGTGTTTGTGTAATATATGGGTGTGTGTTTATGTGTTTGTGTATATGTTTGTGTGTGGTTGTTTGTGTGTGTGTGTGTAGGTGAGTATAAGTATCGGTATTGTTCACATTGATAACTTTTTTTTAATGTTGTTGCAGATTTTGATGTACCGATTGGACTACGTCTTTCGATTAGTTGGACTACTGCGTAGATCTACGTTTTTTGAAAATTTTAATAAAATGGTTAACGAGGGTTTTGTTGGGGATTTCTTATTTCAATAAAAAAAATTGTCTTTGTCTTTTTTTTTCAAACTTTATTAGTGCCTAGATAATGGCAGTTGGCTGATTGACAGCGTCCATTATTAAGGCGGTACTTAGTGTTAGCCGGTGCAGAGGCTAGCACTAACCACCCATTATTACCCCGGTACCCACCACCACCAGGGGTGCCGGGAAGAGCTTGGTACGATCCAGTACCCGACCATCTGTTGTGATGGTCGGCTACTGGGGCGGCCGTAGGCTGGTATTATGAGGCTGGGAAGGGCCAAAAACAGTGGACCTTCCCACCCTTGTAATGCTAGGCTGCTGCTGCTGTGTTGTATAGGGCTGGTTATAAAAATGTGGGGGACCCCCACGTCGTTTTTTTTCTAAATTTAACAATAGACGTTGGGTCCCCCACATTTTTAATAACCAGCCATATACAAGGCCGCAGCAGTCTGGCATTACACGGGTGGGAGGGGCCACTGGCTTAGTACATTCCCAGGCTAATAACACTGTGTTGTATGTGGCTGGTTATGATAAATTGGGTGGAACCCCATGTCTTTTTAATAAAAATAATAAATAATAAAAAAAAAATGACGTGGGGTCCCCCCCATTTTTATAACCAGCCAGATACAACACAGCAGCAGCAGCCTAGCATTACAAGGGTGGGAAGGTCCACTGTTTTTGGCCCTTCCCAGCCTCATAATACCAGCCTGCGGCCGCCCCGGAGCCCGACCATCACAATAGATGGTCGGGTACTGGATCGTACCCAGCTCTTCCCGGCACCCCTGGTGGTGGTGGGTACCGGGGTAATAATGGTGTTTAGTGTTAGCCTCTGCACCGGCTAACACTAAGCCTCCCCTTAGTAATGGACCTTGTCACTCAGACAGCGGCCATTACTAAAGTGATAGTAATAAAACTTGAAAATAAAACACAAAGATATAGATAAAATATTTTATTGAAATAAAGCACCCCCAACACAACCCTCATTAACCATTTTATTGATGAAATAAAAAAGCGTCATCTAAGTAGTCCTCGAAACCGACGTAGTCCAAACACCAAACCTGTAAAAAATCAAAAATATAAAAAAAAAAAATTAAATAAAACATGTCGTAGGCTTAGTTTCACTTTCATGTGTGATACTGACTGTTATACCATGTATAGAAGCCTGCGGCAAAGTTGGCTTAGATACAGGGCAGACAGTATCATACATGGCCATACAGACATTTATACAAACAAACATACATACATACATACAAGCAAACATACATACAAGCAAACATACATACAAGCAAACATACATACAAGCAAGCAAACATACAAGCAAGCAAACATACAAGCAAGCAAACATACATACATGCAAGCAAACATACATACATACATACATGCAAACATACATACATACAAGCAAACATACATACATACAAGCATACATACATACAAGCAAGCAAACATACAAGCAAGCAAACATACAAGCAAACATACATACATGCAAGCATACATACATACATACATGCAAACATACATACATACATACAAGCAAACATACATACATACAAGCATACATACATACAAGCAAACATACATACAAGCAAACATACATGCAAGCATACATACATGCAAACATACATGCACATATACACATACAAACATGACAACATACATACAAGAAAACATACATACAAACATACATACATGAAAACATACATACATGCAAACATACATGCACATATACACATACAAACATGACAACATACATACAAGAAAACATACATACAAACATACATACATGAAAACATACATACATGCAAACATACATGCACATATACACATACAAACATGACAACATACATACAAGAAAACATACATACATGAAAACATACATACATGCAAACATACATGCACATATACACATACAAATATGACAACATACATACAAGCAAACATACATACATACATACATACAAGCATACATACATACATACAAGCAAACATACATACATACACACATACATGCACATATACACATACAAACATGACAACATACATACAAGAAAACATACATACAAACATACATACATACATGCAAGCAAACATACATACATACAAGCAAACATACATGCATACAAGCAAACATACATACATGCAAACATACATGCACATATACACATACATGCACATATACACATACAAACATGACAACATACATACAAGAAAACATACATACATGAAAACATACATACATGCACATATACACATACAAATATGAGAACATACATACAAGCAAACATACATACATACAAGCATACATACATACATACAAGCAAACATACATACAAGCAAACATACATACACATACATGCACATATACACATACAAACATGACAACATACATACAAGAAAACATACATACAAACATACATGCAAGCAAACATACATACATGCAAGCAAACATACATACATGCAAGCAAACATACATGCATACAAGCAAACATACATACAAGCAAACAAACATACATGCAAACATACATACATGAAAACATACATACATGCACATATACACATACAAACAGGACAACATACATACATACATACACATATACACATACATGACAACATACATACATGGAAACATACATGCACATATACACATACAAACATGACAACATACATGCACATATACACATACAAACATGACAACATACATACATACATGCACATATACACATACAAACAGGACAACATACATACAAGAAAACATACATGCACATATACACATACATGACAACATACATACAAAAATAAACTCACTAAGACGTTCCCACGAAGAGCTGAAAGGTCCCGTCACTTTTCTTCTCCCATTCACAATAACAGAGCGGTGGGTGCAGATGACGTAATCACGTGTGCCTGATATGATTACGTCATCTGCGCCACAACGCATTGTTACTATGAATGCGAGCGGCGCCAAGAAGAGGGAAGATGGCAAGTGACGGGACCGTTCAGAGCGCCGTTAGAACGTCTTAGGTGAGTTTATTTTTTTTATATATTTTTAGTTGTTCGCCGGGTGCTGATGCAGCACCGGTACGGCGGCTACAAACATTACATGTAGTGACAGGGTGGGGGAGAAGTTGTTTGCCGAAACGGGGTGAATGTAGTGTAGTGTAGTGTAGTGTTGTTGACATTCACGGTAAGTTCGTCTCAATCGGGCTTACCATGCCCGCTTGAGACGAACATTCTCCCGATGTTGCTAGAACTACAGTATCTAGCAACATCGGGAGCGCGCACACTGCAGAGCGGAGCGGCTTGATTGACATCGAGCCGCTCACGCCCCTTTTTAGAAAAGATAACCAGCACTTGCTGAGTTATCAAGTGTAAAAAAAAGGCACTTAGGAAATGAATTTTAAATTTTTTTTAACAGCAAATGTTTTAAAATTCATTTCCTGCTTAGAATGTTTAAAAAAAAAAATTTGAGTCAACTTGGGACAACCCCTTTAAGTCCAACACCCCCACTACTAGTCATTGCCAGGAAACTGCTGTGGTTATCATTAGATTACATAATAAGTCAAACTTTGATCTCTTTTGGCATATGGACATTATAGAAGGGGGGGGGAGGTCCCCATTTGGAACCCCATCTATTAGCCAGAGGGGAAATCAGCTGATAAGAGCAGCCATGTATTACATTCGGAGCGACCATTTCTATTTCCATTGCAGCTTCTCTCGACAATCAACTCAGTATCCAGGGGACTGACAGAGAAGTGGTTTTCTGATGGCAGATGCTCTCTAAATTGTCAACAAAAATAATTACAATTGCAACAAAGTAGTTTACTGTGGATAAGGGCTAGTTCACACTGAGTTTTTGGCGCTGTTTTTGACGCAGAAACCGTGCCCAAAAAAGCGACATGCTCTTTCTTCCCGTGGTTCCATCTCAATCAATGGGAGGCAGAGAAAGTATTTTTCACTGCGTTTTTTGCCCGCGGCGCTCAATGGCCGTGGCTGAAAAAAAGCCGCAAAGAAAATGCAAGCAGGGCAAAATTCCTGAAGGAATTTTGGGGCAGATTTTTCTGCCTGCAAAAAACTCTGTGTGAACATATCCTAAAAGTTATATTTAAATTACCATCAAATGTGAGTCATAACATACAGATTGGAAATTGACAATTCCTTGAATTAAATGGTTTATACTCTCCCTATAAAGAGCATGTTTTATTTATTACATATAGACAGCACACCATAAACAATACAAGCAGGTCATTTGTAGTGTTAGGCTACGTTCAGACGAGCGTCACAACCTCGGAGTTGAAAAACTGCAGTTTTTCACATCCGAGGTGTACCCGTGCAGGGCACGTTGTCACGAGTCCCCCATAGACTACAGTCTATGGAGGGATGCGTGACACGCAGTAAAATAGGATATGTCTTATTTTTTTCACGGACCCTTCACGCACTCCGTTGAAACAACAGTCATGTGAAGGGCCCCAATGAAATAAATGAGTCCGTGTGACGGCCATTGTTTTAACGGCTGTCACACGGACGTGATACACGCTCGTCCGAGTAAGCCCTTAAGCGCACCAGCACAATCCATTTAATATAATCCAGTTAACCAGTGATAACTATTTTCTTTTTGAAAAGGAGAGGCGATGCTAGGCCTGCAGGGTGTTACAATGGAGACCAGATTTTTTCATACTGATGTGGCCGGCCTCATTTAGCGTATACTCATTTTTCTATTTAAATGGGGGTTTTTACTCTCCCTTTAAATTTTCTACGTGTTGGTGGGTTTTCAAAATCCAATACATAGCAAGTGATTTTCTGGTTACATAAAGTAAGCGCGCAATAGCCAGTTCTCCTGTTTCCTCGGTTTGATCTCTGGGTACTGTGACGTGATAAACCATATTAATTTAATTTAGTATTACCAACCAGTAAGTATGTCATATCAGGCAGTTCCATTACAAGTGCAGAATGTCTTCCCCTCCTGATATAGATCTCGGGTAATTGGAATCAGAACGAATACCTGCTCGGAATAACACATGGAGTTTTATACACCCTGTGGATAACCTACAACTGTCACAACCTTTTTGCTTCACTTAGGAGCCGTTCTCATATCTCCGGCGTCCACTTCAGTTTACCTCCGGAGTGTTGAACAAAAGTCGGAGGCAAACTGATGCTAGAACGGATCCCATAGTTTTCTATGGGATCTGTTCTGGCACGGAGGACATCAGTTGTGGCCTCCCTGGGAGCCAGATCTAAAAACGTTACCTGCAGGGTTTTGGGCTCCAAGGGATGTCCGGCACCGTATCCTATCTATTTTAATGGTGGCGGGATGAACGTGGGGTGCTGCCGCATCCACCTTCCGGCAGCACCCGGAGGGAAGGTGGATGTGAGCTAGGAGCGGAATCCCCGGTTATAGCATTGCCGGGGATTCCGCTCCAGGCAGAGACCCTGACGACTACCCTCCCACCCAGGGCCGGCCTTAGAGGTGTGCGACCTGTGCCGTTGCACATGGCGCATCACCACAGCAGGCTCCCTTCCCCTGCTTGTTTCAGAAGCGCCCGGGCCCGGCGACTCAGCAGTCGCCTTTCTGCCCGGCCGCTTTTTCACTCTGTAGCGTCGCTGCAGCTGTAGCAGCCATAGCGGCTGCTAGCGGCGACACCGGGCATGAGGGCGCCCGTTGGGATGGGGGACAGGATCCCCCATGGCAGGCGGCGCCGCTAGCAGCTGCTGCGGCTGCTACAGTGGCAGCGATACCACTATAGCAGAGCAGGGAGGTATCTCATTTCTCTGCTATCTACTAGCGCCACTAGCTCCCTGAAGGAGCGGATTCCCTGTATGGCCATATGGCAAATATATACAGTGACATCAGGGGCAACTCCTGAAGCGGAATCCCCGTACACAGCTCTGACCCGGGATTCCTCGCCAGGAGAATCCAGGGGGATTTCGCTCCTCCAGGGAGCTATAGTGGCGCTATCTAGGGGGAGTGGGTGCTATCTACATGGGGGCTGTGGACTGTGTTGCACTACCTTCAAGGGGACTGTGGGCTGTGGCGCTACCTTCAAGGGGACTGTGTGGAGCTACCTACAAGGGGGCTGTGTGGCGCTACCTACAAGTGGGCTGTGTGGCTCTACCTACAAGTGGGCTGTGTGGCGCTACGTACAAGGGGGCTGTGTGGCGCTACGTACAAGGGGGCTGTGTGGCGCTACGTACAAGGGGGCTGTGTGGCGCTACGTACAAGGGGGCTGTGTGGCGCTACCTACAAGTGGGCTGTGTGGCATATACAGAGGGCTGTGTGGCATCTACAGGGGCATGTGTGGCACTATATACTGGGGGTGGTGTGGCACTATATACAGGGTGTGGCACTATCAACAGAGGGCACTGTGGTATTTACAGGAGCTGTGGCACTATCTACAAAGGGAACCGTGGCATTATCTACAGCGGGGGGTGTGGCACTATATACAGAGGGAAATGTAGCATTAACTACAGGGGGTGTGTGGCACTATATACAGGGGGGCGTGTGGCAGTATCTACAGAGGGCACTGCGGTATTACCTACAGAGGTTGTGTGGCACTATGTACAGGGGCACATTTTCAGAGCCTAGACTACCATTTTGTGGACCATTGTGGTAAAACGGATGGTAAAAATTTATGACAACTCATGGTTTTGTAGTAAAAATCGTGAAAAAGCCTGATGGCAGCTAATACATTTTTGCATCGGTTGTATTCACTTGAGGGAGAAAAAAAAACTGATGCTGATACAACTGATATATGTGAACGCACTCTTAAAGGGTAACTAAACATTTGACAAATTTCTGACATGTCATAGTGACATGTCAGAAGTTGTGATTGGTGGGGGTCCGAGCACTGAGACCCCCACCAATTGCTAAAACTAAGCTGCAGAAGTGCTCATGTGAGCGCTCATAGACATTCTATTGAGCCCGTACTCTGATACATTGCGATGTTTTCGATGATTAGTACCTAACAAAAGTGGTCTAAGGACGGACAACCAGAGAACCAGTGACAGGTTCATGGGCACCCAAGATTGCGCACCTCATTGATGCACATGAGGAGTGAAGGCTGGCCTATCTGGGCCAATCCCACCGAAGAGTTACTGTACCACAAATTGGCCTGAATCATGTTTTCTTTTATATCATGTGGATGGCCAGGTGAGTCGATTACTTGGCAAAATGGCACCAGGATGCACTATGGGAAGAAGGCAAGCTGAGGGCGGCAGTGTGATTCTCAGGGCAATGTTCTGCTGGGGCTTTTATGTGGATATTACTTTGACACATACCACCTACCTAACCATTTTTGAAGACCAAGTACACCCCTTCTTGGCAACAGTATTACCTAATGACATCTTTCAGCAGGATAATGCCCCCTTGTTCCGGAATGGTTTGAGAAACATGACAAAGAGGTTTTGATTTGGCCACCAAATTTCCCAGATCTCAATCCAATCGTCGAGCATCTGTGGGAAGTGCTGGAAAAACAAGTTGAATCCTCGTATCTTACAAGACTTGAAGGATCTGTTGGTAACGTCTTGATGCCAGATGCCACAGAACACCTTCAGAGTTCATTTGGAGTCCATTCCTTTGTTGGGTCAGAGCTTTTTTTAGCAGCTGGAGGGGAACCTACACAATATTAGGCCGGTGGGTTTAATGTTATGGCGTCCCCTTTTGATTCCATCTAAGATTGTCCTCCTAAAGTGCTCAGTGCCACTCGACATGGGCGACTTGGCGATTCCTTCTATAGTGCAGGTCCGCCAATAGGAAGCTGCTTTTTGTTATTGACACTAGTCACATTAGGTCACAATTCCTGACTTTTTAAGAAGGACTCCTAAGAACATCAGGGGCACTGTAACAAGTATGTAACAGCAATATCTAGACACAAGCTTATTTTTATTTTTTTTTAGTTTAAAAATTATGTCCTGCCTGATCTAACCGAGAAATGTAATATTTAATTGTGGGGCAACCCCTTGAATACAAATACTTTTCTTTTAACCTCTAAATTCTTTTCAGCTATTAATTATATCTGTTTTCGTGAATATGGGGTTCGGGGAAAGCTGGTGGCAAACCAGAGAGCTGTAATGGTGGCTTCCAAGAAACACATATAATGATTTGACTACATAAAACTTGTCTGAAGCTCATAAGATTAGGTTTCCATATTACTTAGTAGGAGTAAGGCCCCATCCCCACGACCGTAGATTTTATCTGTAATTATGGACGCATTAATTTTTATGGCCGACCGTCGTCTTCCCGTACTCCTAACCATGATTACGGGCACGGTCGTGTGCATGGGGCCCAACATTGAGCGTTTATATTGTTATGATTGTACCACGTCTTGTCTCAACTCTTACCCTCCTCTCTTACATTCTAGAGCCCATGTTCCGTGGCAGAGGGTTTGGTGTAGAGTCTGTTCGGCTCATGTTGTATTATGGTGAGTGCTGCAGTTGTTGCTGTTTTGTCACAGGCTTGAACTTAACATAATTGACCTCTAGTCTTGTTTCTGTCCTAGGTGCTACTACTCTGGGAATTTCTACGTTTCAGGCTAAAATAGGACAAGAGAACTTAACAAGTGTTCATTTATTTAATAGATTGCACTTCAAAGAGGTGAGTGTTTCCCTGTGGCAAGTAATATGAGTGTTTGTATGAGCTGCATGCAAATTAGCTCTCCTTTGGAAGAAAGAAAACTGCCTCTCTAGTGCCACCTATAAGTATAACTACTATGTAAGTCAGAGTTTCCCAAACTTTTCGGGTTCGATGCACCCCTGGAAAAAAACAAATTTCCTCAGGGCACCCCTAGCAAAATTTGTTTAGAGAAAGACAGAAAACGGCTAAAAAGCAGCACTACATTCTTAGGGTATGTTCATACAGCGTTTTTTGTAAGGCAGAAAAAATCTGCCTCAAAATCTGCCGCAGATTTTGAATTGACAGCGTTGTTTGACTTATTTTTTTGGGTTTTTTTTGTCTGTGTTTTTTTAAGCCATTGAAGCTAATGCAAAAGACGCAGGCAAAAAGCACTCCAAACGAGCGCCACAGGTTTTTTCTGCCTCCTATTAATTTCAATTGAAGGTCAGAGGTGAAAACCACTTGAAGACCATCAGCCCCCCACTCACAGTAAAATGACCATCAGCCCAGCACTCACAGATGCCCCCTGTAGATAGTGTCACACAGCCACCTGTAGGTAGTGCCACACTGCACCCTAGGGGGACTCATAAATGGTGTAAAAAAAAAAAAAAAGTTTATGGATAAAGTTATTAGTAGGGTTAAAAAAAAAAAAGTTTTCCCATTTTCCCTCTAAATTAATGTAAAAAATAAACAATTAGTATTGCTGCGTCCGTAAAAGTCTGAATTATTACAATACAGCGTTATTTAATTTGCACGATGAATGCCGTAAAAAACAAAATGTAAAACTCCAAAATCGCATGTGAGAAGGAGGAGGAGGAATACCTAATCCTCGGCCACAGCGTTGCCGAAGCTGTGGCCGGGGATTATGCTCCAGGAGAAGTCCCTGACTTCACTGTCCATATATGGACAGTGACTTCAGGGAGTTTTCCTGGAGCGGTCCCCTACTCTTGAAACGGAATCCCTGGACACAGCGGCCGGAGATTCCTCTTCAGGAGAAGTTGCTGACTTCACTGTCCATATATGGACAGTGAAGTCAGGGACTTTTCCTAAAGTGGAATCCCTGGCCACAGCAGCCAACGATGTGGCCAGGGATTCCGCTCCAGGAGAAATCCCTGCCTTCACTGTCACTATATGGACACAGTGAAGTCAGGGACTGCTTCTGAAGCGGAATCCCCACCGCTGTGGCCGAGGATTCCGATCCAGGAGAAGTCCCTCACTTCACTGTCCATATATGGACAGTGAAGTGAAGGACTTCTCCTGGAGCCGTCCCCTACAGGAAGGGAGGTGACTATGTACAAGGGGGCCATGTGGCATTACCTACAGGGGGGGCCGTGTGGCATTACCTACAGGGGGGGCAGTGTGGCACTGCCTACAGGGGGGGCCGTGTGGCATTGCCTACAGGGGGGGCCGTGTGGCATTGCCTACAGGGGGGGCCGTTTGGCATTGCCTACAGGGGGGGCCGTGTGGCATTGCCTACAGGGGGGGCCGTGTGGCATTGCCTACAGGGGAAGCCGTGTGGCATTTCCTACAGGGGGGGCCGTGTGGCATTTCCTACAGGGGGGGCCGTGTGGCACTGCCTACAGGGGGGCCGTGTGGCACTGCCTACAGGGGGGGCCGTGTGGCACTGCCTACAGGGGGGGCCGTGTGGCACTGCCTACAGGGGGGGCCGTGTGGCACTTCCTACAGGGGGGGGCCGTGTGGCACTGCCTACAGAGGGGGCCGTGTGGCACTGCCTACAGAGGGGGCCGTGTGGCACTGCCTACAGGGGGGGCCGTGTGGCACTGCCTACAGGGGGGGCCGTGTGGCACTGCCTACAGGGGGGGCCGTGTGGCACTGCCTACAGGGGGGGTCTGTGTGGCACTGCCTATAGGGGGGTCTGTGTGGCACTACCTACAAGGGGGTCTGTGTGGCACTACCTACAAGGGGGTCTGTGTGGCACTACCTACAAGGGGGTCTGTGTGGCACTACCTACAGGGGGGCTGTTTGTCATAACCCCCAGGGGGGCTGTGGCAGTATCTGTAGAAGGTAGTGTGTGGCATTATCTACAGAGGGCATTGTGTGGCAGAAAATGTACAAATAAAATTCATCCGAAACGGAATCTCTATACATATCAATAACAGGATGTGGTTATATTGCTTGATCTGTGTGTGTGTGTGTGTGTGTGTGTGTGTGTGTGTGTGTGTGTGTGTGTGTGTGTAAGTATATTTATATATATGTGTGTGTGTGTGTGTGTGTAAATAATAGTGAGAGACCCTTACATACATTTATAGTTAACTATCTTAAAAAAAACAACGTTTTAGCATTGTTTGGAGTAGTGTTTGGTGTTTGCTTCACCGTAAGGCCCTGTTCACACAAGAGTTTTCTGCAGGCAGAAAATTCAGCATAAAAATTCTGTCTGGAATTTTGAGGCAGATTTTCATCTGCCTGCACGCGGTTTGCCACGTTTTTTACAGCGTTTTTTGCCCGCGGCCATTGAGCGGCGCAGGCAAAAACGCATCGAAAAACGCTCTCTGCCTCCCATTGATGTCAATGGCAGGTCAGAGGAGTAAACGCCCGAAGATAGGGCATGTCGCTTCATTTTCGGGAAGGCATGTTCGAACATTTTTTACACGTTTTGACGCGGAAACCACATCGAAAAACGCACCAAAAAATGGCCGAAACCGCCTCCTATTGATTTCAATGTGAGGCGGAGGCGGTTTTTTGCTGCGAGTGGTAAAACCGGTTCGCGGGAAAAAGAAGCGACATACCCCTTCTTTGGGCATTTACAGCTCTGACGTCCCATTGACATCAATGGGAAGCAGAGAGAGCGTTTTTGCCCATGGCGCTCAATGGCCATGGACAAAAAATGCGGCTAGCGGCATGCAGGCTGGTCAAAATCTGCCTCAAACTTCAAGACAATTTTGGGGCATAATTTTCTGCCAGCAAAAAACTCTATGTGAACAGGGCCTAATACAGGTTCTCTTGGAACAGATCCAGCAGCAGGTGAGGAAAATGTGCTGGCTGGATTGTGTGTACCAAGATGTCTGACATAGGTGGAGTGGGCAGACTTACATTTACCAGGCTGTGAAAGGGGTGGGGGAGGGAGATGGGTGCCTGTACTTAGATCAGGGATAGATGGAGGCACAAAGGATAATGATGATTATTAGTGTGTAGGACAGTGGGCAGGGAGGGAGCTGCCTGGAATTAGAGCAGGGAAGGACCTGTGAACATAGAGGGGCGTGGCAGTATGCAAATAGCTGGGGGGGGGTGCAAGCTGTCTCCTCAGATGCAGCAAGGGATCATGGGTATGGTGGGTTACAAGACAGGAAACAGTCAGGCCCAGAAACAAGGGATGTAAACAAACAGCAATAGCAGCAGTGACGATGGAGATCAAACACAAACTGGTTAGAAGTTTAATAGGGGCTATTAGGGAAGGCAAACCAAGGCTGGGGGACTCTTTTTAGAATTTTTGTTTTTTCCTGGACAACCCCTTTAAGGGGTTAAAAAAGCCTATATTCCCCTTTTCTGGCGTTCCTATAGCCATGCCTCGCCTGCCACCCCATCTTGTCTGTGCTGCAGGACTCCTGGGATCATGTTTCATCCCATGTGACCGTTGCATCGGTTACATGAGACACAAGGTCATCCCAGGAGGCCCGCAGCACAGACCAAACGGGGGAGCAGGGACGCGTCTGAATGAGACTGAATGAGAACGCCAGGGGAGGTGAATATGGGCTTTTTTTTTGTTTGTTTTTTGTTTTTGTTTTTTTTAATCCCTTCCCCTCCCTTCTTCTCTACAGAGACAAATTTGTCCGATAATCTGCACCAAATGAAACCCTTTTGGTGCAGACTTTTGGTCGGGATTTGCTGCGGACTTATATACTTACATTGCTTACATGCAGTGATCTGCAGTCATTCTGTATATCGTTCTCTCTTTTATCAGGTGTCCTGTAGCTCAATATTTCAGGAGGTGACCCTGCACTGGGAGGTGACCGAGACAGAACGGCAATGGCTTTTACATTCACTTCAAGTAACTGTGGAATCTTATAGAGAAATGAAACAGAATCGAGAATCTGATGCCCATCATTAGGTGAGAGCTGGCACACTGTAGTCATGGCAACTTTTTTACCCAAGTTTGGAAGTCAGATGGCAAAACGTCTTCCTTCCAAACACCTAAGGCTGGGTTCACACGACCTATTTTCAGGCGTAAACGAGGCGTATTATTCCTCGATTTACGCCTGAAAATACGGCTCCAATACGTCGGCAAACATCTGCCCATTCATTTGAATGGGTTTGCCGACGTACTGTGCAGACAACCTGTCATTTACGCCTCGTCGTTTGACAGCTGTCAAACGACGATGCGTAAAATGACTGCCTCGTCAAAGAAGTGCAGGACTCTTATATACATTATATGCAGGACACTTCTTTTGACGTAATTTGAGCCGTTTTTCGTTGAATTCAATGAAGAGCAGCTCCAAATTACGTCTGTCAATGACGCCTCGCAAAATGCGAGGAGGAGCAATTACGTCTGAAATTACGGAGCTGTTTTCTCCTGAACAGACGTAAAAGGAAGCTAGCGTGTGCACATACCCTTAGGTGTCTCCTTGTTATCTGCTCTCTCCAGAATATAAACAGGTTCTTAGTCAAATATTAGTTTTCCTCTCTGATATATTGTTATGTAGAAATGTAACCCTAATTATATCATACATAGTATAATTATGGTTTTATTTTAATTTTTTTGATAATTTATTATTTTTTTTCTTCTGGGGGGGTCTTGAGATGTTGGTTTAGAGGAGATATCTGAGAGCATTTTTATGCTATTGTAATGTATCTAAAATGTTTAGGAATGTTGTAAATATGAATAAAATTACAGTGCCCTAGCACTAGTTTATATTACAAAAAAATATTTTTTTCAAAAATAACCCTTTCAGGACTAATTTTCGTTTTTATGTTTTGGTTTTTTCCTCCCCGCCTTCAAAAGGTCATAACTCTTATTTTTTGTTGACACATTCGCCATACGAGGGCTTAATTTTTACCGGACAAGTTGTACTTTCAAATGGTACTATTTAATATTATGTGCGATGTACTAGGAAACCTATTAATACAATTTTGGGGAATGTCTGGCATTTCAATCACTTTATATTCAATTTTTTGAGGGGTTGAAGTGGCAACCTGCTACGACGTTCACTGTATTGGATAAATATTTTTTGGACGTGGGGGATACCTAATGTGTTTGTTTATTGTTTATTTATTTTTATGTGATGTAGGGGAAGGGGGGTGATTTGAATAAAAACTTTTTTTAAAGATTTTTTTTTACTGTTACTTAGCCCCCCTAGGGGGCTTGAACCTGCGACCATTAGATCGCTTATGCCATAGAGTGCAATATCACAGTATTGCGCTCTATGGCAAAATCAGTGCATTGCTATGGAGACCTGATCACGTGCAGTACAAAACACCCTGCAGACTGCAATTAAATGGAAATAAAAATGAGAAAGTTTTTAGGGTCAGTTCACACGTTGTGTAAATACTGCGGTTTTTCCACAACGGAATTAGTTGCAGAAAATCCGCAGCATAATAAAACCATAGCAGCAAAGTGGATGAGATTTGAACGAATCTCATCCACACGCTCCAAATTTGACCTGCGGTACGGAAATTTTATTCCGCAGCATGTCAAATGTATTTGCGTAAACGCTGCTCATTTGTTGCAGGTTTTCCCTATTGAATTCAATGTGGACGTAAATCCCGCAACAAATAGCAGTTGTGGTTTTTTTCAGCGGGTTCGCAGTGAAAAACGCAACTAAGAAAACAAAAAATATATTATACTTACCCAGAAGTCTGTGTTTCTTCCTCCAGGCCTGCTTCCTGGGATGACGTTTCAGCCCCTGTGAGCGCTGCAGCCAATCACAGGCTATAGCGGCGGTCACATGGGATGAAACGTCATCCCAGGAGGCCGGCCTGCTAAATGCAGCAGACAATCCGGGCGAAAAACTGCCCCACAGTTTGGTGTGGTTTTTCACCCAGAATTCCCTGTGGATACATGATATCGTGGCCCGGTACCAAATGATCCACGTCCCGGTATTGGTCCATGGTCCGGGGGTTGGGGACCCCTGCATTAGGGTATTCTCTATCCTTCTTAGATGCATGTGTTTATACTTGATACATAAGATTCTAGCAAATTATGCTGTGGTAAAAGTCAATTTCTTTATTTTATTTTAGGGGGCACAACCTGCAAGGCAGAAAAGAGGTTACTTGTGGCAGTGCCCTTACTGGTATACGGGGGATCTGTCTGATGCTACATAGAGAAAGCAAATCAATCTTCAATTTTACGGTTTACAATGAATTTTGTTTCACCTGGAAATTTGCATGATGTCAGTGGTGAGGTGGTTAAAGAAATATGCAAGTGCATTTCTGATTTCACTGGATAAGTGGCGCCACCTCTAGCATGGACTGGGACTCTCATGTTTACACAGCCCCCCATTGGTTTCAATGGACAGGTTACTGTACATGGAAAGCCACATCTCCTCTTCCGTTAGGGACCAGGACCCACTCCTCCTCTACGTGAGAATCGCATAGCTGGGATAGGACGCACTATACAAATCAATATTTGGAAAACTTTTTTCCGCTATGCATATGAAATATATGGTCATGTTACTAAACTGTTCTATGCCAGTTTTATGTCTTATGGCAGTACAAAAATAAAAAATTGTATGCTGTCGTTTTTGTAGTTTTTGGAAATAGTTTTACACTGTATTTTAGATTCATTGTAATTCTGTTTACTAGCAGGATAACTCCCATCATTGATGGCTGTGTAAACAAACCATGCTTTAGGACACTTCTGGACAATGTCACCTGTGCTTTGACACACAGCAGTAGAAGATGGAATTCACCAGCAAAGTTCAGCTGTAGGGCTCGGCACAGATCTCCAGCTCCACGCCAGGAAAAGCCTGTCCATCCAGCACACCCACAGAGAGAAAATGAACCGAAATGATGGAGAGGGAAGGAAAACACCCCAAATCTGCAGGTAACACAACGGTTCTGGCTGTGCTACATCTAACAATCCCTCCTCAGCGAGCTGAAGGTGTATGTGATATTTTTTTGTACCTCTACCTCACTCTTATCCATTTTAGCACACAGGTGACTAATATCTGTCAGCCTGCCGAGTACAGACCCTACATGTTTTACAGAATGTAATGGCTTTCCCACCCTCTTAGCTTTTCCAGGCAACCAATCATTGTGAGCAAGCTTTTTCCGATGCAGATGTACTAAAGAGGCTCTGTCACCACATTATAAGTGGCCTATCTCCTACATAAGGAGATCGGCGCTATAATGTAGGTGACAGCAGTGTTTTTTATTTAAAAAAAACGATCTATTTTCACCACTTTATTAGCGATTTTAGATTTATGCTAATGAGTAGCTTAATGCCCAAGTGGGCGTGTTTTTACTTTAGACCAAGTGGGCGTTGTAAAGAGGAGTGTATGACGCTGACCAATCTGCATCATGCACTCCTCTCCATTCATTTAGGCAGCGAATAGGGATCCTGTTAGATCCTTATGTGCTGTCTTATACTAACACATTAACGATACTGAAGTGTTTAGACAGTGAATAGACATTCCACGGGATGTCTATTCACAATCTCTGCACTTCGTTACTGTTTCTGTGGTAGTTACAGCAGAGGAAGCGTGATCTCGTTGTAACCTGTCATCTACAGCGTAATCTCGCGAGATTACGCTTCCTCTGCTGTAACTACCACAGAAACAGTAACGAAGTGCAGAGATTGTGAATAGACATCCCGTGGAATGTCTATTCACTGTCTAAACACTTCAGTATTGTTAATATGTTAGTATAAGACAGCGCATAGCGATCTAAAAGGATCCCTATGCGCGGAGTAAATGAATGGATAGAAGTGCATGATGCTGATTGGTCAGCGTCATACACTCCCCTGTACAACGTCCACTTGGTTTAAAGTAAAAACACGCCCACTTGGGCATTAAGCAACTCATTAGCATAAATCTAAAATCGCTACTAAAGTGGTGAAAACAGATGGTTTTTTTTAAATAAAAAGCATTACTGTCACCTACATTACAGCGCCCATCTCCTTATGTAGGAGATAGGGCACTTATAATGTGGAGACAGAGCCTCTTTAAGTGAACTCTTATCCACTAAGATAGGCGTCCGCAACCTTCAGCACTCCAGCTGCTGTGAAACTACAACTCTCAGCATGCCCTGACAGCTAAATGTTTTATTATGCCACCCAAAGGCTGTCAGGGCATGCTGGGAATTGTAGTTTTACAACAGCTGGAGAGGGCATCCTGGGAATTGTAGTTTTACAACAGCTGGAGAGGGCATGCTGGTAATTGTAGTTTTACAACAGCTGGAATGCCCAAGGTTGCTGACCCCTGCACTAAGATATATTCAAAGGACATAATGATGAGTGGCTTCACTGTAGCCTAGTTACTCCGGTTCAAAACACACGTCCATTAAGTTTCTCAGGTGCAGAAGACTTTAGAAAAAGGGATATGACGAAAAAATAAAAGTATTTAGAGTCCGTGTGAGACGGATCCAGAATACTGCCTGTGTGAAAGAGACCCAAGGCTGGCAGATGGTCCTCCAGTATATATTTGAACAAAAGCCTGGCAAACTATTTATTTAGCTCATTGTCTCTCGTGTTGTTTGGAATTAACATGTCGTTGTAGTTTCTTCCAATAATTCTGCATCCAACTATTCAGCGGGTGTGCTCTTGAGAAATTGTCATTCATAGATGGTGTTAGGCTGAGTTCACACAGGGCGGATACACTGCGTAAAAGCACGCGGCATATCTGACCTGTGCGCCGCAGGGAATTCTGGACGGAAAACCGAACCAAACTGGGGCAATTTTTTCGAAAGAAATGTCCGCTGTGGAAAACTGCAGCACTTAGCCGGACTGCTAGCAGGCCGGCCTCCTGGGATGACGTCACAGTCTACGTGATCGCCACTACAGCCTGTGATTGGCTGCAGCAGTCACGTGGGATGAAACGTCGTTCCAGGAGGTTGCGCTGGAGGGAAGAACACAGACTTCTGGGTAAGTATGAGTTTTTGGTTATTTTCCCCAAGTTGTGTTTTTTGCGGAAGAATCACCACGAACCTGCCGCAAAAAACGCAACGACTGCTATTTTTTTGTGGGTTTTACCTCCCCAATGAGTTCAATGTGGAAAACCCACAATAAATAAGTAGCGTTTACGCAAATACGATTTACATGCTGCGGAATAAAATTCCGCACCACAGACCAATTTTCGTTGTTTTTTCTGCTCCGTATTTATGCAGCGTGTGGATGAGATTTGTTTTATATCATCCACTTTGCTGCTATTGGTTATGTTGCGGAAAAAACGCAGTATTTACACGTTGTGTGAACTGACCCGTAAAGTTCTTTTTTTCTTGTCTGTTTTCAACAGAAGCTTGGACTTCACCACCAGGTATCCTGGCGCTTTCTTCACTGCCAATGACACCATTTCCTATTCGCTATATAGCGCCACTATATTTTGTTATAATCAAAATGACCATTATCAGTATTGACAAGTTGTCTGTTTCTACGCCGTCCTCCCTACTGGGCCATCACCAAAGCACGAGCACTGGAGATTATGCTGTCATATTGTTCATTATAATGCAATGTTAACAAAGAGCCGTATCACAACACATTTTTTTGTGAAAGAATGAACTATATAGCACGGTGTTGGGTTTTAGGACGCAAAATTGCAGATCTGGAGACTATCTGCTCTTCTGTTAATTAATATTAACCACTTCCTGACCTATCTATCTATCATCTATCTATCATCTATCTATCTATCTATCTATCTATCTATCTATCTATCTATCTATCTATCTATCTATCTATCTATCTATCTATCTATCTATCATCTATCTAATATCTATCTAATCATCTCATCTATCTATCTATCACATATCTATCTATCTATCTATTCATCTATCGATCTATCATCTATCTAATATCTATCTAATCATCTCATCTATCTATCTATCTATCTATCTATCTATCTCATATCTATCTATCTATCTATCTCATATCTATCTATCTAATCATCTCATCTTATCTTATCTTATCTATCTATCTATCGCATATCTATCTATCTATCTATCTATCTATCTATCTCATATCTATCTATCTCATATCTATCTATCTCATATCTATCTATCTATCTATCTCATATCTATCAATTCAATTCAAAGAAGATTTTTTGGCAGGACCAAATACACATTAGCATTGCCAAAGCAAGTAAGAAAGAGGGGTTGGGGGATAAGGACACATCTAGGGTCGGGGTTATACAAGTCCATGGCATATCATGTCTCTCTGTCTATGGCATGCAGTGACATATTGTGCCGGTATGCCCACTGTGTTTTCCTCTTCACCCAGCAGGATATATAATTTCTCTTCCATGGAGCTGAAGTCCGGTAAGAGATCAGAGAGTCTCCTGAAGTGCAAGCCCCTCACTGCTGAGTATTTGGAGCAGTGTAGCAGGAAGTGGGCCTCATTCTCCACGGCCTTCTCGTCGCACTGTTGACAGTGTTTTTTCCCTGGGCTGGCAGGTCTGTCTGTATGAGCAGGTTGTGGGCGCTCAGTCTGTAGCGGCTCAGGATCTGTTGGTCTCTGGGGTTTAGCAGTTTCTCCAGATATGGCGCCAGTTTGTGTTCTCTTTGTAGACTCCGGTATATTGTCAGTTTCTGGGATGTCTTTATGTCATTCCTCCAGTCACTAATATATTCCTCTTGGCCCTTGTTTATTGTCTTCTTGATTTCAGCTTTTGTGAGGCCACGCTGAGTGACATTTTCGTCAGGATGAAATGTTCCTGGTTTACAGCAAGGCTTTATGGTGATAGAAACTTTGCCTGCTGCTATGTAGGTGGGCCCAGAATGAGGTACTCCGATGGACTTGGAGAAGGTCCAGAAAATTTCTGTTGGGCTGGAATCCCACCCTGACCAGTCTGGGTATGTGTCCGGACCCCAGACTTCACCGGCATACAGGAGCATTGGGGAAATTATGGAGTCAAAGATTTTAAGCCAGGCCGTCACTGGTGGTTTGAGGTGGTAGAGTTTTCTTCTGATGGCATAGAAGGTTTTGCACGCCTTTTCTTTCAGCATCTCAATAGCTTGTTTAAAGCTTCCTGATTGGTCGATTTCTATTCCCAGGTAGGTGTACCGGTCGGTCACTGTAAGTGTGGCGTTATTTAGTGTGAAGGTCGGGTGCCTGGGGGATTTTGAGTTTCTCCTCTGGAACACCATGATGTTGATTTTCTTTGCATTGATGGGTAGTGCCCACGTGGAGCTGAATTTTTCCAGAATTTGCAGGTTGTTTTGGAGACCTTTCTCGGTTGGTGATGGCAGCAGAAGGTCATCTGCATACAACAGAAATTTCACCTGGGTGCCATTGAGGGAGAGACCTGGTGCTGAGGAGGATTCCAGAGCTGTAGCCAGTTCATTGATGTAGATGTTGAAGAGCGTTGGACTGAGGCTGCAGGTTTGTCTGACTCCTCGGCTCTGCTGGAAATCAGCCGTTCTGCTCCCGTTCACCTTCACGCTGCATCTGTTCTCTGTGTAGGAGCTTCTGATGACGTCATAAGTTTTCCCATATCTATCTATCTATCTATCTATCTATCTATCTCTCATATCTATATATTCAAAGAAGCTTTATTGGCAGGACCAAATACACATTAGCATTGCCAAAGCAAGTAAGAATAAGGAAATTAGGGATAGGAACTGAGGAGTTGGGACGAAGGGGCACATCTAGGGTCGGGGTATACAAGTTCATAGCATATCATGTTTCTCAGTCTATGGCATGCAGTGACATTGTGCCGCTATACCCACTGTGTTTTCCTTTTCACCCAGCTGGATGTATAGATTCTTTTCCTCTTCCATGGAGCTGAAGTCCGGTAAGAGATCAGAGAGTCTCCTGAAGTGAGTGTCCCTCACTGCTGATTATTTGGTGCAGGGTAGCAGGAAGTGGGCCTCATTCTCCACAGCCTCCTGGTCACACTATTGGCACAGTCTGTTCTCCCTGGGCTTGCAGATATCTCTGTGGCGCCTGGATTCGATGACCAGGTTGTGGGCGCATAGTCTGTAGAGCTCAGGATCTGTCTTTCTCTGGGGTTTGTCAGTTTCTCCAGATATAGCACCAGTTTGTATTCTCTCTCTGTAGACTGGTAAATTGTCAGTTTCTGGGATGTCTTAATGTGATTGATTGTTTGTCTGTCTGATTGTCTGTTTGATTGTCTGTCTGATTGTCTGTCTGAGTGCCTGTCTGTCGGATTGAGTGCCTGTCTGTCGGATTGAGTGCCTGTCTGTCGGATTGAGTGCCTGTCTGTCGGATTGAGTGCCTGTCTGTCGGATTGAGTGCCAGTCTGTCGGATTGAGTGCCCGTCTGTCGGATTGAGTTCCCGTCTGTCGGATTGAAGGCCCGTCTGTCGGATTGAGGGCCCGTCTGTCGGATTGAGTGCCCGTCTGTCGGATTGTGTGCCCGTCTGTCGGATTGTGTGTGTCTGTCGGATTGTGTGTGTCGGTCGGATTGTGTGTGTCGGTCGGATTGTGTGTGTCGGTCGGTCTGTCTGTCTGATTGTCTGTCTCAGACAGGCAATCAATCAGACAAGCAATATCAACCAGACAGACACTCAATCAGACAGACAGTCTGATTGTCTGTCGGATTGAGTGTCTGTCGGATTGAGTGTCTGTCTGTCGGATTGAGTGTCTGAGTGTCTGTCTCTAGATGTCAAACCTATGTAGACTTTCGGACATCCACATAGTGCGTAGTAAATCACGTGTGGTACTGCAAGAGCTGTAAGTGTCAGGGATCATTACCATGTATATTGTTTGCAAAAATATTATCCTTACATACATATGTGTATATTACACAAAGATTTGTAAATGAAACAAGATGGAACCTGTATCAGGGGCGCGCCTATGGAGACACCGCCCCTGGAATGCAAGAGGAGTGTACAGAATAACTTACAGCTGAATAGAGCCAATGGGGCTTAAGCACGTCCCACATCTCTAGGGAGGAGTTTTGTGTTTCTTTCTTCAATAAAAAAGTTCAGTTCTTACTTCCTACTTGTCTGAGGGAGGACATGTACCAACTTGTCTGTCTGGTGTACTTTTTCCATGCTCTCAGTTTTCAATTTACAGAGGTGGTTATTCGGTGTGAAATAACAGGGAAAAGGAAGTTTTACCCTGACATTTGGCGCCCAACGTGGGGCCACACTTGAGGGGATGTCGGAATCCGGACAACCGACAATCACAGGGTGAAACAGACGACCCAGGACTGCCCACCGAAGGAGCCTGATCACCTCTACAATAACACGGTAAGTCACAAACCCGTAAGAAATTAGTCGCGCCCAACTAACCATCCTCGGGGTAATTAAAGACTAGATAGAAAATATAACCTGTTTTATACAGGGGCACGATAAGTCGTGAGTAATTTTCCAGCAAGACCTGTGAGTTGCAGACTGGGAGATTTAATAAAATTGCAGAGTGGGGGATTGTAATATTCCAGCGAGATGTAATACATTGCAGACTGGGAGATTGTAATATTTTGGTGAGACCTAGAGAGAGTTGCAGACTGCGAAATTGTAATATTTCCGGCTAGACCTAGAGAGTTGTAGACCGAAAATTGTTATATAAATTACGTTTATAATATAGACTGTTAGAATGGATGGTTTACGGTCCATATTCAAATCATCAGGATCACCCGTACCCGGACGATCCTATTCGTATGATTTGGTGAAGCGAATGGAAGTTAGGAATAAGAAAGGTATTGTATGTTATATGTATTAGAAAACACAGGACCAGCCGCCGCCGCCCTGTAATGGCGTCCGTACCTCATGATGAGTGTGTCCTCATTGTGGGCAGCAAAACCTCCCTCACAGCTGAGCAATGTGCTTCCTGTGGGAGAGGCTGCCCCCCACCCCTGCTGAGGTCACGCCCGGCCCAACCAAATCAGTATGAAATGATAGCCTTGTTAATTTTGTAATTTCCCTCAGTAACATATGCTGCAGTGTTTCTTCTATTCTAGATTCCATCCTGCACGCTGTGCACTGGTGAGAAGACACGTCATCATAATATAGAGATGTGGCCGACAGATTGGACACTGTTACAGATTATGTGTTTGATGTTTTGAACGTGGAAAATTCCAATACAATAGTGTGATGAATGATTGCAGATACGTACGTTGTTTTGCCGGCATTGAAATTGTTAAAGGAACAGTGTCACGAAAAAAATTTTTTTTACATCAATTTGATTTTAGTGTTTTACTAAAAACTTTTATATTTATTTGTGTGTTTGTGTTTTACTTTTTTTTATTTTTGAACTTTTTCTTCCCTATGGGGGCTGCCATTTTTTTTTCCATTTCTGTATGTGTCGATTAACGACACATACAGACATGGAATACGGCACATACAGTCCCATAGTGAATGCGAACGGGGCCCGTTCCATCCACTATGCTGTACGCCGTCTGTGTGGGAACGGCGCATGCGCCGCTCCCACACAGTCCAAGTTGAACTGTGCGACGTCCGGCGCCATTTTCCTGTGGACCAGAAGTCGCGGCCGGACAGTAAGATTACTACTTCCGGTCGCGGCTTCCGGACTTGTGCACTTGGAGCGGAGGTAGCAGACGGACCGGAGGGAGCGGCGGCGGCTGGAGCAGGTAAGTTATTTTTGTGTATGTAAGTGTTTTACTGTGTGTTTACTAGTGTATGTTAACCTACTTCACTGTGTGTTAGCTAAAAAAATGGCGACACACAGTGTAGGAGGTTTGACCGATCAATCCCCTCGTTTCTCCCGGCACTAGCCAGGATAAAGGAGGGGGGATTCTGAGAGCTCACTAGAGCGAGTGAGTTTTCTCAAATTTTGCATCATAAAGCAATGTGGTTGCTTTACCACATGCAATGCTGCAATTTTGGGAATTGCTCCATCTAGTGACCAGCACTGGGAAATATTCTAAATTAGAATCTAATTTATAATATTTCCTGACTCGTGAAAAAAATTAAAAAAATGAGAACAATGTTTAATCACCTACACACTAATTGTTTAACTACAAAAAAAAATACATTTTTTTCTAGCGTCACATTCCCTTTAAGATTGTGAGAATAGAAGCTGTGAGGAGTGAGTGTGTGACCCCCTCCTGTAGAATGCGGTTGGGAGGGGAGGGGGGGCTGTGTGCAAAGCAGACTGCTGTACAGGGCGTGGACTGAGACAAGGGATTACAATATTGCACTGATTTTAGATCTATATTGTATGCTCTTATTTTTAACAGCAGTAATGTCTAAAAACAAAAATTCTTAGTGTTTTGTGTATGGGGTTAAAATCTGTTTATTTTTTCTGTGTACAGGAAAGTTTCTTATCTTTGCGCATGCGCTGTTGTTGATAAAAGTTACGCTGCATATTTATGTGTTATGATGTGATGAGATTTAATGTGTTTTGATGTTAATTCAAATGTATTAAACTACAGATATTGTGAGACACAGGGTCTTGAAAATGTATGTGCCCCCACTGTTCCCTATTTTTATATACAGTTTATTGGTTTGCAGTAATTAATATTACCAGATATAATATTTTCCGTTTTATTGAATAACTAATTACAATTGTTTTGTTTTTGTTTTCACACATGAGGCACGTGCTATAGTGCGACCTAAATGTGATTTTGGAAAATGGGAGATGTTTTCCAGGTAAATGGTTGCAAGTCATTTTAAAGATAAAATGTATTTTTGTCAGGAGAAAGTCATTTTTGTTCCAGGCTGTTGTGTATTACAAGGGGTTAAACTAGCAGCCCCCAGATAGAGTGCCAGACCTTGTTATGTTGAGATGTAGTTTTGAACCCTGCTACATTACTTTCGCAGAGTCCACAAAGGGGGGAATGGTGAAGAGACTGATCAGGTACAATTTTGGTTTGTTTTGAATTAATGAATTTGGTTCCAGGAGATCTACAAAAGGTGTAAGAGACCATCCCCCTCCAGCAAATTTACACAAGAGGTCGAGGTCACTCACAGATGAGTCTTTACAGATTTAGGGGGGAAGGAGGTGAAAATTATCTGAACATTGTTAATTTAATGCAAAGATTTTAGTAATTTTTAGTTGTTTTTGTATTAATCAAGTATTTACAGAACCTGATAAAAGTGAGATTCTCAAAGTGTTCTGGATTATCAGATGAGTGTGGAGAAGTGTATAACATTTGTTTTTATTTTAGAGAATGAAGATGCCCCCCTTTGAAATGTTCTATCTATATGTGACATGGGTTTTTAATGTAAATTTGTAATGTAGAAATACTTCATCATATACAGTATGTACAAGACAGGATACGAGGCACCAGGTAAATCATCCAGAAACCACTCGCCTTCTTTTTCATCTCAAGGAGCGGAGCTGGAGGTGCTCGCTGAGGCTGTAACCTGGCAGAAGGTAAGACGGCCGACATTTACACTGACTCTAGGTACGCTTTTGGCATCGCCCACAATTATGGGCCCATTGGTAGTAGGAACTTTATTGGATCATCGGGTAAGCCAATTGAGAGAGCAAGAGAAGACAGAACTGACAACAAGGGTATGTGCGGCCAGGTGTCAGTAAATTGGCTTGTCCCTGGATACAATAATGCCACCACTAGGTTTGTAGCAGCCGGCATGATGTGCGCATGGCATCACATAGGTAAAACAGCAAAGGTACCTGTGAAAAGTGCAGCCCGGCTAGATTACCCGTCCCAGCGACTGCAGAACATACAACTACCCGAGGTAGAAGTGTATGACAATGTGCTCGTATGTGTAGACCTGTTCTCATGGGGGCCTGAAGCCCAGCCGGTATCTTCCCCACTGCAGACGTTGTGTGTAGTGACAGGGTTATCCCAAGTATTGAGCTGGTGTTTGTACAATGCTAAGATGTCAGCAGATCTCCAGATGTTGTCCCAAAGTTAGTTTGTTTAATAACGATATTCAAGAAGTGTTGTGGGAATATTAAATACTGAGGTTAAGTTTTATGCAAAGTTCTGGACCAGCCTTAGCATTGGACTATTGGAGGCGTCAGTATTATGTTTGTGTAAATGATAACTTCACAGTGCAAGTAGATTCCCATTTGAAAATATTTTTGTTGTGAAAGGAACATTTTAGAGCAGAGAATTCTGTGCAGTATATGTGTATGTATAGATATATATAAAGAAGTAAAATGAGTTTGCATGTATCACTTCTAGTTACTGCTCAATGTGAACGTTTAATGTAAAGATGTTATTTGTTAATGTTTTTCTTCAAATTATCTGATTAAGATCAATTACTGATTATACAATGAAAAGCTTGTTCTCCACAGGAAGAGTCCAACTGGGAGCGGAAGGCGTGAGAACCAGATTCTGACAGAATGTGGACGGATAAAGGAAGGTAAACCGGTACCACCCAAGGCACTCTTGATGGCACTTGCATTGATGGTGTATGACCTCACATATGCCCCAAGACTGCAAGGTTCGATGTGGTAAGATCTAATTGGTATGCCCCAGGTTTTACAGCTGATGCTGCTAAATTCTGTTAGAGCTGTTTGATTTGCCTACAGAACAGTCCTGGCAGACCGGTGCCAACCTTATCATACCCGCCTCCCACGAAGAGAACAGACCTTGAGAGGCCTTCCCGGGTAAAACAAACCAGAGTAGGGGGAGAAAAATTGGCTTGAGACACTTGTCAGATAAACATGTGGAATCTGTGTATATTTCTGTGAATAGGAGATGTTCCAGGTAATCAGCTGAGAATAAGGTATAAATCCTGCTGGAAAGTGTAAACACCAAGTTCAAATATAATGTACCCAGTAATCACACATCTTCTAGGTGCCCTGTCCAGTGGAACAGAGAAGTTTTTCTTAAATAAAGGTGTTTGTTTGATGTCGTTTAAGGGCCTGTCATTATTACTGTATGTACTTAGAACAACGTTTATAGTGTATGTGGATGATGATATCACCAGATTAGTATTTATTTTAACAATTAACGGTTGGGGGTCCCCGGCAAGTGCCAGTAAACATGAACTAAAAGACTTTTAATATGATGAACTCCATCACTGAGATGCGGCAGGTGCAGCCTGAGCCAGTACAACGCGTTTGTCATGAACTGACGGTAGTGTCACAATTCTAAGCAGCCGTACAGACAAGTAACTTGCCAGAGGAAGAGAACAGATGCGGAGGGTTTGTGGTAGTCACAATAAAACTCCACTAATCCGTCTACGTGGGATCTCACCCCAGGCTCACAGCATGAGGTGCTATGTACAGCCCGGTGACGTATACTAAGAGAGACGGTGTCTGACAGATGAGAAGGACCAAACCAAGTCCCGATGACATCAGCAAAGATCAAAGTAAAGACCTGAGTGAATCAGTCAGCAGTATCAAGTGTTTTAATAAGTCAGTGACCAGGTGGAGGATAGTAATAAATCCCCCACTGGACACCACTGTGCAGTCTGACTCCATAGAAGACAGGAGAAGAAGAGGACGATGATGTACAGGACTGGCAATTAATTGATGGGACCCAAAACCTGAGGGTGATGGCATGAGATTGGTGATAGCATTATATTATTAGTTGAGGCCCTATTGTTTATATTGTCTGAGGTTTATAATTATAATATATGTAAATATGCTGCAGTGCTGCAAATTACAATCTGAGGAGTTTTATGTGGAGGTGTGAGGTGAAGGTCACTGGTTGTTGTCACTCATATGTAAGAAGTACATGGCAGCAATGACAGCCCGGAGGTTATGTTACCTGGGTGTCTTTAGGTTTGGGGAAGACGCCGCCCATGATCTGTTATATCTGCAGGGGTAAAAGTCCCATTAGGACAGTAAGTGATAGTGCGACAATTATTACCATTAATAAAAATGTGGACTGGATTAATTATATATATTACAACCAGCAGCGGTTTGTAGATTATACCAAGACAACCATCCTGTATCCTGAGGAGAATAGGGAAAGTTAGGACCACTCCGAAACCTTGGAAGTCCAGGTACAAAGGGGGGTTACTCATAAGGAGTAGCTCGTCTCAAGCTGGTGAAGAAATCCAAAATCCCTACCCGTCTGGCTCGAGTGGTCAGTGGTAGATTGCTAGGCAAGACTCGGGGATAGAATAATAATATTTTTAGGGGGGACTGTCAGGGATCATTACCATGTATATTGTTTGCACAAATATTCTTACATATATATGTATGTATGTGTATATATATATATATATATATGTGTGTGTATATTACACAAAGATTTGTAAATGAAACAAGATGGAACCTGTATCAGGGGCACGCCTATGGAGACACCGCCCCTGGAATGCAAGAGGAGTGTACAGAAGAATTTACAGCTGAATAGAGCCAATGGGGCTTAAGCATGTCCCACATCTCTAGGGAGGAGTTTTGTGTTTCTTTCTTTGTTCAATAAAAAAGTTCAGTTCTTACTTCCTACTTGTCTGAGGGAGGACGTGTACCAACTTGTCTGTCTGGTGTACTTTTTCCATGCATGCATGCTCTCAGTTTTCAATTTACAGATGTGCTTATTCGGTGTGAAATAACGGAAAAGGAAGTTTTACCCTGACATAATCTCTTATTGCGAAGGATCTTTTCCCATCCACTGATGTGAAATCCGTTGCTCTGCTCACATTAGGACATGCTATGCAGTCGCCACAGGGGTAGCACCCCACTCTCGGTCCCTGTGATCCAAAGGGGTTTTTATTTTTCGGTATATAATGGCTTTTGACTAAGAGATCCCTGAGATTCCTACTTCTCTTAGCCGTCATCAGGGGTCTCAGCCAGACAAAGAGCCAAAGATGGTTCGGATCTCAAGAGACCAGTGTCGCTCTAGGATCGTCCACATCCTCTCCTATTAAATGTTGTTATAAACCGTACCCCAGTTTCTCCGGTTCGGTGGACTTTATTTCTTAATAGGTCATTGCGTGATGTTTGTTTAGCCCTATTATATCCAGACCGAATTGTCCTTCTACTGTAACCTTGTGGACCTGGATAAAACAGATGTTGGAAACATACCTGTTGTCTCGGCAGTCTGTTCACGCGATAATTCCTCTAGGTCATATAGGGCCTCCCTTTCCATCTCATTAGTAATCTCCAAAGATCCAGAACCCCTAAGCGAAAATAAATGTAGGTCTTTTAGAGCTGTAAAAAAATCGAAAGAATTTGTGGGTGAAAATGTCAGTCTCTTACGAAGAACCTCACATTGGGCATCAGAGAGGACATGGGAAGATTGATTGAGTGTCTGTCTGTCTGATTGATTGATTGATTGATTGATTGATTGATTGATTGATTGATTGAGGGTCTGTCTGTCTGATTGAGTGACT